>NC_092019.1:19148827-19861827 GCF_042242105.1 Pempheris klunzingeri | reverse complement strand
ACACAAAGAGGCACACAGCACAGCCATGAAACCATACGCACCAACACGCGCGCTCAAACAGACATTTCTCACTTAGATGTACAGTTTTAATTGACTCCACTTGGCAAAACCTCTCTGCAGGGAAAGAAGTGAGAAGAAGAGGAAGAGGGAAATGTATAGGTGTGCAGAGGGGGGAGCCAAGGCTGCACATATTTAAAGCTAAAGATGCCTGACAGAAAAACACACCATTAAAAAGTGTTTTTCTTTTTACAGATATTTTTAGGGGTCTGAGCACGGTCCAGTGACTTGATAAGATGTTTCATAATTTCACAATTAGACCAAACTGAGTGTGATTGAGTGTAACTGAGACTGAGAGCCTGGCGCATGGCCAGAGCCTCACTCTTCCCTGACTGTCTCCTGAGAGAGACAGAGGTTGAGGTAGACAGGAAAGCAGTCCAGTCCAGGTGCTGTGCCTCGGGGAGGGTCTGCTCCTCTGTTCCTCATTATCAGAGAGAGAGAGAGAGAGATGCTCTGTTACAGTGTCATTATTCATCCACTCAAGCATCTGGGAGCAGGTCCTTGCTTACTTGGCCCAGAGATATCGCTGTAGAGACCGCCCTTGGAGCTAAAGGCTGGCTGGGGACACTGCTAACTGCTAACAGACAGACACACCCAGGCAAGGCTCCAGGGTACTGATGTCCTTGAGTGCTTATGAGGATTCAGCAGTTCTCACTTTCCAGCCAGACTGCAAAGTGGAAAAACTGCTATATCTCCAAAATTCAATTGTTCATAGAAATGATTAATTCACCAATATGGAACGGTGGCGTTTGATTTAATGCCTCCAGAATGAGTGTTCAGACTTTTTCACCGCTACTGTATTCACTGGAAAAAAATAAATGTAATAATCACCATAACATTAATAAAAACAAGACAACAATAATCTACAAATTTAAAAAATGGGCAAACAATGTCTTTCTAATCTTTGTATATCACCAGGTATTGCTTCTAAAATGTAACTAAGCTCCACAGACACATAAATAAACTGTGATCTGTGTGGCTTGTCCTTAAAATAGATGAATAAAGTCTTAAAATCCAGTCTGAAGCTAAGAAGTGGCCGGTCTAAAGGCACAACTGTTGGTGTTTTAGGTTGATGAAGAAGTTTTGGGTAATTTAAACAGGAGGGGATTAATACTTGGATGACTTTTCACTGATCAGTGGAGGATTAAAAAACGTTTAATTGAGGAAACATATCTTAGTGGAAGAAAGTCAGGTCTCACATTTCTTTTACTCTAACATGTTTTGGTGTTGTCCTGGGGATGCCAAATCATCCTAAAGATTGTGCTCCAAATTGACTCCATATGGGAAAAGAGCTCAGAGAAAAGCTCAGACCACCAGGAAAGAATTTCTGCTGGCTGAGTTGTTGAATTCGTGGGTTACATGGTGTATTTTCCAAACCAAAGCCAACAACTTATAGCAGCATCATGCTCTGCTCCAGGCTGAAGAGAAGAACGAGGGCGATCAAGGCCACAGAGATTTAATAGAATAGAGCGCTTCGCTTGTATCTGTTGTTAAACTAAGGCCAAGCGCAGTCTTTGTGCTTTTTTATTTCGTAGACATGACTTGGCTTGAACCTGTAAAAAGAAAGTAGTTTAAAAGCACTAAGGAGACACAATTCACAGGATGAAGGGTTTGAGACTTGTTTTGTAGTTACTTGTTGCTCCATTGAAGGTTTAATTAGAATTTAAAAACCAGCCTCCTCTCTCAAAAAAAGCAGCAGCATAGGTATTTTGAGCAAACACCCAAAAACAACATATCAGAGATTATAGTCTATAAATTATAATGTACGTAGAGATTTTGGCAAAGAGGCAGATTCTTCCTATTTTGAAAGAAAGTGGTCAATTATATTTTATTGTACAACAATAGTAGTTCCTCTGTTTTTTGCTCTCAGAGGCATCAAGAATATAGTCAAAGAAGAGGTGTTAAAATGGTGAACAACCTCCTTGGGGCTGAGGCGAGGAACAAGGGTTGTGTTAGAAGAGGTTGTCAGAAAGGCCTCTGAGAGTTTTCTGCTGAAAGCAGAGTAAAAAGCTGTGGGACTAGTGCACAGAGACCGGCACAAAAGTGAGACAGCATGTTAAAAACTGGCCTCATGGACAGATAGAAACATTTCTTTGAAGAACCTAAATTTGAACCGTTGCGATCAATACCATGGTACATCATAAACATATTACATTACTATTTAGTATAATTTTCTCCAGTAACTAAGACAAATTGTGAAATAATGCACAATTTAGATAAGGCTTCGTAAACTGCACCACAAAGAGGTCATTGCATCTCTTCACATGGCTTGAATTTTTCTCACATTGATGTAAACAAACCTTAACAGCATCAGCAAACATTAATATCTTGGATTCAGTTGTTGTTCACTTGTCTTGTGCTAGACAATGTATTAAAAGACCTGTCAGTCTATTTGGGAGTGATGGGAGTTTTCAGTGAAGCTACTCTTTCCTTTATTCTTGCGCCTTACCCACAACAAGTTAATGGGCATAGCTCATGAACTCAGTCTTGAAATCAGCCATCTAGCTTTCTCCTAATAGACGTGTCGGGGTATCGGTGCATCAACCATGCAACCAGCTATTTCTTGTCAGCTCTCGTTAAAAATAGATTAAGTGTAGTTATTACTAAGGTAAATCAAGGGCAGTTATCTTGGAACAAGTCAAATAATCTGGTGCATATGATGCAGTATTTATCTTTAATAAGAAAAAAAATATTTTCTAATATTTCTAAAACAGGATCTCGTGACTTCCATACATTTTGCATTTGGCAGCACAATGAGACCTTTGTAAGCATCAGTTGCCGTAGGCTTGTATAAAAAGTCTATAAACTGTAGTTTGGACTCAGTCCAACCATGATGCACATTGAAGCGATGCTGAAAGATGCTTTTAAGAAAGACTTAAAAGTGGACATATTATGTCTTCAGGTGACGGTGTAATGTTTGGCCTAGAGAGGTGGGAATCTGCGTTAAACCAGAGGGCAAATGTTCAGGACCCCTGCCTCCACTTTGCTGGAGTGTCCCTGAACAAGACAATGAATCCCTACATGCTCCAGGTTCCCTATCAGCTCTAACTAACCTCTGCGGGTGTGTTGTGGGGGATGAATGGACTCTCTGTTCAGTGATCGATAGAGGATACACAAAAATCAGTCACCAGAGATGCCCAGCAGTTACTTTCTGGCTGGGATACAAAGTAAAGCAATATAACCTCATGAAATCTGCCTCAGGATTGGGTTGCACCAGCCATTCGTAAATCCATCACTAACTTTGTGTGTTCTTTGTAAGTACTAGCTACAGATTTATAGTATCAGGTTGCACCTTTAAAACAAAAATGTCTTGGCCAGTAAAAACTTTAGTAACCTTTAAATTGGTTGCTAGGACACATCTGTAGTGTCATCCAATCGAGAGCCATCAATTTTGTAAACAGGAAGTCACTGTAGCATCATAAGATGTTAATTTGATTTGTATATGCAAATATGAAGAAATGTGTGTCTTTCAGGGTTAGTGTGTATTTATCTAAGCTTTTGGGAAAATATCAAATGATGCTCACCTAAACAACGTTATTTGGTAACATAAGGCAATCACATATTGTCATGTTTGAGAGCATATTTATGTGAAATGTTCACATTATTATTAAAAAGCATTTCCATCGTGTGTTAGGTCATAGATTGTCGGTCATTTTCCATTATTTCACATCTTCAGTCCAAACAGCTCTTATGTCAGCAAGCTGACGTTAGCTCTATAATCAACTCACTGCTAACCAAGTTAGGCATCACATCGCAATAATTAGTTAACTTTCTGCTGTTATGTATCTCACCCTTTTCCCTTTAACTCGTGTGAACTGATTGTGTTGTTTTTATTTGCTGTGCTGTACCACCTATGGGGACTCAATGTTGATCTTTCACCAGCAGTGCTTCATTTCTTCCCGGCAGGAAGTGCCGTGTAACTGATCTGACAACTAGTCTATACTTTTGTGCATCCAGTTTCCACGTTACAGTACTAATTATCTTTATTGTCATTGAATTTTCTGTCCAATACATTTTTCACAGTGTCACTTCCTCGTCCTCAACCTTCACCTTGCTTGCTACACAGCCACGGTTGGTGCAGCCATGTAAAAACAATGACACGTACAAACTGTACATTTTGATGCAGAGCTTTTTCAGAGCAAATGTCATTAGTTATTTCTCAAAAACAAAAATTCACCATTAAATTATCCAACCTCCCCAAAATAAAGCAGATTACATAATCAAATCAAACATCCCTTGGGTGTGCCAGGCTACTGAGTTTTTCCTGATTAAAAGAAAATGACCTACCAGGAAATCCTCCTATCTATCGCTCTTCTTCGTGCCGTATTAAACCAATCACTGTCCTTAATGACTCCAAACCCCCCACCCTCCCACCTCTTCTCTCTTGTCCCCGATTCACCCTCTTCCAGTGCAGACAGATCTAATCAGATCATTTCTCTCTTCACCCGCCAATGATCCACTCATCAGGAGTGGGAAAAGAGGAGAGGTGTGCGTATGTGTGTGTGTGTGTGTGCAGAGGAGGGGGGGGGACCTAAAGCGGTGATGACACAAATAATGTCAAATTAATGCTTCTCCTGAGCACCGACATCACCTCACCTCCCTCTTGTATTTCTCCCCGCCCTCACCTCACTACCTCTGTCTTCCCCTCCTCTCTTCCTCCTTTATTTCCCCCCAACACACATCCAGCCTGCCTCACCCATCCCTCCCTCCTCTCCTGCTCCTATCTAACCGCACACTGCCTAATCTCAATCATGGGGGAGCTCATCCCGGCATTGTGCTAATGTTCAGCAACTAGTTTAGCTCACTAGCACACAGAGTGCGGTGTTGGGGACTGGGGGTGGGTGGAGAGGGGTAGCAGTGCGGGGGCCTGATTGGTGTCTCTAATTACAGCTTGATACTAAAGAGTAATTAATGAGTTTGTGGCTGATGGCAGCAGCTTTGGAGCGTCAGACTCGATCGCAGGAGATAAGAGCTGTTTGTGCCGAGGCCATGCAGGATCCCGTGGGACAGGCATACGTACAGGCACACAGACACACGCACACACACATAAAAACACTCTGAATGTGCTTACTAATGTTAAAAGCTACTCTTTCCATGAAGTACATTTCACTGAGGTGAATTCAGGTGAAAGAATGTATTTCATGATTTCCTTTATTACTATGGAGATGAGGACGGTAATGTAAAATTTCAAGCGTTCGATCGTGCTACAGCAACTGTTGTGTACATTAAGTACAGTACTGACCAAATGTATGATTCATTTCCAAAAAACTATGTAGAGTAAAAACATCACCTGGCATCAACCTTTCCAACCAATTATCATTTTGCCCACCAGTTGATGCTTAAGTTTTGTACTGTCAGTCATTTCTTACAATTATTACGTTTTTTAAATGGTGAATTCTCAGTTGCACTCTTATGGTGTATGTTAATTCTTGAGCTCACTGACTCTCACATACAGGTGAAGGCATGGCCATCATCACATATAAATCAACACATATTGGAAAGTACTTGTAACCATACACTCATCCGGTATACAATACAGTCAAGTCAAGTCCAAATTAAGAGTAATTGTTTAGATTTTTCTTTTTAAATGACAATAGTTGATGTATTCAGTTAACTGCTCAGTCATATTGTCTGTTAAATTTCATTTCCCAACATGAGTCATGTGTCAATGCTGTTTCAAAACTGTCTTCACTGACCTAATCGGCAATTATATATATATATATATCAAGTCAGCAAAAATATACAGGAATCAGGGTAAAATACTTACAATTGTAGAGTGTAAATTTCCCAGAATGTCCCAGGAAAAATCCAAAGCTCGTGTTTCTCCTGCTTCTTTCCAATGTCCTCAGTGGTTGCTTTGGCCCTGAATACAGTTTGCAGATATGAAAGGTTTCCACATCCAGGCTTGGATGTGATTCTTGATTTAACAGTAAATCACACGTGTTGCGCTGAACAGTTCTTTAGACTGAAATGGTTTAGCTGAGAGAAAAAGAAAACACATTATGAACTTACCATACGTGCAGGCAAGCTTTAAAGCTGCATTAGTGCTACCTTTTGGCAATTAGAGGGCACAAAACACTCTCCAAAATAAACTCACAGGGACATAATGTATCAGCATGTCTAGATTTCTAAGCCTGGTCCAATATTCAATCATATTTTTTTTTTCCTGTGGAGAACATGTTTTCGTTTTCTTTGGTTTTAATAAATGTTGACTCTTTTTTTTTTTTTTTTTTTTTTGCCGCAAGGGACTCTAAGGCATTAAAATGTAGCGATTACTTTTGTTGTGCCGCAGGAAACAGATTTAGGTGTCAATCAGTGTAAACTACAACTACTCCAACGATTGCTTGTGCTTCGCAAAATCTGGGTCTTTTTGGTGAATATCTGTATTAAACTAAATTGATCAGATTTGTGATTAGTGGTGTGCGTGGCTGTGTGACAGACAGATAAAAGAGAGATGCTAAAAGGGAGAAATGGGCAAAGAGAAAATACAAAGCTTCAAGGACAATATGTGTGCCTGGGCCTGTGTGTGTGTGTGTGTGTGTGTGTGTGTGTGTGTGTGTGTTTGGTTGTGAGAGACAGAGAGAGGGGAAGCTGTGTGTGTGTGTGTGTGTGCTTGTGCTAGAGAGGGACAGAGAGAGACAGCGTGCTGAGGAGTGTCTCTAAAACAGGGGCAGCTGTAGTGTAGTTAATGAGGCCTGCAGTCGAAAGCCCAGTGTGTGAGCACATCGTGTATGTGTGTGTCAGTGTGTGTGCGTGTCTCTGAGAGAGAGATCGAGAGACAGTAAATGTGTGTATTTTCGTGTGAGCGAGGTGAGTTACCCAGTGCACAGTCTTGCTTGACCCTCAGTAAGCCTGTCACCTGGAACCAACGGGCCGCGGAGAGGGGAGGGCTGGGGGTTCGGGGAGTGGAGGTGGGGGGGTGGCGTGGGGATGAAACAGGGACAGTGAGGAAGATTTTTTTTTCTTTTTTTAATAAAAAAAAAGGCGGTGCCTCTCACTCAACCGAATAACTGGAGCAGGCTTTCAGCATGGCTGCTAACAAGCTCTCTGTCTCTCTTTCACTCTCTCTCTCTTTCTCACTCTCCCTGCTTCCTTTCATTTGTTTCCCTCTCATTACCCCTCCATTTCTTTGCCCTCTCTAGAGTAGCACTTTAATGAACACTGTGTGTGTGTGTGTGTGTATGTGTGTGTTACCATAGGCCAGGTTACCATAAGAGATGCCTCACAAGAGCTCCTGATTATAAAACCCAAGCAAAGAGACAAAGAAAGAAAAGGAGAAAAACCTCTAGTGAGACAAGCTCCAGCTTTTCACAGCTCACCCCCACAGGGAACGGAGCTGACAGGAGATATGAAGTCCGCTGCCTTCATACAGTAGGAGTAGGCTAGGCTAGCCGCTGACAGCTGCCCCCTCAAGTCCTCAATGCACTTTTTGTTAGAGATGGTCGCTATAACAACAAAGTAGCACTGAAAACTTAATTGAGTAGTTTTTGGCCATTAAAGTTTGTTTTTTTTTCTCGATGGAATACTTCTCAAAAGAAATATGCATATTTGCTGTCCTGCTGAGGATGATCTGTCTCATGTCTGTGTCATTCTCATTAAGCAACCAAAACTATTCAAACTTTGGCAGAAAATACAGTTGGAGCCCGTCACTCAGAGGATGAGGCTGATGTAAAAAATATGTTTGCTGAGCCTTTAAGGTTGAAGCTGGAGTCGATGTGGTTTGCCTAGCTCAGCATCAAGAAACAGCTGGTGGTCATAAAGAAAAAGCAAGCGATTCCTCATAAAATCACAAATAGTTGTTTCGACATTTTATGGTAATGTACAAAACACACCAAAAGTCTATGACGTAAATAAGTTCGCTCTGGAGGAGTTGATGTGTGTGTTTTGATAGAGCCGGGCTAGCTGGGTTCCAGTGTTCTCAGTCTTTATGCTAAGCTAGGCTAATCACCTCCTCACCTCCTGGATTTATCGCACAGACACGAGATTGGCACTGATCTTCCCATCACACTCTAAGAAAGAAAGCAAATAATCAAACTTCCCAAAATGTTGAACGTTGAAACTTGTCCTTCAATTTGTGCCATGAGTGCAGTAAGAATATTTTAACCTGCTCCAGCAAATTTCTGGACAGTTTTGTCTATCCTGAAGCAGCAAACTGTCTTATTGTTCCTTATTTCAAAATACAGAAAGAAACCTCAAGAAAGTTCTTCTTGCTCTAAGAAAACATGGTTTTCAGGACTCCGATATCGAGAAAATGTTTTGAGAAGACAAACAATTGGGCTGTGTGGCTTCACAAGAGAACAGACACAGATATCTATCAAGCTTTCTTGGTGGATTTGGTGGCAGGATGTTTTCTATTTGTGAAATATTGAAGCAGTCTAGTGAGCTAACGGAGACAAGAGTGGAGATGGATGCTGGGAAACATGTGTAACTGAGTACTTTTGATGACTTTGCCAGTGGAGAGGTCTCTCCAGAACAACAGAGGTCCCCCTGGTGTTAGCAGAGGTCTCTGTGGTGGAGCTCTGCCATGGGCCTGCCTATCAGGAAATAAAAGGGGCCTCAGCAAGCAGAGTGTGTATGATGGTGGGATTTGGAGGGCAGATTTTTTTTTTTTGTCAGCTTGTGAGAGTAGAGCCCTAACAGGCAATCACAGTGGAGGAGGGTGTGTATGAGGGCATCCATCATAATATTGTCTGCCCAAGGGCCAGTTTCTCACACACTCGAATTATAGAGATAGCAATGACAGTAGCACACACTGTCACTCAGACATGTCTCTGCACGATATACACAAACAAGACAAACACACACTCATTCCCCACAAAATACAGCTCTGCCAGTGTACCCCTCAGACACACACACACACACACAGAGCTATGCCAATGCCTTCACATACTGCTATTTTATACACCTCCTAGACACACCGCCTCACACACACCCTCCAGACACACACTTTCCTCTCCACACACACAAACCTTGCCTCTCGCTATTCCCTCAGCAGCAGCAGCAACAGCAGCAGCAGCAATAGGCAGGCAGACAGGCTACAGTGTGTAGTACAGTGCAGTGTGGTGGTGGTGGTGGTGGTGATTCTTTGCTGTGAGGAGCGGTCTGAGTCTAGACGGAGGCGATAGACATCTCATTAGGCTCTCGCTTGCTCTCCCTCCTTTACAGCACCCGCCGGCTAGCAGCCTGTCCTCACTCTGAGGGCCAGAATATGTAGCAGTGGAAGGAGAAAGACGATGGAGGAGAGCAAAGGTGGGAGAGAAGGAGGTGAGAGAAAAGGAGGCAAAATCATAGAGTGAGAGATGAGGGAGAAGGATGGGGGGCAGGATGGGAAGGAGGGAAAATTAGACAATGATGATAGCAATAATAGTCTTGATCCTCCAGGAGGCCCACTCCCAGAGGCGCCCTCTGTCTCTTTCTCTCTCCCTCCCTCTCCTCTTCTCTCCTTCAGTCCCTCTGCCGCCCTCCCTCCTATCTTCCCTCCTGCTGCTGTTTCACTCTTAATTAATTTCTCACTACTCACCAGAGCCCAGAGCTGCAGCTCTCCTTAGCCGGCCTCTGAGACTGCTCTCAGATCAGCGCTCCCGTTGCCTCACAGGCACAGCGGCTCATCTCTGCCTGTACCGCATTTGGTTTCAAATCAGAGCTGAAGGTAGGCCCACACCATGACATTGCCACGAGGTATGGATCTGCACTTAGATCAGTTTCACTTGCTTAAGTCACTGTTAGGCTATCTGCTCTGTCAGTCCATTAGGCTTTACGGGGGTCAGATGATGTGCACTTCGGTGTGCGGCAAAGTCAAATGGCCAGTGCTCAAATCAGATTGTTTTCTTCCATGACCGCAAACCACTTTGTTAATTTAAAAAACTGCCCCTCTCATCTGCCTGTCTATTTTGGTGCTTATACCAAAAGCAAATTAAGCCTCTGAAACAACTGAAAGAAAGAAGTGCTTCTTTAACTGACTTAGTTTCAAATGAAAGTGGCAGAAAGATTTTATTGAAAGGATGAATCTGGTTTTTTTTTTACATACTGGATTATGGATTATGGATATTTTGACCATTTATCAGTTCCAATAAGATTTTACTTAATTCAACTGCTGAACTCTGGCAATTGAGTGACAATGCTAAAAGTGTCAGACGACCATGCAAACAAACCTTCAGGTTGAGCAAACTTGAGAAAAACATCAGACAAAAAGGACGTTTCTGCCCAAATTGTCCATTATACATCAGTGACTCCCAACCATTTTGGCCTGTGACTCCTTACAAAGTCTTCTTGTGACCCTTGATCACATGTAATTGGTGAGCAGTTCAAACAAAGAGAGATTTTGTCCTTCTCAGTTTGTTTCATTTGAATGACTTTTAAAAACCTGACGAGGTGAAAGTTTGCTGTCCTTTACAAGAAAATATGAAAATTTCAGTTTATAAAGTCCGAAACATAAAACTCCAAATTGATCCTGATGGGCAGGCCTTACATTGCAGCTCCATCTGCATTGCTGTGTGTAGGATTGAGAGGCAAATTGAAAAGTACTTTGACCTACTAAGGCTGAGAAGTGCTTTGGAAGTACAGTCTGTATATGTTCCCTTGTTCTCACGACCCCGCAAATTAATCCGTTGGATCCCAATCCCGCTATCCATCACAGTTCGCACACCAACTTCAGCGGTGTATGTTGATATGCTGCCATAGTTATACACACATTCAGTTTTCCTGTGCAGTGAGGGATTATACTGACATTCTGAGTATCCTCACTTTCAATTTTAACTCTATGGGTAATCGGGCCTAACTATTGGCTTGGTCTGATCATTTAATGCCTCAAATCATATAACATTGTCATTGTGATCCCAGATCTCTGCAACGAAGAAGAAATTATAAGTATATTGATATCCCAAGATGTGAAAATAAGACCAGTTTTGTGACAAATCTTCCCCTAAACAGTTTCTAGTCCACTCTGTTAGCCAAATGCACTTCAGTCTCTGTGTATATCAGCAGCACCTACACACACACACACACACACACACACACACACACACTCAAACTACAGCCCGTAACCTTTGCCTTCCTCCCTAATTCCGAGCCCATGGAAATCCTAGCCCAGGGCATACCCTAAAGTGCTCACTGAAGTTTTTTCCGCTAGCTACCTAGTGCCCTGCCCTAAGGTTCAACACCCACCCACCAACTCACAACACACACACACACACACACACACACACATATAAACACACACATATATTTCAGAGCTTCCTATAGCAATAATTCTTCAGTGAGTTAGGAAGGTTGGTAGGACAAAAAAAGAAAAAGCGAGAAACTGAGCCGACCTTCTCAAGGTCACTCTGCAGTGTGTTTAGAGACAGAAAGAGAGAAAGAAAATGCATGGATGAGCTCTGGGCCAGATGTGCATTGTGACCTCCCTCAGGGGAACCAATCACTGTAGGCCTTTAGGTTTGACCTTTAAACCCCTTGGCCACCAATTTAACTAAGAGTAAATCCTATAGAGTGCTGCACTCTCTTTTCTCCCAGCCCCGCAACTCACAATGTTTATCTCTTCCTTTAGGAACCACTTGGCCTCTCTCTCTCATTCAGTGCACTTTCGCTACCTGGATATTCTCAGCTGTCTGCAGTAACCTGATTTTCTTGAATGCCACGTCACAAGAAACCTAGTTTGCTAAGTTGGGGTAAGGGATGAAGAAAAATATGGTTATCATAGGTGGATATCTGCTGAAAAAAAAGGATTTTGCCCATTATGCTTAATTTGGTTTGTAAACATGGTACTTTTTTTTTTTTTTTTTTTATTTTACACGTGTGTATGACAAATATTTCTGACTGGGAGAGCATCACTGTGCAGCAGTTAGGTGGGATGAAAGGAAACATCAGCACTCACAGAGATGTGAGTGCTAGATCCTGGATCTAAAGTGATTAAGTCCAAAGTCTGACTGAAACTGAAAAGTTTAAATATGTTTGTGTTTGGCGATAAACAGTAAACTGTTCAGACACAAGGGCACGGTCACCTGATTTCACCCAATAATCAATGTAGGTTAGTCGTTCGTTTTGACCAAGCGTCATTGTGTTTGAGCTCTTCCATTCCTCCTCTCCTCTCCTCTCCTCTCCTCAGTTCTCCTCTCCTCTCCTCTCCTCTCCTCTCCTCTCCTCTCCTCTCCTCTCCTCTCCTCTCCTCTCCTCAGTTCTCCGGTTAAATGAGCCACAGGGGAGCATCAGACAAGCCATAACCTAGCAGCTGGAGCTTCCAGCTGGGTTAAGAAAGAGAAAGAGAGGGGAAGGGAATGAGAAACCGATTCTCCTCATGGAGATGGCAAAAAGCAGGACTTACAGCAACAGAGCCTGATGCTTAAAGTCAAATGTGTTCTTTTTGTAGTACACATATTACAGAAACTGTACTCTTTTTCCTGCTGTCTGTGTTTTGTCCATCTACCTCTTTTATCATAGTCTCATCATTTCTATTTGTTTACATTCACGTGCACACGTATCTCAGTTATGATCCAAGTTTTGTTATATGCCTTTTAAGTGTTTATGTGTTGTTTATGTGCATCATCCAATCCTCGAAAAGCAGGATAAAACCTGATCCCTCCTTTGAGACGCCCAAATATACTCCCAGTAGGAGCTGGAATGCTGTGAAATGTTAACACCTTATCGAGGCTCCTGATCTCTATCTGCTCCCTGCACAGGCGAGTAATGCAACTCGAGTTGCATTACTAAGAAAAAAAATGATGGTCTATATGCTGAAATGAATGTGAAGCTGAAAAAGTTGGGTGGATAAGTTGGGAGTCGCTTGTAGCTCTCATTTTCCATTGCTAGTGATAAGATAGAGGAGCCAAATCCAGCAGTGTAAAATGCTGCAGTGTCCAGGCTGCCAGAAACCACAGTGTGTTCATCTTCAACTGTTGAAAGAACTCAGTGGGAATTGAAATGACTCTTAAAGGGATGCTGAAATGTTGAAGGCTACTTTACTTGGTGTTCAGAGACCAGAATATGGTTATAATCATGAATACAGGAAAATTAACAACTACAGCATATTCAAAAACGGGGTACGAATCATAACCAGGACACCAGAGTTCGTGTAAACATACGAAACAGAAATGTGTCGTGTGTCTCTCCACCATCCACTATATCCACCATCAAACCACAAACCAGTCACTTCAGGTTTAAACCGGAAAATAGTTAAAACCCAAACCTGATGGGAGGAGAAAACTGCGGCATTTAATGATGAAAATCTAACAAGAACCCCATCCAGGTCCCTTTACTCTAACCTGGGGCCTGTTTCACCTCATTTGCAACATGAAAAAATATTGTTTTTTGCAAATTTAAAATTGCCATTCTTGCCCCCCCCCTCACAAACACGTGAGAGCCCTGTAGGACTCGCACATTTTATTGCACCGCTTGCAAGTAATTTTTGTGAATTCAAAAACGCATCCCTGAACTGAAACATCTCTAACCAAGTACTGAAACTCAACCATGTCCAAGCCCTTGTCTAAGTTTGGCACTTTATGACTTTCTCATTATGCATAATTTTCATCGTATTTGCTCGTCTCGTCTCCCCTAACCTGATGGAGATCAAGTGGACATGATAAGGACGGGTCGCACCGAACCAATGTTGGCGTTTCTTACAGTAACATGTAATCTTAGTACATTCCAATTACCACTTTGATTTAAAAGACATCTAGGCATGGTTGGATTTGAAATCATAAAAAAAAGCTATTAACTCCAGCATGATAGTGCCACTGCAGCATAAAGCTGTCACTTACAATATATATGTCAGTATAAATTAGATGATTAGTAGAAATAATGTAACATGTTTTTCATAGAGTCTAATAGGATCAGGAAGGACTGAACCAATGAATGAGTCGAGCAGTCTGGCTCTGGTAGTAAAATTACATAACTATCCCCAGTAGGGATGTTGATACAGGGGGTATACTTAGAAAGGTAGTAATCCAGATAATTTAGACTATTTTGCATCACCCAAAAATGTGCAGCCTCTCATACCTTGAACTATAAATTTACACATCACCTAAGTCTTACGATAATGAGATTTGAAATGAATAATAAGAAAACACGCAGAGGGGCTAATCCGGGATTGTTATTTTTGATGCTGTTTTACACATATTTTGCTACCATTTAATGTTTTATGACAAGCCTACCTCACCATCTGTGCACCATGAAAACCATGATGAATGCGAGCGTCTGACTTGAACGTGTCATCCTGTGGGATTCTTATTTATCACCCATGGTCTCACATTTGAGAGTAGCACCGTTATCACATTTAGGAAATTATATCTGCTGTCAGGAGTCCCCAATGGCATCTCGCTCATTATGAGTTGAAAAGCCCGGAGTGAACCTAAGTCAGACCTAAGCTATTGTGCACAGACGAGGAAGGGGAGGGAAAAGGTAAGCAGGTGGATTGTGCAGACCGAGCATGAGCAGATGAGCAGACCAAGCAGACAGGGACTGCTCCTCAACCTCCCACCCATGAACACTGACACTAATTGAGAGGTCTATGAAATATAGATGATCTCTGTGGTGGCCCCCCCCTCTCTCACTCTGCCTCTCCTCTCCACTGTCCCTCACGTCCTCTGTCTGCCTGCTTGAGTGACTCACGATCAAGATTGCATGCAGACCCCGTGTTGGCATGCACATGCCCTGCTGCACACTAGGTATATCAGGGATGGTCCAATGGACATGATCGGTCAGTCAGTAAGAGTGTGTGTGTGTGTGTGTGTGTGAGACAGAGAAAGAGAAAGAGACAAAGAGGGAGGCGGCAAAGGTGAATGTGTAGGATTGTTATTATCAGTGATAAAGAAGATGTGCAAAGGAAGGAATTCTCATGAGTGTATAATGAGTGTATAAGCCTGTGTGTGTGTGCTCTTGCTCGGCTTTCTGTGTTTGTATTCTTGTGTCACAAATTATCAAGGAGAGAAATTCCCCTTACTTGGGGACTATTTTAGTGCTAGATTTTAGGTTGAGGTTGTGGTCAGGATTTTATTTTTTTTTTATATAATTTCCTTGTTTAACATTGTCCACATCAGAAGCGACATCTTGGTGGTGAGGAATTATGGCTGGAAAGAATGTGGTGGGAGAAGAAGTGGTAAACCAGGAAAGATACGTACCATAAGCATGCACTGAATATTCTCACAGCGTTGTTGACCAGTTTAGGTGACAGTACAGTGGGTGGTAAATATGGTTGTGGGTAAATGCTGACAATGTCTGCCTGCCAACCTCAATAGGATAAATATGCCCGACATTGTTTTGGTTGCAAATCTGCCATTTTGCATGTGCACACTGAGCAAGTACCCGTAGACATTCTGTTCATATGTTCAGCTTGCGATTTACGTCCAGTGCCAACATCACTGTCAATGCTGGAAGTTAGCGAGATAGAAAGAGAGCCCAGAATGACCATTCATCAAATCTGAACAATATCAGTCTGGTTGTCCAAGGTCAGATCAACAGTCAGGAGTTTAAATGGAGACACGCAGACCGTCTATCAGTCAGGTGATGAAGGGGGCTCCACACCGACACTGCCTGTGTGTTCAGAAAGAGGTTAGGGTTAGAGGTCAGTCTGTGAAGGTCTTCACAAGTGTAATTATACAATCGTGTTTTCATGTGTGTGAGTGTGGATGGAGAGGTCGCTACCTTGCCCCGTAGGAGATGCTTAAAGGCCAAGGGTAGAGGCCATATGGAGCCCTGTTGTGGTTATTTTTAGGAGATCCTCACACCAAGACTCCACTCACTGAGGAATGGCAGCATACCCTTATGTCTAAACTATTTCCTCTCTCTTTTTCTTCCTGTCCCTCACTCTCTCTCATTTCTGTCTCTCACAATCTCCCCTTCTAAATTGCACTCATCTTGTGCTCTCATTTGCAATATGTTTTTACGCTTATTTCCCTTCAGTTAACTTCATTTCAGTTGAAATAAATTCTGTTCACTTAATTGAATTCAGTTCAAATCAAGCAGCTATTTTTCATCAATTTTATATGCACGTCATAAAAGAAAGATGTCAACACATTCGTCTTAAGAAGTAGTAAAAATTGTAAAGCTCTGCCCAAGTGTGTGTATCTTTGGCAAAACACACACACACACACACATGCACGCACGCACACACACACGCACACACACACACACACACACACACACACACACACACAAGCCCTCCTGTCCCAGCTTTCGTGAATTCCAGGAGAATGTTGCTTACCATCAGCACTTTGCCTTGGCTGTCACTCGTCTCCCTGCTCTCTCCAATCTCTCACACACAAGTGGGAAATCGTGCCTCTGTGTGAATGTGTGTGAGCGCATGTTGTGTGTGTGTGTGTGTGTGTGTGTGTGTGTGTGTGTGCTCTCATGTGCACATGCACTTGACTGTTAAGAGTACGTGTGTTTGTGCATGATCAGCTGAAAAGCATGCGTCGATCTCAAACTGCAGTGTGGAACAATACTGGGTGTAGCTCAGAGAAGGGGCTCGCTCTGTCTGGATATTAAAGATCTTAGTTTGGATGGGATACAGGTGCTAAATTCTGCCCTTTTCCAGATGATAAGTGACATAAGCTGACATCGGGGTCAACCATGCAGTCAATTGTAGAGCTGCGGAAAGCCATTCTGTTCTACTTCAGCGGTGATAAGCCCCTTTAAATCTCATTATCTACCCCATCGGCACCTGCAATGCATTTTCCACCAAATGTCACATTATAATTTGTGAGAGTCCAAATCGCTCGTACTCTCTGCTACAGGTGAGTGTGAGAAAATCAATGGAGTGAGTTTCAGGAGAAAGTCAGGGCCTGGGAGGCAGAAGCAGACGGCAGAAGAAGGACACAGAAGAGTGGTTGCTGTGAATGTGCTTCCTCAGTATCTATTAACTTTTATTTGCTCCTCTCTGTCTCTTTTATTACTGGATGTTGTTGTATGCTGTTAGTGTCCATTGCGCTGAGGCAAAGCAAATAATATAAAGGTGAATATCTTATTAACCTTTTGTCTATGTTTATTTTGAACATGAACCATGGTGGAAAGTACACCTGGAACATACAGTAGAGTGTGCATGTAAAACTACATCTGCTTCGCACACCCTCACAGGTGCTTTCAATTACCCTGGGGTGATTAGACCGCTAGACAGGTTGAATCTGGGTGGATCAGCGCAGGGAATTACTTTATGTGACATAACTCCTTGGGAATGGAAATAATCAGGGTGACTTGAGGTCTAATATAAGTAAAATCAGGGCTTCTAACACACACACACACACACACACCATCTAATAAGTGACTATGTTTGACCAAATGTATGTAAATTAGCAGATTATTCTGGAAATGACTGTTAAGCTACTATATATGAACTAGGCTGGCTGACTTACCGTGGCTATATTCCAGTGATTCTATAACCTTTAACCATCAGCCTAATATCCCTGTGGATTCACTATGATCTGGTCATAAGGTTGCTTCTAATACATTATCAGTGGGTAAAAAACCACATAATTTGGCGCAGGTGTGTTGGAGTGGTAGTTACAATGTGTTTTGATTCAGTTCAAAAGAGCCCCGGTGCTGTCATTTGACTAAAGTTAGAGCAGCTGTGAACATTTTACCTGAACCTTGGTACATATTAAGCAACTGCAGCAGAAAAGGTTGGTATTTTTATTTGCATTTTCCACATTTTTTGCCCTAATTTGGATGTTTCTATGGGTTATGACAAGCCACTCTGACTTGTCATAGCAGGTGAAGCACAACTGTAACAAATAATAACCTCGTTTATTGCTCTGTTCCATTTTTGGTGTTTCCGCGAGGCCCTAACTGCATCTGTGAGCCAGCATCGACACAATCAGAGCTTGAAAAGATGGAATTCATTCATTATTAATGTTTTTAGTCGCTCCTGTGTTTAACAAGTATATGAAAGATCTTTTTTCTTGGACTATGGTTCTTGTCAATGCTTATTCCTTCTGTTGAACTGGGTGCAGACAGACTTACTCAGCTTGTCAGCTGCTTCTTGAGCACTACTTGTAGGTTGTTGCATGACCACAAGTTCACGCTGTCACCTTGATTTGCTCCCTCTTTAACGGGGGTGGTAGAGAGGGGAAAGATTCACATAATCTGCAAGATTTACAAGTGCTCATGTCATCGTGACGTTTGTTTGAGCGAGAATTACTGTGCATTGACAATATAACACCGTATCCATTCAATTTGGGTTGGAATGATGGTCTTTGGTTGATGTGAGGCATCTGCACTTGCTTAGTTTTCAGACACGTCTGTGTTATTGAGCACCAATTCGGACATGTCCGAGCTCTAGAAAAATCCCAGTTGTAATTACAAATTGGATGTTGGAAACTTGTAACTATCCGAACTCTGGTATGACATGAATGCGGCATTAAGCAGAACCTACAGTGTGGCTCTGCAGGGTTGAATGAGTGTTTTGCCCACGTGCCCCTCCTGGTATCAGTCAGCTGGTATCACTCTAAGGCAGACTATTGTGCAGCACACTTGTGGTTAGAATGCAACATGTCGTAACATACCTCATGTGATACCCTAATAATAATTCATAATGTGCACATATGTTGAATGACTCATGTTCTGCCTCATTTTACAATCTCAAATAATTGAAGTCAGTCAAGCCAGTGAAATAAATCAATCAGTGAAGTGATAAATGTAGGTTTCATTTCTAATTTTATATCGTTTGCAGCTCTAATTTCTCACCCCCTGAGTGATGTATACTGCGCTTCCAAAAGCCACTCCTCTCCACTTTCCTCCATTTCCCCCGACTTCTCCTCTCTTCTGTAACCTCTCCCCCTCCCTCGTGTCTTCTTTCATACTGGCCCCAGTCTCTCCATCCATCTCTCAAATCCTCAGTGTTTTTCTTCACCAGTCCTCCCTTCTCTCTCCCTTCTCTCTCTCCCTCTCCTCCAATTTCCCTCTCCCTCCTCACCCAGGTTTGTCGTCTGCCACTGTGGCATGCTAACACTCTGACAATGCAAGCCGTTGAATAATTGATGTGTGGATGTGAAAGTTTGATGCCTGACTCGCGGGCAGATTGAACCTGCAGGCAGCATGCCTTTGCCCATCAGTCGACTCCCTGCTCTCTGCGCCACTCAACACTCTCCCTCTTACACACACACACACACACACACACACACACACACACATACACACACACACCTAAGCGTACACGTCTCCCAATGGACTCCGTTGCATCTTCTCTCAAACTCATTGTAAAACCTCTCAGATATTTGCTGCAAGACTCTGTAACTGTTAGACGTAGAAACTTATCTAGAATCTGTTGTCCTCTCACCATTACTTGGGTCATCAACTTTATGTTAATGATGGAATAAACAGTCAGCATTTTCTGGAATAAACAAAATGTAGAGCACATGTTGAAAACGCCACCAAGCTGTTGAAGAAACAATTATTTCTTAGTAGCCAAAATCAAGTTCAGTCAAGGGCAACAAACAACAAAACACCAGAGTAACAGAAAAGTTAAGTTCAGAACTCAGACCTCAATTGCACACATTGGACACACTGGAGTGGCAGATAAACAGAACCTCACAGCGCTTAATATGAAGCATAATATAGCATGCAAAGTAAATAACGAGTGGATTCATGAGTCTGAGAGCAAAACCCTCCTTTTTTGACAAAGAAGGAAATGTTTTTCAAAAACTGCCTCCTTAAAACCAAGACTGGTTTGTAGAGGTCAGGATATTGTTATACCTCAACAATACGTTTCTCCTTGACAGCTTCACCCCCCCCCCCCCCCCCCCCCCCAGAATAAGATGTGGTATCACCAAACTAGAGAAGTCACTAAGTGCTGAGTGTGCAAGACTTGGGAATTTCAGTGTCAGTAGCAATTCAAGTAAACTTACAATACTGTTGACTCATATTTCCCAAGTGATAGGGTTCACTGTAACCATCATTGGGTTATAATCTAAATACTCGCTCCAAGTAGATAAATAGTATGCTTAATTTAAAAAAACTCAATTTAGCAGGTACACCTGCTGCGAGAATACTGTCTGAACAGATGTTTTAACTGGCCCACAACCCCTTGGCTGCACAGCAATTTCTGAATTACATTTGACAGCCCAATAATACCTGCTAAAAATCCACCTCAAAAGCTGGTTAACCTGTGGTTACCATGACAGACAACCTCTGACGGCATTTATCACATCTTAAAGCATGTAGTAATAATAACTGAGGACTGCTGCTCACATTTCTGCCAGCATCCTTCACATTCAGCACCTGCAGAAATTAAAGATGAAATCAGTACTATATTTAGGAACAAGCAGCTAAAAATATCTTTGTTGCCACCTTTTAAATGCCTCTTTATTATATTTACATGAACGTTCACACACTGCTTTCATGCAGTGAACAGTGTGTACCAGCGGGTCTGGGTTACAACAGGAGCATCTCAGGTTTCATATGTCCAACCATAGACCTAAAGGTGGAAACAGTAAAGAGACAGTAAAGAGTCTTTACTGTCTCTGTGGGCACAGTTACCACAATAAAGTATATTAGTGCTAATCAATGCCGTTCACTGGTCTGTTACATTTATGGCTTGAGATAAGGGCTCCAACTAGCGATCTAATTGTTTTCGTTATTAATTAATTCTGTCGATCGACTCAATGATTAATCGACTAACTGTGTCAGCTCTACTGCAGATTTCAAGCTGTCCAAACAGGCTGAGTAGACCCATAGACTGTATAATGACTGATTTTTAAAAAATATACATATAGATATACTCTGTACATATATTTATATATTTTTATACTTTTATGCAGTCTATGCTTAGGCCTGACTGTGCATTTGCTGCAGGGGATGTTCCACATTTCTAGGGCCCCCGGACAACCCACTATGTGCATCAATGGATGTGAGATATCTACTCCAGAACACCAAGAGCTAAGAATTGTGCAGCTTTAGCATGGGTGCACAGTTTACTTGATATTTGTTTGACAAGGTAAAAAGCTCGACGCACACAATGTTAAACACAAGAGCAAGCTAGCAAATTTTACCGTAATCATTGAGGCAACGCAGCAAACAGCTCGCCACAGCCCCTGATACTACAATAATCCAACACTGCTCTCATTGTGTATTGTCACTGAAACTTCAAATGAAAGGTATGCTAGCCAAACGCCTCTAGCATACTATCAAATTGGCTGGTTGCCCGAGCTAGGCATACAGTTAGGTATGTGCCAGTCTAAAATTTAATTCATGTCTATATGAAGCCTCAAGTTATCTCTGTTTCCTACAACTGCTGCTAGATGTTAAGGGAAAAAACATTTTGCTAATCACGCCTTTAAGCATTAGAGTCAGCGCTTACATGCTCAGCTTTAAAATGCCACGATTTAAGCATTTTTTCTTTAATCTACAAGGCCTCCTAAGTGTTTGTGCTCCTTTTTAAATATACTGTGGAAATTACTGTTTATAGCCCCAGGATTTGTGTCTCGTATTTCTCCCTCAGGTCAGAACTGAAATGGGCCAAAAGTGCCTCCATGAACTCTGCTTCATCTTAATAGAACTCGAATGGCTGCAAGCAGCGGGAGGCCTCCAGGTGAGTTTAACCTGTTAATGAAAGATTTTATGGCACGCTCAACAAAGTGTCCTTGCTCTGTTCACTCCAGATTTTAACTAGGTTCATGACTCATACGAAGTGTTTACCACTGGACCGCTGCCACTTGGAACGGTTAAGTTAGTGCATACACAGTTTTACTTTGCTAATACAGCTGTACTCTGAGCGCTTTGCATGCATATTGTTGAAAGCATTGTGTTAGTGTGTGTTTACAGTTGAGCTTAAACAACTGGTAACTATTAGATAACCTTTCTTTGTCTTATATGACAGTAAAATTAATATATTTGGGTTTTCAGGCTGTTACTCAACCTCACTTTCCACTTCAGGCCATTGTGACGGGCATTTGTTTTAAGTTTCTGATGTGTATATATGTTCTGATATGACATGATCAACTGATTATTGAAAAAAAGTCATGTTTAGATGAATTTATAATGAAGATAATTGTTAGTTGTAGCCTTAGCTCATATGCTCATAGTATGAGTGTATTCAGTGTGTGCCTCCTTGTGTGTGTGTGTATGCGCTGTGCTCTACGTGATGGCATCCTTGTACCTCCCTGTCTATCTTCCTCTCTCTCTGTCTACTGTCAACTGTATGTGAATGTGTCATGGAGAAGACGGTAGGGCCCTGCCTGCTGATTTATTCATGATATGACTTTTAATATCATTTACTGGGACATGGGAATCTGCATCTCAAATAGGCCTGCAGGCACCTTTGTGTGCCGGCGTGCATGTGTATGCGATGGAGAAAGAAAGGAACAGAATGCACTCACACATGCACACGCACGTGCTCGTGTACGTGTGATCAGTTGTGCACACACATGGGTGTGTGCACGTACTGGCACTTTTTCGTCAGGAATGAAATCGTGACAAATTGTGTTTGTGACAAAGTGTGTTTGGACCAGTAAAGAAGTGGGTTTTATGATGATTGCCTATAATAGGGTTGTGATTGAGTTATTGGACAACAGTAGGAAGTCATTGTGTAATGGGCAATAGCTAGCAATGGGGGCCGATACCAATCTGTTAAGCAGCATAGGGTGTGGAGAGGAATGTGGGAGGAGGTGTGTAGTTTCTGTGGCGGGTGACGGTTTTGTTAGCCAATGTGCATGCTTGCTTGTGTGTGTCTTTTCTTATTTGATTTATTGCTATGTATTTGTCTGTACATGTTTGACAGTTACGGTGGCAAAGCCACAAAGTGTTGCCAAGACAGACGTAAATCTTGAGCCAGTGTAGATTTAATTTGGCCCACTTTATGTTGAAATCCAGTTTCCTCGTTTCATTCTCACTAGACGGATATCTATTCAATTTAATGGCCACAAAGACACATTCCACATATATCTTTTGTCAATTAGCTCCATATGTGTGCAGAGGTTTTTTTTTGTCTAACCATACCTATTAGTGACTATAATTAAATGATGAGGAATAGGTGGGTGGATGGAACAGGAGGCAGACAGAGAAGGGGGCGGCTGGAAAGCGTGATTTAATTTGGTTATGATCTAATTTGCTTTGATTAAAAATGTATGCAAATCCCTCTTAGCATAAGGGATCAGTGAGGAGAGGCGACACCTCTCTTGCTCTGTCTCTCCCTCTTTCTCTCTCTGTCTCCCTTTCCGTCTCACTCCCACTGTCACCCCCCCTCTCCTCCTTTACTTTCGTTCCTCCTCCTCCCTCTGTCTTTGGCCACTAATGTGTGATGTGTGAATTGGAGAGCGCAGTGTGTACATGTGTGCATGTGTTGTTGGAGGTGGAGGTTTTTTTTTTTTGTTAAAGCGACGAGAGGAACCCACTCACATTGGGTGTTATTGCACCTCATATCTGTTGGCTGCGTGCCTGCTACAGGCTGGCTCTGGGTGTGAGGTGGTTCTGTGAGAGGGTGTGTGTTTTTGTATGTGCGTGTGTGTGTTTGTTTGGCCTGACCCCGTCTGCCAGTGAGCCCTGTATAGGAGTGACTTTGCCAAGCCGCCCATGTCTCCCAGAGGTTGATCCTCCCCACAGCCCAACACTGAAGGTCACACCGCTGAACACAAGCTCCTCTTTTCAGTTTCCTTCATCACTCTTCATTTCTTGTTGATCTTTTTTTCCTTCTGTCTTTTGTTTTTTGTTTCTTTCTTTTCTTTTACCCATGCACACGCACACACACACACACACACACACACATGGGCGCACACAGGAGGCAGACAGAGAACACACACACATGCGCACACACACACACACACACACACACACACTCTACCTTAGCCTCCACCTCTGTCCAGTCCTCTGTGCCCCCGGCCACTCACAACCTTCAGCCTGAGAAACACCTTACACACAGTGTACACGTGCACCTCCACTGTGAATGTTTTTCTGTGTGCGTGTGTGTGTGTGTGTGTGTGTGTTCGTGATTGCACTCTATTGTGTCTGTGTAAGGAGCAGGCCATCTAGGTAACTGCATCTATTTGCATGGGGGCTCAGAGCATTCATGTCACTCTCAATTTCTTCCCGTCTCTGCACTCTCTCTCAGCCTGTCACCACTGCCTCTCCAAGTTTACTGTAATGAACTCTGGTTTGCCTCTGTGCTCCCTTCTCTTCTCTCTTTCCCTCTCTCTCTCTGTCTCTTTCTCATGCTCGCCTGACTCCAGCCAGACAGGCAATCAGATGTTTAATCAGACAACTAGGTTGCCAAGTTACCTATCAGTCATCCAGCGTCAGCCAGCCAGTGAGCCAGTTAGGCTGACAGCTGTCATGTCAGGAGGATGACTAGTTAGTTGGTCAGCATCGCTAAACTGGTGAGTCAATTAGAGAGTCGGTAAAGGCAGGGACAAACAATTGTTGAGTCAGTTTTTGTTGGATTTAAGGTGTCCTGTTAAATCGGACTCTGGTTGATTTTCCTCCTTGACACAATTCGTTTGGGCAGGTGTGAACACAGTAATCAATCTCAAGTTCGGACCAAAACAATCACAGCATGACCCTTTAGAGGAGATGGCCTCAGTCCTCTCCCAAACAAACTCGGTAGCAGCTCACTTGCTCACTTGGACGCTGCAGGTTTGAGCTAAACAACTCCAGTGGCCAGGCGCGCTTTGCATTCTGGGATGCGGCGGAGCATGCTAAACGTTTCTAGTAGTAGCAGCTAGCCAGAGAATGAACTGAGGTCCATGATGACTCGCATGGCACTGTTTCTCTCTCAGAAATATGTGCTAGTCCAGGACACAGGACCTTCTTCCTGTGTCTACTTTTTTGCGTTCGCTCCAGACTAATCTGAGCAATAAGTGGAGTGGATGTTCTCGTGGTTTGTAATGGTGCATTTTGGTTCTCTTGTATATCTCCTTGTGTTAAAAGAAACCAAACTAAAGGGGAAAACACTCGTCAGCTGATTTGGACCATGGCAAAAGTCATCATCAGCTAAGTGGACAAAATTAGACCAAGTGCATTTCAGTCTTGGACAATTGGTGTTGACCATTGGAATATCAAATATTTGCAGAATAAAAACCACACCAATGAGATACTAGAAAATAGTTTTTCATTAAAAATTAGGATTAATTTAAACATGTTTTACATCGACTCAGTCTTTTTTCAAAGGGGGAAGGTATTTTCAATCCAAGTGGGGTTGCAGTCACAGCTTACCTGAAGTTCTTATGTGCTCCTATGATGTTTCTCAATTGAGCATTTGTCCTCCATTTTCTTGCCTTTTACTTATAAATTCCAGCAAAAATTTGGGAGACACACTGTTTTTTGTACTGATGTGTGTTTCTGTTTTGATAAAGGAGCGCCCGAGAATTAATTCTCCATGGCTCCATGCCGACGTCAGACGCGACCAGAGGTATTATTGTTTTGGGTAGTTCATCCATCCGTCCCATTCTCTTGAACGTGATCTCTCTAGAATGCCTTGAGGGAATTTCTTCAAATTTGGCACAAATGGCCACTTGGACTTGGTAGTCAAAGGTCAAGGTCACCGTGATGCCACAGAACACATTTTTGGCCATAACTCAAGACTTCATACATTAATTATGACAAACGTCTGATACTTTGAAAAGATCTTATATTGTTTCCAAAAGGTCAGCCTCACTGTGACATCATATTATTCCTCAAAAACACTTTTCTGGTCAATATTCAACACCATAACTCCATAATAAGGGGGAGCTGGAATGGATGTCTAGGATTTGAGGACAACAAGGGCTTATCCTGGCCCCCTGTGGGGTGGTCTGGGAGAATAAAAAAACTCTATTTTTTATGCACTCTGACACCTTTTACAACTTTTTAAAAAAAAGTATACCTCAAAAACTGTTTTACTTTATTTTCCTGATTAATCAAACCTATTAGTAGTTTGGAATTTGCATTAATATTGAGCAGAAGCAGAAAA
Source organism: Pempheris klunzingeri (assembly GCF_042242105.1). Lineage (NCBI taxonomy): Eukaryota > Metazoa > Chordata > Actinopteri > Acropomatiformes > Pempheridae > Pempheris > Pempheris klunzingeri. Next base: position 19,835,909 of record NC_092019.1, on the reverse strand, counting down.
CAGAAGTGACTTGAATTGTATTTTCAGATGCAGTTCATGCAATGTGCAGTTCGTGGGCTGTTCACTTCTCCATCATCTGGGACAATGACGGACAGACTCCACTAATATGAAGGAAAACCTCATCTCATGTTGTCTGCTGCTGTCTCTAAATTCAGTTCAATTCAATTGACAAGGCTGCATATAAAACAACATTGCCAAAGCACATTAACACAAATTATTATCATAAAAACATAAATACATCAGCAAAATAAACAATGATACAAAATGACATCTCTCATCTGCTGTCTGTCTGTCCGTCTGTGTCTCTCTCCATCAACGTTCTCACGTTTTTTTCATCAATGATATCATATTATATTCCAGGACTTTAATGCAAAATTCAAATGATGGATGAATAGACGCAGGGCTATCATTCATTTTTTTATCTGTGTTTCTTAAAAAATGATAAAATGTGTTTCTTTCTGACTGTCAAGACTAAAAAATAATCTGTTAATATTGATAAAAAAATATTGTGTAAGGTGTCTCGCCTTTGTGAGATTCGATAATCTAAAATCTTATCCGCATTCCAAGGTAGGCAGCTAATTGGTCAATCAAGGCAGCCAGTCTGAAAGTCCATTTGTTTATGGAGTCAGTTGGTCAGTCAGTCAGTAACTGAGCCGTTCATCCAGTCAGTCAGTTAACTCAGTCAGTCAGGCTGTGTCTGCTCTCTTACATAAGCAGGGCGACAGATGCTGAATCATGAGCTGCCCGCTGGAATGCTCTCTCTACCCAGAGGGTGCCAGGAGGGAAGACACACACACACACACACACACACAGAGACAGGCTCATGAACTTCCCCAAACACACACATACACAAACTCAGCTAACTGTATGCATTCATGCAAACTCCGTGCACACACCGGCATGCGTGTGCTAACACACACACACACACACACACACACACACACACACACACACACACTGCATGTCATGCACTATTTCACATGAGACTCACTCCTCATGATTGAACTCTAGAGGGGAGATAGTAGAGGGGAGAGAGAGGAAGAGAAACACGGGGGTGAGAGAGAGCGAGAGAGGCTGAGTGTGAGACTAAAAGACTAAGAGAGAGAGAGAGAGAGAGAGAGAGAGAGAGAGAGAGAGAGAGAGAGGGGCTTGCAGATAGACTGACAGAGAGTTCAAGAGAAAGAGAGAAGAAAGGAGAGTGAGATCTTCCCTCAGCTGTCTGTGAGGGTTTTGATGTGGTTTAAAGGGTTTTTCATGTTACGCAACTTTGAAGGCAAAGTGTTTGATGTTTAGTTTGCTAGTTTGTTAGCTATTGGATTAATCTTTCTACCTTCTACCTCTCTCTGCAATTTATCTGATTAGTGCTAGAGGCTTGCGTCACCCTCGTCTTGCCTTTGTCTAGAATGATACTCAGAAGGGTGTTTTTCAGCGTTTCTTCAGAAACTTGGCACCTATCATCTATTTATGGGAGAAGCAATTGAAACTGGAATAACGGCCCTATTTGCCTGCCTGTCTAGCCTTTCAAAAACACGACTGAAATGCTGATGGAACAATGACAACTATTTCTCCCTCTCATCTCCGCATTTCTCTCACTACCTCTTCCAATCTCGCCTCTCTACGTCCCCTCAGCATGGGTGATTCATTTGTCTCCAACACAATATAGCACAACATGGGCTCGCCTCCGTCCATATTGCCACAATGCTTATTTGTCGAACGCCGGGGATTTCATAAATGTATTTCCACACTCTCTCCTTCCAGCGTTTTCCTTCTCTGCCCTTCGTCTTTCCCCCCCGTCACTTATTCCCTTTCCTCTCCAGCAGCAACACACTCTTTCCCAGTGCCCCCCCCCTTCCCCCACCTCTCTCTCTCTTTTCTATCCCTCTTTCTTTCCCTCTCTCATCAGACGAATGTAAGAATAGAACAGGGGAAGCCCTCTCACCTCTCCCTGCACGCCAGCTAATTAGCATATTCATGAGAGGTACCATAAATTATACATGAGATCCGGAGGGGAAACAGAGGCAGAAGAATGAGACGTGGACACACATTCTCACACACACACACACACACACACACACACACGCACGCATGCATGCACGCACACACACACACACACACACACACACACACACACACACGCGTGCACACACGTAGGTATGCAAGCTCGCACACACAAAAGTAAACACACACATAGACACAGCCTCACTTTCCCTTCCTCTCACACCCTCTCTCAATCACACAACACAGACAGAGAGATACAGACAGGTAATTGGTGAGAAGGAGTGTGTGGTACAGTACACTGGCAGTGTGCATGGGAGACAGCATACACAATATTGAAAAGGAGAAGTAGAAGCCACTCTCTGTCAAACAGGAAATGCAGCGCACACACAGGCACGACGCTTAGATTGACTGTATTTTTCTTTCACCCTTGAAGGTAAGAGAGTTTTTGAAGGTGAACATAGCGAGGGTTAATGGAGAGTGTTAGTCAGAGACGTATTTTGAGGTCATAGGTTCACAGTCAGTAAAAGGGAAACCCGGAAGGCCAGAAGGTCCCTGAGATTATTCCAACATGCGACATCCATATTAGAGGCCTATTGGTTGAGAAAGAGCCTATACGTTTTACACCATCCTTCAAACTATACCATATTTGTTTTAAATCCAATTAATGTGTTTTCCTCTCGCTCATGATGGATATCCCAATTTGGAGCCAGACTCTGACTCAGCATGCTGACGGATGACTAGACATCCTTATCCACATATATCATATTTACATACCGTCCAAAATAACTGCAGCAAAAGCTGACAGGAGGCTGGAACACCTCCAAAATCTGTGCTCCTTTAGATGAGAAGGTCGACTTCAGTCATGAGAACAAAGACGCATCCATGACTCTTCATGGCAGCATCACTTAAAAAGCCTTTATATCCCTAAAAAAGTTTTAAAAAGTAACAAATAATGACTTGTTAAGCAATTGTTTTTGAAGATGATCAAATATGCAAAATATTTATTTAACAAATTAATTTTATGCTTCTGCTTAAAAAACTCTTTTTGCCAAAATTGATTAGTCTGTCGATCATTTTCTTGATTAATCAGTTAAATGTTTGATCTATAAACTGTTACAAATTCCTTAAATCCAGGTAATGACATCAGATTGCTTGTTTTGTCTGAAGATGTTCAGTAGCCTTGCATACAAGACTGGAACTAGAGTGTGTTAAATGAAAAATGACATGAACAATTAATTGATTATTAAGACAATTTCAGATTATTTATCTGTCAGTAAACTAACTGATAAATTGAGCAATCATTTCAGCTCTACAACACACTCCCCGCTCAACACACTCCGTCGTCCCTCAATCGGAATGTCGGTGGTTCGATCCCCCGGCTATGAGTCAACATGTTGAAGTGTCCTTGGGCAAGATACTGAACCCCAACTTGCTCCTGAAGCATGGCTTCAGTGTGTGAATGTGTGTGAAAGAATAGTCTCCTCCAACTAGTAGTTGAAATGACCAGAAATACAGACCATTTACCATTACAGGTAGCATGCAAGCAGTACATCGCACATACCTGCTGGTAAGTGTTTGCTGTCTGCTTTGGCCTCGGTCTTGCCCAGACACTTTCCTTCATTAAAACCGATTTAATCTATATTGAAACGGTATATCTGCCCGCTCATTTGCACTTAGAAGAACGGCAAACATTTATAAACCGTCTGAAACAGGTGACTATATTGAATAACATCTTGTCTATATCTGCGCACTTATGTGACAATCAGAATTCCACTTCATTTGCATTAAAAAGGTGCTTTTAAGGCTCGAGGACTGAGTCAATTAGATTAGAGCTAGATGTGCAGTTATTAGATAATGCTGTGCAGTGTAGATCCATATGGCACTCTTAACCAGACTGCCAGGCCTACTGGATGATAACCGTTTGGATGATAAACGTAACCACTGCCTGTAGTGGAACCAAGTTATTTCACATAGCTGCTGCTACACATGAGAGCATGTTAAAGTGTGCGGTGTTACAGCTAAAAGGTTCCCCCTCTGGCTTGCATAATGCCAGTCAAAAACCCACATTCTAGCCCGCAGATATGCGGTAGGGATTCTTCCATACGTGCTTAAATGCTTGTGACAATTAGCTTATTCTGGGTGGTTTGGATATAATTGAAACACAAGGGATTGAGAGAGATTGAGAGATGAGCCTCTTCAGCGTAGATGGAATATTCATGAACGTGTTGTCAGGACTTATTGTGTTCAACCAAGTTCTTCTGTGTTCGCCTGAGAGAATCTGCTCTCTTTTATCCATCACTTTCCTGGATCCATCAGTTTCTTGATATGGAAACACAGGCTGAGGATGAATTTTCTCATCAATATATATATATATGTGATGAGCTTTCACGTTGCTGTGCAAGTGAGATTTTTGATGAATCTATCAATCTATAAATCTGTCCATGTACATTAAGTGTGTTTGTCTGCAGGAGTGGGTGTTGCCCTGTGTGCATGGACATTCATGTCTCCATAGGTGTGTACCTGTTCCTGTATCAAACTAGGTGTTAACTAATGCACAGAGTGCAAAAAAGGAAAAATGTTATCATCTGAAGGAGGAGGTTGAGTTCCCGCACGCTGACGACACAGATAGTGAAATTAAGTAAATGTGCACCAAATCTGCTACCAATGCCAGGATATATACAAGAGGTAAAGCACAATCATTGATAGAAATGCACTCCAGCTGCAGTGTGAAATGCTGATAACTTCTAACATTACCTTCTGTCTTTCATGTGTTTTGATTTTTCTGGTGTTTAGAGCACATTTCCTTCCTCTACTCGGGGCATTGTAGTTTTCACCCAAAAGTAGCTCTGCTCTTTTTCATAAATATGAATAACTTATTTCAAATGTCTTTGTGTGTGTGTGTCTGTGTGTCTGTGTTTGCTTGTGTCCATGTGTGTTTGCCTGTCTACATCTATGTGTGTGTGTGTGTGTGTGCTCCTTTAGTGCGGGTGGCAGGAGCTAATATCAGATTACGGATGTAAATTGGCAGAGTGGCTCTCTCTCATTATCGCTAATAAGACTATGGCCTCGCTCTCTGCGCCCTCTCTCCCTCCCTCAGTCTATGGTCGGTTAGATGAGAGAGAGATGAGCTGATAGAGAGAGAAGAGGGCTGCTGCAACCCCTTTCCTGAAAGCAAACGGTTTCAAAATGGTCCACATGTGCATGCGATGACACACACTGATACAAGACACGCAACGCAAATCTCATACATTACACTCCAATAGAAAACCAGGGCTCCAGACTAACTTTTTCCATGAGGAGCATAGTCCTCAAATGATTCTTATTTAGAGAAATTATTTTCAACATAAATCTTCCTTTCCATCATTCCATTTCTCTCTCTTTATCATTAACGTGTCGTCATACACTATTAAATGTAACATGTATACACCCACTCACTGTCATTGTTTCTTCTCCTGTCTTTGTCTCGTGCACAATTACTCATGTATGCACGCTTCTATTCTTCACCCATCATCTCAAGGATATTACTCTAAATGAGACAGAGATTTATTTATAGTCACAGAACATTTCTAACATGTAGCATGCAAACTAACGCTCAGTTATTCGCCCTACCTATTGTTACAATGCACCTTGGTTCATAATCTAAGCAGCAAATTTCTTTATTAAACATGTATTTTACTGAAGATATGCATTAAGATTTACGATGCCAGAAAGACTCACAAGCAATTCTAATGGCACTTAAGACTCACAATCAATCGTGTAGCTGATTTGATATATGGAGCACTTCAGAGATATCACTGTAAGTCATTTGTGCCATATTGTGTCATATGTGCACATGCTTATTTGGAAACTAAACACCAGTGTGTGTGTGTGTGTGTGCAAATAAAATATACTGGTTTTATTTGTGGACAAATAAAGGTAATTTTAAACCAGGTAAAGATGGTGCAAATATGTGTTTTATCATGTATTGACAACATTGTTCTAACGAAAAGCCACACACACAGCACCTATTCACTCATTGAATCCAATAATGTATTATCATTTTTGAACGTCTCTCTCTCTCCCTCTCTCTCTCCCTCTCTCTCTCTCTCTCTCTCTGTCTCTCTGTCTTACTCATCTGTCCATGGACCACATTCGCTCAGTAATTACATTTCAACCATTATTCCCGGCTGACATTTTTGTACAGTTAATCACGCCCATTTTGCCATCATGCACAGGTCAAAGTGTGTGTGAACGAGAGGAGGGTAAGTATGAGACAGGGGGAGAGGGAGAGAGAGAGAGAGAGAGAGAGAGAGAGAGAGAGAGAGAGAACCTTGGGTAAAAGGATGAAATTACATGTGAATCATGCATGCCTGCCAGGATGTCTGCTGTGAGCACCCTCTTGACTACATGTGTATATTTATGCGCTCGCATTAGCTGTACATTTGCATCTATTATCATCTTTATTTATCTATCTTGAAAATCTCTAATTATTATGTCTGTATATTCCTGCCTATGTACATGTGTTCGTCTGTCCTTACACTTTGTCAAGGCACAATATACGACCAGGGTAATGATGTGTGAAGCGATGATGTGTAACCACCCACTTTCACCAGGAGGGTCACAACCCTTGGCCTTGAATGCACCCTTGCATACGCTTGTGTTTATGCATGTGTGTGCGTCTGTGTGTGTTTCAAGCCAATCTGGCTGGCGTCTGCTCACTCCTCTATCCACTGCAGGCCGTCTGCTGTCTTTTATTTCTGCTTTAATGACCTATAAAGGGACTGTTACTTTTTAAATAAACCATAAAGCAAGGGTCATAAAAGGGGAGTGCAATGCTGGGCACAGGCCAAGCTCTGACAGAAGTGTGTGGCTCAGTGTGTGTATGCGCTCGGGCGTGTGCATGTGGCAGTGTGTGTTTGCCTATGTTACCAATGTGCCACACTACATCAGGCTAAATCCGCAGCCAAGCAGATAGCGCAGTCTGAGAGAGCTCTGTAGCTTTGGATCAACTGCGTGTCAAATGCAAGTATGTAAAATGATAAACCTACATAAGTGGTGACCTTGCTTCACATAGAGATGAGTGGGTGGGTGAGGAGCAGGTCCAAGGCTAGAGCTTTTTTTTTTTTTTCCAAGCCACTGTCTTAGAGCTGTTGTAGTGGGTGTAGAAAGAAGCAAGCCTGGGGCGGCTTCAGTAGCGCGTTGTACAATGAATAAAACCCCTTTACAGCAACTAGTATCGCGGAGGACTCTTTTATATTACAACCGACAGAGGAAGCTTATGAAAGTGCTTAGAGATGCTGAGAAGTGGTTGAGGCAGGTTCAACCAAGCACTACTGACAGTAATATATGGGTCTTAATAGGTGCATGCTGGTGATATCTGCAGGAGGTGTAATTTCAGTAATGCTCGTGACAGAAAAAAGAAAAAAAAGTTTAGGAAACAGTAAAGCGCCTGTCTTAGAAGAAAGGCCTTTGCACCATGCATATTTACGTCTTAGTTAGAGGAATGTGTGGGTGCAAGTCATCGCTCCCTGTCTCTCTCCTCTACACCCTCCTTATGCGCTGCGATTCTAAAGCCAAACATAAAAAAGGGGGGAAAAAAAATAATTGCCCGTTTTAGCAGAGTGTAACGTTGAAAATGTGTGTCGCTCATGCAGAGCTTCAAACGGGCTCGGCGAGGAACAGAGAGCAAATCTTAGCACGCCGCGTTTAGGACATCAAACGGGCCGCAATCAACTGCTTCGCAGAGAGGAGGAGGAGGGACAGGAGGGGCTTGGAGGTGGCGGCGGCGGTGGGGGGCTCATTTCCTTTGACGTTCATGCACTTCTTCTCCCATAAGAAGTTGTTTAGCTCCTTCAAGCATCTATCAAGTGAAAAAGACACATTGAATGTGAGACAAGGTGCTAGGTGATACAGACAAAGGCTGCGAGAGGGTGTGCAGAAAGGTTAGGTAGGTTATGATGACAGGTTACGTAGAAGGACAGAGGGATGGACGAGTGGTGCAGAAATAAAACTTTGAAAAATATTTCCCTGAGATGTCATCATCTGTTTGCAGTTTTTTTTCATAATTAGGAGGCAATCTTATTTTCCATGCAACTGACAAAACAGACATACAAACATTTCTTGTTGCCTTCTCTGCTGATCACCTCTCAAGAGGAGCTGTTTGGTGTAAACAATTATTGTTTTATTCATAATATATGAAGATTAATAATAGATGATCAATTAATAAACTAATTTGATAACATTCTCCTACACTTTTTATTTTCATTTCATTTTAAGTCATTGGGTCCATAATATGTCAAAAAATGGTGAAAAAACGGCCGTCACTGCTTATTGGGACCCAAGTCGTCATCTGACTATCTGACCGACAGTCTAAGACTGAAGGATATTCAATATACGATGATAAAAACATGAGAAAAGCAGCAAATCCTCACATTCAAGACCCGGTGAGTGACTGCACTATCTCAACAACCATTAGATGGATTATCATGACATTTTGTATACCCATTCATGTTTTAAAGTGATTTTTTCATCCAATGCTACTAGCTGGATTTCACTTTACATCACATTACATCACTTTAATGGATTGGCACAAAATTTGACATTCTTGGTTAATTTCTCCGATACTTTTATGATAAATCACCCACAAAATCCATCATCCACTCCTGTACTTTATACATAATACTAATTAGCAAACATTGGCCTGCTAACACGCAAAAAACAAGATTGTAACCACTAAACATTATGTTACACATCAGCATGTCAGCATTTAACATTTAATTCAAAACATCATTATACTTTCAGTCCTATTGGTTAATAATTTAGCCTATTTAGTCTACAGAATGTCACAAAATTGGGAACATTTTAAACATTTTCTATGAACCTAAGGTGGCATCCTCAAATTGCTTGTTTTATCTGACTCACAGTCCCAGAAATATATTCTTAAAATAGTGTTTAATTTAAAAAAGCCTTAATCCAGAGAAAAACACAAAATCTTCACATTTATAACAGTGAAACTGGTGGCTGTTTGACATTTCTACTTTTTCTAAGGATCAGAATTGTTATCAACTAATTTTCTATTGTCTGACTGATTGACTAATTGCCTCAGCACTACTTGTGTCCGCATATTGGATACCTGATTGTAATTTACATCTTTATGGTCTGTATCACAAAATGCACCTAAAGGGGCATATTTGTACTTCCAAGGTAGTCATTGACATTATTTGACATTGACATTTTGAAAGACCATTTTCGTCAACAGTTGTTGCAAAGTGGAAAAAAGTTTCTTCATTTGTCCTTCGCGAAGCTCAAAACACATTTAGTGTGGGACTTGTGGGGAACGTTAACATTGCTAACATTATTTACAGAAACTGCAGAATGGATGTTTTTCAGTCATTCTGACGAATATCTGCTGACAAAAAATAACCAAAATATATTCAAAATGTCAAGGTATGCCTTTAATTCCTTTCAAATGTACATTTTTCAAATGCTACAAATTTGCCCTTTTATGGGCACTGCCACAGTGAGAAGCTATTTGTTGGGAGCTGTTCTTTAAAATGTAGGGAAAACATGCAGGGAGAAACCTTTCCTTTGGATGCTTACTTCAGTGCAACAGTCTTTCATTTCATGAACCTGCAGGAGATTGACAGGCTGACAAGCTGCAATAAAGTGTTCTTTGATCCTTCTCACACTCAAATCTGCACTCTGCTCATTCTAGTCTTCAACTTAACTTGTAACTTTAACGTCACAAAGATCCTTGCCTCCAATCACCTCCTCAAACTCGTCACCTGTCCTCCAGTCGCACTGTATTTATCCTCTCCTTGCCTCACCTCTCCTTTCTTTCCTCTGCCAAGTCGCTTTGTGCCTTTCTTAATGTTAATTCACCTGTGATCTTTCACTGCTCTCCCTCTCTCCCCGCTCTGTCTTTCTCGCTTTTCTCCCCTTCTTTTCTCGCATCGCTCCTGCACTTCTTTTGTCCTTGATTACCTAGTAGTGAGCTCCTGGCTGTGTCTCCCTGCCACTGGGTAATGGACTATTTGCATGCAAATGGCAGTGCCTGGAAAGATTAGACAGGGTGGAGTGGATGGTGGAGGAAGCAAGAGGAGAGGAGGAGGAGGAGGAGAATGACGAAGGGAAGGAGACAGACAGACTATTGAAGGAGGGAAAGGAGGTGGGAAAGAGGCTCAAAACCAGATGAAAGGCAGGGATGAGTGCATTCTGCTTTTTATTGCTTTGGCTGTTTAGGTCTAGATGATTGTCTTCATTAAGACACCATTATTGACAGTTACCTCTATGTGTTTGCGTGCTTGTGCACCTCAGAGCAGCTGTGTGTTTGTGTATGTTAGAGGACGTGATGCTCAAAGACTGAGAAGGAAAAAGTTTGAACGCCTGTGCCTCAGTATTTGCATGTTTATGTGCGCCTAACTAGCTTAGCTCCGAACTTGGGGAAGATAGGGCACTGCGGCATCTCTATTTCTGAAAAATTAAAGCTGGAGACCAAAGGTTTTTTGTCTGGAGAGAGAAGCCCAGGCCTTGCTGCCTCCTCCCCCTCCTCCGACTCCTCCAAATAAATAAGAATTTTTGATTACAGTAATCAGGGCCATTAATAATGCAGACGCTGTGATGATGCAGAGGAGATGAAAGATGGCTCTTCTCAACCTTTCTGTGTTAGGAGCGAGGGGAGATAGCTGCTAGCTAGCCGCACACACACACACACACACACACACACACACACATATTTGCACATGCACACAATCACATACACACAAACACAGACGCACACACACACACGCACGCACACACACACATGCAAACACTCACCCGCAAGTATACAGCATCAGTGGAAACTCGAGACCCAAAACACAACCTTACAGAAATATAAAGTTTTAGGGCTATTTTCATGTGACTCCCAGTTATATTTGGTACAACAGTCCTGATTACTTTTGCTGCTTAAAACAAGGGCTGCGTTTAGGTAATTTCGAGAGTTGTTGATAGGCATTATAGATATAAGACAGCACAGTAAGTAGCTCTTTCTTTTTTTTATGTTATTTCACAGAGAGGATTGGCGATAGGAGACTTGTGAATTGCATTTGTAGCATTTGATTGTTCTCTTTAGCACTTTTTGAATGCTTTCTCTCGCACCTACCTCTCTCTCTCACACACACAAAATCAGAACATATTACATACCTCACCTTCCTCACTCTCTCTCTGCCACACACACACACACACACACACACACACACACACACACACACACTCCTCACAATGTGTATACCTCGTTCCCTGAGGGTGAGTTGGCAGCAGGCCAGCATTGGGGAGAGAATGCATAAAGAGCTATTGTGGCTGTTGTCGTTAATCAGGCCCGTATGCTTTCTGACAGCAGCATGCGAGGAAGGAAGACTGTCTCTCCTATAGCTTCTCCATACACTTGCTCCTCTCCATTAGCTTACACAGGCCAGCCAGACAGTCTCCAGTTGCAAAATGCTAAAGCGTAATGGCACACAATATCGAAAGAGAAACGGAGAAAGAGGGAGGGCGAACGTGGGAGAGAGGTGTATAGCACCAGGGTGGCATAAACTGGATGTCCTGCTACCCCACCAGTGTCCTGAAATTCACATTGGAGCCAAGCTGTGGGTGAGTGAGCAGTGATAAATGAGGGGTTAAAGATGGAGCAGCTTGCACGCTCGACTGATTCTCTCTTTGTGTGTGTCTACATGTTGGCTGCTGATCCATCTTTTACTTATCCGTGAGCATGCACTTCTGCCGGGCACATGGACATATTTACATCTGGAAGCATGTGCGCAGTTGTGTGCTCATAAGTGTGTGTGTGTGTACGTTCATCACGGATCCACAGAGACCATGTCAAAGACTGTGTCTCCTACAGGTGTAAGCCCCGAACATCTGGCTGCCACATTTCAAACGCTCAGAAAGGCAGGAGGGGTGGGGCAAAGCCACAGTGGAGGGCTGTACCACAGTCATTAAACAGCGGAGGGCTAGGGGGTGGGGACCAGGACTGCACCACTACAGCATACACCTGCTCCTCGCATGTCTGTCTGCCCACAAACCAGTACTCTTCAACTATGTGTTCATGCAGCGCAATGGCCACCCATCAAAAACGACAACAAGATGAAAAAAGCAGACATCTGGAGCCAATCAAGACCGCAACAGTTCATCAGCAGTGAAAGGGGAATACCAGTGTACAAATTTAGATGCGTTATTCGCATGGTGAAAGACGATCATTGACGATGAAACGCCAACTCTTGTAAAGCTGGAAACCAGAAAACTTTGATGCTGCGTCAGTATCGATCCACTCACATAATAAGAGGGAAGCCGATTTCTGATCTGTTTGACTAAATTAATTCCCCCACCCAAGACAGAGGTAGTAGGGCCATTCAGGATATTAACCCCTTCACCTGAGTTGAACTCACCGTCCCTTTTGAGAAACCACATCACTTGCTAACGGTGCTAAACCAAGGAAACATGGCGGGAGGCTCTAATACATCAAATGTCTGCACCATAAAAGCTTATAATATTAAGACTCATTCGTTCAACATCTGATCACTCACTCTACAAACACCTTTCACCGACTGTATAAGTACCTGTCATTGAATACATAGGCACCTTTTTATCACTTTTGTCCTGTTTTGTATCTGATGATTTTCACCCCTAGCTGTTGTGACCTCATTACTTCATATTCTGCTTTTATATTTATTTGGTCCATATATAAATCTTTATACTTCTTTATCTTACTTTTATATATATATATATATCCTTGTCTTTACATGCATCTTTCTGTGATGGAGCTCCTAGTCACACGACTGTACCAGTACAACAGGAGTGACATTTTGAATCTTGAATCTTGAGCACAGTAGATATGACTGGTCTGACGAGACTTTGCACATGGTTTATCTGGAACGCTTAAAGCTGCTTACATGGTCCTGAAGACATGCTGTTCGGACAGTCTGGGGGAAAAAAAGGCCATTTTGTAGGTGGTTGGATAATAGGCTCTCTTTTGCCCAATTTTAGTGACTTTCCAACAGAGACAATTTGACAGTCACCCCCACTGGCCAGGTGTGGAAAGCTGTAGAAATAGGCAGAGCTTTTCCTCTGTGTTGGCAGCAGTGGAGGTGTTGTGCTTTCAGAAAAATGAAACGGAAGCCGACTGAAACCAGAATAAAGTTCTGAACAGCAGCCGCAACGAATACGATCCACTGGACAGACTCTTCCTTCACTTTAAATTACCCTCTTGAATTTGGTATTAAAGACACACTAGATGATACAGATACCTGTGGGCTGCCTCTCAATGCAGTATTTTATTTTCCACGGCCTGTTTTTGATCTCTTGTTTCAATGAATACTAGTGCTGTATTTTTACCTGCACACTGTTATGACCAACTTCTTCTCTTGCCCCACCTGATGAGGCATTTCTTTTCTCAGAGTGAGTTTCTTTTTTTTAGAAATGAAATATCTAAAAGTTTTACTGAAGGTTTTATTGAGCCTGTCAGCTTTGTTATATTTATATTGAGGCTGCATATGTTTCATAATCAGGTGATGGGAAAGAGGATGTAATAAAAGATGATCCCAGCCAAGGCCAAATGATGACCATAAATTTAGAATTAGTTCCTTCTACCATATACCGCTCTAGCATCTTGGTATTCACAGTGGTAATGTAAGCCTTAGGCGTTTACAGTAAGTTGATCTTTTGGAGATATAAGAAGACTGATGTGGTGATGTAACTAATGCACTCATTACATTATGCGGAGGCCAGTGGTTAGCCATGGACAACGCTTGACCTCTGCTGGATTCCAGTTTCATCATCCCCTATGGGGAGTGGCACTGCACACATACACAGCATGGAGTTTACACATGGATAGTGGAGGCACAGTGCCGGATTTAACATTCACACTGTGGGCACTTACATGTCAGCACAGATCAGCTGGAGTCAACTACGCTCAGGCTGTATGTGATTCACGTGACAGAGTGGATAATTAGGCTCAGAGCGAACATTCTCAATGGGTTCCGCAGCGTCGGTCTCGTCATCTTCAAATGAATCTGGGTGAGTCAGGTTGAGATGGTGATGTATGGTCGGACTCTCGGTGCTCGTTCCGTTGGATCTTGCACGGAGCACGTACAGGTTTCAACCCAACCAGCCTGGATTTGGCTCATAGTTGCCTCAGTTGTGATTCAGACTGATTCAGACTGGACGTCCACTCAGTTTACCATCTGTTTTCATCTGACAGAGAGTCACTTCATCTGACAGTGGAGTCTCTCCACCACAACTCAGCATGAATGTGCTGGTCCAATCTACTTCAGTCACAGCCTGAGAGTCGTGTAGCATGTCATCTGATGCCTGCTGTGCTTGCAGATGCCAGGGCAGCTACCTGTGTTGTAGGATAGGGCACAGGTCACCACCCCACTGCCTCTATGTGCCTCTCTTCCCCTCTTTTATCTCCTTCTTCCTCTCTCCTTCAATCTCTCTATCTCCCTCCTCCTCTCACCTGCCTCCCTCTCCCTCTCCCCCCTTTTTTTTCACTCCTCTGCACTGACACGTTAGTCGAATCTGCCCATTATGCGCTTCGTTGGCCATGCCTTGCTTTTTATATCTGGCATAAAGCAGTCAATGACACTGAAAAGAGAGAGCACATGAAAAAAAAAAACGGTCCACGTACAGAAAGGAGCCTTGTAGCTTGGTAGCCTTTAGATGTGAGCATCTAAGAGTAAGAATCAGTCATCAGTGTCATTGTTTGTTTTTCTGAATGCTTCCTCGTCATTGGTGTATGCAGGGTAAGACAGAAGGCTTGTTACAATAATTATACACTCTTCAGTACGGCCTATCATTTGGCACAAAAGACAGGAGCATGTGTCTCAACAAGAGCAGGCCAGAACTGTTTTACATAAAAACTGTTGGTACGGATGGTTTTTGGTGTAGTGCTCCAGCTCTATACATAAATGTGCACAGACCATATGTATAGTATGTACACATTTATAGTTTTCTGGTAGTGGTAGGGCTGGGTATCATTTAAGATGATTACCCATAGAACACCCGAGTTTCAATACCAAAACAATACTTTTTTTCTGAACCTCTATTTGATTGTGAAAGAACCAAATAATCCCACACGCTGTCAATCACTTGTACTCAGGTTGTTTACAGCATTTTGGCCCACAGACCCTCATCAGGTAAAATTCACATCACGATAACCTAATTTGAGAAGTATTAATACATTTCTTTGCAAAACCATCATTTTTAATGGAGCAAAAGATGCCAAAGTTTTCAATTTTTAAATTGTGTCTATCCACGAGCATCTTTACAGTAACTTTTCCTAAATAAAATTGTTGAATTTGATTTAAATTTGGGAACAATCTGATCAAAGAATAAGTAAAACAGATTACAGATCTCACCAGGTACTTGATGCTGTGACACATTTTCATTAGTGGCATTAAGTCTGAATTTTAATGCCAGGCAGTTGGACGTCAAGGCCACTAAATTTTGGTCGGGGGAAGTC
Organism: Pempheris klunzingeri; assembly: GCF_042242105.1. Lineage (NCBI taxonomy): Eukaryota > Metazoa > Chordata > Actinopteri > Acropomatiformes > Pempheridae > Pempheris > Pempheris klunzingeri. The sequence goes on along the minus strand of NC_092019.1, from coordinate 19,820,434 downwards.
AGTGGCCGTACTGCTGGAGGCATAGAAGCAATCGTGGATCCTGCACAGTGTTGCAACTTTTTGAAATATAGGGCTTTGGCCGTGGCTATAGTTGCCTGTGATGGGAGTGAGCTGTGAAGACTATAATCAGTGTCAGCTCACACAGCCAGACCTGACACCGCACACTGTGAGACACAATATCTTTCCCTCTCACGCACACATACAAACACACGTATGCACATCATGCACGCACACTCCCTCTCTCTCAATCTGTCTGTCTTTCTGCCTGTCTCTCTCTGTCTCAGTCTCACACCCACACTTTCTCTCCCTCTCTCTCTCTCTCTCTCTCTCTCACACACACACACACACACACACACAGATGGATGCTGAGTACCATTACAGTGAGTGACCAAGCACACAGGCATCAGGAGGGGACTGGACAAAGAGATTGTCACTCCACATTCAGTGTGTTGAGTGTGTATTGCTCTCACTAACACGAGGATGGCAGGACTTGTGTCTGTCTGTGTGACAGCGGATGTGATTCCCAGTGAAGTATGTGTATGTGTGTGTCTGAGTGTGTGTGTACTTAGTGCATTCCTTGCCTTTTATCTGGGTATAGCCTCAGAGCAATTCACGGCCTGTCACTCATTCTCTGGGACTGGCAGTAAGAGTGAGAGGGAGAGAAGGATGGGGTGGAGAGGGAAAGAAAGAGAAAGAGAGGCCGAGCAGCAGGAGAAAGACGAGAGATTAACAACAACTGGGAGATGGAGAAGGACAGTGAGAGGCTGAGAGGGAGGACAAGAGAAGGAAAGGGAGAGATGGTGATATAGAGAGCGGTAGAGGCTGTTTGCTCCCTTGGGTGCATGGGTTAGGGCAGCCCGCGGGCTCAGTTGGCATGCAGCTGGGCACACTGTCGCTCAGTCCCTACGGCAGGCTGTGTGCTCGCACTGCCTTCCCTTAGAGAGCAGAGGTCGAAGGGAAAGAGGAGTGTATGTGTGTGTGTGTGTGTGTGTGTGTGTGTGTGTGGCTGCTGCCTCATCAAAAATGCCAACACTGCTACACCATAGCCCATATCTGTTTATGGGCTCATTGCTCAGTCCTGTTGTTGCTCAGGGGGACCATTTGCAGTCACACTTGCATAATGATAATAATAGGGTGACTTAGAGTGGTTGTGAGTGTGTATGTGTGTCTGGACGCATGTGTTTATGTGCATCTTGGCCCCTTCCATTTCCTCCCTCGATTCATCTGTCCATCCTTGTCTCATCTCACCACCCCCCTCCACACACACACACACACACACACACACACACACACACACATACATATACCTCCTGTGCTCCTCCTCTCCACTGTGTTCCTGCCCCATCCTGCCTCCATCGACCAAGCACCCACACACATGCCCCGGCATGACCCTGTGGGCACACCACAAAATGCCTGGGCACGGCCCACTGTAACCATACGCTGGACGCAAGGTGATGATTGCATCACACGCATCGACGGACTTCTTGCTCCTCCACCAAAACCAACACCCCACGAACCCATCATTAGTTCACATGCCACATTGGGTGTGCTCATTTTTCTTCCTCCCCTTTTCTAATTTTACAGGGCTGGGATCATTTTACACCCCGTGTGTTTTTTCTCTTTTCTTTAACCGCAGGGTGGTTTGGGCCTGCGAAGCATTTTACAGAGAGAGGAGAGAGAAAAACAGAGACAGTGAGTGAGAGGACTTGCGTAGTTAAGCATATACACGCAGTATATAACTGTGTTGTATCGAAGAAATCTTAATAAGAAGAAAATGGTTGATACATGAAATGAAACAAGAAGACGAAAAGAAACAAATAAGTGAAATAGAAAAGAGAAGAAAAATAATATTTTACAAATTCTCCCAGGCTCCAAGGGACAAACTCTTGGATGCCTTCTTTGTGTGTCTACTTACAGTAAACTGGCAAGTTTAATTTAGCTTCTATTAAACCAGCAGCTTCTCACAAAATTGGCATTGGCATTTCAAGCACCTTTTCCAGCATTTATTACTCTGTAAGCAATATCTCATACTTGGATTAACAAATAGAAAGCATACAAAATCATTTTAAATTAGCGACTGTAAATGTAAATCATGACTGATCTGGCAGAAAAAATGTTGTTTGACATCAACATGTCAGACTAGTCATTCTAGTTAAATTTTTCCCACTTTCCTCTATTACACAGGCATACGCAGTATTGAGTTAAATTAAGCTTCAGTTTTCACACGTTAAACATCGATGGGTTTCAGTGCTGGTAGTTAAACACCCGCTGTACAGGTGTCGTTAATGCTTGTAAGGAGTAGATTCCTCTCTCAAGATGCCTCTACTCAGTCTCAAGGCCACGTGTGTGTCCAGACGCCTGCCAGCAAAACAAACGGCACTGCTGCTCATCCTGCTAATTCAAAATCCAACTCTTGAATAGATAAAGAACAGATTTTTTAAAAGAGGAGCGTGCTTAATCACGTTATATGGTGCCCGTATCGTGTGAGCATCTGTGGCCACATATGTGTCTGAAAGCCAGAAAAATATGTGTGCCTGCCATGCCACATTCCTGCCATCTGACTAACCACATTCCTGCCATAGTCTAGCAATGAAAAGCCTCTACCTCCAAATCCCCACCACATAACCTAGCCCAGCAGTGAACTAAGAGCACAGAAATCCCATTAAACTGGGAAGTGCATGCCAGCTTCTTAATTGAAACACATGTAAGCCATTAAGAGTACACTTTGAATTCTTCTCTGTGAGCTAAAGGGGGAAACAAGACACAGAGGGAAGGGGAGAGCCAGAGACAGACGTTAACTCAGACAATTTGGGATTCTCATCTCACTTAGACAACTTCAAAGTCAGCAACAGAAGGAAAGAAATGCAGATAATAGACAAAGAGTCATAGACAAAAACACAGGGAAAGTAAAGAGCTATTGGGGGCTTTGATTAGAGTGCTGGATGATAGCAGTATACGGGGTGTTAAAGAAGTGAATCCACGCTCTTGCTGTGTCTCTTGCATCTTCAAACCCCCCCCTTCCACATCTTTCAGATGGTTTGGCCAGAAGTTCTTTGAATTGGGTCCCTATGGCGACAGCCCGGCTGGCGGCCAGAGCAGCACTCTTTCCTGATGCTGTTTGGAAGTGGCAGGGATCACAGAAGGCCACTTCTGAGCACAGGCTCGCTGCACGGGCTTGCTGTCTGTGTGACCATCTTTCTGTCAATTATCATGAGAAATATCTCAAATTTCTGCTTCCGTTATCATGGCTGTGAGGTCCAAATGAAGTTTGAAAGTCTTTGAGATTGTCAGGCAATTTCTTTAAATAATTCAAAAAGGTGCACCGTGCCTATGCTTTGTATTACTGTGGTTCCTTTCTGTCTCATTCTCTTTTATTCTTGCCCTCTTCCTTCATTTGTAATTCCTAATTCAACCTCCCACTGTCTGTGTCTTGTGGTTGTTACATAAGTGAACCCAGCTTCACATATGCATGCACGCGCGCACTCACAGACACACACTCACAAACACACACACACACACACACACTATGGGGGGTGAAAATCCCCACATATGTATGTATGTGTGTCCGTCTGTGTGTGATTAGTTCAACTTGGCCATGCAGGCGCCCGTTCATGGATGCTTTTGACTCCTAACACACAGGCCTGAGTGTGTATGTACATCTGTGCGCGCATCTTGCAACTGCACATGAACACGCACATGCCTGTGCATGTGTAACTACTGGCCACCGCATCTGCATGTGCCACTGTTGCTATGGTAATGAAATAAAGTACCTGACTAAAATCAAAAAAACTAAAAAAAAGTTAGCCGACTTACTCATCTTTACTCAGAGTGATGGTAAAAGAAAGCCGCACAATATGCTTTAGGTAGGACTGAAATGTTCTGTAGACCTGCATATTACCGCAACGTTAATTTGGCTAAAATTTCTGTAAAAGCAGATATGCCTTTTTAATATATTTTTTATATAATAAATCATACAACAATGACTCAGCTGGTGTGTTAGAATCATGTGTACATACTTGTGACTTTGAAGCATTAGGCCTGCCATAAAAGACAGACGATATCATGAGCGCAATAACAGTGTTTACTTGTTTCTGGCAGCTGAAGCCTGATGAGAACGGCCACTTTGTCAAGTTTATATGTGCAATAACTTTGCTGAATTAGAAAATACAATACTGCAAGAACACGGCTTTCCCCAAAAGTGTCTGTCTTTTCATTTAAAGTAGAGTACACAGAGTAGGATGTGATACGTGGAACAGAATAGCGCTGAATAAATTCAATGGTGTCCTACTGGGACCCTGAATTGGTAGTTAGTCAATCATGTTAAACTACACAATATCCATCAAACAGTTATGTCTCCAGAGCACATTGCCAGTTGTGTAATGAGGCCTGTACTGAATGGTTGGATATGTTTTTAAGTTTCTAACTTCACCAGTTAACACTGGGACTGACTTCTAATATTAATGTTTGTTGTAATACTGAAGTTACATGGCTATGCTAGTCAAACCACTGTAACCTAAACTTGCTAGCTAGTAGTTATAAGGTCAAATATAGTGCTTTTTTCCTGGAGATATTAGTGATTGATTTATAAAATATCTGAGAAGTGTTGTTTTTAGGTAACTTGAATAATTGTATTGATAATGATAACTGAAGTTACAGCGACAAAACTTAGCACTAATATTTTATGGACTTAGGGTTATGGCATTTTCTAGTGGAAATATTCGTTTAGAGATTTGACCTAAAATATATGGATATTGTCTTTGAAATTGTTTCCATGCAGCCTTGAAGCTTTCTGTGTTGAGTTTGCATGTTCTCTTACATTGTTTCTCTCACATGCAAGTTAGGTTAACTGATGACTCTAAATTGCCTGTGAGTGTGAGCGTGAGTGGTTGTCTGTCTATATATGCTGTCCCTGTGATTGACTGGCGACCAGTCCATGGTGTACCTCGCCTCTCGCCCAGTGTCAGCTGGGCCGCAACCCTTAAGGATAAGCACTATAGATAATGAATGGACGGATTGGATTTCCTCCAGGAAACTGTGGTAAGCTACCTTGATCCTGGTTTATCTGCTCATCACCTGATCAATGTAGTTTGCAGACGATGGTCTAAACAGTAGTTACATTCATTTAAGAAATAATGCTTCTGTTCTGTTTTTGTTTTTCCATTTCATAAAAATGGCTCACATGTTTTTTTTTTTACAATGATGGAGCAATTAGTCCTAATTCTAGGCCAGGTGGCCCATGTCTGCTATAAAACCCTGCAGGAAAACCTGCACTGCATCAGATTAATATAAAGACAAATCAACTGTCCCAGACTTCTAACAAAAAGACACACACACACACACATGAATCTGCTAGAGAACTGTATTTGTCTTTCACTGTCCTCTGGAAGTGTCCTGGGCAGAGAGATGTTCAGCATGAGCAGCTGCATGTGACACACACACACATACACACACACACACACACACATTTTTAGGGGCTATTTCCAAAGTTTTCTTCATCCTTCCTGCTCTATTTTTTTTGTCTTCTGTTGTCCCTCTGTCTTTTTTCTTCCTTTTGTTGTTTTGATGCCACTGGTGTTTTTATATTCCTTTTTTCCCTGTCTTTCTTATTGTCAAATCCCTCATGCGCTCTCTTTGACTGTGTGGACGCACACTCACATTCGCAAGCACACATCACAAACACTCATAGATATACTTTTCCCTCCCTGACCCCCTCACGCATCTCCCCCATCCCCTCTGTCTCTCCCCTAACCTTTCCTCCACCTTTCTTCCATCGGATCTTTTTTCTTCTTTGCCTCTGTTAAATGTTTCTGCCCTCCCTTTGTTTTTTAACCCTTAAAACGACCCGTAAGATGCTTTTGTTCCTTCTTGCATCCATCCTTCCCTCGCTTCCTTCCCTCGCTGCTCTTCCTTTCCCTGCTGCCTCTCTATCTTTGATCTGGCTGACCTCTCTCTGTGTCGGTCGCAGATTACTGTGGTCTTATTGACCAGGGTCACAGCAGAGAGGAATTTCCATTCAGACCCCCATCAGTGTAAGATGGACATCTCTAGGAGAAGTGTACACATAGGTGAAAGGCTAAAATGACAAGCTTAAGGTATTTCCTGTTGTTGAGGATTGAAGTACTATTGTGTGTGTGTATATGTATCTATATACAGTTTTTTTTATGTGCATACATATATGACTGCATTTATTTTTGCTGGAAGCTTTCAAATACATCAAACTGTATTTTGACAGTGTGTTTGCGACTGTGACAGCCAGCTATGAAAACCCTGTGTCAGACATTTGCAGGCAAAACTCACCTCAGGATTCATGTTAACATCACTGATTCTCATTTGAACACATGCACTGGACTAGACATTTATGTTGCACCGGACATTAAGCCGACTATACCCTGCTAGCTCCCCAGTTTTGGTTAGGGTTAGGGCTCTGTGCAAGCCTGTGCAATGTCCGACGTGTGAATGTCTGGAGGGAGTGAAGCTGCTTCTTACTTTTTTCTGCAGGCCTGTATATTGAATTCCAGCCTTTCGTTGATTTTGTGGATACATCCAAATACATGTAGCATTGATATTAATGAAAAACAATCAGCATTACTGTGATTCTCCCCCTGCACGCTCTACCCAGGCACCACCCTTTGCCTAAACCAGATAAAGTGTTTTCAGTAAGAAACCGTTATTCAGGATAATGTCCTGTTGTGTGCTACATGTGTACAAAGGTCAACTCAGGACAATGTCTGGACCTGATTCTCTGCACAGCGTCTACAGTTCATAAGTGCCTGAAAGACAGTTGGCTTTCAGCAATGTCTTTTGAGGCCCTAGCCTTAAGGATGGAACATACTTCTTCAGGCTGCACACAAGAAAACGTACACAGGGCTATTTCTTAAATACTTCCACAGATTTTGGATGTAATGTTTGAGTGTTTTTTCCTGTCCTTTTCAGTTTTCCTCATGCACAGTCCACAAGAGAGACATTCTTTAGGTCAGGTATTCTCATCAGCTCCGCAGCAACCCATAGCATCCATGTCTGCACAGAAACATTCGCTTGAAACTGTATCAAACTTGCATTGCTGCTCGTGGCTTAGAAAGAGCAGTGCAGTAGTTCAGGCCGGGTACCGAAGCTGTGCCTTGACTGGCATCAGCTGCTTTATTCATGCGTCACTGTCAGTGGCACATTCGTGAGCTGCTTGGCTACCAGCTGACTCATATTCATATATGAATCGTGTATGAGGAACCTGACACCTCTCACTAGTTGCAGAATGTCAATGCTGTCTGCTGCTGTAGCTCCCTCCACAACCACTGCTTCTTTGCAACCTCCTTCATATAACAAAGTCTTTTCCACCAAATTCAACTGTATATCCATTTGCACTAAAAGGCCAATTCCTTGACATAACCGTGTCTGACTGAATCATGTACTGTTTTGTTCTTTGAGATCTGTTGCAGCAATGTTGCCAGCCAGTCTCAAACCATACTGAAATAAAGCAGCTTGTTGTTTTTGAAATTCAACTTCATTGACATTAAATGCTCTGACTGGAGGTTTGTGGTGCAATGTCTGCACGTAGGGTCAGGTGGATGGTCAGGATAATAAGCAGACTGAGATGTACAGACAGAAAGAGGTGGGAGATGAGAAAAAGACAAAAGCAGGAGCAGATGTTAACTGTCCAGTGACATAACAGAGGGGTAATTGTACAGTGACTGGATTCCTCTGGAGTGAGCAGTCTATATGTGCACGCATACATCACTGTTTGTACAGTATTTGTGTGCGTGTAAGGGTGTGCGTGTGTGCATGTGTGTACATTGCAGCCACAGGCAGACACATGGGAGCCTGAGGAGCGGTGAATATTACAGAGGAGTGGACCACAGAGGGACCAGGCCCACAGCCAACAGACAGGCCCCACTCATAAATCCTCTCCACACTGACGCCTTTCCCCTCTGTCTCTCTCTTTCTCCGTCACTCTGCCTTTTCTCTACTTCTTCCACTGTGTGTGCCTGCGTGTGTGTGTGTTTTGTCTCACTCACCCGTTTGGCGTTTCTCTCCTCAGCTGGGAAAAAGAACTTTTCACTTGTGAAATCAATAACCTCGAGTCTCGCATAAGAACAATTTGTAAGCATGGGCTCTGGCTTATTTGAGGTGATTGGGTGTAGTTCAATTTCACATTTAACGCAGAAGAAACTCACACATGTACATGTAGGAGATCCTGAAGAACCTGTTACTCGTTGAAATGTAGTCCTTTGAATGCCATTGAGATAAGACTTTTGTACTAGTTTGATAAACTGAGTGTCTAAAAACCTAATTTTGGTGAGTTAATCACCAAAATTCAAGTTTTAACAGGCACCTAGATGTCCATAAACCTGCAAATTACCAAACCACACTGGCTGTGCTCTACTGTGCAGCCACTCCAACGGTTGTCTAGAACCTCAAATTTGGAAAAACCTGGATTCAAAATCCAAAAGCTTTGAGTCCTTTAAATCTTCATGGGTTTCATTTTAACAAAATATTTCCTGAGAAGTGCCTTTGTTTTAGCATAATCATTTGACAGCAAATTAAGTTTGAAAAGTAGTCGGGGAAAACTGCTGTGGTTAGACTAGTGTTTTAAGACTACACTGGGCTACCTTTGTCTGTGAGGGGCGCCGGTTGCTGACTGTGATTCACTCAGACATCTTTGCTTTGACTGTCAAATGAACTGCATCCAGTTCGACTTTGTCCACTTAGTGAGGACAGCGTCACTAAATACACACATTAACACATAAATTGGCCAGTGGACTAGTCTACAGGCTTACCCACTCAAACCTGTGGAGCAACGCACTAAAACCTGTGTGCCGTGGTTCATCCAGCGCCCTGACACTGTGGAGGCTCAGAGCAAGGTCGCTCTATCTGAGCCAGGTTGAGCTTTGTGACATGGCATATACAGTATATCTCTCAGTTTTTTCTCCCAATTCTCCCTTTTTTTCTGGCTGGTTAGCGAGCGTGAGCAGCTACTGCCACCGTGACTAAATAAGAACAATGCACCACAGCATATAGAGTAGATACGCTGTTTCAGTGCACAAATGAGATTTGAGACGTGATATCTGAGCAAAACGCCACAGCAGTGCAACTTTAACATAGAAGGCTACCATTCCTCCCCCTCCGTCCCCCTTGACTTCCTTTCTTTTCTTCCCCCAGCTGGGGTGTCAGGGAGGCAGAGATCTTTTCAGCAGGCAAAGTGGGTTGTGAGTGGCAGAAATGAGATTGATTTTAATCAGAGAGCCTGTAATTACATTGCTGCTGTTGTTGTCACTGATGCTGACAACAACCAGCCCTCCTATCTGCCTGTCCTTCAGTATGACTATATCTCTTTGTCTCCCTGCACGAAGCCTGTCTCACTGTCCGTCTGCCTGCCTCTCACTCTGCCTCTCTGTGAACCTGCTACCTGCCTCACTGTCTGTCTGGCTGCGTTTCCTGTTTTAAAGCATGTTCTTTCTTTGAATCGCCATGTAATAAGCGACGTAATCACGCGTTTCCTTGCATGTCCCTCTGACTCAGACATACAAGAATGCTTTATGCCAGAAGGGACAAAGCGCATGGCAGCCTCGGAATGGCAGCAACAACAAATGACCTTGATGCGATTTACAACCTTCTGCCGAAGTTTGTTCGTCCTGCCTCCTCTCTGACCCGCCTGTGTGTGTGTGTGTGTGTGTCTGCTGTCGCTTGTTTGTGTCTGTCTTACTTGTGTATATGACTGTATTATCTGTTGTAATGAGGGACCTTGTGCATCTTTTTTTTTTTTTTACAACACCTGCCTGTGAGTCTGCCTCTCAAAACAATGAGGTTCACAAAACACCAAAACTGGATGGAACACATTGAAACGTATTGATGGTTTGGGATCACGTGTGGCGGCACAATAATGGAGACCCAAAGGAGTTCAGAGTTAACTATTATGAAGTAAATAACCCTAAGAATGACAACTCTTGGGAGAGGACTGCTGAAACAAAATAGAAAATTACCTGCAGTAAACTCTGTTGTGAAAAGAAGCAAAAGGAAATAACATTCAGTCATAATAAGTTAAAACATTTATTGGACTATTTCACTATTTTGCTGTACTTTGTGTCGTATTTATTTATTTATTATCGAACTTTATCGAGTCCCCATACTGTGTGAGCTGGACTGAGCATACATCGTGAGATGGAATAAGATAGGCAGACACACGGAATTGAAATCCTTTTAATAATAAATTTTGCAATCCCATTTTTAAAAAATCAATTTTTAATTTACCATTTTAAGGCAGAATTAGGAAATTGAATAATTAATAGCAAATTTAATTATCTTTTTTTTTACTTTGAGTTTTTCCAATGCATAAATCAAATGCAAATTTAATTAACTGATTTATAATTGCTTTTCTAAATTTATCAGTTTATTAATTGACTATAATTAAACAATTAAAGTAGATAATTATTCTGGTGGTGCACTCGTTATATCTAAAATGGCTGTGAACAGATATTTTATGTAGCGTCGATTCTCTCTCATTGAAAATAAATACTCACCAAATAAGTACTCTTTAGTAATTCTAGTGCAGTAGATGCAGTGTACGTTTTATGCCGCTAGATGTGTCAGTACGGTGCAAAACTTTAAACTGAACATAATCTTGTGAAATTAGAGGTGCAGGTCTCCACTGTGGTTGGGCCAAAAGGTCCCGTGGCCCTCCTTGTTCAGGAGCCGGCGCGTCCGTCTGCACGTTGGTCCACTTTCGTGTTTGACATGGCAGGGTGCAGCATGGTGAACTCTGCTGCCTGGTGGCGCAGAGGACTTGTGACACTGCTTATCCCCCACACAGTGAGATGCCGACGCCGCTAGCAAGACAGAATGGCATAGGTCAACTCCTCTCTTCTCCCTCCATCACCCTCGGTGCCAGCGGACGGAGCGGACTCCCAATTAAATGATGTGATTCCCTCATAAACAAGGTCAAAGAGACCAGAATCAGAGAGTTGGGGAGAGCATGAGTTTGGACCAAAGAAGAAAAGGGTGAGAGGACAAGCTAAGAGATGTAACAGCGGAAGAAGAGAGGTACGAGAGGACGTGAGAGTCGGGGTGGAGGGAGGGAGTAACTGGGAGAGGAAAAAAAAGGAAAAGAAGGGAAAAAGAGAGGGAGATTTGAGAGACAGAAGGAAAAGGCAGTATTAATATTCACAGACTCCCAGCGCTTCCTAAATATTTTATTACTTCCAGCTGTTTGATGTTAAGGAGACTCACCAGAGAGCCCCCCACTCACACACACGCGCACACATGCACGCCCGCAAACTCTCACTAATAAAAATGGATATGTGCACACACACCATCACAAAGCTACATTCACAAACCCACATGCAAGTAAAAACCAACACACACACACACACACACACACACATAAAAACTCACAACCACAAACTCACAACACGCTCAGAGCCATGAGCGCCAACACACACACACACACTCAGACATACCAGCACACGCACACATGGACACATATGTGCATGGCAGGAAAGACACAATTAAAACATGCATGTTTACAGCTCCGAACTAGCACACACCAAACCACACGCAGCACGGATACACACCCGTACACAACCGTGCTACACGCAGAAGTAAAAACACATTCAGAGAAACTCACACACAACTGCACGATACCGACTGTACATCGATCATAATCTGTCTTTCAGGAGTTCTGTCACGTTTATTCATTTATTTATTGGCTTATTTATTTATTTGTGTATTCATTATTCGTTGGACTGACTTTCTTCTTATTTGCGAGCTTGGTTCCGAGGGGAGAGTGGGAGAACATTCATCTTCTGATGAGAGCAGTCATTAATTCAGAACAGGCCCATCCCTCGCTCTCTCCCTCTGTCAGTCTGTCTCTTTCTCTCTGTCCATCAGACAGGCTCTCTCTCTCTCTGTCTCTCTCTCCCTCTGTCTGCCCATCAGCCTGACTTTCTGCCACTGTCTCCCCCTCTGTGTCAGTCTGTCTCTCCCTCTGTGTTTTCCAGTCTCTCATCGTCTCGGTCAGTGTCTCTCTTTCTCTCCCTCTTTCTCTCTCCATGCCCACGCTAAGTGGACCAATTATGAAAACGCTGTTTACGTCTGAAAATGACGAGTTTAGCTTTCAGATCATTTTCATAAAGATATCCTAAAGCTCTAAAATGCCGTTTCTCTTCACCGTCTTCTGTCAGTTGGCAAACAGCACAACTGTGCATCACAGTCAACATCTGGGACAGACACAGCGTGGTTACTTTGCTGAATTTGAGTTTTATTAAACCTCTGTTCTGTCTTCCACTGCTCTCTGTCATCACCTACATTATGTTTTAATGAAGCCAGACGATTGAACGAGCATAAAAACAGAGATTCAGTCGCATGAAGTTGTCTTCTTATCTTAACGCTGCACAGACACAGACCAGGCTTACGTCAGTGTTCTTTAAAAGCTCAGTTTTCTCCATCCGCACTAAAATGTGATGCTGGATTTTTCAGATTTATCCATTCTGGGCCTGAGAAACATCAGCTTAGTATGGACGAAGTGTAAAAATGTCTGGCTTACTAGTTTAGCTGACTAATGGACCACTCAAACTGACAACAGGGCCACGTTAAAAAAAAAAAAAACAAGGGACTGCAGGTAGCGGTGATGATGAAATTTGATCCAGGATGGTCGGTTTGAGCGAGCAGATTACTTTTATGGCTTATCCGATGCCAGGAGACCGCACATAGTAATACAACGAGGATTTTACGACTCTGAAAAGACAATCATTTTAATCTCTATCTCACTTTTCAAAGTAATCTACCAGGATTGTGCATTTGCATTTACAGTTGAGGTCCAACGTTGTCATACACTTATTGGTACTCTAATTGTCTCTGCAGCTGTTTTTTTGTTGTTGATTGATTTCACTGTTCCTCTTGGCAGAGCTGGTAGACTAAAAGCTTTAACCCCACTACTGGATAAGTACGGGACCGAACAGGCGCTGGATCGGTTTGAGTTCTGGGTTTCATTATCTAATCCAGAGTGCTGGGTTGTTCATTTGACCCGATCTAGTGAGTGAAAGTAACTCTACTGCTGGACAAAATATTAACCATACACTGGTATTTCTTGTCTCAATACTGGGCTTTTTAGTTGAATGATGATATTTACATTTATATTTGTAAATGTGCATTTAATGACATGACATTTGTAAAGTTTCAAACCGGTCAGGACCTGTGTTTACCTACATTTAGACCTACATCTAGACCGATTTAATCTTGCAATCGTCCCTTTTTGAGTTAACTCTTTTTGTGTTTTTTTTAAACCCATTAAAACTCCTTTTCAATGTTAAAACCTTTACAGGAGAAACGCACTCAAGACCATTCTACATAAACATCACTAAAGTACAACATTTGCCATGTAACTCCTTAAATGCAACGTCAGTCTGGATGTTGCGTTTACTTCCATGTTTTCAGTTCAGTTGGTTCCATGCAGAGAGTGAGGAAAATCCACAGTCCAACCACAACAGTAGCGAAGCAGTATCTTGGTAGGTCGAGCCGTATGCAGGTGATCCGGCCGCTTGGATGCCACTTCGGTCCTTTGGGGTGACAATTCCTTGGGTGAGGCTCACCACCTTGTGTCCTGTGAGTATGTGTCTCAACACTGATGAAGAATCCGACTCTTCTACCCTCTGGAAAACCTCTGCGTTAGGTTTGTGGATTTTCCTCACTCTCAGTGTAGAAGTAACCGAGCTGAACGGCTGGTCTGGAAATGCAGAAGATGCCAACAGTCTTTGTAAAACTTCACAATTATTGACAGAAATATGTTTCATCGTGTTTTACTCCACAAAAGTTCACGTTCACTTACGTTGATTGCAACAGAATGTTTTCGTCCCGTCATTGGCTCTTGTATCTCTAATGTTACTCAGTATGTCAAGAAACAAAACGTTCTTACACACCCATTTACTTAAACAGAAAAAAAACAACCTTACATCTTCTAAATTCAGGTTTCTCTCTTTTACCAAACTGAGACTAGCTTAACGTTCGCTAATTACCTTGTTAACTAACAACACACTTCATTTAAACTCCACAAAAACATAGTAAAATTCACCAAAACCATCACACTGAGTAAATAATTCATATAAACCTTTCATATAATCCTGCCCACCCTGTGCTGTGTGAACACCTGAGCACAAGACATGATGATCCAGGAAGTTCGATAATAGAAGAGCAGGAAAATTAACAAACCAGCAGCTGGGTCAAAGTAACACAACCACTTGTTCAGCTGCGAATGAACCTCTTACAACCCCACTGACCCAGCATGAGCGACCCAACAGTGTGTTTACAGCACTCAAAACAACCCAGAATTATGCCGCAGCACAATCAATTCAACAGTGTGTCCTCAGAGCACTTTTTTTACATGTAGAGTTTAACCACATTTCTTGGGTTTCTTGCATGAACTCATCTTTTCAGTGCAGCCCACCTTTTCGATGCACTGAATGGGCCGTTCTTAGTTTTTATCAATACCATTAAAACGCTTCACATGGGGCCTAATGCACCTACCAGTAGGCCAGAAGGTGGTTAATGTGGTAAATGGGCTGTACTTATAACGTCTTTATAGTCATTTCAACCACTCAAAGTGCTTTCATTATCTATTATTATGAACACGAACGTGAACTGTGGTCTTCCAGGTGAAAATCCTGCGTTTGACCCATCCAATCACCCCGGCCTTGTTCTAACACAGACTTTCTTGCTCTTTATACTACATCACCTGACTTCAGCTTTGGATTATAACAGCCTCCTTAACCTACTAGTAGACTTAGTAGGCTCACACTAGAACAGATATTTGGGACAGCTGTGTACTGCTAACATCTATGCAATGGCCCGATACTGGTCAAATTGGGGGATTTTCAATGGGGTTGAGGTAAGGGCTTTGAGGAAGCTTATAATAGTATGAGGAAGGATTTTCTGACTAGAGAGTTATCACACAGATGATTCTTTCATCGCTCATCTCAAACACCGTGAGGTAAACAGCAGAGATATGGCATTTGTGTTATATAGCAATCTACTGCTTGAATGTAGAGTTATTGCTTTGCCACTGCATTCTGCTGCTGGGTGGTGTTGCATTGTGTTGCGGCGAAAGTACCATCTGTACCACCGCTGTGCCAACAGCGTTCTCACCGAAATGAACGAGGGTGCTACGTTTGTCACGCAGTGCTATGTTGGTCTGAATCTAGCCTTACTGTGGACATACTCCAACTTGTATCCCCCCTCTCATTCTTTCTCCCCTCCCTCTATCTTTCCTCCTCTGATCCGGCAACCCCCCCGTGTTCCCAAGCCTGTTAATCAGCAGATTGTTAATGAAGGCCTGAGTTCAAAGACAGAGAGAGAGAAAGAGAGGGAGAGGAGGCACACAGTGGTAAGATGGGGAGGAGTTTTGGACCAACTGTCTGTTTGTCAAAACATGTCCACTCGTCTGTCTCTTTGCCTGTCTTCTCCTCTGATGTGAATCCCTCAATGAGCTCCCCGAAGGACCACAACACAGCATTTGCTC
The DNA here is from genome assembly GCF_042242105.1 of Pempheris klunzingeri. Classification (NCBI taxonomy): domain Eukaryota; kingdom Metazoa; phylum Chordata; class Actinopteri; order Acropomatiformes; family Pempheridae; genus Pempheris; species Pempheris klunzingeri. The sequence continues at coordinate 19,804,935 of NC_092019.1, read as the reverse complement.
TTTGGGTTTCCCTTTCATGTTCCATTAAATGTGCACGAGAAGGAGACAGAGAGACAGCCAGAGAGTGTGAGCGAGAGATTAATTACATGTTTCAATAATGGAGATTAATTAGTATTATTTAAACATTGACAGTATCAACTAGACGTCAAGCATTTTACGAGGCACACACTAGAGTTCTCACTTTAATGGCTAAATTCATGTCTCTCCGTGGCAGCCTAAAAGTCATCTCTTCACATCTTTTCCCTCCTTCCACTGCTCCTTCAATACTGTACATCAACGCCGCTGGCATCTGAAATTGTTGTTTTCGTGCATATCATTTTATGTTTATTCCTACCTATATTAAGCTTTGCCACCCTGAAATACTCTTTTAGCTTTTGCTGCTTTTCCAGCACATAGGCAACCCACAGATGTTATGACAGACAGCAGCACAGAGAGAACTCTCAAAGTGGAAATGGTCAAGATAGAAGCACTAACAAGTCAAACCCCTCCCCTCCTTTCTCCTGGTGGATGCCGACACAAAAGTGAAAATATAGAAAAAGAAAAATCAAACATAGTGTCTGTGAAGATGCCACACAGCCCCTGAAAAAAAATGGCAGTGCTCTCCAACCTTGGCCCCAATTTGAGAGGGTGACAGGAAACAGCGAGGGGAGAGGGAAAGAAGGCAGAGAGTCGCTGTAGAGAGGAGAGCGTGAGCTCTCAAACCACATCCCGACACCACAGGCCGACTTCACCCTTTTTAACAGCACCACATTGCCCCAAAATGTATCAGATGTGGCATGTGATCGCCAAATGGCAGTGAAGTCTGATAAATCCAGGAACCAGTTTTTCTGTCTGCTAGAATCATTTTCAAGGGACTGATGAGAAGATCTGTTCACATAATTAATAACTAAAAATAACTCGAACATCTTGGCACGCACGGTCTGCATACATGCCAGCCACATAGATGCACATACAAGCGCACGCATTCACCTGCTGTAAAATGGGCAAGAATAGACTAAATCAGCTACAGCCATGGTTCCCAACCAGGAGATCAGGATCTGGTAAGGGGTTTCAAGATACATCTGAAGGGTTAAAAGATGAGTAACTGCAAAAGCAAAAAGACAAAAAAAATATTGCTGGTACATTAAATATAGTAATTTTTAGACGTGAGTGTCTATTCTTTTGAAATAATAGATAGAGCTCTTTGGGCCTCTAAAAATGAATCAAATTGAATAAACTCACTCTTTGGTTTAATTGCTCTCAGTTCAGTCTGGGTTCTCGATTTAGATTCATTTGAAGTGGTCAGAAAAGCCAAAAAGGTTGGGAAGTACAGCATCAACCACACGGATGGACGATGTGTATGGTATGGTATGAAACGTAAGAGGCCACCCACTCATATGCAGCAGCCGGCATAACAAAGTGCTATTGTTGGGTGTAAACTGCAGCTGACAACAGGGCATACTGTATCTGCTTTTGACTGTTAAGCAAGAAATGGCAATAACAGCCCCTTCACCTGCTGGACCTGTGCCTGGAAGTCCCATTTAGTAATTCATCCATGAGCAACAATGCACTTTCTTCGCTTTTAACTGGTATAAATGAATTCTGAGCAGCAGCAGGTATGGATCACACCAAGGGCACCAGATTCATTTCTGAAGTGGAGGGGCCCAAAACGTGTGTGTGTGTGTGTGTGTGTGTGTGTGTGCCCGTGTGTGCCAAATGGGTTTCGCCTGTGGGTGTAAGTGTACAATTAAGAAACATTTCACTTAGAAATAAAGTTGCAGCAGCACATCAGCTGGTCCCCTCTCATAAAGAAACTGGTGAGGAAAGGAAGGTGGGAGGGTGTTAATATAACCTTAAACAAATAAGAAATATCATGTAAGCAAATTAAATAACATCACTTATTAAGTTAATTAACACTAACACAAGAGCCGTCACAATTCCAACACCTCCTAGAACCGCCACAGGGGTCATTGTTGTTAGTACCTAATGCAACAGCGTCTGCAATCACAAACAGGTCATTTATAGAAGTTGTTAATTTTGAATAACAAGTAACATTTGACAAAACAACTTTTTAAAATTCAGTTTATGGAGTTGATTGATTTTGCAAGTTGTGCTTTATTTAATTGCAGACAGAAAAGTCAAAGAGTCAAAGTTAAATTCCTTAATAAACTGTATAAGCACCTAAAGCGTAACATAAGCTAGATTGAATGGTGAACACGTAAAAATGATTTCATCAATGTAGAGGAAGAACATGCGACAACATTTGTAACATTTTTGAATAATAGAGGGTTATTTTGTTTACGCTAATGTGAGAAAATGAACAGTACCGCAGCTTCAGCAAGGAAAGACGCATTCATGTACTCTACCCCTTTCTTTCTCTCACACACACATGCACACACAAATACACACACACCTCACTCCATAGACTTTCACGGTTGAGAGTGCGCCTTTCATGGCGAAGCCGGAATGTAAAACGGGGAGACCAGTAGCCCCTTGGACCCCCTACTTCCGGTGCCCTTGGATCACACACTCACACGGTGTTCAGTGTTGTTCCTTATCTGTGTGTGTGTGTGTGTGTGCCCTGTGATTGAGACCTACCAGTCTTGAAACTAGACTGTCCATTGACTTGTTTTTAAATTTTTTGCTCATACAGGACAGGTGACTAATTGTTTTTTGACCTGCTGTTTGAATGACCAAATTCGCTTGGGAGCTATCCGGTGAAAACCTGTGGTATTTTACTATTGAGCAGCTCCAACATGGAGGACCAGCATAAAGCTACACTGCATCTATACCGAGATATATTGGGTTGGTGCAAGAGTTTGAGATGTACACTGAAGTAACTAGATCTCTGGTTGAACTCTCACAAGACAGAAATGAGGGAAGTGAAGAAAAACCAAACAGCGGGCATCCGCCTCATACTCGGCTCTACAGGGTGCATGTGTGTGTGCGTGCGTGCGCGCATGTGTTGTACGTTTTTGTGTGTTTGTGTTGTGGGTGTTTGTGTATCCTTTCTCCAGCAGGACCCCCAGATCAAAACCGCAACCCACTCTCCCTCCCCATGCCTCTCTCTTTCTCTCTCTCTCTCTCTTTCTCCATCTCTCCACCCCCTCTCTCATTAAAAACTGCAGGCCCTGGCTTCTAATTAAATCCCACTTGAAAAGTCTTAAAGTCAGCCTCAGATTGATTCAATTTGCATTTCTGAACAGAGAACATTGCCTAAAAGGATTAATAAATTGGACGAAAAAATGCCTTCTTTCTGCGCCACGCCGTCAGAGCTTGTAAGACAACATCCAAAGCGAAATATCCCCCCTCAACAAACGTCTATCCAACATATGCTCTTGCTCTCTCTCTTGCACGTCCCTCCCAGGATGCCAGCAGAGATGGGAAGTGTGTATCAGGACAGTGTGTGTGTGTGTGTGTGTGTGCGCGCGCGCGCATGTGTGTGTGTGTGTGCATATCCTCGTCTGTGGAACAAGCGCAGAGTCCTCTGAGGCACAGTTGGGATGGAACACACGCAAACTGACTCTAGCTGTGCGTACGCGTGCATGCATGCGTGTGTGTGTGTGTGTGCGTGTCTATTTATGCCTGTGTGTGTCTGGGTATTTGTGTATGTGTGAGAGGGGCGACTTTGTTGGAGCGTGCCAGAGTGCTGAAAGTGACAAGGAGGCACAGTGGGAAAAGATCCTTGCTGTACTGTCTGTATGTGCAGAAACAGACCGCGGCGGTGGAGCCATGCCATTGGCTAGTGGACACCTACAGCAACATATTTGGAAATCCAAAAACACATTGCCAAGTAAGAGAGCCAGATTCAATTAGTGTGATAAAATGAAAAGAGCGACTAAGACATTTCAAACAGACCAAAGACTGATTGCACTGCCAAAAGAAAAGAGCAAACACTAATATGAGAATCTACATTTGCATTGACTGAATAGGTCTGTCCCGAAAATTGCACATTTACAGGCTCTTTGTATAGCTGTATTGTATGTAGTTGTGGAGCCGAGCTAACAAGACAAGAGGAAATTACCTCTGAAATTTCTTCTGATGACAGCTATCAAAGGCATTTGCAAGTTTCTTTAAATGACATGCGTGTGTTTTGAGTGCGTGGAATTGCTTTTTTGCCCGACATTGTCAGTGTGTTTCAACCCTCAAAATATTATTAAAAATTACGTCCAACTTATCTTGCTGATCTTGTCTGTAATACCTTCATCCAAAGCTTGTCTTTGCCCTGTGGTTAGTCACATGCTGGATCTCCCTCCTCGTAATTTCCATATTTTTTCTTTATAAGGTGATTTTATTGGATCAGTAAAGATCATTTTGGTAAATCTTGAAAATTACTACTTTATTACTTATTTAGCTCACTCATGAGTTTCTCTTTCATGGAATCATTTTGCAAGACACACAGAATTGTGACTACCACATTGTGTTTTGTGTGTTTAATTTGCTGTGCGTTGGTATGATTTGCAGAACAGTGGACTGTTGGATGAGACACATTGTCAGTGTTGTTATTCGCTTGTCAAGCTCGCTCGTATAATGGCTGATGGACTTTCATAGACTGCTGGTAGCTCAGTGGTTGAAGCCTTATTAATAAAAAACTAGAACCACATGGAGACCCTGACAAACAGACGGGCACACCATATACAGTAGGCACGGCTTCACTGCACAACACAGACAGAGAAACTAGAGCTGGTCCTCAAACACATCTGATTCAGGAAAAGGAAACAAATCCAAAACATTTACATAATAAAAGCAAAAAAAAATATTCCTTGAAAGGAAGCAAAATCCATTGTCATCACTGGAAGTTTTAGAGTTTAAAGAGGGCTTTGAGTGTTACTGTGCTGTGCTCAGAGGAACGCACAAAATCGTCATGATGAAATGAATGCAGGGAGAGAAAAGTGGCAGAATTAGCTGGTCCTACTTTGTATTAAACAACACTGACCCCTAGTGATATCAGGCAGGATCATCCACAAATAATTTGCATAATGCCTGTGTGCATGCAAGTGTGACTACACCTATGTCTCTGATGAGGACGATGAATACTTAAGTGTGCTACAGCCTTTCTGTATGATGTGTTTCGGTTGGTGTATATTGTGCATTTGTGCTGGTCTTTTTCATGTGTGTGTGTGTGTGTGTGCCTACTATGTGTGCAGGTTATGTGCATGTGTGTTAATTCCAACACATACGTACAATCATGAGAACACACAGATTTAAGAACAGAGTCTTTGTACAGTGCGTGTCCATGAGGTGTGTGTGTGTGTGTGTGTGTGTGTGCTTTAATAATGGTGCCTGGTGGACTGGGGCTTCCTTTGATGCAATGAAGGCCGACAGGCGTGAAACAGGTCCAATCAGGCGCGTGGGCGCTGCCAATTAACCCTTTTCACCGCGTGAAACCAAACATAATTGCCTGGGGTGCAAGGGGCCACTGGGCCATGGCCTGCCCAGCGTAGGCTGAAATGGGCATTAGCAGTGCTGCCAGGTGACCATTACACACAATTGAACAGCTGGGTGTTTCTCCAAATGACATAGTTAGACTTGCCACCCAGACATAATTGGCATGGCATTACCAAATGGGCCCTATTTCTAATTTTCACACCTCCACAATTTATCTGGAAAATCTTTAGAGATATCGTACTGTGCCAGGTTTATTACACTACTGCGGGCTTACTGTATTTCAGTGATATTTCGCTCAGATTTCACTCACTGGGAACATGGATTATGTTATGTTTGAAATATTACATTTCTCAATGCGTGATACATTTTGACGGTGCCATAATTCTGTTCACGATGTTATAAAAGTCTTAACTGAAACAAATAGTGGTTAATAAGTGAAGCTTTGTGTGCACTGATAATCAAATTTTATTCATGTTATGCTCAAGGCAAATACCCCACAATTTTAGTCAAACACCCGAAACTAGAGCACAGATGAAATGAAACTAGAGCAGCGCTCTGTGCGTCAGTAATGCTGCAATAACAATGTTTACTGAAATTTCATTCTTAGTCATTTTCTTTTAATATTCATTTGAGAAATTAATGCTCATGGTTATTAACATTCTGTGATAAAACGACTGTTTACTATTAATGAGACTTCATTTCAAATGAAAGAGCTGCATAAGAACTGAAAAACTCAGTGGCTGCACCATTCCTGTGAGCAACTCAGCTGATATAATCTTTTTAAACAAAACCACAGTATGATTTTATGCACTTTTTCTGTTCTGCTGTGTATCTAAATACATATTCACCTGATTCAATTCATATTAGAAGAACAAAACTGATTTATGTCACATCATTTGCACAAACTTCAGAAACATCTCTTCACGTGAGGATCTTGAGGGTTACAGAGGGATATAGAAGTCATCACACTATTAGAACAATAACATTTGCTCTATTGGCCAAGTATGTTTAAGCATACAAGGAATTGTATTCTGGTTTCCAGTAGCACTTGTTGTATTTACACACAGTGCCAAAAATAACAGCCAAATAACATAACAGAGGTTACAAAGGTAAGACAACATAATCATATGACTACTGCTGTATATACAGACAAGAAGATATATAGACTTTATATAAACATCAAATAGAAAACTGTGTACCATATCTATTTACACACCAAAGTGTCACTCTGCACTGCATACAGGGTGTGGGAGTGCAAGACATATTAGAATGAATATCATTATCAATATTGGTATACTGTTATTACACAGAACAGAAATGGCAGTTACACCTCAGACAGGCTATAATTGACCTTATATACACACAGTAACTACTACATATAGATTTATTTATTTATAATGTTGTGTTATTAGTAAATAATGCTAAAAACTGCAGCCTGCATAATGTTGAATCAACACCTCTCAAAAACAGAACATCATATGCTGGTAGAGTTCAGTGCAGGACAACAGTATAATAAGAGTATATTAATGTGTTGCTTGCTATTGCACAAACTGCTCTGTATATCACAGTGGATGATAGTGGATATGCTGGTGTTGCAGTGCAAAGGATACCAGATGTGGGGGTTATAAGATAGATGTAGATTTACCCTGGGGTTAAACTGAAAAAATACATTTTTTACACTTCATATATATTTTTTTTTCTCCCCCCAAGCGTGAAGTACCGCAGGTCGGCCGCCAGGGGTCGTTTTTTTGCCCTTTCTCCATCCCCCAGCTTGTCCCTCTGCCTGACTGACTGCCCAACAAGAAATGTTGGCAAAACACCCCCTCCTCATCGTGTAGAAAAAAATGGCGGACAAGCGCTAAATCCACACCAGAAACAAACACTTAGGTTACAAAGCAAGGTAAACATCCTCGGACACACCGAGCAACGTCTCCTTATCGGCTCGGCTCCGGCGCTGAGTCCTGATCTCCACCGGCTCGCCTCTGCGTGCTCACACGCTCCCGTTTTGCTAATGCTAATGTTTATAATCAGGCCAGCGAGCCACCTAGCATGCTAAGCTAGCGTCCTGGGCAGCGGGCATGTGTCTGTGTGGCCGTGCGTAGCCTAGCGTGCTGGATGTGGTGTCTGCACGGCTGCATGCGAGTCTGCGCTCCGCTCACTGCTACTTTTGTCCGGTTTACAGCCCAGAGTTACCGTCAGGGCAGGGCTAACTCCGGAGCAACACAATTAGCCATGCTGTCACGTAAAACGAGCCTCTAGCGCGCATGCAAATGTAGCACAGGAGAGGGGAGGAGAGGGGAGAGGAGGGGAGAGGAGGGGGAGTCCCATGTGTCGGCTTTGTGTTTTGAATGGAGCGCAACGAATTTGGGCAACTTGAGGCGCGATTTTTTGTCAATAAGTGGAAGCGGCGGCCCGTGTAGGTGTCGGAGGGCGACAGTAGCCGGAGGTTGGGTGTCCGACAGTCTGTGTTAGCAGCAGCAGCAGCAGCCGGAGGAGGAGGAGGAGGAGGAGGAGGAAGGTGAACCTGCGGGGCTCTCTAACACCAGTCCCCCTGTCACTTTCCCAGACGGAACAAAACGGGGAGCGGACCGCTTTAATTTGGACGCCATCCCCCTCGGCGGAGGAAAAAGGCGCACTTCTATTGAAAAGGAAATCATCCGGAGAGGAGAGACGCTGCTGAACGGTTATGAAGTTTTAAGGTAGGTTTGTTTCTGACTGAAGTTGCCCACTGCTGCTGTTTCTCTGTAGAGGTTAACGGGAGCTATTTCATAAAAAAAAAACTCGCGGTGAATCTGGAGTGTTTTTCTCGGCAGATTTAAAATCTGTGGCAGATGGTTGAGCGGTGTGTTGCTTCACTATGTCAACATGATTTCTCACCTGATTTCTCGGGGCTGTTTGAAAGAAAGCTTTTGCTCAGAGTCTCTAAATCTGACCTGAAGTGGTTTATATTGTGCCCGTGCTAAAAGCCAGACTGCAGACAGCCCCATGAAACACTTGTTCCTATTAGTTTGACCTGTTGACCTGTGTGTTGTGTCTGGGTGGTTCATGCTGGTTAGTCCAGGCTTTGGGTTACAGGAGCCACTGAGCCTGGAAACCACTGACTGAGGTCTGAGGAACTTTGTACTGATTTTGGTAATCTTTTTTTTTTTTTTTTGGAATAACAATACTGGCAAATCCAGCTTAGTGATGCTGGCACACTTTTCAGAAGCATGTTGGTTCAATTTTGAAGTGATCGTGGAGGCTGAAGTTTGTGGTGACTGAATATTTTGTCCCCTCTGTTTCTAACAATTACTGTATGAAGAAGCAAATTAAATCCATAAGTAGTACACTGCCTGCATGACCTTGGCTCTCTGTGCTGGACTTGCCTCCCATGGTGACCCCCTGCTTGGAGAGAAGGCCAGCGAGCCACAAAGACACCAAGGCCAGCTCTCTGGTTTCCTTTTGAAACACAGTACGATTTCACCTTGGGTCTGAATACTAATCACTTTAATAGGTGAAATCAGTTAATGAAAACTCTTATACTTGTCGCTAACATAATGTAAAAGTTTCCTTTTTGCCCCCACACTCATCCTACCCAAGAAAATAAATAAATGGAATAAAACCTTGTCAGAGAGCCAATTAATTGTCCATGCCTGCCCAGATTTATTGACCCTCCAGTGTTATCCATTCCCTGTCAGTCTATGATGAGTATGATTATAAAGATAAACTGTACATTAAACCACGCCCGAGGAGCGGCTGAATCAGCATACAGTAGTTAGTTACACGCTTATCAGTTTCTCTTTGATATAATCAATCAATCAATCAATGACGGGACTCTAAATCTTGTTTGAAATTTACAGCTAGAGTCGGAGGCGGATCATTGAGCCACCTCTCTAAACAAGCAGGGGAGACCGATTACTACGTTTGGACTTTCAGAACAAATGCGTGGCTCATAAGGGGGTGTAAAGGTGGAGAAATGTACTCAGTTCAAACTATGTTTAAACTGAGCGAAATATTCAATTTATGGCTTCACTTCATGTTCAGAGGGAAATATTCTCAATGTCCAGATAAGTCCGCTCCAAGCGGACGGCCATCCAATCATCTGCCTAGTATTGTTTTGCCCCTTGACAAACGCTTCCTTTGGACGACTTCCCAGGTGGTTCAGTGTAACAAACCATTCACTAAGTTCTTCCTTGTATTTGATACAGCTTTGTGTGGTTCAGCACAGCTGTAACAGAACTACTGTTTGTTGGTCTTTTTCTTGACTTCAGAGTGGAGGCCACTGTTGTGTTGTGAGCTTGGTCAGTATTGTTGGAGCATGAGGAAACCTGTGCCACAGAAAGGTAAGACTTGTTTTGTTATCCTCATTACCATAACAGTATTTAAAATATATTTGAATAAAATATAAAGAATGAAGTAAAAATCTATCTGAAGCTGGAGGTATGGCACATTTTTGTTGGAGTTCATTCCAACCAATCCTCTTGTTTTTTCCTGCGCAGTCAAATTCATATATTATGCCCTAATAGTCCTGTAATCCCAGATAATGTTTGGAGCAGTGAGTGGGGCAGGTATTGCAAGGTACTGACTGATGCGAAAATCACCTGTAGTTGAGAGCGTGCTCTGTCTCTCCTGGCTCCTCCAGCTATAGAGTGGAAAGATGCCAGAAGGATCAAGCACGCCCGGAGTGGACGGCCCTCCCGGGTGCCCTCACAGTACCAAGGTAAACAACCCACAGCAGCCAGTGATATACGAAGTAAGTGTTGGGCAATTCCAACACGAAACAGAGCCCAAGGATTTGCCTCAGCGTTGTTTCATTAATCATCAGGACAAAGGTTCTTACAAATGTTGATGATAGATTTGAAGCCTGCCTTTGTTTTGTGTTGGAGCTCACAAAACATTGCGTGTAAAATTCAACTAAAATTTACAAAAACTTCCACACAATTGCATTATGACATGAATTATTTGCTCCTCTTGTTCCTCTACAGGGCATTTCAGTTGGGAGAAGTACCTGAAAGAGACGGGTGCCAACGCTGCACCCTCGTCTTGCTTCAGACAGGTGAGCAAGACTGATGGGTGTGCTCTTGACTGTCTTTATCAAAACCCTCATCTCCTGCGATTTCTCCATTACAAAAATGTCTGCCTCCACTGCCGCTATTACGCTGCCACTCCCCAACCTAACACTTGCCCCGTTGTGACCGTCTAGAGCCTCACACCTCCACTTAATGAGTTCAAGGCAGGGATGAAGCTGGAGGCCCAGGACCCGCGAAACACCACGTCCACCTGCATCGCCACAGTGGTGGGCCTGACGGGCTCGCGACTGCGGCTCCGCTTAGACGGCTCTGACAACAAGAACGACTTCTGGCGCCTGGTGGATTCCTCGGAGATCCAGCCAATCGGCAACTGTGAGAAGAACGGAGGCATGCTGCAGCCGCCTCTCGGTGAGGACGGACACGAGTCACCATGACGGCGTCTCTTGTAGTCACGGGGGGGGGATGTTAAAGGTTTTCTGAAGAGTTCCTACTGTCTTTTCTCCTTTTTACATTTTTTTTTAGGGATTTTTCATTTTGTCCACTAGGTGTCAGACACTGACAGCACAAAATGTCAATGTGTCATGTTAATGCCTATAAATAACTTCCTGAGACAGCTTAGTAGGCCTCCTAGTGGGACGGTTCTGTCTTGAACACCCATGGGAAAAGACATAAAACCACCCTGTTGTCTGCATAGGGCTGCAGCTAACGGGTCCTTGAATTATTGGTTAATCTGCTAGTTATTTTCTCAGTTAATCGTTCGGTCTGTCAAAAAAATAGTGAAGGAAATTCTCACCGTAATTTTACAGAACCAAGGTGACCTCTTCATTTATGTTTGTTTGTTTTGTTCAACCAACAGTCCAAGACTCCAGTATATTCAATTTACTGTAGCAGGAAGTTGCAGTAAGTCACGGTTGAGAGGCTGGAGACAGAGAACGGTTGTTTGAATAATGAAACTGAAACAATAAGTTGTTGTCAGAGTAGTAGAATAATTTTCCCATCGATTGACTAATCAGTTAATCATTGCAGCTCTAATCCTTTTCCTGTGCTCCGTCAGTGTCTCCGTGTTCCTCACACAACCTCACCTTGGATCTAAAGCTGGTGTATTTATGATAATAATAATTGTCCTCTTCTTCAGGTTTCCGCCTCAATGCTTCCTCCTGGCCCATGTTTCTTCTAAAAACACTAAATGGAGCTGAGATGGCGCCTTCTCGCATCTTTCACAAGGTACCTGTATAAGGCTCACAAGCTCAGCGCGCTCTGAATAAACTAATTGCCGTCCCGTGTCAGTGAGACGATAAGCATGTTTATTTATTAGTCACAGATACTCATTTATACTAGAGGTAACCAGGGTCCTGACTGCCACAAAGGCCTTAGCTAAAATTCCGCCAGCATTTTGTTCCTTATACTTTACCTCCCCTGGTACAAACGAATGCACGGATACTCACACATGCCAAGTTAATTCCTGGCCCCTTGTTCCCCAGCAGGAGCCTCCCGCCCCGGAGCAGAACTCCTTCCAGGTAGGCATGAAGCTGGAGGCGGTGGACCGTAAAAACCCCCACTTTATCTGCCCGGCCACAGTGGGTGCACTGCGAGGCGTCGAGGTGCTGGTCACCTTTGATGGCTGGCGGGGAGCCTTTGACTACTACTGCCGCTATGACTCGCGCGACATCTTCCCTGTCGGCTGGTGCACCCTCACCGGAGACAACCTTCAGCCGCCGGGCACCAAAGGTCTGGACCTTAACAGTAGGCGGGAGGTTTTATAAAACAGGGTTTCATGTGTTGGTCATTTTTTAAAAAAATGTCTGGTCATCCGAATCTAATTATATCCTTGCATGAATGGCTCGAGAAACCCTCTCCTGGCGCAGGAGAGGCTGTGTCCAACCATTTCTGCAACTTTCCTAAACCGCTTTCCTCACACACGCTTAATGCAGCGATCGGCCAGCTGTTACAAAGGAACAAGTGTTTGAACTTCTCTCTCAAGCTCTCGTTTTTTTTTCATTCTTTACACAACAGCTCTTGTCAGAGTCTAACACTCTGAATGCCTCCCAGCAGAAACTGTTTTGCGCTGTTATCCCCATATTTAAGCAATACTGCAGCTCCCCTCTCTCTGTGGCAACCGGCTTTTTAACCTCACCTTCGATTTTGGCCAACCTGGAACAGCTATAAACCCCTTTGATTTCCGATGTGGTAACACAACACGGCGTACAAACTAGTTCTGTTTGAACATAACCTTTCTTTCTGCCTCCACTGCTGTACAGTGGAGGTAAATATCTTTGTGGTCCTTATTATAAAATTACTAAAACAACCAACAGCCATATGTCTGTCCAGAACCACTGACCCTGTTACTCTGGATAATCTACAGAACGCTCTGACCGCAGTTTTCCTTGGGTCTGTTTCTTCAGTCAGTGGATCATCCTTGTTTCCTTAGTGTTGATTTATTTTTTTTGTGCCACCGTGAGCACTACAAACAAAATTACCTTCACCTCCTCTGTATTATTGCAGAGTCGGAAAGATCAGAGATGGATATATCACAGCAAAACATGCTAAACCAAATCTGTCTTGACTGGATTCAACTAGAGTAGATGAGGAAAATGCTTTTTTTTTTTTTTTTTTTTTGCAGTTTGTCTGAACTGAACTCTAAACACTCATGTTCCACCCACACAGGTGTTCTCACACCTGATTGCATATCTCCTCAGAGCAGTGGAGAAGTGGACATAATGTGCTCGATTGTCGTGTCCCTCTCCAGTTACAGCCTGCACTTGAGACCTCACAAAACTTAAGGTCCAATCAGTATGGTTACCTTAAAATGCTTGTGTGGGTGTGCAGCACCTTTAACAAACTAGGGTTTTTAAAATTAGATCTGTTACTCTACACGGTGGACTATGTTCTGTTACTATGTAATATATAGTCATATTGCATCTGTCACACCCAAACTGTAATATTTAAATCATATACATCGATTTGACTTAACACATCCATGACTCAAGGAGAAATTAACTTCATAACCTTCATAAGGGTGCTGTTTATTCCGGGTCTATGTGTGGGGTTGCATTACTCCGTAAAGATGCTGCTTTTAGTTTGTCCACCCACTGAGTTTTCTCATTCACGCCGATAGAATCTGAGATCCGTTTGTACAGCAAGTCCAATGCATTACGAGCACTTTGTGGTAAAAGGCTGCATATTTTACAACGACACAGAGTAGCGTTTTTATTTTTTACTCAGCTTTGCTTTTAGATGCAAGAACTGTTGCTCATTAGCGCCAGAATGGTGAGCAGATTTCATCATCATAATCTACCAGAGTTATGCTATTAGTTTCTATGGCGTTTGTGCGTTCGGCTGTTGCATCACAGTCTGAAGTGTGAGCGGGTTCATCATCTGCCTGAAGGCATCATTAGCAGCAGCTGATCAAGTCATCAACATGAGTTTGCTATTTTTATTTCCCTGATAGTGTAGAATCTGTCTGCAGACAACATGTTCTTTTGAACTGTTTGACTCCCAACATCCAGTCCACTTTGTAAATCGTTAAGTCAGGCATGCCTGTGGTATTGTATGTGAACGATGCGCCGCAGTACATAGTTTTATTGGTTTTCCATTTAGCGAACAAGAAATTTTCCAGAAGTTGTAGCCATGCTTACTTTCTGAACATGAGAACGAAGAGCTGGGAGCCAGAGTAAGCAATTTCTTAAACAAGAAGCATAAAAGGAAGACGCGGATACGAGGTTATCATCCTTAAAGTCAGCAGTACCCCTGTTAAAATCCACAGTTTGTGAGGGAGTGGAAAAGGAAGGAGGGAAGTGGGGAGGCAGGACATGTCTTTGTAGCCTGCTAGTGTTTTATGAAGGCCTGGCACTCACCCAGTTGGCAGGGTCAGGCCATGACGTGGTTGAAACGAGCCCGGGTGCCCCTCCACAGGCCTCTCGTTGGCACCCCGGCTAACGGTCTGATTAGACACCTCGGAGAGGATTGAGTTAAGGGGGGGACAGAAACAAAGAGAAAAGACAGACCTATGCTGTGAAAGGTGGATTGTTTATGTTGTCAGCAGTGGTGGGAGGAGAGAAAAAGAGAAGGGAGGAAAAAGAGAAAAGGAGGAGCAACACGGAGAAAGAGTGGTGGAGGAGGAGAGGGCAGGAAGAGAGGGTGAATCTGAGGACAGCTGTGCAGACAACTACACACTTTTTGACTTTCGTTTGGGCAAGAGAGGTGAGTAAAGATGAATGGAGTTACAGAAAGCAGTGGCAGTGATAGATTAAAAGCTTTTGAGAAGTTATCTCCCTGTAATATGAGGCTGGCAGTGGTGGCTTTGTGAACTCAATGAACTCCGTGCACTCAGGGGAGAGGAAAAAAAAAAAAGAAAGGTTCGCTTGTTACGTGTTTGTTTGGCTATATTCACGAGCACTGCCACTGATCAATGAACACATGACCTGGAGCTGTTTAAACCTTTTAAACGTATCTAAGACCTGTCCAGTCTGTGGAGGATCAATCAGGTGTCTTGTTTTTTTTTCCGTTTCACAGTGATTCCCCCTTTGAAAATTAGCTGTAGCCTGCAGACTGGGCTTTGCATTGATTGCTGTGCCCATGTGAAAGTGGGTTGAATAAATGCAGCCCCACAGGCCAAGACCTGTGTTAATGAACGTGGCCGCTCCTCTCGTAAACCTGTCCTGGGTTGATCCAGGATGAATACCAGTGCATTTTACCTTGTGCACTGTGTGTGTGTAGGCTTGCAGGTGCATGTGAAGCCAGCTTTCCTGACTATACCGTGGGTTTTTTTTTTTTTTTTTCCCCTGTGTGGTTGTTTTCATGCACACATTCTTGAAGTTTTGCCAGCTGTGTTGGCTTATACAAAGTACACTGCTTATTTGGTTGTTTTTATATATATAAAAAAAGAAACACTGGCCCTGCTCTTAATGATTTTACCATGTGCATGTTGCCTCGTTGGTTTCTGAGGTACTTCACATCAAGAAAGGGAGGCTGTGTGTTCATGGGTGGGAGTGTGAGAGATAAATTTCAAGTGTCCCACAGCTGTCAGCATTTTACTTCTTTATTAGGTTTTATTCCTCTGGTTTTTTTTTTAAGATGTTCACACATTTCTTCTTTTTACTCTAGCCAACAGGGACTCGAAGGTAGACCAGAAGAAAATCATTTTTGATCACCTACCTCTGTTTTTTCTTTCAAAACAGCTCCTTTGCCTCTTGCCATCTTTCAGTTCTTGTTTTATCCTCTGCTTCATCTTCATCTTTTGTTGGTTGTTATGGATCACAGTTTATGCAGGTTATGCCTGTTTGTTTGATTTTACAATACACTACTGGTACATAGTTGTCCACCATATACCTACTTATAATGACACACGCACTATCTTACTTTTAGTGTTATCTGGCTATGTAAATGGGTCGGCTTTATTTTTAGGTTTACGTTTTAAGATGTCAGTCCCAGGGATTATCCACCACAATAAATTGGAAGCGAACATTGGTTGTTGTCCTTAAAAAAAAAAAAAAAAAAAAAGGAAAAATTGCCTTAAAAAGCAAACAGAAGCATTCCTGTTAATTGGATCGGAAGACCTGGCTGTGAGCCTTTTTCACAGGAACTACTTTCCACCTAATAAATAGTCCAAAAGAAAACAGTTTTTGTGGATTATCCAGAGTAATGGGAACCATATCTGAGAGGACATGTGGCTGTTGATTGCTTGAGTTTTGCGTAACACAAACATTCCATTCTCATCATTTGTGTTGACAAATTTCTCTAAAACCTCGGCAAAAAAACATTGAATTTAATGTATGATTAAATGCTATTAGGGATGTTGGAAAGTAGGTTTTTTTGTAATGTGACTGAACTTTTAATATTGCATTACAATTAGTGTGCTGATCTCTTACCGTGAGAGCTCATACAGTGACTAATCTGACTACTAAGCACAGATTTATGTAGTGAATTTTAGTTTTAGTGTACAAGTTCATATGCAGAAAAAAAGCCTTCTAGTTCATTGAAAGGTTAACATTCACAGAATGAGCAGTCTCATGAAGTGAATCAGCGCATACACCTCTTGATGCAACCTCTCACCCTTTTTTTTTCTCTCTCTCTACCTGCTCACACTCTCGTCGTGAAGCACACTACAGTCTGAGAGACGTAGTGTGTCCTCAGGCTTATAACTGAGGAAGGAGGTTCAAGTGAGCAAAACTATTTCACTGCTCAGAACGTTTGACCTTCTCTGCCGTTGTGCTGCTGCGAGAAGCTCGGGCGCAGGTGTTCCAGACAGTCTGGATTTAGCTCTACCCTAAACAAACTCAAGGATTTTTGATTTCTGAAATGTTTGGCGCTACATAGTGTGAAAAATGGAGTGGTACTTCTTGTTGTTGAGCACAGCACAGGTGAGTGGTGGTAATACCTGATGAGCCGATTGTGCCGAGAGTGTGTAATGTGCGTGTGTGTGACACATCTTTCTTTTTGGTTGGCTTGCAGTTATAGTCAAACAGGGACATTGAAGCAAGGGTCGTATCTTTTTGGATGTGTGTGCAGTCGTTGGGTACATTACTGCTCTGTGTTAGTTCAGATTTCAGAATGAATACTTTGATGAAAAAATATTTTTATAAACTCAGCTACTCTGACTGTGTAAACAAGTGTTACATTTCTGTGTAACTTGTGTGATTAAAGTCTGGAGCCATAAAGCAGAATTTTTGCTTTTGTGCACAGCTTTTCACTCCACCCTCTCTTTTGTGTATCTGTCTGTCTTTGCCCATGCAGTAGTGTTGCCTAAGACCATTGGGGCTTTGACAGACGGGAGTGTGGAGAGCCCAGCTATGCACCCCACACCCACGGTGGGCAGACCTCCAGGTCAGAGAGGACGCAAGCCAGGCCGCAGGAAAACCAAGGTGACGGCGCCCTGGAGTCAGAAGGGCTCCGTGTTGGGACCACAGAGCATTCAGCCAGGAAAAGGCCTGGAGCCCATCAAGGTCCCCAAGAAACGAGGGCCCAAGCCTGGCAGTAAGGTAGGCACGAACTGGTTCAGAAAGAGACTTTCTCATTTACAGCATCAAGTTATTTCACAAGCCTTGGAGCATGTTGACATTTTTGACCTCAGGGAGCATTATCGTTGTAGACTATCACAGCATAAAGAATTAGCCACACATGACTCCTTCTATTTTGCTCTTTGTTTGCAGCTGGGCTGGGCAAAGAGAGCTGGCTGGCTGGAAGATGCCATGGCTGGCCCAGGGCGGCCAGTGACAGGTCCGGGGCGAACCCGAGGAAGACTGCCTGCCAACTGGGCGCAGAGGATAGCTCTGCAGCAAGCACAGACTCAGGCAGAACCTATCAAGATCCCAAAGAAAAGAGGGCCCAAGCCTGGCAGCAAGGTAGCATTCCAGTACACGAGCATAGATACAGCTGCCATTTAACCACAGAATATCACATTTTAGCATTTGGCTGCATGAGAAGGTAACTCATTGGATATACTTTGTAGAGCACATGATACAGTTCTCTCCCTCTTTACTTGGACAAGCCGTTTAGTCCCAGAATAAAATGAAACATAACAATTGTTTTGATGCTACATCTGTTGGTAAGCTTGTCATATTTATGTCCCCTCTGCTGCATCCCGCTCTCGTCTATGTTGTTACAAGATTTCTGTCCAGTTAGTTAGGACAAAACCAAAAGAGAGTATGTTTCAAAATACTCAGCAAATCCAACAATGGCCCATCATTCAACATTTTGGTTGTTTCTTGGGTTAGAATTTCTAAATGAATGCCATCCTGTTTGTTGATGTTTTTCTAATTAGGCAAATTGAGCTGGTTTCCATTTCAAAGGCCCCAACAGTTAGAAAAGCATAGTGGTTGTCCACAACAAATGTTGGCAGCATCCGGTTGGCAAAGCTGGTAGCTGAACTCACCAGGTCCCAATAATGTACTGAAGAGGGATGAAAGGAAGTACTTGGCAGAGTCATGCATTTTCCGTTTGATCTTTGTTTTGTTTTCTGATGTTACATCATGTTACCGAAAGGTGCTTTGTTGTATGAGTCATAATAGAGAAATATTAACTGTACAGCATAAGTATAACCTAACAGCTACATTTGATGCTATATTATGAACTGCTCCCACCAGATGTACGAATGGTAGTGAACCAGTTAAGAGACAAATGCTGTAAAATGTCCGAATGTGTGTGTTTGCATCCAGAGAAAACCGCGCGTGGTTCCTAATCCAGTCCCCACGTCTCCCACCAGCAGCACCCCAGAGCCTGACACCAGCACCGTGCCTCTGGACAACGCCACCATCCCCAACTCTGCACTACAGGCTCCCACAGGTACACGACACGTCCACAGACCTGAACATATACCTTTCTGAGAGTGTGTAAGACTATGGCTCAAGCTGGCATGCACATGCTGTCACACACACACACATACACACACACACAAGCATTAAATAAGTCATACAGTCTTTAATACCGACTCCTCTGCTTGTTGTTTTTCACCCCAGTTTGTGTGTACCTAAACAAGTATGGCAAGGTGGGACCCCATTTGGACCAGCGGCGTATCCAGCAGCTCCCGGACCACTTTGGGCCAGGCAGGGCCTCATCGGTGCTTCAGCAGTGTGTTCAGGCTTGCGTGGACTCTGCCCACAACCAAGGCACAGTCTTCTCCTGCCTCAAGTCTGGACAAGGAGGCGAAGTTATTTCAGGTGGGAATTAGTCTTAAAAGGAATCAGATGTCTCTCCCTGTGTCACTCTTGTCCTCGTCCGATTTTACTTTATTATTTATTATTTAGCATCCCTTTATTCAGTTATCTTCGATTAGCAGAATGTTGCGCTTTCGTCAACAGTCATATGGAGCATTTATTTTCAAAAAGCCTTTATTTCAGAGTGAGGATCTTGCCTTGTTATGTGTAAATTCTGTTGCGATTGTGACATTTGTAATTGACTATTCTGCCAATTATTCCATCAATTAATCAAGTCAAGATATCAGATAAAAAATTCTTGTGATTTATTAGAGAGCAATAGTAAATAGACAAAAGAGGAAATAAGGCATGTCTCCTAAAATGGAAAGTCAACATTTGCATTGCTTAAATTGCATAGAATACAGTATAATCTGTGAAAACTAAACCCGTTTAAGGGGCATATTAAATTCTGGGTTTTAAGAAATCTTTTTGCTAAAGCACTGCTGATGCAGGTGCAGCTTGTAGAGGGAGGAGGGCTGGTTTTTCTGAGCCAGCAGCTCGCCTTACATGAATTTGCCAAATTTTTAGACGTGTGGCAATCCAAGCAAAACAGTTTACTGACAGCTTTCCGCTTGTTTGTAACAATTTGCTATTAGCCGAGCTAGAGCACTGTGCTTGAAACGAGGTGGCAGTGGATAAGAGACTGCCGGCAGAGCAGACTGAAATATCACTTTTCTACATGCTCATGCTTGTTGAGCAGGTGCATTGATAAAGTATTACATTTTTTACTCAAAAAGGTTTATTGCATTTCCAGTAATGAGCACAGTTGTCGTCAACTCATGTAACTCATCTCTCCTGGTTCACTGAGTGTCTCCACCGTGGCCAGCAGTTGAGTTCCTCGAGTTTCTTGAGGGACCCATAACAAAGCTCACTTTCACATCAGTGACCATGCTGCTTTTACTCATTTTCTCTGTGTCAAAAAGGCGGCTCACTTCATTGAACAGTATTTGATGCTCTGTCCTTTGCCCCTGTCGGTCCTGTCTAGCGTACTTTGATCAGCAGCAGCACACCCTGACCCTGCCCACCGTCAGCAGCGTCACCTACGTCCTCCGCTTCCTGGAAAAACTCTGCCACAACCTTCACTGCGATCCCCTGTTCGGCAGCCAGCCCGTAGCCAGAGGAGGCCTGCACTACGACAGTCACACATACACTGCAGGTCAGTGCCGCTGTTCTCTCGCTGCATGCTCACATGCACATCTACACCGTGATGATATTTGGTGAATGTAAATGCCGTATTTAATTTACAGCAGCCATTGTCCTTATTGATGATGTTTACATACTGTTGAATTTGACAGATATATAAGAATAAAACAGTGCTATGTACTACATTTTATTTAGATTCTACTCAACTAAACTTTAGCACCTACGTATTGGTCCTTTCATTGTGTTATTTTGTTCTTTAGGACATAAAAACACCATACAGCAAAAGCAAATCTGTCTGCCCCAATCTTACGGAGATGTTGGCAGTAACCTTCTAATAAATAGATCTTGTAAACACTCCAGGGAGCTGCACCATGTCCGTCTCCTGAGTATCTGTACAGTAATGTTTTACAACTTCAAATTCCATATCTTGAGTGTAGATGTCTTGGGAACAAGATAAATCAGACATAAAATAAATCGTGTTGGCTACCAGCTGTACAGCCATTTATTTATTTATTAGAGAACTGACAACAAGGTTCTTTATTGGGGTAGAATAAAAGAAGCTGCATGAAATATGCTGTGCCATCGCCATGGTAATTGTTGTGAATGCGGTAGATCAACTCCTATCATTTGTCCTGCAAGTCAAAACCTTCTTGTGTGATCATGGGTGGGTTAAACTACTACAATGGAGGAGGCTTAGTGGTTTCCTGGTGATGCCATTTTAGTCTCTGAAACTCCGTTTTCTACACCATCCATATCACGTCTAACAGTAACTGTTGATCTATTTCCCCGTATTTCCTGGTTTTAGAGAGGAGAAGTTTCGGAGACAGCCTGACGACAGGGCCGGGCCGAGGCAACAAGCGGTTCCTTCAGGACTACAACAGTCCTCTGCCTCAGAAATTAGCCAAAATCTCCCGGCACTCCACTGATGGTGTGTTACTTTTGTGATTTTCTTTTTTCTTTTTTTGTTCTTTTTATGCATCCTGTGTCTCACTCCTGAATCTGAAATTATAAAAGTGTGATTTCTGCTTTTGAAAATGAATAAATTTTTCTTTATACTTCATTTATGAATAAAAGAAAGAATCGGAAATACACTTAAATCATAGGATTCCACTGATTAAAACAAGCCCTCCACTCATGCGTGTCGTATTTGTTTATATAATCAGTGGCTCTAAGCTCTAATGCTGCGCCACATTTTATGTGAGACATTTAATTGTAATAATTGACCACTCTGAGTTGTCCAGTAAATTCTTATAGTCCTATAAAAGGAGGCAGTAAAGCAGAAGAAGCTCTTGCCTCAGGAGTGAGTGGTATTAGGTTCAGGGGCAGGAGGTTAATCATTTAATCATCTTTCAATTTCCTTAGATTTTAATTAAGTTAATGGAATATTTGAAGAGATTTATGTAACGGAGCAATATCCCCTTTCACGTTTTACAGAACGCCAGAACACACTCAAATCACTGTGGTACTTTCTGAGGGCTACGGGCAAATCACTGTGAAATATATCATGAGAATGGCATGAGCAGAGTAGCATTTTAATCAGTGTATATTTATCTTTGTTTTTGGCTGGTGGCCCCTTTTGTCATTTTGGTAATGTTTGTGTATCTATGAGCGTATTTTGTCTCACTGGTGAGTCCTCTGTGTCCTCAGGTGAGTCCTTCATGGAGAACAGTGTTGCTGTATCGGAGCACTTAAAGAAGAGCCCCCTCTCTCCAAACTCCACAGTACAAACTCCAGGCCTGAGGTCTCCCTCCAAGCTGCTGCATCATAACAACTCTACAGGTAAGAACAAGACACAGATACGGGACACTGTGGCAGTCTGCTTTCGCTTAACACGTAGCGATTTTAATGCTCTTATGGCCTATCAAACAAAAAAAAACACAGCGCTGTCTTTAAAAAAATGCAAGGGACTGCAGTGCTGCAGGTGTGTTCTATCAGGTAACAATGAGACAATGAAATACAATCCAAGAGTGAATAAAAAATGAGTTTGAAGGCTCATCAGACACCAATACACTGCACAGCAATTTGTAATCCTCTGACGCTGAGGATCGTGAGGTAATCTGTAGAAATACAGTGTTCATGTTACACTGTAGTCTACCGGGATTGTGTACATATTTAATTAGCCAGCATGATGACCCCGAATGTTTTTTCGCTGGAGCCCTTAGCGGTCAACTTCTAATGCAACACTGGAAAGGCCCCAATTATTTTTGTATTGCCCAAAATCACAGATCATTTTGCCTCAAGGGACTTTACAGTCTGTGCAATACACAACACCCTTTGGCCTTAGATCCTCGATTCAAATAAGGAAAAACTCGCCCCCCAAAAAGCCTTTTTAACAGGAAAAAATGGAAGCTACCATAAGAAGAGCAACAGAAGTGGGACCCTCTCCCAGGACGGACGGATGCGCAATAGACGTTGCTTGTGCAAAACAGACCCAACACAATTACAGTATGAACAAATTGAATTTGTGATACATGTTGATCTCCTCATCGCCGTGGAGACCGAGAAGAGGACGGGTCACAGAAAGAGAGCAAGAAAGAAAGAGCTTGAAGGGGGGGGGGGGAAGAGGAACTCGCACAGCTTGAAGGCTTATGGGAACATAGACAAAAACAGAGGGTTGAAGAAATGCAGCGGTTATTAGAGGTCATAGTTTATTCCCGTCAACAGGGCAGTTGGTAAGATTGAGAAGAGAGTGGACTTAACTACTGAAATGAGGGTCAAATTTAGCAAATACTCAGATGTATACAAATGTAGTGGTAACAGTAACGTTACAGTGTTTCTGAGCATATAGTAACATTAGCTTCATGTCAGTGGTGTTCTGGCACACTGGGACTGGATGAAGGTAACAGGTGTGAGGCCTGAACTAATGGAAGAATAGTACGAATTAAAAGTTAAGACGAAGTAGTGACTTTTAAGGTTGGACTTTAAGGCGTCAGTGGTCTGATGACAGCAGGGAGGTTATTCCAGAGGCCCTGCAGCCAGCTGACTTCTTTTTAACTCTGCGTACAGATAGGAGTCATGTATTGTGAGAGCGGGGAGCACCTTAAGCTATCTTAAGCACCTCAAAGTCTGATCTGACAAGAACAGGGAGCCAGTGGAGTGAAGCTGACATCGGCGTAATTAATCAGACTTTCTGGTTTTAGTTCAGATTCCAGCAGCAGCATTCTGGACAATTTGAAGACTTTTGGTGCTAATAAGCGGCAGACCAGACAGCAAAACATTACAACGATGAAGTCTGGATAAAACAAAGGCGTGAAGTTAGATCTCTGTATCAGCCATGGGCGGGAAAGATCTAATTCCATCTTTTACATAAGTAGAAATCGTCCTCCACAAAAGAATGAGGGGGTTGTGTTTTTCCATGCAGTGCTGTTGTCGGTCGTTAGCGCGGCCAAACACCTCAGAATCAGAAGAATCACACTGAAAGAACTGTTTCAACCAGAACACTTTTTAAGACACTGGGAAAATGCAGGCAGATGAAATATCCACTCAGTGACCATCTTCGTGGATTTAGTTTGTGCTTTTGCCCCCTCAGGCTCTGGCAGTTTCCGGGAGAGCCCGAGGCCCAGCGGTCAGGACCCCAACCTGTGGACAGTGGAGGATGTCATGCAATATATCCGAGATATCGACCCAGTGCTGGCCCCGCATGCTGACCTTTTCAGAAAACATGTACGTAGTCTCTCATAGTGCTTAAAATAACTATATTCTGCATTTGAAAACATGAACTTGAGCGTTTTTTCCTCTGTAAACATTTTTTTAGATAACACTAGACATCAGACAACAGAACAAAAAAAAAAAACAGTTCTTTCAATTTTCCCTCCTTCCCTCTGCTGCAGGAGATTGATGGCAAAGCACTCCTGTTGCTGCGGAGCGACATGATGATGAAGTACATGGGCTTGAAGCTCGGCCCGGCTCTCAAACTCACCTTCCACATCGACAAGCTCAAACGGGCTTGAGGGGGGGGTCAGCCGAGCAGCCGCAGCCTTCCAAAGGACTAAACTCCAGCACCACCTCCCTGCTCTAGGATCAGTATATATCATGCACTGCTTATTGGACATATTCTGACCATTTACTTGTAGCAACTTCCATCAGACCGCCACGTCTGGTATTACATACACCCTGTACTGACCTCATCCAATGAGGAATGTTTATTTTGTGTAGCACAATCCAGCCCTAAGGCAGCATGGGATACGTAGGTTCACCCACTCGTCCGTCATATGTTTTGCATTTCAGTATAACTTGAAGAGTCATATGTGGCCATTTTAACTGTAAAGGCTTTTTTGGCCTGCTTTTATTACGTTACATTTATTCTGTACATTTCATATTTTCTACTTCATGGATATATGGACTCGTATGTTTGCCTTTTTCAGCGGTTTGTGTGGGACATCCTAAAAGAAAGAAAACCCTAAAGGAAGACAAGAAAACACTACATTCATCCCTATACTTGGGAATGCTTCTGATTAACGTCTCTGTTTGAGGCACGATTTTTCAACTACAACAATGTTAATTATGGGAAGAAAAACATGTTTTATGAAAAACACTTTATTCTGAAAGTACTGCCATGAGGAAATCTTTCTTTTCTCTTTCTCTGGATGTTGTTTACAATGCCTTGTCTTGTCTTTGTTATTTGTACTTTTTTAATTTTTTATACTATATTATTAGAGTTCCTACATGGAGAGCCCTATCATACTTAACATTGTTCAATAAATATATAATAATTCATTTGTTGCTTAATTTCTTTCTGTGCTTTTTTTTTTTTTTTACGTCGACCTTTAAAGCCTTCATCTGTGAGAGCATCTTGTTTACACGCTCGTTTTTACGCTCAGTGGCTACATAAATTACTTTGCTCACTTATTATTTGAATGAGAACAACATATTGTCCCTTTTAATTTTCCTGACCTTTTCATATAGACTCATTACATGAAGTGCGCACAAAGGTTAGTTTGACAAATCTGACATTTTGAGGCCATTTACAGAAGTTCACCAACAGAAGGCAGCACAGCCCTGTCTTACCTTTCTGCAGTCATGTCTCCTTGGCGTTTCTCCTTGGGACTCACTGACATCCACTACCATGGGTGGCCATAGCTCCATCTGGTAGACTCCGCATGATGATCTCACTGATATGTTTTTTACAGCATGTAAGATTTCTTTATAGGTTTGTTAGTATTGTGCTGTTCCATTTACAGCTTTTCTCCTGCCACGCTCTGTGGTTATCTAATTTACTTTCCATTATTTAAAGACCCTCTGTTTCATGATAATGTGGGCCTATTGTTCATGCTGTTTCTGGTAAATATTGCTGTCATTGTTTCTGTCAGCACATGAGTGGGCTATTAGGCTTGTGGGCGAAAAATGACTTGTCAACTGGAGCAACATAGCACAAGACAAGAAAATCTAACCACATCCTCCCAGTGAAAACAGGAAAACAGCATGTAGGGTTGAAAACAGTGACCAAACCCACTGATTCTAACTGACATTGATGAGTATGAATGCATGTCTCTGTGTGTGAGCATATGACACATGCACACAATCTGTGCTGTGTTTGTGTGTTATGCTCAGGCACATGTGACAAGCTCAGAGCTCGTGGCTGATGGCCTGTGCTTGTTGATGTGTAATAGTAGCCAAAGTGTTGTGCATGAATCCAGTGCTATTTATAGAAATAGCAGCTCCTTGTGCTTCATATTGTGTTTGTGAAGGTTGTGAAGCAGGTTTTTGCTTGCGCTCCTAACACCACAGTGGGATTTTTATCTGGTGTCATTCCTGTTTGGCTGATAGCAGGCACATTTCTTTATGCTTAAGGTGAGTATTCAACATCTCTGGCTGGGTCTTATGAATACAGATAAGCAAGATAGTTTGTCTTTATTATAACATAGAATGGTATGAGGTAGTTTGGGGAAATTCGGCCCCCTGATATTTACTCCTGAGACATACTGTCTTTGCCCCAACAGTTGTACACCACATAGAGCAGCGAAACTTCGCTTTCAAAGAGTTTCAGTATGTATGAAAGGAAGTTTTGCGGGCTTGCAGATTAGTCATAAGTGTGAGAAAAAAAACAGGGCTCTGCTTCAGGTCTCATGTTATGGCAAAGAAATGCTGTAACAATGCAGAACCAGCCTGGCATGTTGCTCTCGGCAAACAAGTGTAGGCAAGGTTAGAGAGAAACAATAGAAAAATGAAGTGCTCAGTCCACCTCCTTCTCTCCTGCTAGTGCCTGAATTCCCAGCATGCCTTTGGGCTCTCACTTGAGGCACTTTCAGTGGGGGGGGTGAGGGTCCTGCTGGCCACAGATCCTGCAAAGCTCTGAAACCTCAGTATGTTATGTATGTTTTTGAATTTCTTTGTCAGGTTGATCTTTGCATCGTGCCCAGATGGTGCAAACTCCTGATTTACAATGCATTGCGGACATTATCTGAATGCTTCAAGAAAAAGCGTGGGATCACACTTCAGATACTCCAGAAATAAACTGTCATTGTTTTGGATTTTTATTTCATTTTGCATAGCAGTGAGCTGCACACAACATTCTGCAGTTCAGGACACTCTAGTCTGTTATTGGTCAGCTGTAGCACAAAACGTCTGAGGGTTTATATATCCAAACAGAACTGTGACATCTCAGAGAAGTAGGCCCAAAGCCCTTATTAAACAAAATAACAAATTTGTTATACATGACACTGACAGCTAGCTACGAATATTTCTGAAATCAAATTTGATTTAATCACCTTCAAGCAAGCAGTGCAGGTCTGCATTGCTTGCTTGTCTCCACTGACTTTTGATTGGGAAATAATATCTGCTGAGAACGCTGACTTGACAGCCCTCACCCCAACACGCTCACCCTGTCAGCCCTGTGCCTGCAGATGGTGTGGGCTGGCTAATGTCAGGATTTTCCTGCAAGGAAAATCTTGGTCACATGGCAGTGTGGGTATTAACTATCCATGAGTGCAAAAAAAAAAAAAGCAGTGATCACACATAAACACAAAAAAACCCACAAATACTGGAAGGCCCAGGTATAACAGACACACAGGAGAAAATAACGTGCACGTGATTTTCCTTGACATTAACACATTGATGATACAGTGTATGGCAGCAGGAAAACACTCTTAAAGCCTGACAAGAACTGCTCTCTTGTATTAATTCCACCCCCAGCCTATAGCCTGTTACTCTGTCTTTGGTAGCATGTGCTTGCCACTGTCACCAGATTAGCACGCAGGCTTAAAGCCCTGCTCACAAAGACACTGTGTACAGAACATAGCTTGTGCTAATACTGTTTCCCTCTATTCTAACCTACAAACCTGTAAGTCTCCTAGCGCAGCCAAAATCTTTTCCTTGCTCACATTAACCAGGCTTGAGTCAACTGCAATTGCGAGAACAGGAGGTGAACACAACAGTATTGAGATCTGAAAAAGCCCTGCAATGAAATACTGCCTTGTTGAAGCTTATAATATTCAATCTTTGTTGAGACTGTCAGATTGTGCTATTCATTATATTGTACAGTGGGGTGTAATAAAAGGAACACCTTGGTTGATTTAACACCTTACCGACACAGTGTCAACTACATTTAACATTTTAAGCTTCAAAAGGGTAATATTTCCAGGGCATTTGTTACGGGTTAAATTACATTGCAAAAGTGTTGCTGTTATGTGCCACTTTGTCCTTGTAATCTGCTTGGCAGGTTTTGACACACTGAACTGCCGAAACAATAACAAGTTTGAAAGGTAATTTAATCGTATTTCTATGGCTGAATTAGCTTGGATTACATAATAACACCCCTTACCATCTGGTCACCCATGCAGTTAAAAGACTAACAAAACATACTAAACATTTTAACAAGGGCTGCTACCAGTTCAGCTCCACTGGATATGTGCTGACACCAAGGTTAACTTTTTGCCACTACTGCGAAACCGCAGCTCTGCTCAGTTTGGCCCAACTGTGTAAATCACACAACCCTTAAATATTTACCACCTTTAGACACTGTTGGGACACCTCGATGTGTTTGAGCTGTCTCGACAGAGAAGTGTCAGCTGTGTGCAGGAAAATAAATTATTTACACCCCCTCCTTCTACTTCAAAGAGCTGGCAAACCATTCAACCCCAGATTTGGGGAGGTGGGTCGGAGGAGGAGTTGCTAGTCACTAGGCAACCTCTGTGTCACCTGCCCCGACATGCCGAAATCAGCCATTTACCTCTAGAGGCTGCATTCACAAGGTACATGGCTGCATTTAAAAGCCTCCTTGGCTGGGCTCATATGGAAAACAAAACAACTGCTGAGACACAGTTAAGCTGTGTGGCTCTGGGAAAGAAAGTGTGATGTGATTATATTGCTTTTTCCCTCATGTGGGAAAGAGGAAGGGTCTTGTTGGTTAGAAGATGCTGAGAACGGGCGCAGAATCCAACAGCGCGACAACTGATGTTTTCCAGGGAGGGCCTGTTGCGTTGAAATATCTTTTTATGATGGCAACTTAAAGCAAAGGGGGAGAGGGAGTAGCGTCCAATAAGGCTACATGTCAAGTGGAGATACAAGGTGACTGTTCAGCTCGAAAATCAGGAAGTTTGGCTTGAGCAACATGTCCACTGAGTGAACCCTGCCCTGAGGGATCTGCTGTTTATTTACCCCCTGCCAGCACACACTGCACACAGCCACACGCATACGCACGTGGTTAGCACAAAACAAAAAAACCCTCCAAATTCTCTTGTTAGTGCAGACAAGTTCAAACACGTACTGTCTTCACACACTGAGATAGAAACATGCCCCTTGTTGTCGATAAATAACTCATCCACTCACCCTGGGAAGCTCAGGTTTAGTCCTCACTTTGTTTCTCACTTTCATTGTGTATTTCACTCTTGGCTTCACTGTTTTTCACACTGGGGAATTCTTGACATATTTTTTTTTTAAATCTCAAAATTCACACTCCCAATGAAAAGACCAAAGGCTCACTTTAGTCACAGAAATTTCCAGTACATCTTTATTAAGTAGCATTTTCTGGCTGTTCTTTCACAGATGGGATTTTCTCATTTACACCGACAATAAAGCCACCATAATCTACCAACATATTGTAGGTGTGTGGATCGCGATGACCACAGAGGAGACATAAAACCTTTATCTTCCCCTGGCTCCACATTGATATTGAGGTATCCCTGTTAGCCTGTTTGATCAGATTGTGTGCTGACGCTGTGAGTGTGTGTGAGCGCATGCGAAGACCCGGCCATGCGTGACAACAGCAAATGACCACCTATCCATCATTGGTGCTAGGGCCTGAGATTACCATGAGCTCAGGCTTGGAACCAGCTGGACCAAAGCCTGGAAAGAGAAAACTAGGCAGTACTCAATGCATTGACACATACAGATATGAGACAGAAGGGAGGAATGGAATCTGGACTGCGTTCAGCATACCTTGCGTGATGTTGAAGGCTTTTTGATGGAATCATAAAAGTGTTTTGGGAAAACCCACCTAAGAAATCCCCGAGAACTAGAACAAAAAAAAAAAAAACCCTCTACCTGATTTTTAATTGTACACTAGAGCAATCCTTACGTTTTCTACCCCCCTCCCCCTTGTTTTCAATATCTTGTCTCTTTCACTTTGCCCGTCTATCACAATGTGGCTTTTGCTCTCTGACTTACATTGAGAAAACAGCAAGCTACCACAGGAAGACGCAGCGTTGTATCGAGCAGTTGCTGTGGGTGGGCTGAAAACGAGAGAGTAAGAAAAACAGAAGTAACTGTAAACGTCTCTGAGCGTCCCACCCTGCTTAGCCTACGTCTAGACTGGCCTCTGTGAGGCAGGCGGCAGTCAAAACAGGGGATTGGGAGAGCAAACAGGGCTGTTGTGGCGTTGTTAGCCATTCGTCTATGGAGTAACAATGAGGAAACAAAACCTCTGCGTTTAATTGGGGCTATACGAGGAACTCACAGTGCAGCATACAATTATGAGATATATGAGGAGACAGAGTTCTGACAGTGTGCCAGCATACTCCATGTGCCACACACCAGAACACCATCTCACCAGATTGGCACGTAGCAAGAGACCTGCAACCGTTACCGAGTACTGTGCCAAGGCTGTTGGCCTACTTATGAGCCATTCTCTTGATAGTGTCAAGCCAAGAAAATCCACACACACACACACACACACACACCCTCAAGCGAGCCTTTGTTACTTGAAACAAGCCGCATTCAGGCCAAGATATCAGTGTGGATCGTCCGTGATACCAAATTTCAAACTGAACACATCCGCCTGACACAACTTGACTAATGAAAATAGATGAGGCCGCTTTAATAGCAGAGTTGACTTCGAAACATTGAGCAATCAACAAACACCATCCCCGGTTGTGAGCAACAACAGTCCTCCCATTTTTCCCCTGGTTACTCACGATGCCTTTGTTGACAATGTGAAAAGCTAAACATGGTGATGCCATTCCCAGCGTGACCTCAATCAAGCATTTTCATAGCCTAGGGCCACAAAACAATCCTACAAACTCAGCCACCGCAGAGCATCTCTTTACCCTCATTTCATAATGAATGCAATTATATGAGGAAAATTGTTTTACTCCTCCAACTAACTGTGGCTCACCGGAGAGGGGTTATTTTAGAGTCGCATAAGTCGTTTGTTCAAAGTTAAGTTAGCCATCCACTGGGAGAGCTGTGGGGGGGGGGAGCAACGCTGTCTGAGTCAGTTAAACCCCCATCAAGGTAAGCATTCTTTGGTCATTTTCACCTCCCCCTACCACACACACACATTACTCTTAACACACAGCAAAGAAACAAATGTTTCAGGTTCTGCAGAGAAACCAGTTATTCAGATGTTGCTTCTTATAAGCCCAACAACCTTTGAAAGACCACAAATATTTGTACCACCTAGAATGTCAGTGCATGACATTTGCTTAGATAACCACCAAGTAAAAAAAAAAAAAAAATGTTGAATTGTAAATCTCATTTGGATATCACTACCTGAGATGTCATATCAGGTGTACAGTGACATAATACAGCTCCTCTTGTGCCAACCGTGTCGATCATGTTCCTGTCATTGACACTGTGCCTTTTCAGTGACGAAAATGTCAAATTAAGGGAAAGATAAGATTCTGAAAACCCAGGAGATTTGGAGTAGAGTTTATAATGTATATCCATTTCAAATAGCATAAATATTTTATCTGTTTAAACGTTTCCATCCCAGACTTGAAAGATACGGAGATTTCCCTTCACCCACAGGTTAACTCAAACACTTAGCTAGCTCTCCACTGCCCTGGGGAAAAACTGTGCAATGAATGGAAAAGCAGGCCACATTTCTATTCAGGCCATCTTTATTGATCCTCAAAACCCCCTTTCACAAAGACCATCCCCCCATCTTGACCACAAAAAGGGGACAATATAAACAACCAATAAATAAGAATCTGCGCGATTAAGGCGGTTCTACATCTCCAATAGAACACAACAGTGTGGACATGTTGGAGTTATACAGCTTCATACAGTACAAGCAGTAGATTTTCGAGAACATCACATCTAAAA
This sequence comes from Pempheris klunzingeri, assembly GCF_042242105.1. Lineage (NCBI taxonomy): Eukaryota > Metazoa > Chordata > Actinopteri > Acropomatiformes > Pempheridae > Pempheris > Pempheris klunzingeri. Next base: position 19,773,245 of record NC_092019.1, on the reverse strand, counting down.
AAGGCATCACTTCACCAAAAGTGAACCATTTTTGAGATCTGGATGAGACTCCATTCAATAGAGATAACATTGTACTTCTGTCGTGTCTGACTTTTGCGATAAAAAAAATCCAGGCTCTATTTAGACGACCTTGTCATCTCAGCTTATTTTTAATACTAGGCCAAATAAAATGGGACAATAAGTCATGAGCAGAGAACTTAAAAATTAAATTTTCTTCCCCATCCTACTCTCAGGAAAAAAAATAAAAATAATTAAAACCACTTGGTTCCCAAAATGGAGAAGGTGGTTGTTCCTTATATCAGTTTTCTCAGATAGGAATAAATAAATACACCTTTTTACTGGTAAACTGTCATGGAGTCCAGGCTTGTAGGCTACACAGTGTCATAGCAGTGTTCAGAGTGGCTTTTAAGAATTTCAGCATATTACATTCATGTCCAGGAAATGGGAGAGGTGGAGCTGGACCTTAAAGCCAGTCACCCTCTGGCCACCAGCACATGTGAGACTCGAGCACTGCGTGTTCCCTGTGGATATCCAGAGTTCTCTTCTGTGCACCCTGTGCCACAACTGGGCTTAGTACAGGGAGGTGCTCACTAAAGAAAAAGTGAAGAGATGAGCACCGTTCATTCATCCTGAACAATTCTCACTCGTCTGTCTCCATTTGTGCCCCTGAAAATCAGGTCCTCTCAGCAACTAACAGTGCTGGGCTGCTGTTTGCTGACAAAGTCTGAGATGAAGTCAAACTCATTCTGGCCCAGGAAGAGTTCTGGCAGCTCCTGGACCCGATCCAAGCCCAGCTCCATGACCAGTGAGGTCAGGACCTCCTCGTCAATCATATCCGCATCCATGCCGTTCAGGGCCAGGGCCGGACCGGCCATGTGCTGCATGTTAGCCAGCTGGGCCGGGTTCATGCGGTACTGGGTTGTGGGCCCCATGTGGTTCCCACCCATAGGCCCCAGTGGGTGTCCATGGTACTGGGTGTTGAGTTTCTGCAGCTGCATGCTGGCCATGAGCTGCTGGGACGTTAACCCTCCGTTCATGAACTGTTGCTGCTGTGGATGCTGCTGCTGTGGATGCTGCTGCTGCTGTGGATGCTGCTGCTGCTGTGGATGCTGCTGCTGCTGTGGGTGCTGCTGCTGCTGTGGGTGCTGCTGCTGCTGTGGGTGCTGGGCTTGTTGCTGGTGCTGCTGCGGATGCATGTGATGCTGCTGCTGAGGGTGGTGCTGATGCTGTTGCTGCTGGGGCTGGCCATTATACATCATGTTACCAGAGGTCATCTGGTGGTGACCCATCTGGGCCCCGTTCAGCTGTCCATTCATGGGCCCGCCCACCATGCCCTGCCGCTGCCTCATGGCCGTCTCCATGTTGGCCTGGGCGCCACCATAGTGCATCATCTGGCCGTTGGGCAGTGCTCGCATGCCCTGCTGGTTGGCATGCTGCTGGTGACCTGCCTGCAGACCGCCATTCATGCCCATCCTGTAACCGTGGAGACTGGCGCCCGCTGAGCTGTGATTCATGGGCATCATCAGATGGTCTGCCATGCCTCCTGTCTATGAGCAGAGAAGAAGACACTGTCAGGACAATGCGGGAGGCAGACAAGATGTTTGAAAGCGGTAAGAACATTCATGGGAAGGAGCAGCAGGGTTATGGCTGACACGGTGTGGACGTGTTTCCATCCAGTCCACTGGAACCAGAATCAAACTAGTTTAAACACACACAACATTGTGCTAATGCTGCCATGTGTGAGATGTGCAGTGCAGGAGATTTACACTGCTGTGGTCCAAACCAATTTCATTTCCCAGCCAAGTGACATATTTTCTAGTGACCACACGCTTCATCCTCACTGGGGGGGGAAAAAAAATACAACACAAGATACAATTCTCCTTGTAATGTCACAAATCCACCTCAAGTTAAACCACCGAAAAACGCTTCCGGAAAAAAAAAAATATCTGCAAGGTTGCCTGTTTGCGAGCCCTGAAACCCTCACTCTGGTGTTTAGTCTTCCTAAAAAACCTCCCCTCTTTGTGCCAAATGAATGAACGCCCAGGTTGGAATTACAGGTTAACATATATTGTTTGGGTCCATTTTTCGGCCGAATGATTCCCGCACGACGGGTTCGACAAAAGGGAGAAAAAAACGCGTGCATCGCTTAATTCGTTGTTTAAATCCCCATCTATGTTGCATGTCAGCTGAGGCAGAAAAATCTGTTACATTTTACGCACGTAAGGTTGCAACAAAGAACACTGACATCATGCAACATCTCCCCAACAGCTGAATCACCACATTTCTAACAAGGCAGAAAAATCCAACCAAAAAAAAAAAAAGGCTTCGGTTTTTCTCCGATCACTTTGTATCGATTTCTGGGTTGTTGTTTTTTTTTTTTTTAAATGTTTGCATTTCAACCCGTCCATCGCAGCCACATATCATCTAATTTGTTAAACGGGAATGCAAACAATGGAGAGCAGCAGCAGCAGCAGCCCCCGATGAGACCACCGCGGAACCCAAACCCCAATTTCTCCAACAAATAAATCCGATAAAAAAAAAAAAATCACTTACCCGTATCCGCTACGTTTTCACAAAGTTGCGCGACTTTGCTTGGGCTCCGTCTTTTAAAACAGTTTTCCTCTGCAAGGCGAAGCTCCTCCGAATTACAGTATGTATTCCACAGGGTTACGCTTCATGCTCAAGCGGGGACGGTGTGCACAAAGACTGCCGCATCAGATCTTGAAACGACTGCCTATTTTCTGGGTCAACTCAGGGATTATGTACATCTAAAAAGCTCAGAGGAAGGCAGTCGGGGAGAGGTGGAGCCTCGGTCCTGCCTCTTCTTTGTTCCTATTGGCCCTACTTAATATAATTGTGCATGGGCGTAGAAAAAAAAAAAAGGGCTGTTGGAGAGCTGTGACACAGTAGCCAATTTAAATACCCTCCTCCCCACTGTTTCTTTTTGAAAGACTATTTGGACATCTTGTTTGTCTTTATAAGTAACTGCTGCTGTGGTTGAATGAGGGAAATACACAGGCTACCATTAAGTTTCATTAATTCTAGATAGATAGATAGATAGACAGACAGATAAATAGATAGATAGATAGACAGATAGATAGATAGATAGATACATAGATACATAGATACATAGATACATAGATAGATAGACAGGATCTATGTTTTATGCATGTATGTAGGAGTCAGCATACATGTTTCAATTGTGTATGAGCATAATATTGGTGCTGAAATGTGTGTTCCCAAGTCGTGTGCACCTACTTATCTACCTGGCCAGTGTCTGTGTGTGGCTACAATGTTGCCCTGCTATGTGCATGCACACTTCATCTCCAAGATCACTGAGATCACCGTCGGTCCATGTGACCCACCAGCCCGCTGTGTGTTCGCCTCAGCGAAGGCAGTGGAGGGAGGGCAGAGGAATGTGGCCTGCGTGCTATTCTAGGCCACACTGGCTGCAGTAACTACCGCTGCGCGTGGATGTGTGTTCACCTCGTTTATGTGCATGGACTGTGGGTGCAGCCATGTGTGTATGTTTCTCGGTCTGCGTGCCCGTGTGTGCACCTCCACTCTGCAGCTGCACACGTCTCTTGATTGCCCACTTCAGGACAACAACCTCTTGCCTGCAATTGCAAATGAATGGAGCCACTTTGGGACAGCGAGCCAATCTATTGTCCAGGGAATTCGTCTACAAATGGGCAACCACTGGCAGACGTTTGTCATTGTTTGACATTGTCCGGCCACTTTAAGCAAGTGTTAATGAGCCACTCCTAGGTGAGGATACTATCTGAGAAAGTCACCCAGCCAGTCAGTCCAAACAAAACACAATCAACATACGTTTCTGTTGTGCTGTGACGAGTGCTCTTTTTGTGTGGCTGTGTGATGTGTTGTGTGCAAAGTTACTGCAGTCTGCGACAGTATGAAAAAAAACAAGCATTTTAAAATGCATCAAAACTGTCTTTATTCTTATCCCAGGGCCAAACGCTCCCAATGGTGTCATTTGCATTAGAGAGCGCAGGCAATGTGTCCAAACCTTCTGGAGCTCACCAATCACATCAGCGCATCTGTATAAAACTCAAGATATTTGCATGAAATCCTAATCAGCCATGATTGTGGTGGAAGATATGCATTTTGTAATTATGTATCCATTGAATAGGCTGGTGTGATTGTAATTAAATGGAGGACACACTGCTGTGGTATCCTCTAAAGGCTATTTTTCTGTGCACTGTGTATGTTTCACAGACATATCCACATCTTTGACTGTGGTCTGTGTTTGGGGGAGGAGCCTCCACACACCTTGCCTTGGGCCATTTATTGATTTCTCTGCTTATGTGTGAGTGTGCATATGTGCTTTTACTTCAGGGATAAAGAGCAAGATAGAGAGAGAGAGAGAGAGAGAGAGTTCATGTGACTGTGTTTATGGCAGCAATAGGCTTGCTTCCATTCCCAGCTCGGGACACACCCCTGTGCCACACTGCAAAACATGCAGTAAAAATGTTGCTGTTGCAGGATGGGTTGATTTTGCACACGTTTCAACTTCTAACTTCTAACTTCTGAAGAATTTGTAGCTTCACATATTCCCTCAATGGGCACCCCCTTTAAAATGCCTCAGCATTTCACATCAACTTCAGTGACATCAGACAACAATGTAGCCAATAATTGCTTTGTAAGATGACCGTTTAAAACTCTGCATGGCTGCAGCTGTCTGCCTGTTCAGGCGGTGCCCAGGCACTCTGCTGGTGTCTGAAGCTACCCCCAAAGACCACTTCCCAGCCACTATGAAGTTGGCCATTAAGACCACAAAACATCTAGCTGCCCCTTCTAGGCCCTCAATGTCAGACATCAAGGGAGCCAAGAGACAGTCTGTGGCGATGTAGAAGCCAATAATCATTGCTCCTCAGCAGTGTCTGGGAGTGTGTGGAGAGCCCCCTTGGAGCAAAGGCACCCGCTGGAGTGTGGCGGAAGAATGATGCCTGCTGGATGATGCATCAACAACCAACTTCATCTCTGGCTCTGCAGACTAGCGGAGGTGGAGCTTCTAAAAACACAACACCCAGATATTCCATCCGGCAGCTAGTCATCCTACCACATTTATTTGGTGTGTCTTTATACCAAATCTGCATTCTGATGATAGTATCGCTAAATTTGAATCCAGGCTGGTGGCTGAACAAACTCTCTGCAGTAATACTACTTTCTTCTGTTTTGCAGGCTGAGGTGAATGACTTACCCTAAGTCTACAAAACTAGGAGATTAGATGGACAGCTACCTCTCACACTTCCAGCCACAGTCGTCATATATCAGTGAAGACTGTACAGGTAAACCAAGATATCTTTCATCTCTGTCACCATCAAATAACAGCCACTGATCTAAATCTAGAAGACTCAATCCTACCTACCTGATCCTTCCAACACCGTCTCTGCCAGCAGTCACTGCCAATGATAGCAATGTATAGACCCATGTTTATAGCCTTAGGGCTGATTCAGACATGTGGGTTTTATAGAGGTGGAGCCATATGACTGAATTTGCAGGAAATCCTGCCACATCTTTAAAATAAATTGGTTTCTCTTGTATCATTGGACTGTTGGTATTAGTGTTCCTGATATATATATATATATATATATATATATATATATATATATATATATATTTGACACATGGTACATTATAGGACAATGTACACCTGTGAGCAGATAATGAAAATACAGATACTTCTACTTACTTTCTGCTGCTCATTTATGACTTTATGTCTTTCCAGTTGAGGCACTCACAGAAGTCAACCAGACTAACTAACTTTGCCAACGTAAAGCACTTTTTTGTGTTTGAAGTGCAATATATATACAAAAATATGCTTTGCTTTGCGTTACAAAATCAGCTAAATGCTTGAAACATAAAGTGTAAATGGACGACATTTTCCAAATAATCCCAGAACTTTGCTCTCTAGATCTTAATTTAAGAATGGATTGATGAATTAACTACTTACATGATGAGTCATTTTCACTAACTTTCAACCCACTCTGTTATCGTTGCTATGCAACATCAACATGAATGGACGTTCACCTTATTCAACAGGACAAAGTACGTCCTAGTTTGCACATTTCCCCTGAGATGTGAAACCAAAAGTCAGTTTGCAGCTCTCTCTCTCTCTCTCTCTCACTGTGGGGGAGGGTTGTTATTGTTCTGGTAAATGAGAGAGTCTCTATAAATACTCCCAAGGCTTCCCTCTCTGTCTCAACCACCAATCAACAGTCACTGGTGAGGCGGGCAGCTGAGAGAGAGCAATAAGCCTGAGTCAAGGCTAACGGGGGAGGGAGTGGGGGAGGGTCTGACTCAAACATACTGTGGTGGAGAGGTGGGTGAGGGACTTTTGAAGGGAGGTAACTCACAGACCTGAGGCCACAAGTGGGGGTGAGGCTCGAGTGAAAGTAGTGATTTGGTGGGGTCGGGCTGATGGGAAGGTACAACATTAACACCGCTTTCCAACATCTTTGGTGACTGTTGCATCTGAAGGGAAATGAACATTTTTTTCCTTTAAAGCAAATCTGCTCTGTCACTTTTTGATGGTGATTCACTCTGTTGTCATATTACTTATTTGGAAAGTCATAGTAGGCCTGATCTCTATATGACTTCTAACAAAGGACAAATAAAGAAGATCTTGCCCATAGTTTGTCTGTGTGGAGAAAATTAGGTCAGCCCTGTTGGGCTGAGCAATATAATTAGAATCAGTATTACAATAATAAGTCATATATTTTGTATTTTTTCAGTATCATTATACAGTATATAAAAATAAGACCAACGTATGCTAAATTAAAAAACAATCAAAACTCAAGTGCAGTTGTTCCACTGGTGTGTATTGCACACATAATGTTGCAGCTGGCTGTCCACAGAATAAGTGACAGAAATAGTTGTTAACAATTTTTCTAGTTTAAACAGATAATCTGACAAACTTTACTCAAAAGTTGTGCAGGTTTGATGAGATATCAAAGTAAGGCAGGGTTTGAACTTCTCTTTTGTCGTTCCTTACACAGCCACTTCCATACAAAGTGCAGGAGACTGTGCTAAATTGCAGCCATTTGTCACATTTACCCTTCATTCTCCAGCTCCTCCTCTTTCTGTAACAGCAAGGTTTTTTTTTTTACTTTTAAGTGCTGTGATTCTCAATAGACATAAACACTTTGTCATTTAGACACGATGACAGAGATGATATGTTGTATGACTTTGTTCAAGCACACGTTCAACGCCTTGAGAGGTGGAAGGGAAAAGAGTTGTCATAATATCTCTAAGAACGCAAAGTTCCTGTTAGCAGAGAAAGTCGAGAGCGTGAAGGGATGTCTGAGGCACCAGATAACCACTGAAACAAATTCCCCACTACAGCTGAGAATTCCCAAAGTACTTATCATGATAGCAAAGACATGATAAGTAGTATTAGTGCCTGCAGGTGCAAGCCCACTCCAACGCTGACTTAATGCAAGCTATACAAATACGACTAGAGTTCTCCCTGGTTTCATGTATCCAGTCTTGGCTCATTACCAAGCAGTGTCTGTCATTTACAGTCAGCACCACAAGCCTACTGCCTGCATTTCCAAGCAACACCATTCTTCAACATTTACTAGCCTGAGGGATCATTGTCGACACAAACACTAATCATGTCCCCTTCACTGCACTTCCTGCCTTCCAGCCTTCTGATGACGTTTCCAGTTACCTCCAGGAACATGCACACGCAGCGCAGGAGCAAGGGGGGACGTACAGACTGGATGGACAACAAGAGCCGGCACAACCTGTCAAACAAGTACCTACTATGGCAGGAGGGAGTGGGAGAGAGTGGGAGAGCACAGTGACGACGTGAAGAATGACCTATTAATCATTCATTATCTCCCAGCACTGTTAATGAGGTGACGACTCTTAAATAATTAGCAATGTGACTGAAGCATATTTCCATAGCAGTAGCCTGAGGACGTGGAGGGCATTAGGGACGAGTGGGGAAGGGAATATGGGATGCACCAGACACAAAAAAAGAACAGCCCCCACACCGGCTTAGCAAACAATAACTATTCTGATAGGGGGCTCTGGGAGGCATGGACAGAGCGATAGAGATAGACAGAGGAGAGGGGAGATAATGAAGCTATATGCAATATTGAGACAAGAATGAACCATGGAGGAAATAACACATTGAAATAGTTATGTCTATATGTAGTGGGCGTTTAAGTTGTTCACCCAGCAGCCTTCATTATCTGTGTGGCTCATTTCAAGAGGGACAGGCCAGGGCCTTCAGGCTTTTCTAACACACAAGTCAACGGGGAACTGCGGCCGGCTAGCACCCCAGCCTGCCATGGGCCTATTCATCTTGCACAAAACACACAAAAGAGCAGACCATGAGCCACATTCTTGACATCCAACCTCATCACCCCCACTACCCTCCCACCCCCTGGCCCTGACTCGCGCCCCTCCCCCAGTGCCTCACACCAGCCAGGGCAGACAGGAGCGGCTTTGCTACACTACCTAACTGGCTGGCTGGCTGGCTGGTTGGAGTTGTTTGGTGGAGGAAGGGATACATGGAGGGAGGGGGGGAGGGGGAGGGGGGGGGGGGGGGGCAGGGATGTTTTCTCTTCAGTCAGCTAATTGACTCACAGATGTCAGGAGGAGTCGGGTTTGTGGCGGGGCTGAAGCACCCGGGGACACTTTTCCCCTCCACAAACAAACATAACACCTATGCACACGCGGGCATGGACTGTGCACATGGCCCACGCACATGCATGCACATGGACCTGTGGCCTCCGCTCCTCTCACACACACCTCATCAGTAAACAGATATGTCTCTGTGTTGTGTTTTTCCACTTATTCAACATAAATCTGAAGGCGTAAATATAACAGTGAGCTGTAAGGTAGCTCTGACTGTAGCTCAAAAACACCAGGAAGTAGCAGCCTTTTGTGGACACTTACAATCTGGATTGTTCTGGGCATAATTTCATTTTTTCTGCTCACCATCTGGGGAGCCTCTGTGGCTGTCAAACTAAAGCAGGTCTCATCTACAGATACATTGGTGCAATAACACTCGAGGCAGTTCACACGCTGTACAACCTATGATATGACCTATTTTCGAGCCAAGGTTTCATGTCATGCCATGTTTGCACTGCGCACTGCAATTTCATCTCCTCCATGTATGTACCGCAAAATTCAATCGCCTCCTTTTAACACCCAAACCACTGACAGCTGTGTATGTGTGTGTGTGTGCATCTGTCATTAAATTCACATGTTTGTGTGTTCCAACTAGACTGCTAAACAGCTGAGCCCAAATTGAAAGTCAGTGCTGTCATTCCCTATATTTACCAAATGACTCACCCCCAGCAGAAATCTGTTTGGACACACAGTTAGTATTCAAGCAGTTGGTTACAACATCTTTGACAGCAGCAAAATAATTAGGAGGAAAAAAGTGGGTGAATAAGGAATATGTTGTAAAATTATAGTGGTGGAATGCTTGTGTGCTAGTAGAATAGGCTACCTTTGGTGTCTGGGGTGTTGATAAAAGTACAGCCAAGTTCTAAAAGGCACAATGTTGCATATTTTAGAGTGTATTCAATAGCAGTTGAGGGATCTGTACATTTTCAGAGATATTCATCCTCCAGAGGGACATTCAAGAGAGCAATCATGCTGCACCACCAAGTAAACACATATCATGCATTATTGAGTTATCCCAAAAGCTCTGTGCCTGGATGAAGTTCCCCCTGTGGCCTTTGTTCATTGGTCTTCCCATCATAAGGTCAGTTAATGGTGAAGCCATATCCCGCTCCTATGCAGGCGCTGACAGCTAGACGTCCCCGCTAGGAAGCAGCCAGTCCTCCTTCCTGACCGGGGAGACTATCTGTGTTACACCACCATCGCCTCTAAATGTTGAGCAATGTCCTGGTGAGCAAATGTCTTAGCGGGTTAACACATATGCTGTACAGACACATGCACAGGCTTCAGTGCAGACACACAAACATAAACACGCACACAGGCCAGTCCACTGCTCACTAGAGCTGCCTATAGTCCGCCTGTCCTCTTCCTGTTTTTCCGCTCACCCACACTGTTGTCACTTTGGCCAGGAAGCTGTGGGAGAGATACGCATGACAAAGTCTCTCTTTATTAAATTGGCAGAGTGTCTGTAGTGCTTTTGGACTCCCTGTATATGTGTGTGTATCTGTTTGAGAGAGGGAGGGAGGGAGGGAGAGCGAGAGAGAGAGTGAGAGAGAGAGCGAGAGAGAAGGAGAACGAGCACTACAGAGATGGGGGTGGGGACCTAAGCCAAGGGCTAGAGGCTTATCCAAGATCCACTCTAGGCTCATCCTTGGATATTGCTGTTTGAAACCATGAATCAAGAACAGAGGATACAGAATAAAAACCAAAAGGCCGCTGTCATATATCCATAACAATATCCATCCTCTGCAAGAAACTATAACATTTACGGATCTAGTGGACCTGCATGCTCAAGCATTTTGCTAATATGAATATTTCACAGTCCATATATTATACATAGTGCAGTTTTTAGCTGTAATTTATACATACAGCAGATACTGGCAGTCAGAAGCAGAGAATTGAATAGTTAATTTCAGTGGAATCAACTAAAGTGGCGCTGAGCTTTTGCACGGCTCAACTTTGGTGGATTCAAATTTGGGTGCTGACCAATTGCGAGCCATCTTAACAGTGCTGACCTTTGAATGAACAGACACCAAAATATAACCCTGCTGTGTCTATCTGTTGCATAAAGCGATCCAGAAAGTCCTTGAAGAGGCAACACTATATGTAGTGTTCATCTTCTTTTCTTAATAGTCTCCGGCTGTTTGAATACACTTTCACTGAAACACTTTTATTTCCACGTCTACAGGCAGCAAACAGCTGTGCACAGTCTCCACGTCCATGTGCCGCAGATAACGACAGGGAGGACAGAGGACAAGATAAGACATTGTGCTCTGCGGTCAGGGAGTACGCCCTTCTCTCCCTCCTCCATTCTCCCTCCTCTCCCCTGTCCCTCTTATCTGGTGCCTCTGTCTTGACCTCCACCCTGCTGCATGGTGTTTAGTCAGGGGAGAAAACAGCATGGGACGGGAACAAGTACAAGTGAACACTGTTCTAAACATTCCCCAGAACACTCCTCTCACAGAAAAATAAAGTTCATGCTTTCATTCTACATTTGTTCAAAGAGAGCTAACAATCTGTTGCATAATAGACAGCTTCCATTGGCTAGCAGAGTAAAGGCTGTTAGAGACTCATGCTGAGGATTTTTTTTAATACTGAAGACGTAAACTGAAAACATATGGAAAAACGTTTTGTGGACACTGTTCCATGAAAGCACTTGAAGTATGATGTACATTGTTTGCAATCTCTGATTCATGGCAGTGTTACTGCAGCAATACAGTTCATTTTAACTGGCATGTTTGGTGGCTGGACTCATCTTTTATTACGGCTTTCTATACGCTCTAGCACAACACACCGTGCCGCACTTTAGCCTTTGATAAATTTACAATGATTGCGTTGAATGGGAATCTTTATACTCTATACATCCCCAGAATAACATCACCTACTATCCATCTGCATTTGTACATAATTGGTGGCTTTTTGTATTTCATTATTAATTTTTATTTGCATCCTTCATTCCCTTGCTACTGTACAAAATGCAGACGGTTGACCTGCTGTCGTTGTGAGAAGCAACTGAACTTTAACTGTGCAAACAGGGACAACATAAATAGCCACTGTGTCTGCCGTTATGTCACAGTTAAGCCATGATTTCTATTCAGTGCGGAGTGTTATTATGTGAATCGACCTGAAATGCAGAGAGTTCACAGGCATTTGGTTGCAGTGCTGTCCTTGACAACAGTATAATATACAGTCAAGTTCAGTGCCAGTGTACAACCCATTGAATTATTATCAACCTCTATATCACTTTGCAGGGCCATAAGGGAGCTATCCGCATCTATAATGGTGTGGAGCAACACAACATAAAGAAATGGTTAAATAAATATACAGAGCATATCTCTTGTTTGACAGCCTTAAATAAAGTTTAAGCATAATTATGTCTGTCACAATGAGCTATACATATTATTAAAATGTTACTAAATATTGTAACTGATTTGAGTAAAAGAATGCCAACTAATTTACTCTGACATACAGTGATGTCACATCCTCCACTGGCAGTGCCTCTGCTATATTAAAAAACATTCTGATGTTGCAAATGTAAAGATTACAAAAATGGAGCTCCAAAGTAGTGTTTGAGTAAAAAAGTTATGGTCAAGTTAACTTTTACTGATAATAAGTGACAAGATCTTGTATAATTTTGTGGTTGTGTTTGAAAGTCACATCGGTGACTTTTGCCTGAGTGACAAGCAATAAGAGACTGTTCATATAGATTTCTTTTTTAAACACAGTTCAAATCATAAAAAAGCTCTTGTGTAACTGACTTTTGCTGTTAAAAAAAAAAGGTCAAGTATCAGTCACATTCATCAAGTGTCAGGCAGTCAAGTATTCATATGCAGCAAAACGTAATGTTTTGAACTACTGCAGTATGTATATCTGTATGTATGTTTAAAGTTATATATGCACGTATAATGACACATAAAAGTGTTTTCTGATCTGACACCACTATCAGCAGTATGACATTATTTATCAGTACATCTCTAATCTGTTACAAATCATTGTTGAAAATTACGTTTGCTGTATGATGTGATGATACGAACTGTCCGCTGAAAACATGTTTTGTTGACCCATCCATCCACCTCGACTTCCTCCCTACATGGACTTTGTCGCTCCATAAAAATGTCACTTGACTTCCTCTTTTATTCCCATCATAATCACTATAACCACTATTGGGCTTTGACATTTCAGGCTTAAACGAAACCAAAATGTGAAAAATCAATACTATGATTTGATTTGACTCTTCCGTATCCCAAATCTCAACGGGAGGGAAGGTAAAAAAAAATTAATTATGCTTGTGGAGACGTAACTGAAGCAAATGTTTGCTAAATTAAAATGGGCATCAATCAGTCACTGACTAGCAAAGACTTTCCAGTTAACAATTTCCCAGTTTTACTTTTTGTTCCAGCTGGCTCAACGAAAAAAAAATTTAAGCAGAGGATGGAATGACTTCACACCTCTAGTTGCATTTTGGGAGGTGTGAAGTTTATTCAAATATGGTGAGACGAGGTCAGTTTGCCATTTCTGCCAAGGGGAGGAACACAAGTAGAAGCCATTCCCAAGTCAGCTTTAGTAACTCCACTTCTTTGTGAAAAAACTGTGATCAACCTGTTGTGATGTGCCATTTTGCCACGAGGAACTGGAACACCTACACAAAACCAAACAACACTGTTGATGTGCTAGAGCAATTTCAAAAACACTTTTGAGATGTTTTGCGGTTTAGAGCTGTGAAAAATCACTGCTACAATGCTGCTGTTCTCTTTTAATCTTTCATAAGCACGCTGCCATCCCATAAGCATTACACGTACATGATAAGAAGTGAAAAATCAATAATAGATTTGAGGATCCAGGATGGTCAAAGACATCCTAATTTGACAATGGCAGCAATTCAACTATAAGAACAGGCCATAGGTAATTTCCATTCTTTCCAAAAGGACAGCGATGGCATTGAAATGGGATGAGGTGTCACAAGCTGCCTCCTGTGGGGATTTCCTGGCGATGTGGTGATCAGGACACACACTTCCTCACACAAACATAGTTACCGCTGCATGTTCGATGGGCTTTGATGGACTTAAATTGTGCTTCAGCCGGGAGGACAAACACAGAAGCCCTGCCGGCAGTTATCAAGGCGTGAGAACATCACTGTTTGACATGTGATGCGTGTGAGTCATGAACAAATTCATACTCAGATCGAGTCATAATTCTCATTCTCTCGCTCAGACATCAAACTTTAAGTGACTGATAAAGCGACAGTTTCTATACACAGATGAGGATGGCAGGAAGGCAGCGTTTGACAGAAAACCAAATGAAGTCTGTAAGCGCAAAACACTTTTCTTTTATCTAGTCACAACAACTCTGCTATGACAAACAGGAGTGTCTCTCTTGCTGAGCTGTTTCGCTGTCAGACAATTTCATCTACAAAACAGGCAGATGATTCAGTTTCTATAAGAGCAAAGAGGCAGCAGAAGACTTACAGTTTAGAGCGTCTTCTTTGGCACAACTGAGTTCAATACTGGAGAGAAAGAATTCACAGCATAGCAGAGGAGTCTTTGCCAGTGTCTCCCTCTGGCTCACTTCTTTGTTCCCTGTCATTATACAGCCATACCTGGAGCCATCCATGCTATTCAAAGCCCCTACAGCATGTATGAGTAGCTGTAGAAATCAATAAGCTTCAAGTGCTAAATTGTTTGCTAGAAATTGATTGTGTAGAATCTACATCTGTGTAATTCAATCCGCCCAATAACAACCAATTATTGTTTCTGCCGCTTTGAATCCCAGAGTTCGAGGCCTTGCCTTGATTTGATTCCAAAGGGACAAATCTATATATTGATGCCTCGCTTGTTTTCCTACGTTGACCTTTACAGGTGTGGTATTGAATACTTTGTGCATGAATGTGTATGAATGAAGTGGTGGCAGGACACCTACACATGAACCACCATTGCTGGCCGTCAAAGTCGTGTCTCTGGCTGTTGACAGTTCTAACTGTCCACAGTTGACTCGAATCAGTGTGCCGCACCACTGAACCCCCTTCATTCTGCCTGGCATGATGTGACCTTTAAATTCTGTTAATGCATTTATACATGATAAAACCACTGGTCCGTGGCTCCAAAAATGCAGCTGGCCATTGAGCACAGATTTGAGAGCTGCTGTTCAGTTCAACTAGCACAGACTAATTGAAAGACAGTTATTAATGAAATATATGTGCTATACACTGCGCAATATGCTAAAGGTTGGGGAGATATACAAGCCCTTGATGATTACACTCCATACTTCATGGGGTGATATGAACCTATAAAGAAAAATAAGAATATCCCTGATGGAGTGTAGACGGTGGTGGTGCGGAACGCCCTGACAACATTAAAGGCTTGACATTTTGGAAAATATGCTAATTTGCTTTCTTGCCTAGAGTTAAATGAGATGGTTGGTACCACTCTCACATCTGTATGTAAATATGAAGCTACAGCAAGGAGACAATTAGCTTAACCTAGAATAAAGATTGAAAACAGCTAGCCAAGCTCTAGTAAAACAAATAAATCAATGAACCTTAGGATAGAGCCAGGCAAGCTGTTTCCCAACAATAGGCTAAGCTAACCGTTTGGTCTAGCTTCGTATCTAGCACATAGACATGAGAGTAGTATTGATTATTTCTATAACCTCTTGGTAAGGAAACAAATAAGGGTATTTCCCCAAATATTCCCATAAGCTTTTGCCTGAAAAGCAAAATGGATGTGACCAGAAGCTCAATCACACTCTCGGGTTCGCTCTGATTAAAACAGGAGGTCGGGCGGTGGCAGCAGATAATGTCAACCAAGCGCTAAAATGACAACAGACAGCAGCACAGGGAGGAAATATGTGAAAACCAGACAGTAATAAGATAATTGGTTAACAGGGGTCAAAATGTGAGTGGGTTTATATAAAAGAGGGCGAGCATCTGGAAAATTGATATTTGAGGGTGTTTACTGACCATGGAAACAGAAACTAGCAAAACCAATCTCATCTTTTAATATCAGTTTTTAAGATGACACAAATGAGATGTCCCTTTTGAAGATAAAATGGAAGCGTGAACATTCATGTTTTCATCACAGCTGTGCAGCGTCATCTGCGGAGGACGATCATGTGATATGATCAAAATGGTCCAGAACAGCTGATGAGTGGGCCTTGTGGTTTTTGTCAATATATATGAAATATATAAAAATAACAAGAAAAAATGTCTTCCTGATTGAACTTTGACTCATTTATCAGTCTGAGGAGTCCCCCCCCCCCCCCCCCCCCCTTCTGCTATATAGATTAAACCACTCCCCTAGACCACACTCTTTTGCAGTGTGATGCAACTACTTAGCATGGGAGGAAACAAATGAAGCTAATGAGTAATCCGCGGTAAGTTTGCACTCAACAACAAGTATTACAGATAAGGGTGCAATCTTTTCCACAACCATGTTTTTTAGCTCAGAAATAAAGTGGAGAAAATGTGTCCCATCTGTATTGGTGAGATGGTGATCGCCTTATCAATATTTGAGACTCAAGGTGAGTAATTTATGGGTTCACTCACACAGCTTCTGTGCAGCCGAGTGGAGCTTTGCCACCTTAGTCTCTCCAGACTTCGGGGGCTTCAAGTGGGAATGCTCGTAAATAATGTTAGTGCAGTGTGCTCATGTGTTTTGGGGGAGGGTCAGGAGGGCTTGAGGCATTGATCAGGGCTTTCTGTGCATATTGTGAGACTTTGCATTATATATATGCACGTACGGGTGTGATTGTGCACACATGGTATATTGTATTACAGGCCACAGCGTCCAATCTTCCTCCCCTCTCCTCTTCTATCCAATGAGACCCCCACTCTGTTTCTCCACCAGGCTTATCTTGCCCAGCCGTTCATTCTTGCGAGAAGCAGCATTCGGCAGAAAGAGACATCTGCTCAGTGAGAGAATGCCCTAATTATTCATGACCATTTAACCATTCAGGATTTGGTCTGTGCGGCATATGTGGCGTTTCTCATAAGTGCGCGTCAGCCACACTTGTTAATGGCATTTTCATTACTGTTGTTTTGTGTTCTGTACCTCCAAATTATCCCAACAGAGTATGAAATAATGTTGTTCTGTCTACCAGTTGTTGGTTATTATAATCCAAGACAAAATATATTTGTGTTTGTTGAAAGGGGGAAAACACAACATGAATGGAGTTTGTTGCCTCTACCCTTATTTTTTATGATTTTCTTGTAATTTGCTGCAGTTTGGATGTTTCTTTTCTCAAACCTGTGTGACATCACACAGATATCTCCATTGTTGTCTTTTCTCAGGTGTGTTCAGGAAGCAGTCTTGAGGGGATTTCAGACTCACACAAACACAAACAAATGCTCAAATTGCTTTCCAATCTTTTTTTTTTTTTTTTTTGTCTTTTAATCTGACTTGACCCATGCTCTTTCTCTCTCTGCCTTTCTCCTGTCTCTCCCTCTCCCCTCATCTGTTTGTCCTTATCACAACAAAACCTTGTCACCATGGTAGCTGAGGCCACGTAAATCAGCCCGGCCAGCATCATCTGTTCCCAGCTGTTTACCTCCAGCCAAACAAAGGAGTCTGCCTTTTTGTTGTCGCTGGGGTGGAGTGCTGCGTCGGCTGAGGGCTGTTATTCAACAGCGCATGCTGCTATCAAGCCCCCCTCTCTGAAAAGGCCAATTCAACACAGGGAATCAATGGAATAGGAAAGGAGACAAGGAGGGAAGATGTCAACGTGGGGGTCGTTGGACACTTAGAAACTATGAACAATCCTTCTTTCCCAAAGGAGCCAAGACAGACATGGCACAAAGGAGGCACATCACAAGCAAACGTGAAAAGCAAATAAATAGTTGCGCATCCCCTCTCTCCTCAGCCCAGGTGTATGCGGGAGCTGTTCTCCAGGGAGGAGGGGGGTTCAGTTTGCATCTCCAGAGGAGGCTTAGCAAGCAACGGTAGGAACTGCGAGGTCTCGTTTGCATCTGCAAATGAGACAGAGCCCGGCTGGCCCATGTCACCTTGGCAACAGGCCATCAGCACCTCCCTCTCTGCTATATTAGCAGCCATGGTTGTCTGTCTGCTTGTCAGTCTGCACCCTGCTTCCCTCCACTGCGGGTCTCATCGCCACAACAGCAGCAATAGCAGCATACGTCTACCTGACTAGGCCCATAGGATTACGCATCTCCCTAAATCTTTCATTGAGACCGTCAAATAGAGACAAAAACAGCATTATAAAAGATGAATGCCCCAGGCTTTTGTGGGTGTCCCAGTGAATCCGACTCAAAGCGAAGAATTGGCAGCGGTAACATGCTGTGGTCATGAAATTTACATGGTGTGTCAGTGCCAAGTGATGAGAGGCAGGCGGCCTGGGGTCTTTAGGTTTTTTGCATAATGTGTGCTGTTGATCAATTAAGTGCCAGCCAACAAGTTGAATGCACATACCAGGCAGATCTGTGACACCACGGCTAAGACTGGTGGAAGAAACTCATAGAGCTAACTCATCTTTTCAATTATCTTCACTATTGATCTTCAGAGGGCTGCTGGTGTGTTGGGTAGATTGCTCAAAGTGTCGTTTCAGTGTCATGTGTCAGACAGATCAGTGACAAAATGTTGCACATCATGTTTCTTTCTTCCTCTTCAGAGCACTATTTTTAAAACACACAGAATGCCAGAAGCTGTCAATCACAAAATGCTTTGTGGCCACAGACTTTTGTTGTCTGTCACCTTTTCCATTCCCATCTCTATTGTTTTTTTTAATTAAAGAAATGAAACAAAAAGATGGATATAAACTACATATTACACATGTGTTTAAAACTGTATTCTTTCTTTCTTTCTTGCGCTCCTTCTGAGCTTGTGCCTCCCCTCCCCCTCTTATAACATGCCACACGCTTCCTGTTTACTCTTGATACAACTGGAAGAGAAGAGGGAAGTATCTGGTTTGAAGTTGGCTCTTTAACTGGCTCCTCAAGACATACAGTTGTCAGCGTTATAAAAATCCTGTCAAGTCACGTTTTAACATTTTTTAACTCCACTTCTTCCTTACCCAAATGATTATTGGTAAATTTGAGTACTCTGACTCATTAGGCTGTTATATCAGTTACTGTCAAGGTTAGAGTCAAACTAGGTGTGCTCACAGTATTGCACGCAGTTTCAGGCAGTGTCAGCCCTCCCATTCAAATGATGCAAATATGATTTCAGTGGATGGGATCCAAACAGTTCATGCTGAAAGCAATTAAACTCAAGTGATGCAACTCTGCTTGACTGGAATTCAGCACATGCTTACATCATCACATGTAAAAAGACACTGCCTATAAAAAAACAAAAAATGACTGAACCACGCATTTATATGAGGATACTTAATATATGTTGTAAATTAGATTTTAATTGAACATTGAAAACATGTTTATGGTTAGAATCTTTGCTGATAAAAGGCATAGCTCGTCATGAATAAAGAGTGCTTCCTTTCAGGGTAAATCAGTCCATGTGATGCATTCTCTGTTACTGCTATTAGAGCAGAAGAAGTGGGTTGCTTAGAAACTCAGCATTTTTCACAGCTTATGGGTCGTAGAACGTTTTATGTACGTTTTGCCATTACGGAGCTCTTCAGTCTTCTGGTTTCATCCTTTAACACATACCTGGTCATGACTCTTAAATGATAATTTAACCTTGGTGTAATACTTAGATGTTAATGTGACCTCTTTGGGTATTCATGTAAAAACAGAGCCCAACACCTTTTGACCTCTGAGTCCGTGAGTGCAGCGTGCTCATGTTTGTCTTGGCGACCAGTGTAACGCTAGCCCCAGCACCGCGGCCAGAGGGTGTGTAACTTAATCACGTCCGGTGTGATTGGCAACACTGATGAATGTCCACTTTGTTTGCACAGCACATTCATCCCCCCTCAGGTTGGATGCAACCAAGACTAAATCTAATTAAATGAGGCCACCAAAGCTCCCTGCCCCCAATGCCATCCCATCAGCACGGAGGAAGTCATGGTCCCTGTTTAAACTGAATATACCAAGCATGAATCCTTTTGTTTTTTTGTAACTCAGACACAAGGATCAGTGCTCCCACACGTGTGACCCATTTTTCAGACATCCTGTAGGCAATGAGCCACACCTCCGGCTGCCTTGTCAGATTTTTCATCACAGGTCAGAGCACTTTTTTATGGATCCTGTGGATTGTAGCCTCTCCAGTGCTCATTGACTCTTTGTCATTGTGGTAAGATCGTCTTTAGTCATGAGGGCAGGCCTAAATTGGAAATGGATCAATGCAGAGTGAAGTAGTGACAGGGGTAAAGAGGGTCCGTGTGTCCTTTTCCTGTTCGATTCAATGCCCTTTTATTATGGAGGCTTTGTCCTTATTGGAACTGACACATGGCCATCTAATGTGCCTCACATATCTTGGTTTGTGAGATATAGTATGGAATATATTAAATCATAATTATATAATGAAACGTTTGTCATTGTGTCGCATATTCTGCAAAGAAGCTATGTCATTGTTGGAGAATAAGAAACAACATCAGAGATTCAACTGTAATATAGTCACATTTTGTAACTAGTAATAATTGTGGGGTCTGGATTCTGTGCAAGGCCAGCTGCTAGAAGGGTAGAGCTATTCCTTATTTTGTCAATGAAACTAATTACACAGAATAATAATGCACATGGATGTTGCTACAAGGTGACATTGACACACTGTACACCGTGGAGCGACTTAATCTTACCTACACCAAATATTTCACCAAAATCAGTTTTTTAAATATCTCACTAAATGTCCTGCGTATGCCTTAGTCCTACTGCATTGTTTTACAAATATTAAGTACATGCCTCCTTCTTTTCCTTCAGTTAGAACTTGGCCTTCTTAACCAGCCTGGTTAATCTGCCTCCTACTTATTCGTTGTAGCATAAGCTCGCTGACTGGCTGTCAGGGAATCAATCAACAAAACACTTAACTCAAGTGAACCAGTTCGCCTAAACAATGGAAAAGCAAGACCATATTGTGTGTGTGCTTGTTTGTAAGTATTAAGTAAGCTGTAAGTATTTGGAACATGCTGAAGATACAAGAAGTGGCTGCCACCTTTGCACACTGCTGAGCTGAGAGCAGCAGAGGAGGCACCATCCTTACAATGGAGCCCGTGGAGGCACACTGAGCAGAGAAACAAGCAGGTAGCTTGCTCATCTTGCTCAGCCACTTGACCTAAGTGGCAGCGGTGATAAATTCATTGTGAGAGCCAAATGTACAAGCCTAGGCTGGTAGAGAAATAGCTTTATAAAGCTGTTAACTGCTACATGTTTTATTTCTGGAAAAGAAACACAAGTCTTTACAAAAGGCTTTAGCTCTTCAGCAGCTACTGTAACCCCTTAGCAGTGCACTGTCCCAGCATGCTTGCTTTCAAAATCCAGTGAGGGTTGGCAATGGTGACCAAGCTAAGCACCTCATGATCACAATATCAGACAAAGACATCTGTCACCATATTGTTGTCTAGCAAGTAAAGATAATGTTCGTCCCCATGTATTAACAAGGCTCACATGACATGAAATACACTTACATCTCAGCAGCAGATCAACAACGGCAGATTGATTCAATCTTCTACAATCTTCTAAAGTGAGATATTGTGACAAAAGTGAAAAGTAAGGTGCAGTCCCACTGAATAGAATAGCAGGATAATAGATTGAAAAAGAGATATCTTTAGATAAGAGTATTGTTGCAGTATTTAAAAAATGAAGATCATAACATCGTAATCATCAACAACAGTTTTGTTTGGCAGGGAAAACTGGAAAACATTTGCCGAAAAAACTTGACAATCAAAGTTTGTTTCCAACATGATTCATACCCCGAATTGTCCTTGGAAGACTGCAGTGAGCCTGGATGACAATAACAAAGTAATGCGTGCTGATAAGGAGCAGCGGAGAAGTGAAAGCCTGAAGGTCAGTCCTGGTTGTGCTGGGAGCTCCCAGAGCGCTGAGGATTCTGCTGACATCCGCCGTCTTTGTTCTGCGTAATTGGCTAAAAGTCTGAGCAACTATATTTACACATCCCCCGAAGAACATTAATTACGGACTGAGAGAGAGAAAGAAGTATCATCACTTCACTGGTAGCTGCACATATGAATGCTTATTAAGGATAATACACTTGCTATGGCACCGTGTAAGATCAAGCATGGTTGTTCGCTTGCACATACGAGGATTCAATATTAAATCTGACATTAAAATCATAAATGACAACTGATATGTTCTTATCAACCAATGCTGCCAGTTTTTGACAATGGTGAAATGGGCTTGTATAGCACCTTTCTAGTCTTTTTAACCACTCTAAGCGCCGTGACACTGCATACACATTCACCCATTGGCACACCATTCACACACACTGAATGCAAGGTGCCGACTTGCTCATCAGTCAGACACACATTGACATGATGAAATATAGCTTTAGTACCTTCCCCAAGGATATTTTGACATACCGACTGGAAGAGAATCGAACTGTCGAACTTCCAACTAGGGGCGACCCGCTCAACTACGGAGCCACAGCTCTTTCAGGTCTAAGCTGTTGCAGTCACCCATAGAATATAGAGAGAAATGAAATGAGAGATACCAAAAGCAGTGGGAACAAAAGAGCAATCAAGAAAAAAAACAAAAGTTTTCCTTTGGCTACATTGCATCATTGAGACTATTGCCAATGATAATGTTGGTGTGTCTGCCTCTACAATGGATTTTTTCCCCAGGGCCATCTTGTGTCCTAGAAAGAATGTTCATATACTACTAATTTGCAGTAACAAAATGATACCAGAATTATTTTTCTAATCAATATAATTAGTAAATATTTTAATGAACTTGTGAGTGCTAAGTCAAAAAATGTTGACACTGACGTATACTGACAATGTATTTAGTTTGTTTCCCCCACTATTGCTGCTGTAGCAAATACACCATGA
The DNA here is from genome assembly GCF_042242105.1 of Pempheris klunzingeri. NCBI lineage: Eukaryota > Metazoa > Chordata > Actinopteri > Acropomatiformes > Pempheridae > Pempheris > Pempheris klunzingeri. Next base: position 19,750,679 of record NC_092019.1, on the reverse strand, counting down.
TAAACATTTTTTATGGATATGTTTAGGAACTTGGATAAGGTAAGGGAAAGATTGCTCTTCCCAGGACACAGGGCTGACAGGGAGAGTGATGAATTTTCAGCCATGCTTGTGACATGACTCAAGGAATGGCGATGTCTGTCAGTCGGCCAGCCCACCACTTTGGTCACTTTTCTGAAATATCTCTACTATTGGACAGTCTGCCCTAAATTTTCATCCAACACCATTAAAAAGTTTAATTAGAATTTGTCCAGTTCTTTGGTTTATGACCAAATGCCTGCAAAATGAAAGCAATTCCCAAAACCCTCAGATGTACTTAAAAGCTAATTAGCAAACTTTAGCATGCAAACACATTAAACTTAAATGGTTACATTGTATGAGCCAAACATCAATATGTTAACATTGTCATTGTGAGCATGTTAGCATTTGGTTAAAAGCACCACAGTGTCTAAAGAAAAGCCGCGCAGAGCAATTACTGTGGTTCGTTTGCTTCAACGCCAAACCACTGACATTAAGCTCCAATGGTTTACATTGATTATTTTCAAAAGAGCAAACTAAATTTGCTCTGAAAATATCTTGAAAAGATGTGTTGTTTATTTGCTGGGATTAACTAATACCCCATTCAACAACAAAATGAATCCAGAAAGTCAGATATATCAATAAAATCTGTATTTCTATGCACATTTAGAAAATCATTAATTAAAAGAATGAATAAGATATGTTAAAGATTTTTAAGTTTTTATTATTACATATTTCATAGTAGCCAAACTAAAACAGACACTCCCTTTATTACGTGTTTGTCCATGGTCACATGAATGGCTTAGTCAAAAGTGAGACCTCACCCTTTCCTGCTGTTCACAGTTTGTATCCTGCTTTTTTTGAGCAAAATAAATCTTGTAGGAGTGTCCTGTAGTTGTGACTCTGTGCTCTCGGACATTCAGTTTGAAACAACCATGTTGTTGTGGAAGGAATTGCATGCATTTCCACTACTGGAACCTTGTTAACCACTTCCTGTTATTGTCCATCACAGGACGTGTATGGCCGCTGCACTGCAACAGTTCAATGGCTGACTTTCAGTTTTCCTGTGTGTGTTCAGACACACATAGGTGCAGTTTACCCAACAAATTCAGGAAACAAGACAAAAAAACATAAGCAACTAGATCAAGGCGCAAACAAACAAAATGTGACCAGTTTCAATGTAAACAATAACCTCAACTATTCAACCTATTATGTGCAATCAGGGCCAATTTTCCAAAATACCCCTCTTAGTAAGCAACAGAACAATCATTTGTGCATCAAAAGCAGCACAGGGGGGTAATAGACTCCACGGCATAGCCCACAGCAGCTTTAATCGTTATCGCAGTTAATTTTACCATACTACATTTAGAGAAGATCCTTCAGAGGTTACTTTCAAAAGGCAGCTGATTAAGTATAGTGCTCTGCGAGAAATACAATGGGAGCACTTGACCAGGGAACAAGGAGAGCAGCCTTGGAAGCATGATAAAAGGAAGAAGGGATGTGAACAATCTGCATCATCACACTATTTGTCTGATGCCTCACACTGGAGGTGTGATGAAATACTACACAGAAGGGTTAGCAATAGAGCAGTTTGGATGATGTGACAATATTGTTTGCAGCAGCAAGACACCTGCGACTTGTAAATGTGACTGAAAAAGACAATGTGAGGGTAAACCCATAGCTGCTATGGGGACTTAAAAATCCAATCTGTTAAAGTGATTTATGACACACTGAGACCCTAATCCTTCACTTTATGGCCCTGCTGCCACTGAAAATGACATACCTCAGCAGGTAAAGAATATTTAGGATTTTCTCAGGCTTTAGAAATTATTTACGAAGCTGAGAAAAGGGGGAACATGTAATTACAGGAGCACATAGCCATGAACAAAAGGGCATAAGTGATAAATCATATTTCACAGGCATTGTTGCATCTTGCCTGATGTTTGTCATATTACATCATTCTACGCTCCACAAATCTTTGAGTCTATAATGTGTGACCAGTGTGGCTTATTATTTAGAGTATCCAAGAGCAGTGATGCAATTGAATGCAACCGCCTAATCATTTCCCCAGGAACATGTTTCTGTACCCCTCTTGTGTATGCCTTTAAATCCACATTGTTATTTGTTTGGGTTTTAAACCATCAAACTCATGCCTGAAAAACTATTGACACAGGTGCCAATCATAGTGTTCATATTTATTTTTATATTGTATTTGTCTGGATATGGAGCCTTCTATTATATAACACCGTACACTGGTTGAAGGAGGCAGAAAAAAACTGACAGAGGGTAAAAGTGCGAGCGTAAGAGAAGAAGAAAAACAGTTCTTGCTGAGGAGGATAGGGAGTTGGTTGATGTAATTGAGATAGAATGAGATGGTATCAGCACTGGGGTCGCCATGAATAAACAGAGGGAGGGCACTGAGGACAATTGAGTGTGTGAAGGAGAAAGAGGCCAACCCTGTGCATGTGTGTGTGTGGAAGCATTCTCCTATATGCCTTTGAGCATATGTGTAGCTTGCATGCATGCCTATGTCCGTGCGTGTTTGTGTGTGTGAGGATCATCGTTGTGATGGGGGGAGGGGAAGCCTTCGCTTTAAGCCCTGGAACTGACTGACTGGTGCTTTTCCCCTGTGGAGTGCTGGCTGTGTTTGTGCTGCATGGAATAAAGACCTCGCTCTGGGGGAATACCCGGGGGATCGTCACCTACACAAAACACCATCACACACAACGTCGTCCTCTCTTTGTCTCGCCCACACGTCTATCTCCCGAATGTATTCACTCAAACTCCATGTGCTCATGCACACACTTATCATGACACACCATCGGCATCAACAATTAACTGCTGCCACACAATATAAACTGACAGCCGAAGGCGGTGATCAGGAAAGAAATATTTTATGAATATGGAGAGCAGATGCCGATCATCAAGTATCTGCAAATAAATAATAGCATTTTTAACAACATGCTCGGAGTAACAGATGGGTTGGGTTTATACATCTTCACAATGCAAACAGTGTCAGGTAATTGCAACAAGTACTTGTTACTGAATTGACTTGTAGATACCTCCATGCGACATTAAATTGGGCTTAAAGATCACAATGCTTTCAGTTCCTTTGAATTAGATGCATGTGTGACATTAGCGAAAGAAATATCATAACATATGGCCTTCATCGACCTGGGATTTCTGGGTTGGGATGGGTTGGACCAACTGCCAGGATCTGGCAGTGCAGGCAGATTTAGTTGCTCTTCCTCCCTCGCATGATAAAAAAAAGGGTAAAGTGTTTTAGGATGAGTACAGTTGGAATGTACACTATGTTGAAGACACTACATATGGTGTCTAGGCACGGTTTTGCACAGAAGCTTGTTTTTCCTGTGTAATTAAAATGGACAAGATAAGAATAAATGTACAGCTGGTCAGCTGCCATATTGCTGATACACATGTAGATACATGTTTCCTCTGATAATGCTCATCACACAGCGTAGGTGGTGTGAAAGGCGGTGTGAAGACTTCTAGACTTACTTTTACAGTCATGGTACAAGTATAGAAAGAGTTTTTACTGTCAGTGAACAGTTTGACATTTGGAAATTTTCTTGCTGTGAGTTAGATGAGAAATTGATAGTACTCTTCTATTTGCCCACTAAGTATGAAACTATAGCCATGAGACAATTAGATTAGGTTAGTGAGAAGATTGTAAACAGTGGGAAACAGCACCGCTGTTATATCTTGTCTGCTTAATCCACACGCAAACACAAAAACTAGGGTCACAGGTTGTGAGTTATAACTATTACTGGCACGATCCGATGACTTCCTGGAGTCTCCACTGGTTGCCCGGTAACCTCATGGTCACCAGAAGATCCATGTGAACTTGAGTTTCCCTTTCGTTAGTGTTGTAATTTAAGAGAACATGGAAGAACTTGGATCAATCAAATATTGTTGTATCAGGCATTGAGTTCTTTTGCAGCCCAATTTTTATATCCCAAATGACCTTTATATCATCGGTGACATTGGGTGGTTCATGGAATCTACTTTAGAGTTCTAACACAGTCTCCTGGCTGGCACTGTTGGACTTTTCTTGTGCATGTATAGCTGACCATAACCTGTGGCTTCTGCAGTGTCCCAGTGTGATGACTGGTAAACCATTGAAGCATGTTGAAAAGTCAGCAAGACGCAGCTGTCTGCCTGGATGCTCAGCCTTGTAAAGCAGTGATTTCACCCACTGCAACGTGGGAGGTTCACCTCGTCTTCTGATCTGGTCCACCCTTAGGCAAGAACACTGACCAGCCGACAGAACTTGCTAGTGCAATAAAAAAGCATGTGATCTCTGAAGAGCTTCCCATGCATGTGTGTTCATCATAAGGTGCTGCCAAAAAACCCCCCACTGGGAATCAATCCAGCAGCCCAGTAGACATAAACGGTTGTTGGAAAATGTTTGTATTTGTGTGCTGGTATTTAAGCACAGAACTCTACACAAAACATGAATTCATTTGGAATATGCTGCAACCCCTGAACTGCAATTCCAGGTGCAGTCTCAGGGGAAACACATTCTGTTAATGATTCATATGAATCATTAACTGAGCCAGTTTATGTGATGCAGGTTGAGGAAGCGTGGCTATGACAACACTTGAAGTCTAAACTTCAACACTTTAAATCGTTTGAGTAGCAAACACACCCTGTAGGTTTCAAAGCTGGCTCCATAACACTCTGACACAAGTCAACTTTGAACACTATAAAGTGTTAAAGAGCCACAGCAAAGCAGATCCAGAAATACAAGGCACACCGCTATATTTGCAAAGGGTTCGTTTATTTCTGGTAATAATAATGATAATACACTCGTACTTGGCTGAGCATGCGTGGACACAGACTTACACTAACACACAAACGCAGACATGTCTGCCGTGAATGTAAGCATGTCCTGGCTAGTCTCCCTGGAAGCAGCCTTTGTAGAGCCCGAGGACTGAATGAGGCCTTTTGAGTCCTGGCTGGTGAGGGGCAGGTCCATTGTTAAGGACAGCTGGGCCTCTTGTTTCTTGCTTTCTCTCTGGGGGCAATGGGCACCCAATATGAGGAGATTGGGTTTCTACCACACTCCCTCCCAGCCCCCTACGCATCTGCAGCAGCACTAACTGTGACTGTCTGTCCGTCTGTCTGTGGTCACTTCTGGATTCTCATGACTAGAATAAAACCTTGCTGTTGCACTTAAGTGTGAAGATGAGAGGAAGACACGTAGCTAATAACTTTATATTACAAGCAAGTTCAGAAATGTAAAGTGCAAATACTTATACAGACTATAAATCTGTATTGCATGGGATTTGTAGTAACACACTGTAAAATTAATTTGCATTTTTAGCTATAAGCATGGAATAAATTTGGCCAATTCTGTGGAGTTTTAAAAAAAATGTTTTGCATAGGCAGCAATATCATCCCTTTGAATGTAATATGAATGTAAAGCAGTTGGCCGTTAAATATTCCTGGTAGTAAAGCTACTCAGCTCTTTTTTAGTATCACTCCTCAATGGCTTCCGAAACAACACGCACAGCCCTGAGTTCTTTCTTGTCGCCACATCTCGTCCTTCTCTATCTCCATCCCCCATTCCTCCACCCCTCTCCTTTTTCCCACACTCTCCTCCTTCCTTCCCTGCCCGAGGGAGTGCTGTGATTGGGTGAGTGGAGCTGCTCTCTGTGGAGTGTACTCCGTCTGTCACTATCCTTGTGGCAGGAGAGTGGAATGGAATAAAGCTCCCAAACTGGGCTATTAAAGGCTATTTTCATCCCTGTACGTCTGTTTCTGTGGGCTCATGCTCCAAATATAGATCTGGCACCAGTGACGTTAATGAAACACGTCCCCCTTTTCGCTGGTTTAAATCTACTTATGTAATCTTCCTTACATCAACAGGAGCTGGCCATACCTCACCATCTGGGCCCGATCCTGCAGTTATCTCCTCCTCTTACAGCCTCAGACCTGTGTTTTTTCTCCCGCAGTTCTTGGAGGTCAGGTGTATGAGGTGGAAAGTGAGATTGCAGGAGTAGGAGCAACGTGTTTCCATCTGGATGTCAAGCACAAATCCAAGAAAACACGCCGGGTGTGACCTACAAGTTCCAGCCAGTATCCTGTCATTCCAGGGCACAATGCAGGGAGGGAGGTGACAAATCCCTAAGCCACTTTGTGTCAGAGGCGGACACAAATAGAGTGGGGTTCCATGTGACAGATGCTGCACATGCAGGTCCGTGTAAAAAATCAATGACAGTTCAGTTTACCTGATGTTCTACGCTTTGTTTCTCCAAAAAAATAAATAAGTGAAATGAATAAAGCAGTTGAAACAGAAATGTCTGAAGCACTGGAATTCATCAGTGAGCAGTAATGTCACAAACACCCCAAAGACACAGCCATGGAAGGATTTGTTTGTGTGACCTGTTTTTGTAGTAAGAGCACTTTGGTATTTTAGGAAAAAAGAAATCCAGCAAGCAAAAGTCGAGCTCATTGTGTAACAGATTTAAAACCAGGCTGTGAATAAAAGGAAAAGCAACGTTATATATTTCATGTTTCTTACATACATGCTGAGATGTTCCGTTGTGGGGATTGAATCGTAACTACAGCGTTTCAGCAGCATGGCCTATTAATGGAGCAAGAATTGATAGCAATTGTTCAGTGATTTATAAGAATAAGGCACCATTCTCATTTTCACCACAGCTACACGCGAGTGCGCGTGGCAGCATTCCCCTCTCTCTCCCATGTGTGTGTTTGCTGAATAGAGGTACTATGGGTCAGTGGAGCAGCTGGTGACTGGAAGGAAGAACTTAACCAGGCCTCCTTTGTGGATCAGCTGTCTCTGGCCGAGCTTTGTCATTCCAAATTGGGTCCCTTACACCCAGAGCCTGGGGAGGTTTTGACATGTAAATGGAGGCCTGAGAGCTCCAAAGCCCACGATTACTCACTAAAATGCTACAGGGGCCAAAAACGGTTCCCTGAGATGCACCGCTGGGAGGGGGACACACACACACACAGCCTCACTGCAGACTGTGAAGTGTGCCTCACAGTCTGGAATTATGTTAATGATTGAGCTTCCGTCTGGACGCCAAACAGTTTCCACCCTAATAGAATTATTTACGGATGATATGGGCACCCACTATGTGGGCAGTTGCATAAAGCTTGTAAACACTGTAAAGCCCTTTGGGAGACTATTTGTGATATTTGGTAACAAAATAAATAGAATTGACTGTAACATTTTATTCATTCGTTAACTGCAACAGATGCCATGATTCTTGTCTATAACATGTTGTAGTCCCTGCTCCCCGTTTGGTTCAACATTCATTTTAATTTTTTGAGTGAACAGAATGGACGACATATTGGGCACATACTGTATATATTTGTATCAATGTGCGTATGTATTGTACAAGACTGTACTGATACACAGATGGAAAACGCGTGCGAGTATGAGCGTGTGTGATCGTGTTGATCACAATTTTGAGCACAACTTTAGATTTGCACATAATTATGTAAAATGCAGATATAGTAGCCTTGTTAAAATATGAAAACAGAACCATAAATATTGATTTTGCCAAAGGGCTCATGGAACACAGTGTCTTTTGGCTGAATGGAGACATAAATTCAGTTTAAGCTAATCTGTTCTTGAAAGAAAGTATTTCAGTATTGCAAAGCTCTCTCTCATTAAAAACAAAGACAATAAGCCTTCATCACACACTGGGAGATTTGAATACTGTCAGACAATATAATGGGAGACAAGTGAGTGCCTTGCCTCTAAACAGGAAATCTGTGGTGATCCATACACTTAAACTACAGCAAGGTAAAGGAGAATTAGAGTTGCTAAAATGATTTAATCTCATTGTTGTTGATTAAGTGAAAATATGGTCAACCATGTATTTGAAATGAATGCTAATGTATAATGAATAAAGCAATTAAGTTAGACAGCCTTGGCATTGTGACAGTGACACAGGCAAATTAAGAAGAGTGCATCAAACAAATGTGACATTGTAGTGTTTTCACAAAGACGCTAAATTAAAAACACAATAGATTTCAACTTCCAAAAGTGTATGAATGACAACAATCAACAAACAGGTATTTTGAACTGTTGCATACAACAATAAATGGAAAATGAACTGTACGGAAAGCCATATTATACAAGCCTAACCTTTGATCATTTCAGTAGCTCTATAAAATGAAGCCTATGGCCAGACAGCAACGCCCCAGTGAGCTGGTGTTCGGCGCGTCTGTGTGCCACATGTGTGCACGACTGGAAAAACACTTCTGACTCGCTCACTCGCGGGAGAAGCTGCCCATATGTAGTTAAATAGTTAGAATGCTGCTTTAACCAAGAGAGCAAACAAACAAGAATAACTCGGCACATTTGGACAGGTGCCAGACTTGCAAACATCATTGCACTAACACAAACAAAATACTCCACGGCCTCATTAATGCACAACATCACACATCTGGAGCGTGTGTCTGCCTCATATTTGTGAGAGAGGAGAAAATCAACAGCAGAGTACCGCTGAGCAGCAGCAGCAGCAGTAGGCACAGAGGAAGTGAAATTTGCTCAATATACTGCAGCCTGCGGCAGTTTGAGGGATAATTGCTGACACTCCTAGTTTGCTAGATAGCCATTCGACGCTGCAGTGGTCAGGGAAACCCTCTGTTACTGACAGCTGTCTGAAGCAAAGCACACAGAAAGGACATGCCACGATACATGTGAACATGAATTCACCCATGCCCTCCATACTGTCTGCACAGCTTATTATAGAAAGATGCTGGCAACATAATAAACCAGGAATTGCTGCTTGCTGTGGCACAGTACTTCTTTCCAGGCTGCCCTACTTTCTGCCTGTTGTTGACTTGGTTTATTTGTTCTGAATGGCCACTTATCGCTATTTTTTTTTCTTACTTTTGCTGTTTATGAGGAAATGGAGTGGCTCTACAATTAGGGGCAGAGAACACTTAGGCCTACTGCTGTGCCTCTGTTAATAGTTTCCATCACTGGTATCAGAATTGTGATGCTGGGCCTCTGTAAACAAGGAAAGATTTCTCACACCCGTAGAGAAGACCATGATAATGAGTTAATTGATAGCAGAACGAACAGCTTAAGTTGCCTCATGTGTTTGCATGATGTAAAGCACTTAATAATGTGTTTGCACTTAATGCCACTCACACAGTAACAGATCTGATGCGTCTTTGCAGTACAGTAACGCAGTAACACAGAGAGGGGGTGTGAGGGGTAAGGAGATGAACAGAGCAGCAGATAATGACCTCAGCTTCCATCTGCTGGGCACCGCGGGGCGGAGACACCTTCAACCTGCCACCGGTCGGTCGCCACGGCAATCTGCCGCTCCCCATCGTCCCGGTGACATCTGCTTTTGGGTGACTGAAAGATGAATGCAGCACCAGCCGCATGGGCACAGAACAGACGTCACACAGACCACTAGACACACACACACTAACACTGCGGCACAGATGGCCAGAGACACACTACTGTGGCGATTACAAACCGGGCATTCTCCACTGTCTCTAACCTCTCAGTAAAGTGGATATAATATGATGACAGGTTTGTGTTAATGCAATGATGTTTGCAATTTTGGGTCTCCTCCTAATGAGCTGGCATTGGCAGCCACTGGCCCGCATTCCAGAAACCTTGTCATAGTGCAGTTTATTTAGGCTATCTAATACCCAATCTAATACCTATACCCTATCTCATACACGACACAAGCTTCCACTTGTTTAAAAATCATGTGTATGCCTGTTTGAGTTCATAATACCAAGTTGTTTGTTTTCAGAGTATGGGGAATAAGTGTCTCTGTTTACTAGTACTCTGTATCTATGGCGATATCGTTTTGCTTGACTAGAGTCCCCAGCCACAGCTGTCACAGTTATTTAGTGCCTCTGCGGTAACCTTGGAAACACCCACCCTGCATACAAGTGTTTTCACAAACTGAGCTCCTGATAAACAGGTGAAGAGCTGGGAATATGATGATTACACTCACAGCAGAATGAAAAAAGTAGAAAAACCACCTTATGTGTTGGGTTCACTTTGAGGATAAGGACAGCTGGAGGGAGGACAGAAAGAGAGAGGAAATGAAGGGGTGGGGCGGCGGTGACAGAGGAACAGTGAAGCAGAGGAAGCAAAGGAAAAAGAGGGGAATTCAGGTCAGTGTTGTGGATTATGCATGCTGGGCTGGGCATTTTGATCCACCTCTGGTTTGGAGAGAGAAAGAAAGGCTAGGTGCGAGAGGGCATTTGAGTGATGGATAAACAGTGAGACAGAAAGCATGAGAGAGGAGCAGTAAAGTGAAAACAAGATCAATAGTAACTCGGTTTAATGATTTCTGAGGGAGCAGGGCTGAAACTTTGTCGCAATAATCTCATGAGACAGCAGGTTAGATTTAAAAAGAGTGCAGACAGGTTATGCCAGGCCTGAAATATTACACAATGCTCCGTTGGATGAATGTGACCTAAAACAACAAAGCTGCTTTTTGAAAATCAAGAAAGTAAAGCAGGGTGCTGGCACTTACAGCACAACCAAAGTTAAACCCAGCTATAGATGTAGGGGAAGACTAATTGTTAGCTAAAAGAGGCCAAACTTTTATGGCTTGATTTCAGTTAAGCTTTCCTAAAATACAAGGCAAGCTTAGTTTATAAAATATAATTCCAAGAATGACACCATGTTTCCTGTAGCTCAGTTAAGCAGCACTGTTTAGAGTCCAGAATAAGCCTTTTATGGGTGTTAGAAAAACAGAGTATCACCCAGGCCAGTGTCAGAGGCGTCAAAGTACAAAAGGGTGCCAACCCGCAGTGTTTACTGGGTCAAAAACTATCTAGGTCAACCTGAGTATACTGATTTTTGTGTGTATCTGATGCAGCTTGAAGTGCCAGAGTTTACCACACAAACATTTTAATGTTTGGTGATTATACTTAATTGAGTTACAACCCGCATATGACAAATCCCACCCACTTGACATTTAAAAGGCCATCTCATCAATTTTCACCCTGAATGTATCCTGTCTCTCATTTGTGTTTTGTCTCTTTGATTCTGATTATCTTGTTTGAAATCTATTTAATTTCATCATTTAATATTCCAAGTATTCATTAAATATCTTGTTTTTCATTACCACAAAAGCAAAAAAAAATCAACCTGAATCCATTATCCTGTGGGTGGACTTGTGAAAATTGGTTTATTAAAGTATTTTTACATCCGTCCCCTCTTTTCTATGCCCCTAACATGGATGTGCCTGGCCAATCAAAAGGCGTATGCGTTTCAAAGGCTGTTTCGTCAAAAATGTCAAAATGTGAAGATCCCTTTTCTAGCCAAGCTTATCAGTCTTATACCATGACAAACAACTATATTACATAACTTGTGATTGCTAAACAGTTTGGGGTTATGGAAACACTTCTGTAGTTGACTGCTTTGCCTCTTTCAGCAACACTCAGAGATTAGGTCTACGAGAGCAGTTGACCTGACCTCTGATTGGTGCTGAAACACTGCCTGGTTATGACTCGCAATGAAAAGTGTCACTTCCATAGAGCTTGTGGAGTTCATGCACTGAGCCTTTTTTATTAGCATTCAAAATTTTTCTTTGAAGATCCATCCGTTGTCATCACTTATCCTTAAGGGTCGCGGGGGTGGGGCTAAAGCCAATTCCAGCTGACATTGAGAGGCGGGGTACACCCTGGATCGCCAGTCAATCACAGGGCTGACACATAGAGACAGACAACTTTTCACGCTCACATTCACACCTACGGACAATTTATAGTCACCAATGACCTGTAACCTGCATGTGCTTGGACTGTGGGAGGAAGCCGGAGTACCCGGAGAAAACCCACGCAACCACAAGGAGATCATGCAAACTCCACACAGAAAGGCCCCAGGTTCAAACCACAAACCTGCCGGCCAGCACATTCAAACCTGGAACCTTCACACACCAATAAAAATTGGCGAGGATCACAGAGCAGAACAGGCTGTCATCTATCAGCACAGCGAATACAAAGTTTTGTAAAAAGCAACATGATCAACATTTGCCTGCATCCAACTTACTACTCAAGTGTTTTGGTTTGCTTCAAATGAGGCTCAACGTTCACACAGTTCCTCATGACTGTCCCTCAGTGTTACAACATTAAGTTACATACAAGGTGCAATAGATGCTACCCGCTTTAGCTGAGCAACATACGAACTCCAAGTTCAACTGGCTAACCTACAAAATAAACAGTAAATCAACATAAACATTACTTTACAGCTTCCAAGTTAGCAATTGGGCCAAGTCCATCATTGGGCTTGTACCATTACTAGCCGCCGTAAAACTTCTACAGGCTTTACTGGCAGACTGAAATAAATGGGCACGCTGTGCTTGGAGCAGATGACCATATAAGGAAATCCATGTCTATCTGACATCAGCTAGTGATGGAAGTGAATAAAATGATTGGAAACCAGGTGTTTAAAGCTGTCTAAAGCCTGACCTTTGTGCTCACAGTGATTACTTTTTGAGCTGACATTGTGACATTTTAAATATGAAAAGCATAATAGGTCTCCTTTAATACAGAAACACTGGGCTCCATATGATAATATAACGATCATATGGGTAACCACTTTTAACTATTTCAGATTTGTTTCTGATTTTTGAATTCTGATTTTCCATTTTGGCAAAGTGGATATGTGGGAGACTAGATATGGGTTATCAAACGGACAGACAGCACACATTACCACTCTCCTCCCCATGTCTATTTGTCTTTCTTGTCCCTTCTTTCAAGAATTGCCAGCAATCACATTCTCTGTTCTGCAAGATCATGGAAAAAGTAGCTTTAAGGTTTCGAAAGCAAGGAAATAAAAGACACAACCAAGGAATACAAATCAGGAAACAATCATTTATAAAAACTGACACAACAAAAGCAACCTGTTCACCTGCACACGTTTCCCATGTCACAAATGTTAGTATGCTGTTAACCTATTAGCAAAACATGCATACAATGCAGAATTTGCAAAGCATGCAAGGTATGTAGCAACAGGTGTAGACAACTTAACTGTGAACAGCCTATTCAGCCTATTCTATAAATAGACGAAGGTGGTGAAACTCCAGTTAAGTTTGACCAACACACAGGCCAATACCATTATTATATAATATAAATAGGGGAAACATTAAGTTGCTTTCTTACATGTGCAGGAGACAGAAAGCATGATTTTGAAGCCCCGTTTCTGGTTACTTAACAAAGGCCAATATCTGTCTAGTTCTGTTTTTGTCTCAACCAACCCCTGAGAAAAATATCTGGGTGTATATGTTCGACTTTTCCTCATCAGAAAGTTCTCTGCTGTCTGAGTTCAGGGCAGGCAGCCTGCAGTCGGTTTATCTGAACTTGTTTGCTGAAAACAGCTTCCTGCTGTAGGGGTTGATGAGATAGGTGAGACTGAACCAGACAGTGAAGTGCAACACATATCACACTGGACACGTCATACAAATGGAAGAATAGACAGGGTACAGAGGCCTGAATGTACTGCCAAAGTGCATAGAGTGAATGTGATAAAAATACAGCCTTTCTGAGCAGTGTTGAAGACTGTCAATACTTAGAAATAGGACAGTGTAAGTTGATGCCACACATTACAATGCCACTGGTGTGTGGACTTACAAACAATGATTGTGTGCGTTTTGATGCTTATTAGGTGATCCCAAGGTGTGTTTCCCTTAATTGTGTGACATCTAAAACTAAAATGTGGGCTAAAAGAGGCTGTAACGCCTGCATGACATGCCTAATTAAACCGACGATTATACAAAAACTGGCAATAAATGGAGCTTTAAAAGTGACTGAAAAAGCAAATGCTAATAATAAAGCTAACTTACCTACCTCTGTGGCTTACTTTTGTTTGTAGCAACAAAAATATTGTTGTACAGCAACTGACTTGTGGAAGATTCACCAGCCTGTTTCTGGCTCTACAGACTCTGCAAATTTAACATCACACTCTGAAGATTCCACTCGCTACCCCCAGCCAAGTGTGGCGGTCCACAACACACAGAGACACACGTACACACGCACAAATACCTACTCGTTTAAACACACACAGCCAAAAGATCACATGTTCCCCAACACACATATAGACACACATGCAAACTCACATGCATTCGTGCTGACTTACATGTGCACACACACAAACATGCACACAATCCCTGCTGTGCCTGTAAAATCAGCATAGCTCTCAGAAATTCCGCTAACACCTCCCACCCCATGTGGACACACACACACACACACACACACACACACACACACTCCTGTGAACCCACACAATTAATGTGAAATCACATCCATCTTCCACCCCTCTGCCCCTCCCCTGTTCTCCATTACAAATAGCTGAGGATTGCATTCTCTCCCTCTGGCCTTGCCTGATATTGTTTTTACATGTCTTGTTGTGTGTAATACTCTCCCTTATGTAAGACAAAATTACCCAACATGAGTGTTATTCTCAGTGGGGGTGGTTGCACTGGTGCATTCCAAACTCAATGAGAGATGGAGGAAAACTGAGAGTGAGGTGAGAGAGAGATAATCTTTCCTTAATGGTTAGTTTTATGGCAGCCATGCTTCACTAGGTTGTCTACAGTGAGGATAGAGGGAAAGCAGGGAGGGAGGGAGGGAGGGAAGTATGCTGCAAAAGCCCTGAGTCAGATTCAAACTCACGAGCACCTGCTGAGCTTCCACGATGCCTTAGAGTCAACAATCTTAAGTGGATTATTTCCTTGCAGAATTAACCCCTGCCTCAGCGTGAGTACTGATGATTCTTTGATAAACATTGACCAAGAGATAAAAAGAGAGTGTGTGCAGTTTAGATCCTGTGTACCTTGTACTGACTCAAAGGAGGCCAGAATCTAGTCCAGCATATATTGGATGGAGGAGTGCCGGCACTGTAGCCCTATACAGTGTACAAAGTACATACAGTGGGAAAACATAGAAGCACAACATGAAGTGCTAAGGCATGGAAGGGGATCTGCCACAGAGAAACAACAGAGGGACCGCAAATGTTGGTCAATAGCTTTTTTGTTTCTGATGTTTCATGCACTACAGATAACAACTGACACATTCAGTGTTTCTGCCTGGAAAGACCCATAAAAGTCTTTGAGTCACTCTCATGGTGGACCTTGATCAACCTTTGGTCTCTGTAGCGATTCAGCGTTACATCAAGGCTCGGTACCAAACAGCTCACAATCTACAAGGGCCAAACCACATTGGTTCTGGTCGGGTCATGTCCCTGCATTCTTCCATACATGTGATCCAAAGTGATACGTCCTCCAATCAAGTCATCCATTGTCCTTGCACTCTTTCATGAAGACTTCTCACATAAGGAGCAGGGGGGGTGAGATACTGTCACAGACAGATCCTCTATTGATAAGGCAACCAAAGTAAAACACTTCATTGTAGCTCATTTGTGGGCATAATGTACTGATAAGTGCACATGAGGTACAGGACAGGGACAGCTATTTGACTGATGAAGGGATCCTGCTAGCAAAATACCACTCGTGTGCAGAATTGGGAACACTGCATGTTTATGGAATATCTCAAACAGGGTAAAAAGCAGTGGAAGAGCGCTGATGCTAGTAATAAAAGTATTCTGATATTCTGTATCATGTAGCCAGTTTTGGGAAGTCAGGAACAAAAATGTAAAGCTCCATTAATCAATATTTTTATGTGAACAAAGGGTCAAACAACTATGTGTAATGTGACATTTGTGGGGATGAAACTAACAAGAATTATCCTCCGACTCTGCAGTTCTCCTCAGCTCTACTAGCTTTTAGCGTCTTTCAGCTCATTGTTTTGGTTTTCTTGGCCTCAACTTTATTGCTTTGGTTGAGTCCTGCTCACCATGTATTTTCAGTGAAAACGCTCAAATAAATCCACTGTACGCAACAGCAGATGGACAAGTTAGCAACTAGCTAGTGACCGCGGTGGAGCATTTAGCCGTTAATGGGATATTTCCCTCAGGAGTCGGTGGGGACGAAAAGGAGCCTCAAATGAACGCTGATGTTGCTTATTTTCTGTTAGGAGTGGAAATTGGCAACAGTTCGGCTTTTACCAAAACAACGTTGAAAAGTGATAATATGTTAGTGTTGTGTTAACAGCTTGTTCTACTACTAGCCCAAGTGGCTCAACATTACAGAAAAGAAAATCAATCAGCAGTTTTAAATACAAACGGTAATGTTGCTTCAATTGAAACGTTTCTCATTGCGATGAACAGAAAAGTTCTTGTACTTTGGTCAGACATAAGAACTGTGTGCAGCAGTGACAACATGCTATAATAATTTCAGGGCATGTGTGTGTCTTAGGGAATTATGACGCGGAAATAACTTAAATGCCACCAAACCTTATGGTCATGAACTATTTTAGAACTCGAGGCCATCTGAGGTATCAGCAGCCAGTTGCACTTCTCCTGCCCGTGAAGGATGCTGCCGCAGCTAAGTGGTGCGAGCCAGCTGAACAGGCGTCAGTGCATGAAAAGGTTGAAATAACTGAATAACTGAGTTAGTGATAAAAGGACTGCTTGTGCACCCTAGCCTAGCATCTGACTTGAGAATGGCATGTGGTCTTGAAGTTCTAATGCACATGGTCACAAGACATCAGGGTGCATCTCTTCCTTATCTTTGGTATGATCTGTTATCAGGCCAAGTACTTGATGTCCAGGGTGTTGTGAATGCCACCTCAGTTATTTAGAGAAGCAACACTGAATAGGAACCTCATCTAATGCGGGAAAGGGAAATAATCTCTCAATGTATCTTGATTTGAAAAAAAATATTTACACTGCTGAATGGTATCATCTCTTTTTACATTAAATAAGGCCAGAGCACATTTATGTAGCTGTGTGACAATCATCGACACATGGCTCCCTGTTTTCAGTTGAACATTTCTATGTGCTTTTTAATTAAAACAGAACATGGAGCAGTGCTTTTATTATAAAAACAACAAAAGGATCCCTCTCTGTTTGGTCTGGCTTTGGCATATTGATCTTGTCACCATTCCACCATCAAAAAACTCTTCCCAGAACATACAATAGCTGTCCTGGTCAAAGGCCAAACCCCTAAGTACCCAGGCTTGTTTGCACATTACACACATTATTTATAATGGAATACATGGCTTGATGAATGAGCTCCCATGATCTTCCTCTCAATCACTTATTGAGCAAGCATGTTCTCTTAAAGGGGGGCTCAGTGGAGAAAAAAGAGGAGAGCATGCGTTTTAAATTAATCAATCCTTCTCATTTCCCCCTCTCCTCCTAGGCAGACAGACCTCTCCTGGAGGGGGGTCTGCAGCAGTGGGGCGGCAAAAAACAAAACACTGTCATCTGTTTTCATGGAGGTGGCAGAGGCCCAGCCTCTAGCTGTGCTTTGGCTGGGAGAAAGAAAAGAGAGGTGGCGAAAGGAAGAGTGAAGTGATGGTGAGGATGAGTAGGGGGTTATGGGGTAGAGGAGAGACGAAGGATAGAATAGGGAGAGAGGAAAGGTGCAGAATGGAGTGAGCTCGAGGGGAGCAGGCAGGGAAGAAGTAGGCTGGAGAGAGCAGGAGGCCACATGCTAGGAGTTGGGTCGGGATAATAGGCGAGGATCATGGGATATGCTGGCCTCCATACGTGTACAAAGGCAGCTCGCAGATGACAGTGCAGTGGCATACCGGGCGCTGATCCAGACTCTCATCCCCCATGGGAAGAGACTCTCTTTCTCTCAATCTGAGCGTCTCTCTACCCTTCTCTCTCACAAAATCACTCAATTTCTATTTCTCTCCATTTCACTCCCTCCCATCTCTCTATTGTCATCCTTGGTCCTATGTTATCCAATAAACTCTCTCCCTCAGTGCCTTTCCTCACTGGTGCTCATAATCAAATTAGATTTGCTCCAAGTAGCGGGAAGAAAGACTAACTCTCAGTGCAGACACCAAACAGACAACGCCCTTCAACTGACATTTGTTTTCTCAATAACTTGTGGCTTAGGCAATGAGAAGCAAATGGTAGATGTCACACTCCCACACAAGCGTGCACGCACACACGCACATAGCGTAAACAGAGTATTAAGTGGGTTTAAGACAATGACAACTAACTCAGAGTGTGGGTTTCCCCAGTGGTCTATGAGCTGGATTTATCAGGGAGACTATTGTCTTGTTCACACAACCGCACCTGACCTTGTTGTCATATTGTGTGTGTGTGTGTGTGTGTGTGTGTGTGTGTGTGTGTGTGTGTGTGTGTGTGTCTCTCAAGAATTTGTACATTTACAGAAATATCTCTGATTTCATGTAATAGTGTTCGCAAAATATAATCAAGGTATTGCATAATGATGAACAAAAGCGTATTTGTTTCATTTCATTTATCATCATTTATCAGTATGGAATACTTCTGGGTTTTGGACCGTTGGTCAATAACAAGCAATTTCATGACAGAAGCTTTGCGAACTTGTGATGGCCATTTTTTGGCATTTTATAGACTAAATGATCATTTTGTAGATTAATTAAAAACATTGACTTCGGTCCTTAAGCGCATACCTTTAAAACCTGATACACTTAAATCACAGCTTGTCCCTGTTTCAAGAGAAACCCTTTGTATTCTGTCCATCACCTGGTTAAAATTGTTCAGTGTGTATTTTTGCTCTGCTGCAAGTACTACTCTGATCATCATTATCCATGCTACCCACATGCCTAACCATTTGCCGCCAAAGCCACTGTTTATCCAGCCCACCAAGCACATGAGCAGCCATAATGACACTAATTGCCCAAGAGCTCACTTTTCCTCTGAGTGCTTGTGTACTGCATTGTGCCTTAAGAGCCATCTGTGTTCCCTTCTTAAATCGATCTATCTTGCACATTCCAAAACTACAAAAGGATAGGAAAGGCACCACTCCCATTCATAAATAATGTGTGTGGGGTGCGGGGGATGTGGGCTACTGTTTCTTTGTGCGGCTGTTTGAGCAGGGAGTTGGACGTCTCCAGCCCACTGGAGGCCTGGGAGAGCGGAGCAGCTCGTGACATCTGACCCTGGTGCTATCTAACTTCACAGAGTGGAGGCGAAGAAAGAGCTGCCAACATGAACTGATATTTTACTTTTATAGGATGTTTCTATCCTCCTTTTAGCTTGCAGACAATTTTACTTTTGTATTTATACTTTTGTTATGAACCAGTTTAGTTTATTGTTACACCACCACATTACATGCAATAGGTTGTCTTAGAGGGTCGTATCGGTGTTGTTCCTAAAACGTAATAATTAGTCAAGAGAGAAAAGTGAGAAGATAAATTTAAATGACCAAGATATTTTTGGGTTATTTAACAGAACTCCATCACATTAGTTCCAGGAAACATTAGTCAGCAGCCTTTTTCTTCTGATTTCTGCTGCTGATAATCACCATAGTCAATTATTATTGACATACATGATACAGGAAGTAATGACTGTGTGTTGAGTACGGAGTTGATGGAATTAGCTTAACTCAGCGTAAAGAGGTAAAGGAAACTGCGATGCTGACGCTGTCCAAAGTTCAAAAATAAGTCTAGCGACACCAGTAAAGCTCACTTATTATAAAGTATCTTTTTTTTTCAATCTCCATAAAAATGGAAATAGAAAAGGAATTACATGCAGGAAATATTTCACGGCAAACAGCAGCAAAGTACAGCAACTTCCTGGCTCTAGCTCCATGGTATCAATCTTCTCAGCTAACTTCAAAAGAGCAGAAATTAGCGTATTTTCCAAAATGTCAATGTATTCATTCAAAAATTCCTAACCAAACTGAAGTATGAGTCCATAAACGTGTCACTTTGGGCTTTCATTTTATGGTCACTGACACAGCTGTCACTGTCCCAAGCCTGCAGTGTGATATAGGATTTTATGCCTGTTTTAATAGTAGCAAAGTCAATCAATTTTGTATGAGGGCTAATATGATTTAGGTGGACAAATCAGGTCAGGTCCATTTCCCTCCCTTTGATAGACTCATAGCCTGTTATAAGTTATTTTGAGTAAAATTTCATTCAGTCTCCAGATCTCTCAAGACTTAGCTATTTACTCTTTGTGGAGGGTAAAAAACATTATATAGACAATCACTTTGGCCACAGTCAGAGAGATATGACCAAAATATTGCAGGCTGAGGCTTTACTTTGTACATACTGTAGGTCGGTACTGTGATCCACAGATGTGGTTTCCAAAAAGGTGCATTCAAGGACGTGGAATTACCTTTGAATTGCCATCTCTCTCTTATATCGAGATTGCAGAGAGATAACGAAAGCACAGAACCTCTTCACGCAGGAGGTTAATGTGTGTCTGTGCTCACTTGTCAGATGTAATTGAAGGGAACAGCTTATGAAAATGAGGTGGCAGGGATGAGGTCTTTAATTAGATCAAGATCATGGACAGAAATGAATTAGAATCACCACTCTCATTACCCACAGCAAAACTGGAGCAGCACGACATTGAATACAAGAAGGAAAACTCTAATATCTCATAACAGTGTTACAGTATAAATGGGGTTTTGAGGGACCACTGCTCTATTTTGTAGTGTCTCAATCCAGCAAACCAGAATCTACAAGAATACCTTTGCATACACTGCTATTTTGCTCTTTCTTGCTCCATCTGATGCCACTCTTCCCTCCATGAAATTACTGTGTTTCTATATTTGTGAATAACCCTATGCATGTAAAAAAGCTCACTTTAGCCTAGATTTTATGCTGAATAATGCAGCATAGAACTCATGTGCCATCTAGTGGTGAGGCTACTGCTTGACAGAACAAATACAAGTAAAAAGAAGAGCAAGTAACATAATCATGGGATTTTAAAAAATATTAAAAAAAATTATATATATAATACATGAGGATATCTCAACATATATCTGTGAACAGTTGTAGCAAAGACGTGCATCTACTGTACAAGGACAGCACCACATGATTAACTGATTATGTTTAGAGAGGACTGATGATTTTTTTTATTAATTGCTATTTAATTTTCTTATTAGAATAACTTGCACTTGCGTTGACCTTGAAATACTTCATTCACTTCAATACGTGTGACGTCAAACGGTAAAAACGCGAGAGAAGTGGGAAACGCACCGCCCAGAGTTCAGCCAATCAGTGAGACTCTTCCGGTACCCCGAACCCTGAATCCGTGCAGCTGATTGGTGGATCCTGCGGGGGCGGGACACGAACGTCTTCCTGACAAGCTGAGAAGAGGGCATACAGTTACCCGGGCAACGCTGAAGCGGAAGGAACCAGGTAGTGGTGCCGAGAAGCAGTGGCTCAGCTTTCCGCTCCTACACGTGTCTCTCCTGCAGCGGGAACGTGGAGCCTGGTGCTGCGCAGTTAGTTAAATTCAACAACAACAGCTGCTAGAGATTCACCAACGCCGCCTCCTTTCTTTAGCTGCTAGGTAAGTTTGGGCGGTTTTAAAGACATTCACGGTGTGCTTAAAACGCTGCAAAGTTAAGTTAGTCGAAATTAGCGAGCTAACTTAACAGCTGTTTTCCACTGGCTGGACATATTGACGTTCCCTCGGTGTTCATTAACATGTCGTTTAAAAAAATAATAATAAATGTTAATCGTCAAAATGCATAACGAGTTGTGGCAGAGCAGTTCTTGGGTCTAACTTGTGGGTCGATAGCTACGCTCGACCAAACTACCAGCAGTTCCAGTTTAACAGCTTTGTACAATGACGTACTGAGCGATGATTTACTCATAAGTAAGACAGGCATTGTAATGTCAAGGTTGAAACAACCCAGAAAGCCCTCAGGGATGCCCTCCTTCCTATTTGCGCGCTTTTCTTTCCCGCCATTTAAAATAAGGTGATCTGGTGAGCACAGTGTCAAACCTGCAGCATTTATAACACATGAGCAGCTTTAAACACACTCCCAGTCTCGTTCACTGTAGCTGTGCGTTATGTGTCCGGACAAAGTAAAGACCTAGTCCGCCATCCAGATGTAAACAAATGACCAGCCCCACCTCCAAGTTTTAAAACGCAGGAATCTGAGCTGCTACCACTGCCAGATTGACTGTTTTTAATGTTTTCTAATGTTGTCACAGGCTCATAATGTCACATGGGTGCGGTCTGAAAACACAGAAATAAAATGAGCAAAACAAACCTCTATTTTCACTTGTGATCTAGTGAGAATAAAAGGATAGTTGTATGTTAAATGCACCTGTCAATTAAACAGATTGAGGCTTTAAATATTAGTTGTCCACATGAGTAGTAGAGCGCATCCATAGCTCATAATGCTTCATCTCACGTGTTTGAGCAGCTTGAGCGGTTGGAGATCCGCTGCATACATGTAGAGGAGTACTACTATTATTGCATTATTGCTATTTACTTAATACCTGTCTTCTTGTTTTTTAGGTATATAATCTTTAGATACCACTATGAAGTACATCTTGGTTACTGGCGGTGTCATATCTGGTATTGGTAAGGGAATCATTGCCAGCAGCGTGGGAACAATCCTCAAGGCATGCGGCCTTCATGTCACAGCCATAAAAATTGATCCGTACATCAATATTGATGCAGGCACCTTTTCACCTTATGAACATGGTGAGTAATTGAGGACGTTAAACAAGGTTCCGTTTTATCTTTGATCTATCATCTGCTGTTTTATTTGATTGTGCGGTCAAGTCTTGCGGGCAATATGTGGTGTTGTAGCATGTCGGTACACAGACAGCCCTTTGCTGGGTGGCTTGAGGCAAGCTCAGTAGATGTGTGTTGTGTCAGTGAGCAAAGCATTGCTTTTCTACCAGTTTTGGATCTGCTGTTTCACAAACTTTATGATACATGTATGTAATGTCTGTGTTGTGCAGGTGAGGTTTTTGTTCTCGACGATGGCGGTGAGGTGGATTTGGACTTGGGGAACTACGAGCGTTTCCTGGACATCCGTCTTACCAGAGACAACAACCTCACCACTGGGAAGATCTACCAGTGGGTCATCAACAAGGAGAGGAGGGGAGACTACCTGGGCAAGACTGTGCAAGGTGAGTGGGTGCACCTCCTAAACATGAAAGCTCCCCTTTACTTTACCCAAAAGTAGTGGAAGTTTGGTCCCAATACATACATCACAGTCACATGATTGTTTGTACTGTATCTATATTTTGTGTGTTTTTCTGTTTGTGTCTGTAGAGCTAGAGAGCTGTATTTTGTTCCCTAAGTATGTCCAGATAGAAGTGTTGGTTTTATATGACTTTTGTTCTGTAAATCCGTTTGCAGTCGTCCCCCACATCACAGATGCCATCCAGGAATGGGTGGTGAAGCAGGCCAAGATCTCAGTAGATGATGATGGTGTGGAGCCTCAAGTTTGTGTCATAGAGGTAAGTTGGTCTGAGGTACTTGTCTCTTGTCTCTCTTGTTCTCACCAAGCAGGAAGCTGGGTTTTGCATTCAGTGCAAATGGACACTGAAATCCCTCTTGGACAAATCAAAAGTGTCAAATACTTCAGCAACTGCAATGGATTTGTGACCAGGGAATGTATTTAGTGCATTGAAGAGAAATGGAGGGAGTTTCAATCAGAAATGAAGCCGTGCATGTTGCCTGAAGCAACAAAAATATTGACACTATTCAGCAAGCAGTGGGAGAAATTGTTGAACTGGCACATATGGATCTGTCAGTGGAGCAGAAAACAAACATTATTTTGAAAAACTGACAAATCGAGTGATTAAAAATGGATTTGTGTCTGTAAAACTATCCTTCCCTGTAAGCCTGCCTCTGTTTCCAACCCTGGCAAAAAAGTTTTTCTTTGACAATATTACTGTTAAAGTGTTTAATGTGTAGCATATCTGGGGTCTAAAACACTCATGAAGAAGTTGAATTATTATTCTGATATAAAACAGAAATAATTGTCTTTGTACCCAAAGAAGAAAGATTCAAAGTCAGTGTCCAACTCCAGTCGCTAACGCCAAAAACCAAGCAAGAAATCTTGGTGTAGTCATGGACTCGAACATTCACATCAAGACAATTACAAAATCATCCTACCATCACTTTAACGACTTGCGCCTCAGCAGGATTCAGAAAAGCTTGTCCATGCGTTTATCCTCAGTAGGCTGGACTGCTGTAAGGCCGTCCTCAGAAGTCTCTCTCAAAAGTCGATCAGACAGCTGCAGCTGAGTCAGACCTCTGAGACCAGGGTAGTGGATCACATCACTCCACAGTTCTTCACTGGCTTCCTGTTTTAAAAGAGCACTATTGGTTTGTGAAGCACTGAATGGTTTGGAGACAGAATATTTTCCTGATCTGCTGTTTTGTTCTGAACTGTCTAGACCACAGATTATCTAAAACATTTCTGTTTTCCATTGCATATTATTAAGGCAAACTTGAGTGTAACTGCACTTCTTATACTTATCTTATTTCTAACTTCTATTTTATTGAATTTCAGTCTTTTAAAAATCCTATTTTAAGAGGCTTAGTCTCTTTCTCTCTCTTACATCTTATCTTAATACATTTTCTGTCTGGCTCTTTGAATTGCCTTGCTGTTGAAAGGTGCAATGAAAATTAACTTGCCTTGCCTTGCTTTGCCTCCAGCAGTTCATTTTGCACACATCAAAACTGGCTCTGACTATATTAAGGGCGCAGTGCGGCTGATGACATTTTGTACTTATATGACGCTGTGTCAGAGTTATGTAAGGCGCTGAGAAACAACGTGTTTGTTCATGCATGCAGTTCTATGGTCTGAGCTGGTGTTTTGTCAACAGCTGGGAGGCACAGTGGGGGACATTGAAAGCATGCCCTTCATTGAGGCCTTCAGACAGTTTCAGTTCAAGGTGAAGAGGGAGAACTTCTGCAACATCCATGTCAGCCTGGTACCACAGGTACGACACGCTGATGAAAACACACACGTCACATATTAATCACACACACATTTATGCTACAAGTTTGAGATGATCTTTTTGTACGCTCAGCCCAACGCCACGGGAGAGCAGAAAACCAAACCGACCCAGAACAGTGTCCGGGAGCTCAGAGGGCTGGGCTTGTCTCCAGATTTGGTGAGTCAGATTACAATTTGCTTTTAAGCTTTCCCTCCTGCAGCCCAGACATAAAGAGGTCATGTATCTGCTTTCCCTTTAGGATTATATAATCTACGACCAATAATTCTTGGTTACGTATGCATCTCATGGTGTGCACAACCAAGCAAAAATCTGACATAGAATTGAATATATCATGTTATGTTAAGATTGGAATCTTTGAAACTATACCCTGGTCCTGTTGTTGTATGTCCCGATATAACTAAACCTATTTGTTTTTGACAGATTATGTGCCGCTGTTCAACGCCCCTAGAAAGGGCTGTTAAGGAGAAGATCTCCATGTTTTGTCATGTGGAGCCCACACAGGTGAAGTACCGTGTCATGATGTAATTCTCTACATCTGTTATGATGTTGTATTGTTGTATTTGATAACAGAGGGGGTAAAATATCACAAAAGCCAACCCAATTCAACAATAGTGTAATTGGATATATGGGTTAGTTTGTAATAATTGTAATTAACATCTGCAGATTTGTTTTAAATCAGATGCACTATTATATTGTATATCACATATAAACAATTTAACATTGCTCAGCGTTTTTATCCCTTCAAGATGAAATAACATGTTTTGTATTTCTTTCCAGGTGATCTGTGTCCATGATGTCTCATCACTCTACAGAGTTCCCCTTCTGCTGGAGAACCAGGGTGTTGTGAGCTACTTCTGTGAGCGGCTGATGCTAACTGTCGAGATGAGGCCCAGGAAGACGCTCGCAAAGTGGAAGGAGATGGCTGAAAGGTGAGGAGGTTCTCGCCGCTAACCTTTACAAGTCTACATCTTCCTGAAGGGACACATTTTTGATAAGCACAATTTGCACCACTGTACAGACTGTATATTATTCATATTATACACATATTATGTATCATTTAATATCTGCACTTTTGTATATAGCTACCGTTTGTGCACTTCTGGTTAGATGCAATCTGCATTTCGTTGCCTTGTACCTGTGACATGTGCAATGACAATTAAGTTTAATCTAATCTAATCTAATCTAAAATCAGACCCTCTTCAGTCAGTTTAATCACAGAGACACTTTGTCACTTCTAGGAATTGTGCTAGAAAAAACAATGACTCAGTCATTAAAGCATATTTTGGAGGCTGATCATCAAATTATTCTTTGAATAGCTGTGAAGTCATGATTAAATGACGCACCAATTCACCGCTTTGAATCATCCCCCTCTCTTTTCAGATCTGACCGTCTCTTGGAGCATGTTTCCATAGCGCTGGTGGGGAAATACACAAAGTTATCTGACTCCTACACCTCCGTTATCAAGGCCCTAGAGCACTCAGCCCTGGCCATTAATCACAAACTAGAGGTCAAGGTATGGAAACATTTCACACTTTAACATTTTGTGTATTGATTTCTGGATTGAGCATCACTGCAGTTTCTGTTGACTGTTGTTACATAGCACCTTTAAAATAGCCTGTATTTATACAGAAGTTAGCGTGTTGGCTGTGATGTTGACTGATCTTCCAAATTATGCTGTTTGCTGTTATTATCACAGTACATAGACTCAGCAGACCTGGAGAGTACCACTCTGCAAGACGAGCCAGTGAAATATCACGAGGCCTGGCAGAAACTCTGCAGTTCTCAGTGAGTAAACAAACCTGGGAGAACAGGTGCCAGTACACTTGGGTGATGTTGAAAAAAGTTTTCCACTATGGTGAGGCAGGGATGTATGCCACATGATGGCAGTAGAGTGCTGTGCCCACTAGTAAACACAGCTTCATCAACTGGTCAGTGGATTTTAGTGCTTTGTAGAAATTCACATGGTTTTATTACATCTTCATGTAGATTATGTCTGCAATGAACTGTAATTTCTCCAAATGTGTGAAGAAGTGACTAAAAAACTGAATTTCTCCCAATTATATATGTGAATTGGTACACATAATTGTCTTGTGTGGATCTGGATGTTGTATTTAATCACCAAAGCTAACAAGCACGTATAGGCAGTACTTTCATCATCAGCTTAAATTACAGATCTGCGCACCTCTCTGCGTGGTAAAAAATTACTTTGTACTGTCAAGAGTTGTGTCTGTTGAGTCAAATAATAGATGTCTCGTACAAAATGTACTGTAACTTTTCTTAAAGTTAGTCTGGACTCATTGATAAGATGAAGTGAGGCTGTCATTCCTCTCTTCGTCCTTACAGTGGGGTGTTGGTACCAGGAGGTTTTGGTGTGAGAGGGACAGAGGGCAAGATGCTGGCTATTAACTGGGCGAGGAAACAGAATAAGCCATTTCTGGGTAAGAGAGCTTCAAAATACTTAATAATACTGATAAATTCTGCCTTCTCTCTCAATAGGGCTGTGTGATATGACCAAAATCATATTTTCCAATATCGCCAGATGATGATACGTGGCGATATAGCACATTTTCTGTAAATTCAATGAATAAATAGTTTACATAAAATTACCACATGGAAAGGCCTGTTTCTTATTACATTTTGAATTACATACTTAATTAATTCTACTTACTCTGCCTCTTTTTGCGTCTCAGTCTGGGGTTTGTCTTGAGCACTTGGTTGTACCTCATCAGTAGTCTCTCTCCGTATTGCTGGACGTGATTCTTGTGTAGGTGGCAGAAGAGGTTAGTGGTGTTTGAGTCTGTTGTATGGATCAGTCTGCAGCAGAATTGGCAACGTACAGTTTTCTGGTCCTTGTCAGAAGTAACTCCTCTTTCAGGTACGAGCTCCATGTTTTGTCTCGGCTGGTCTTTCTCCTGTTCAGAGCTACTCTGCTCTGTGTCATGTTCTCTCTCTCCTCCATGCTTCTTTGTGTTGCCTTCATGCAGATTTCCTGTCTTTATCTGTGTGGAAGAACACAAGACTGCATCCAAATGATAAAAAAATATTGTTGTAACACATTTAAATAGTATTATCATGCAATATCCGTATATCATCATATTGCACAGCCCTATATCATATTATAAGTTTTCATGCTATGAGCAAACCTGTTGACTCTTGTTTAAGATATAGCATATATATTGGTGTGCTGATTCATACTTGCATTACTGTGGATAAAACAACTAAATGAATATCTACACCATCACTTTTCACTTTTCTATTAACCTATGTCATAAATTAAGTACAAATGTAGAAAACAAAATACTGCACAATTAATTGCATACATATTCCAGCAGTTTGTGCTGACACACTTAAATTGCTGCTGGTGTAACTTGGAGAAGAAGCTGCATATTAAATTCAGTGCCCTTCGCCTATCTGGCAGCATCGTGCTGCGGGGAAGCCCTGAAAGGTTTGTGAAGGGCAAAATTTAACTGACAAAATACAAAGGAAACTTTAAGGAAAATCTGCCACAGTCTGTCAGAAAGCTGTAAATTGTGATCAACGTCTGCCTAAAATATAAAGCCAAAGCTACACAGAATGAAAAAGAGAAACCAATTGAGAAAGTGTGGGGAAAAAAATGCTCAATCTCAATGCAACATTACATATGTTAAGCAATTATGCAAAGCCAAATGAGTAAAAATGTTGTGTTCAGGTGTACCTACTCTATCCATATAAGCTGAAATTGCTGCCACGGGTGACTCTAAAAAATATAGACCTGGAGGGCATGAGCACTGGTGCAATTAGTTACTTAGTTTGTTACATTTGTATGTAATTAAGATGCATTTGTAGACATTTGTTCTCATTTTGGCATCAAAGAAAGTTTTTTTTTTATCAGAAAAAAGTTTAATTGCATCCACTTACAACATTCACAGTTGTAGAAATAATGAAAGACAAAATTGTCCAAAGAGAGGTGAATACTTTTTATAGGCACTGTATAATCATATGCAAATAGTTTAGTGCTATTCATGTAAGTGGTTCGCACAGTGGGGATCTTGTTCAGTCTTCCTTATTTATGAATCCTTACAATAGTTCGTATTATACAAGAATCCTGCTGGTCTTGTTTTGTGCAGGTGTGTGTTTGGGCATGCAGCTGGCGGTGTGCGAGTTCGCCCGCAATGTTCTCGGATGGGAAGGTGAGTAATTGCGCAGTTCAGCTGGGGACACTGCTAAGAAACATTTGATCCCCATGGTTTCTAATTTAATGATGAATAAACGTTAGGCCTGTTGGGAAGTTGATTTCAGCTTAGATCAGTTTTCGCTTATCTTTTTCAGATGCCAACTCCACAGAATTTAATCCAGAATCCAAACACCCCGTGGTAGGTTATCTTTTTCTGCCATGCTCATATCACATCATTTCAGCAGCACAGTCTTTAACGTCCTGTTTGATCTCGACAGGTGATTGACATGCCGGAGCACAACCCAGGGCAGATGGGTGGGACTATGAGGTTAGGGAAGAGGAGAACCATTTTCAGATCCAACACCAGTGTGCTGAGTGTGTATCCCTCTTCAATTAATATTAATATTGTGCTACTGGCTTTTTGGTCTTTCCAACTATTTTGTTTCTGATCACTGGTATTTCCTTCCAGGAAAACTGTACAGAGATGTGGAATATGTTGAGGAGAGGCACCGACACAGATTTGAGGTACAGGCCAAAACAAGATTTTAAAGTTGTGTTTTTACCTGGCAGCACGAATGCTCTTATTCTGCCTGTACATGCCGTAGGGACCTGATATTACCTTTTCATATTTCTTTTTGGTAGAAGTATCCTAAGAGAAGCCTTATTTTTCGAAAACCCCTTTTTTTCATTGTAGGTGAACCCTGAGCTGAAGCACCACTTTGAGAAAAAGGGCCTTCAGTTTGTCGGCCAGGATGTGGAAGGAGAGCGAATGGAGGTCATTGAATTGGATGGTGAGTTGAAAGCATTATTTAAAAGCAAGAATCCAGCATGATATATGATATACAGCATGCTGTATATCACCTAAAAGCTTTCACCCCGGCTGAGGTTGAGGACGTACTCTCCCAACATCTGTGTAAATATGAATGTACACTTTTTTTCTCTTACAAATCAAATGCTAACTATGGTACATGCAGCCGAGAGTGATGGAGTTTAATACGTATGTACTAATCGACCCATCTTTGCTGTTTCAGATCATTGTTACTTTGTTGGAGTGCAGTACCATCCAGAGTTCACCTCAAGGCCCATCACGCCGTCTCCTCCATACTTTGGTCTGCTGCTGGCTGCTGTAGGAAAACTCCAGAACTACCTGACCAAGGGCTGTCGCCTCTCTCCCAGGTTAAACTCTGCCGCAGCAAATGTGTTAATTCAAGCTGCATTTGTTGAAAGTGAAAATGAAACCTCTCCAGTAGTTCATAGGTTTAGCTTATTCTGATGTTCCACTTTTTTTACTTTCTTAAACAATAATTTCAACAGTAAACTGTTCTGTTATTTTAGAGCTTAATTAGTGGCGACTTAAATGCTGGTTGGTTAAAATGTATTCTTTACCGTAGCTTTGGTTAACAGGGTACGTAGGAGGTTAAGCAATTTTTTACCATCGTTTATAAAGTATGTATTATGCATCACTGAATTTACTCAAATTTAGTTGACGTGTAAACATGAATGGAAATTTATGAGCCTATTTTTATTCAGCATCATTTACACTCCTATATTACTATGCAGTGTAATTACATCAAAAGCCCTGTGGGTATAGCCGTTGCAATTTACTGTGACACCATGTCATCATTGCACCTGCAATCACACCAAATCAATTCCTGTTGGGCTTTGCTGCTATAATACTAATTTTCTGTATTCATCCTCCATTGCAGGGATACTTACAGCGATCACAGCGGCAGCAGCTCCCCTGAAGCGGACTTCTCTGAGCTGAAGTTCCCCTCTTTGTCGTGAGACTAATGCACATATTGTGCTCGTGTCACTCATGCAGATAAAGGCAAGGCCCACAAAAAAAAAATCTCGGTCTGCCCTTGACTGACACTGCAAAAGCAAAGCTTTTTTTTTTTTTTTAAGTTTTTACATTCTGATTGGTACATTGTGTTAATAATTTATACTCTGACTATATTATGCCTTCAGTGTAAGTAAAGGGATGTCTTGACGTTAACTCTGTGGGGCTTTAGAGTTGCTGCAGTAAGCAGAAGAGGGAATCATGTCTTTAATGGAGGAACTGTAAGAAAAGATGTTGACTTTGTGGAGTACCTGTATAGAAAACTTGTGTCGAATGAAAAAATAGAAGAGCATGAGACATGAATGAGAAGACCTCAGCGTATTGATATACAGTATGTGCAGTGTCTCGCAACTTAAAGATCATGATGCGTGCGCAAAATTGTGAGGAGGTGGGTTGTGTATTTTGCAGCTGGGTACAGAAACTTGTTACTAGCTCAGAAAAAGCAGATCAGTTTGCAGGAAGCAACACTGACAAAGGGCTTAGAGTAGGACTCAGGGACCGTGCAAGGTTGGTACCCTGCAAATCAATCCAGTCCGATGGATGAAAACACTGAGGGACACATTATATCTTCGCACAGTTCTTTTTGACTTTTTGCCTGTGTTCCATGACAGTTTATAAATTGATACAGTTGCCTCATTTGAATGTTTGTTGTTGGATTTAATGTATTTGTCTTTTTAGGTTTGATGCCGGTTTACACGTCCTAACACTCATTGAGGGTCACTGCACCAAAGTGTGTAAACCACATGCAAGTAATCTTGCACTGTATCACAGTTATTATTAGTGTGTGTGCAAATCTGTACAAGTATGACACCAAAAAGTCGTGCTTTTGGGACTGTGGGTTGTATATGAATTTTCTTTCATAGTAAAGTAAATTGTTTAGGCATCAATCTATATTACAAGTTTTCTTTTCTGCATGAAAGTTGCAATAGGTAAACCCATTGGGGTGTTAAGTTATTTTTTTACGCCCTGAAACTCGAACTCACCAGTTCAGGTTGCATGGCTTCTTCGTTTGGGACCTTTTGCCTGCTGACATCAGCAGACATAGTTTTACTGCCAAATCTGAGCCAGAACTTCCTAAAATGAGTTATGCTGATGCACAGTCATCTGACAATCAGGCCAAGTTAAAGTGACCCTCAAGTCAACGGTAACTGAAAAACAAAGCTTGACATATGAAACAAAAAGCTGGATTTGATCTCAAAGCATCAGTAGCTGCCAATTGTGGATGATAAGCATCAAGCTTCCAAGTTGCATTTTCTCTTACGGTCTTGTCAAACACTATTTATGAAGTTCAGATGCATGTGTGATGTGATATATTTGGTCATTCTGAATAAACATATTTTATTCCTCTTGACAATCTGGCCTTCTGTAAAAAGACATGCATTGATGCGCACACATCTTTATATTCACTGATTACTGAGCGTTAGGAGCATCTGAACATTGGCCCCTGGTGTATTTATTTCTGTACAAAAATAGAGTCCTACAGCTGTAGCATGCCCTAGAGCCTGTCCTATTCTTTACACCCCTCAATATGAAAAGGTGGCTGCTGAGATTTACTGCAATTATGTAAGGAAACGAATTAAATCTTAAACAGAACCAAAACACAATTACTTACATTTAGTTGTGGTCTAGTGGTGATTATGCTTAAAAAGGTCAGTCAATTTGAGGTAATGCCAGTGTCTAATTGTGCATTTAGAATATTGATTTACTGTGGTTGATTTCTGCTTTTTGAAAGGATACTAATAGTGTTTTTATTTGGCTTACAGATTGTGCCTTTAAATGACAGGCACCTATGTTCAGGTAATCAAGTCAAGTAGAACTTAATCTGTCCCCAGAAAGGCAAGTGGTTGTATGTAAGTACTCTATGATTAAGCACTATTAAAATTACAGCAATACTCACCACGTGTGGTTGGGTGGTTGAGCTGGTTTTACCTTTCATTAATGAAGTTTACAGTGAGATGGCTGAGGGTATGAAGGAGGGTTTGTATTTGGTTTTCAGTGGGTATTTGAAGCAGGAACCCAATGACAAGGTCTGAAACTCCGGGAGTAGGGGGATGGATGCTGTCAGGCTATTTTCTGCTTTCTTTATGAACCGTTTGCAATCTAAATCAGACCGACTTTTCTTTTGAAAATCCGTGATGCTGCTACAGATTTTGATGATCTTTAATTTTTTTTTTTAATTTTGTTTTGTTACTTTATGTCACTTTTGTTCTTTTAAATACTAAAATAGCCACAATGGCTGAATTACAGTAGGCAGACACATCCTGAGCCTTTCCCTAGTGTTTCCCAGGGAATGTAAAGCCCTATTGTTATCAACTTCCCTTTTTTAGGTGCCACTGTTCACTCTACAGACGAAACCATAAAGTGATAAGATCTGCTGCAAACTGTACGGGCAAATAGTTGCCTACACTCACCTGCACTTACTATGATTGTAAATGGTGACATGCAGTTATGAGATGGTGACAGCAGCAAACTGCACTGTTTGCCCTGATATAGTGTTAAATTCAACTAATACCTCCTTATAATCCCTCCCCTTTTCCCTCCCACATCCAGCCCCCCCCTTTCCAAAGCAGTCCTCCCTGTGTCCTTATGCTGTTGCCCAACCCTTTGTCAAGTATCAACAGGCAAACTTTTATAAGTCCACACCCCTGCACAGCACACTCATGCCCATGCTTTACAGTAACAGTTAAGATCAGCAGCTCAGATGCGAATCTGCAGAGATACTGGGATCTACTTTGTTGGACAGAGTTCTCTGTATACCTGCTTTAGAGGATTTGACGTACCAGCATGGAAATGAGACTGAGAGACTTGCGCTGCTGCCATCAACAGCGTAGGAGATTTGGATGATTGTGAACACAGACTCCTACTACCTACCTACTGATTGTGAAGTTCATGACAAGTGGCTGCTGCGGTTGTTTCTCAACACTTGGAGCATCAAAGACAGGGAACCAGTTGGTGGGGAAGCTGGTGTGGGGATCGCTGGTCGCTTGCAGGTTTCATCTATTTCTTTCTCTCTTTTTCTAACCCTCAGGCTGTTCGATACATTCCCTCTCAGCCATTCCTAACCTCACCTACAACCCCTTTTAAAATTCCTGCAGTGTGTATTTTATTTTTTACTTTACTTATTCTATACACCTTTGTATCCCCACAGGCCGTCTTCACTGTCTTCACCCCACGTTTCCCACTGCCAGTAACAATGGACCTGACCTTGTGGCAGTACCAGTTCCGGATCATCATGCTTGGGGACTCCACGGTGGGCAAGTCCTCCTTGTTGAAGCGCTACACTGAAGACTTGTTCCTGGAGTCCATCAACCAGACGGTGGGCGTGGACTTCTATGTTCACTTCCTGGAGGTGGAACCGGGAGTCCGAGTCAAGCTGCAGTTCTGGGACACAGCTGGACAGGAGAGGTTCAGGTGAGGACGACCAAGGTGTCTGTCTTTTTTACGCTGGTGCCAGTCGAAATGTAACATCCCTCCAGTGGCAGTCACCCTCTTCATGCACCAGGCCTTGTAGCAAGGTGCCTATTTGTGTAAGACAGCTAAACAAAGAACTCCATTCTTTAGATAATTATTAAAGAAATGACTAGCATGCATGCAAATATACCATTCAAATAAACTCCCACTGGTGATTCCATTCACACAGGAGCTGTTCATCTTTGTTTGCTTTCAGCTATGATTGTGTATCCGCCCTGTCACCCTCACAAGATCAGTGGGCAGTGTGTACAGAGATGCACTGTGTGTAATGCTCAAAGTGGAGGAGGCAGACCTTTGGAAATGCATTATTCTTCCTGCACAGCATATTTAATGAAAAGGCTAGCAGCAACATGTTTTATTCTGTCTCTGAAATCATTATTTCAGTTCTCCAGTTGAATGAACCGTGGCAAATTGCAAACTATGCCTGTTTGTGTTCACCTCCTCTCCATGATATCTGAGGCCCGCTAATCCCACATGAGTCAGCTAAAAGCTCAGACAAATCAGGGTTGTTTTCATTAAGAAGTATTCCAATGATGAAGTAAGTTTGACCAACCGGCTGCTGGGAAGATCCTTTACTAAGCCTTTGCTTCAGTTTAAACGTTCGGTGACTCATTGGGGAACTAGATGTCTCTTGGTAGTTTCATGATTAAGGTGAGAAAAACATAGTGGCTATCAGTTTCTTATCGAGAAACAGTCTCTGTCAATCTGCTTATCTAAAAGAGCTCACAGTCAAACACAAACAGAGCAGAGAATCAGCTGATTATTTGCTCACTGGAACAGGAAATAACTTGGTAGCAAAGTCTGAACTCTGCACTGCCCAGTGAGGGATCTGGGATGTGTTAATGTGTTGAAATTCAAACCTCCTCCCTCTTTCCTCACCCCCCCCCCCTTCGTGTCTTTTTTGTTTCCTAAGGTCAGTGACCCGTTCTTATTACCGCAACTCAGTCGGAAGCCTGCTGGTGTTTGACTTGACCAACCGAGCCTCCTTTGACCACATTAAGGAGTGGCATGCTGAGGTGTGCGAGCGAGTGAGGCCGCACAAGGTCCTGTTCGTCCTGGTGGGCCAGAAGAACGACCGAGACGCTCATGGGGAGAGGGTGGTGAGTCGGGAACAGGCTGAGAAACTGGCCGGGCAGCTGGGGATGCCCTATGTGGAGGCCTCTGCTAAGACCGGCCAGAACGTGAGGGATGCCTTTGAGCTGCTCACTCGGCGGGTCTACCAGGGTCTTTTGAGTGGAGAGGTGGAGCTGCAAGAGGGCTGGGACGGAGTCAAGTGTACCGCACCACAGGCACTGCAGTTACAGAGAGCCAGCACGGCACAGCCCAGCACAGCTCCCAAGAACGACAACAAGAAGTGCTGTGGTTAACTATGGACTGGTGGTGGTCGCCCATATGCACCTTATGTTACTGCAGAACCAAACCCAGCCTCCAGGGAGCTGGATTCGTGCAGGGGTTCTACTGTAATGACATGACCATCGTGAAACACTGACACGCATCTTTTGCACCTTTTATTTTCCAATGAGACTGATTTGAGGAAACATTTGACTTTATATGTAAAATACTTTGAGATTCCCGAAGTGGGTGAAGATTTAACTTTAGAAATAAAAGTTTTGTTTAAATGATGGCTTTAGCATTACAAGCGGCATTAGGATGTTGGTCAGCGGGTCACTCACCACTTTGATCCAGCGTGATAAAACCTAAAACCTTTTGGATGGATTTCCATGATTATTTCCCACTGAGTTTAGTGATCTTTTCATCCAGCATCCAGTCTTGACGATTGCTGTGAAATTTATCACAGGTGTTCAAGGCCTGTTAACTTTTAATCCAGCACACTCATCAGGTCAATATTTCAATGTGCTCAATGACAGTCCAGTGAGTCACAGCTGTACTTTGTGTTTAGTGCTAATTGGCCAATGATAGCATGCTGACAGGCAACTCTAAGATGGTAAACCTTGAAAAATATTACCTGCAAAATTAATTACAGAAAATCTATAGCTTTTTGTGTTTATGGGGCCTTGAAAAAGTCGACAGAGTCTCCTGCTCTCTTGGGTGAGATGCTAGGCCCAAAGCTAATCAGACTAACTCGGACTGATGAGATCATTGCTTACCTCAGATCAGTGGGGCAGGGGATGTAGATCCCGTAGCTTTTTTTCTTATTGATCAAAGGCTATTACCACATTCACTCTACAACAGCAGACTATAGATTAATGGATACAAATCACATCTTCTCTACTATTGATTTTTGGACCTCATGACCTTTACAGTGCCAACCAGGTGGTCCTGTTGCCCCAAGGAGTTGCATGATGATTAATGATGGTTGTGTAAAAAAACCACAGAGTCCATTTCTGGACATAAATCTGTGATTTTTGTCTACGTTGCTTGTTCTGTCCATGACTGGCAGCAGTTATGGTGTGGGGGTCCCATGGTGGAGATGAGAAAGATGACCCTCAGCCTCTATTTAAATGTATCTTTTGGGGCTGAGTAGTTTTCTAGAAAAAGGCTTTGCTGCAGCAGGAACGCACCCTGCAAGTGAGTGCAGTCAGGGGCTGTTGTTGAAATGATTACATAAAAACTCTCGGGTATGTTTGAATACAGTTGTTTTGAAATGTTGTGACAGGCTTCCATTAACAATTAGTGTTCATCTGGTTGGTGAACCGCCTCCTGTGTTTTCTTATTTTGCTATTTAAAGACACCCAGGTTAAAGAATTAGACAGGTTGTTACCTTAACTATAGACTAGTTTGTGCCCTTGATTCTCTACAGATATACAGGAAGCAAACTCCTGGGACTGTCAGTCATAGATGTGCAGAACCACTTGCAAGCACAAAGAATGAATTTTGTTGTTTACGCTACATGCAAGGTAAAAGCCCTCCATACAAACTCAGATATAACCCTCTCCTATGTACTGTATGCAGAACCCTTGACTGTTCTCAGTTAAGTCTGGCAACAGATGCCATAATCCCAAAATGTCTCCTCATTTGATAATATCATTTATTTTTTTTTAAATTGGACATTGTGAAAATGCTTCTGTCACAATTTGTTGAAATAGACAAAAATAAAATGTGCACGAGGGGCTAAAATAAATTTGTTAATGTAATAAAACTTGCTATATTCGGTAACAACACATAACAGCGCATACATGCCTGACAACAGAGACAATTAGGATTAACTGTATTTGTGGTCACGATTTGCAGTAGGAATTAGGCATTTTACACCCACTATTTAAAAAGGGAAAAAAAAAGCCTATAATCAACAGCAACGTGTGAGTGGGTAAACGGTGCTATAATCTCTTACACACTTAACGATTATAATTATCCGTTATTGGCAAAATAACAACAAATTTCAAAAAAGAGGCATAAATCTGTAACGTTTACATCCAAATGCTCCAGAGTATAAAAAGGTAAACCAGATACAGCATTAGTCATAATCCAAAAGAAGTACTCCAGTAAATGTTTATTGACAAAAATGCAATGAATAGAGTTCTGCCAGGCTTAGCTTAATGGCAACAAAACAGAATCAGACAATAATTACAATCTGTGATGGTGCTGGCAAAACACTCAAAAGTTAGGGAACCATAATGATGAAACACTACCTTATGCCAAAAAAAAAAAAAAACATAAAAAGAACCCCCCCCACACCAACCTTATCTTTCTTATTCACTAGTCCAGAAAATCCCAGTTGAAAAGGAAAAAAACAAACAAAAAAACGAAGAAAAGACGATACACAGAGTGGGTACAGCATAGTGTACCATCTTAGTGTGCAGTCTTGCTACTTTTTGGTTGTCTTGCGGATCAGCGCCATTCTCTGAAAGTAAAGCAAACACAGTTAGGCTGTGTGTCTTCATTACAATATAAAACAAAATCAGTAACATTGACAAAAGATTATTCGCTCATCATCAGTTGTCACGTTTCTCTACGTGCACTATTCATTAATATTAAATATTCCGACACGTCTGATAGAAACAAAGCCTTCTGTTGCTCACCTGTTTGTGAGCCTCTGTGGTGCACGCCTTCTTGAACGGCCGGATCTCGTCGGAGCCGTAACCAGGAATCCACATGTTCCACTGGCGCTCTGACAAAAGCACAATGTCAGCAGGACACAGGCTGTATTAACAGGGCAGGGCTTCCAACACACGTTCAGTGACTGAACACTTTACATATACAGCCAGGACATGCGCCATCAGGGCCGTCATTTCCTTGTTAGTAACTCAGTCTATCAACAAAGTGTCACATTCCCAAATTTGATCTCAGTTCCAAAAATAGTTAATAATGTTGTCAGCGCCACAAAGACATTTGTGCTTTAAAGGTGAACACAGTAGGCAGCAGTGATTACTATGTACCTGCCAGTTATTTGTTTGCCATGTGAGCCCTAAACTTATATAAACTATACAAATCTATCTCTCTAAAAATGTCTCAGGAACCTCTTGTAATTCTGACTGGGAATGTTTGTGGTCACTCTAGGAGATAAGCACAACTCAAGGATGGAGAATATGCTGATTCCTTCATGTTTGGGCATAACATTTTCAAACATCTTTTGTTTTTGTATTTCCTACACGGCACATGGATCCATGTAGGCTTCCCTTTGAGGTGCCATCTGTCAGAAGCTTTGAAAAAAGCTCGCTCCCTTCTACGTTCACATAGGATTTATTTATTTTTATTTTTTTTGAAAAGGCACAGAAAGTTTGATACGTAACTTTTTACATTCAAAGTCCTATTTGAAAATTACTTTAATTGTGGAGCAAATTAATCAGATAACATTTAAGGTTTAGTAATAAGTGATTAACACAGTAAATCTGCCATGTAAGTGTCATCATTTTGCTATAAATCCTGACACAATTTTTGAGCATAATTACCCCCAGTTATTACAGGGTGACCATGACATCATGCATACTTGGCACTTTTTGTGGGAGCCATAGAGAGACACTAAACCCATCACCGTGAAAATATTAAGTGTAAAAACCCTTAAAAAAAAGACACCATCAACTTACCAAGATGTAACTGAACATCCTTCACTTCCAAAGTGTTAGACTTGCGATGACGTGCCAGTTGGCAGGCGGCTGTCACTACACTCTCTATAAAGTCATCTGCAATTTGTAGCAGCATCTGAGAAGAGACGGGCATTTTGAAAACCATCAATCCTGTGCAGCAGAGGGAAACAACACTCCACAAATTCCACTGCTGCCCATGTTTACTCTACATTTATAGAAAAAACATTTAAAGTACAGATTGGGTTTGAAACCGCAATTAAAACCACTGACAGACCTCCTCAACATCCTCATCCAGCTGCTCATTCGGGTCGATCTCTCTCACCAGGTCCTGCAGCTTCTTCTTACTGAGCACCTGGGAAACAAGCAGACGCGTCCATTCACTCAGTTACAAAGAGAATATGGGTGTGCAGGTGTAGTGTGCTCCTGAATGCTAAAATGACAACAGAGGGTGAGGATTGTTTTTTTTTTTTTTAAAACATTTACAGTGAAGACCCACAAAATGGGTTACAGAGCTGAAAATTGAGTTTGACACTGAGATTTATCATTACTTTTCACACATGTAAAAAAAACGTTACAGGTCTAATAAGATCAACCACACTTCAGGTAGCTCTCATGTTAAAAAAAAAATGTATTCCTCTTGCTAATGAACTAATGGTGCATGCCAAAAAGACGACGGGACTGTAATTAAAAGACTGTTTGTGTGGTAGAAAACTGCACAACCTCAGCTATGATCAAAATGATGCAGTAATTCAGCACGCGGGTAGTTATTCCATTTTACTAAACAATTTTTTAAAATCTTTGTTAAACCTTTTTACAACAATTCTGGAGCTCAAGGGAAATATCGCTGCTTCTAAGCTACAGTGTGAAATCAGTGAAGTCAACAGGACTCTACACTGATGCCAGTGCAGCTAACCAGCCCAGCAGCAGGATCTTTGGGGTTGATGAGTAAGATGTGGACTGACCTGAGATCCCTCTGGACTACTTCTGCCAGCAGGGCCGGGGGGCAGACCCTTCACTACTGTTGTGGTGCTGTTAGCCATGCTGGTGGCCTCAGGAAAAGTGGAGGGACTCTGGAGTTTCACAGGAGGAAAAACTGTTGTTTCTCTGTACCTGAATCCGTCAGCGTCCTGAGAGACCGTCCGAGATGGGCACAAATGTGATGGATTATCTTTTACAGGGGCCACGTCCGTAACTCTGGGGGAAATAATTAGAAATGAGTCAAACAATTAGCATCATAGTTTCTCAAATCTGCTTCCACCATATTTATGAAAAGTAATTTATTCATGTTAACCTTAAGTTGATCTTATTGCAGTCCTAATATGCCTTAGCCGCTCTGTGCAATTATGTTAATGTCAATTGCAGTGCATTTAATTTTGTTTCACTTTCTATTTGTGCCTCCCCAATTTAATCAATTACAGAGCACATGTTTTAATCGTTTACTCGCATGTAAAGAACTTTATTTTGCAGTATAAATAGTTTGCTGACAGCCATCATCATTACAATCAGCTGCAGGACACATGCAGAAACTTAGCCGTGAAACCTCGCTGTGGTCTCTATTCAAAATATTAACTGCATTAGCAAAATAACACCACACTGGTAAAATAGAAAGATCAGCCAAGTATCTAATAAGCGGCTGTGCTGCTTCAATAACTGAAGCGAACACGTAAAATACCGGCGCTAACATAAGGTTACGTGCTAAAAACAATAGCAGCTACCAAGCTCTGGATTTAGTCAGACAGGCTAACATTAGCAGCTAATCCAGCGGCGCGGCTTTAAGCGCGCTCCATCCTAAAATTACGCGATGAATTGCCAACTTACCCAATTAAACAAGCACTATCTGTCCATGTTTCGGCGTCGCTGCGACAGCAACGAGTAAGTTTGATACAGAAAGACTCCCTCAAATTGACTCTGTAGAGCTAGAAAAATCAGCGAGGAAAATTTTTTTACTCGACTTCCGCTTTGATTATGTCCATTTCCGGTGACA
Source organism: Pempheris klunzingeri (assembly GCF_042242105.1). Classification (NCBI taxonomy): domain Eukaryota; kingdom Metazoa; phylum Chordata; class Actinopteri; order Acropomatiformes; family Pempheridae; genus Pempheris; species Pempheris klunzingeri. The sequence goes on along the minus strand of NC_092019.1, from coordinate 19,709,448 downwards.
ACACGCCGCCTCTGCTCTGCCACCTGCTGGACAGTTTCCGGAACTACGTCAGAAGTAAACAATAAAATGGTGCTTCGCTCGCAGGGGATGTACAAACTAGATAAACATACTGGGACAGGAAGGGTGTAGAAGCGTCTCCTCTATTATTAATTAAACAGACAAAAACATTATAAACACACAGGCAATTAAATATTATTACATACAGGTTTATTCCATGAATACTAATATTACTACTACTAATACTGCTACTAACAACAACAATAAATATGTACAACTAATGATAATGACATTGATGATAAAGCCTGTTTACAAAGCCAAGATACTTTAAAGAAATAATTACCGTAGTTATATAGTTTCTTTATGCAACAAAACTTTAAACCACCAGCATTTGTCACACATTGTCTTCAGTGACAGTCATATTCATATAAGACATCTTACAGTAAGGCAAAATCTAACTTATGTGAAGTAGTTAATATGATGGTCAGGGTATTCTTCCACTAACAGAGGCCCCTAAAGGTCAGCAAATGGTTAAATGTTTCTTTTTTTCTCCCTTTCTTTCACAATTTAAATCTGCGTACTGTTTGTTTGAACACACAACTACCTAAATATTTAACACATGGAGAAGTATTTGATATTTTCTCTAGGATTTTCTTTATTTAATGTTGCTATGTAAGTGCGTAGTTCAGCCATCGAGACACACGCACGTAACTGAAAGTGATCAACTAATGTTTTTAGAGGTCACGTCAGCTGGAATAAAGATGATCGGCGTGCAGCCAACGATCTCTGAGGGCTTTAGACGGACTGAGTTTCTCTACATGCTGCCTCCTGTTCAGCTCCGGTTAACAGCTAATCAATCAAAGGTCAAAGCCAATGAAGCGTAAAATGTTTGCTTGTTCGGCATTACATATCACACCGGGATATTCAGAGGCTCTGCGGCAACATGTCAGGACCTCTTTCAAATTCTGTTGAACTTCTTTGGAGGAAGAAAAAAAAAAAAAAAAAAAAAAACCCCGACATCAGCGACCAGCTCAGGCTGTAAACATGACGGACCTGGTTCCTCCTGGAGACTAATGACGCTGCGGGGGTGAATTTGATCACTTTGAGGCTTCAGTCCACATAAACAATAGTTCAGGCGTAAACGCTCCTCGGTAAGAGAGTCACACCACCAGCAGACTTGCAGTGAGCCTTACTCAGCAATTTATTTTCGACTGCGTGATTATTTTTGTGGATATTTCATCTCAGAATTTCACACTATTTTGAACGCACTTCCTCAAAAAAACAAAAACGAAAGCCACACCTACAGCCCATTGTGCATAAATACTGAGCAAACTTTCATTTCAGAGCAGAAGCTGCACAAGACTGGTCAAGCATTGTTCTCACACTGAAAAGGTCACAGCCATGAAAGGACTCTTCCTTGTTGCAGTGGTCGCCCTCATTCATGGCAGTTATGGTAAATATGTTGTTTTGTTTTTTTTCTTTCCTCAGGGACTGCTGTACAATTCACATGACCATTTAATATTATTTCTCCTTTGTAACGAGCTGTTGGTTTAAACTTCCAAGTTTGGGTTTGGTCTTTTTTTCCCCAATGAATTTATTCATACAGTTGCTGTTCCTGTGTTTTTTGTGTTCGTGTGTGTGTGTGTGTGTGTGTGTGCGTGTGTGTGTGTCTGTTTGTCCTCTGTTTGTGTGTTTGTCATCATGTCCTCGAGACGAAATGCTTTATTTCCTCCTCTGTCACACTGATGGGTTTCCCCTGGTGGTTAAGAGACTCAGACTGAAACAGGAAATGTTGGTGTTATTGTCGAGGGACCGACGAAAAGAACAAGTAAATGCTTCTTTGTGTACATTCTGTATACTGTTTACATACCATTTACATCTTCACCGTGAAGAGACCGGGGAAACCGCTCCCGCTGTACTGTAATTCTTGCCTGAAAGTGAAAGACAAACAGCCTCTGTTGTGAGTAAAGTGGAAGAACCTGTTGCTGGTCATGTGGCCGTGGTGACTTTGAGAGTATTGGCAGTTTTCCAGCAGGAGCCTGAATCAAATGTCAGGAAACCAGAGAGGTTATTTTCAAAGTGTTGTCCAGAACAGCAGCTAGATCCCCAGTGCGGGTCAGAGCGCCTTCTCTCCCGAGCCCCCTGCCTATTCATGTTGTGATCAATAACCCGCATCTATAATCTCTGTCCACATGCAGCCACTTTGCTCATTAAAGGGCCAACAATGCCACTTCTAGAGGGAGAGAGCGTCACGCTGGAGTGTCTCTACTCAGACTCTGAGCTCAACATCAGCCAGGTCCACTTTGAGGTCTTCTCCAAGGTGAGCCGTGGCAACAAATGGGCGTGGGTGGGTGTGAGAGGAAAGAAGCGGTACGACTCAAAAGTTCAGGACCCTCCTCTCACCGTTATGTGGGCTTCTCACAACCCTCCAGCGGTGATAAGAAACGCCAACGTGTTCTATTTTCATTGTTTATTATTGTAAAATGAATGTAAAATATGCTCTAGGGTTTAGTAACTCTCTGATTAATCATTTTATTATGTTGTTTTTTCTGTGTATAGGCTGATACTGTTAGTAAGTAAATAATGCTCAGTGAATGTTGTCACGTCATAACATTTATAGTCTAAAGTAATTTGTGATGCCAGTTCCTAGATGGGCAAACAGCTGCTCAATGTAAACATCACATGGAGCAGCTGACTGCTGCGTGGTTAACATGGTGGAGAATTGAACAAAAACACATGAAATGTGCTCCTCAAATGAATGTCGTCCATTTATGTTATTTTTTTCGATTCCTCCTGTATCTGATATTTACATCCAAAGTACTACCATCACCATTACCCACAACAATGATCTTTCAATGAACAATCTGTCTTCTCTTCCTTTCACCAGTACATCCATCTTTGGCATCCAGTTTGGGAGCGATCGTGGTGTTACTATTCGATGGAAATCAAGCGGACTGCAGACAGTCTGGTCCTGTCTATCCCCCACGCAAAACGGTTCCATGAGGGGCCCTACCGCTGTGTGTCTGACGCTGAAAATGTGACCGAGCCAGACAACTCCTCCCTGCCACTGGCCTTCAAAGTGCATTGTGAGTGCCTGTGTTGGTATGAGTAGGAGCTGGGCTCAAACTCTGTGGAACAATGACTCCGTGACACTCCCTTTTTCCAAATAAAGAATCCACGTGTCCTGCAGAGGTCAAAGAGATTTATGCAGGAGGCTGACAATAAGCTGGATAAAAATATGACTTGCAAATAAGATGCACAGCTTCTGAGTTTCAGCTTCCAATAATAAAATACATGGCAGAGACCCGAGAATACTGACATGACTAAGAAAGAAGGCATAATAAGCACAAAAGCAAAAAAACACCTGAATGTACATTGGTAAATAGTCTAGGTAAGAAGACACAACTGACTCAGAAACCTGGCAATTTTCCTCATATTTCCAACCAGCAGGAGGTAAAGACAATCTTTCAGACACTGTGGACACAGCTTTCTTCATCGCGAGGGATAGAAAAACATATGAATAGTTAATAACAAAAGACATATCTATGCAGTGCAGCTGCACAGGGTGTACAACAAAACAACTGCAAAAAGTACAGAGCCAGTGCACACACTGTGTTACCTATGATAGGTTGACTACAGTTATTTCATTTTTTTCCCTGCACTTCAAGCAAACAAAGACGCGCTCTCCTAGTGGGGGCTCAAGTCTGAAACTATCGGTGTAGGATACACAGTTCCATGGCGTAGCGCGCCTGATTATCAGTGTCCTCTATCTTCTCGGTGGCCATCAAATCGACCGTGATGCTGTTTGATAGGCTCCTCAGCCTCATGGGGGGAATCAATATGAGGCAAAGATTAGAATGGACTAAAGGACTGAAAGAGACAGAGGGGGAAGAGAAGCCAGGAGCTGGATGGACGTGGGCCATCTATTGAGATGGAAGAGAAAATGAGCCATTATTCACAACACTGCCTCTCTAAAGACTTCAATAAGATGAAGACTATTATCATTATTATTGATTGCTTGGTACAGTCTCTATTCATACTTGAACCTATATACTCAAATATACTTGAAAGATCGTTGAGTGTTTACCAGCTGCTGTCACTGCAAACATATGTTCAGTCACGTCCAAAACTCTTGAAGAGGAAGCTCCGGCGTGTATTACATTTCTTGCTTCATTAATTCTGCTTCATGCTTCCTTATTCCCGCTGGGCTGCAGATATGGGGGAGCTGTCGCTGTCCATGGAAGGCTACAGCCGCTACCTGGGTGTCCCAGAGGAGCTGAAGGTGCGACTCGGAGATGACGTCGTGGTGAAGTGCTCTGCCAGCTCGTCAGAGGAGCCGAACTACTTCTGGAATAAAGACGTGAGAAAGCCTTAGGAATGTGCACAGTGGCAGTGTCCTCATTATGCTTTTGGAAACTTGTCACTCTCTTCCTCCCTCCCTCCACTTTCTGTGTGACCTCTTTATTTTCCTCCCGTCTTGCTCCAGCCCTCTCTAGGTCCTTCTAAGTCTTTCTCTCTCGGTTTTGCTCAAGCATTCTCTTAATTTTCTCTCCTCCTCTGTCACATCTATGTCTCGCCCTGACTTTCTCAAGCCACTTGTTTCCCCCTTGCCTGTCGTCTTTTTTTTTTTTTTTTGGTCATGTCCTCCCCTGAAGAGGTGCTCTGTATTTAAGTGACCGGTTGGCATAGGCCTACCGCTCACTGGGAATAGCAGCTTGCCCACTTACAGAGGATTAATAGTTTAATGAGGTCTAGACAAGAGCCAGTCAACCTGAAAACAATTATGTGGATAGATTTCTAATGATTTTTTTAGTGTTTGGTTAACCAGTATTGAATTATTCAACTGGGCTCTTCTCTGAGCTAAGGAACCCTTGCCTGAGGGAAATTAAGATGTCTCAGTGTAAAATGCCATCGTAACAATGGGTAGATAGAAGAAGGAGATGTTGACTGTGTCCATGTGGTGAGAAAATGCTTTAACACTGTGAAGGTGCCATCAGAATCACAGGTGTAATGAAGCTATGAAACTGTGAGGATATCGTGGGGACAGGCAGATGTAATTGCCAAGTTTCCCCTTTTGTTATTCTTCTTGATAAGTCGGCTCGGGGTTAATGTGCTTGTTAAAGGGTCACTGCTAATCCGGGTTTTAAATGGGCTTACAAGTGCAAATCCAATTCAGTGGACATTTTATACTACTAATGCTGTTTGTCCCCTGCATGATCATATGCGGCGCTCTGGGTTTTCATTGATTGTACAGCACTGTTCGCCTGTGATGAAGAATAGATGAAGAAAAGCTGCCAGCGGGGCTCACAGGTCAGTCACTGCACGGAGTTGCAACTATTTCACCTGTCGGCCTCTTCGTGCTCCATTTAAATAAGTCACAAGACCTTTGAAAGAGAGGAATGACACGTTCATGGAAATGGTGAGATGAGATGGAATGTTTCTGGGAGCGTGTTTGTCTGTCTCTCTGTGTGTAAACCCACTGTACGCATGACAGGAATGGATATGGGGCAGAAAGTGGCTTCAGAGTGGCCCACTTTGACAGACAGCCGCCGTGGGCACATTGGCCCCCGGTAATGACAGCAGGACAGAGGCAGAAACGGGCCACTGCGTTGGGAGCCAGTGGATTTGCATACAAAATGCTGCTTTGGCCAGACCTGGCCTTTATGGGAAATCCTCTTAATTCAGATCCATTCAAATTGAAATGGACTTTCTTGGCAGGGGCTTCAGCTCCCAGGAGCCAAATCATTTGCATGGTGTAATGTCTTTTTTTTTTCTTTTTCACCCCCTCTTCCACGTTCGCTTGTTTTCCAATCCTTGTGTTTGGCCTATTATTTGTTTCCTCCCATGACGAGCTCTATCTCATAATAGTGCTGCTATTTTTGTGTCAACAATTCATCCTGCTCCCTTGCCATCTCATTATGTGTTGTGTTAACAGTGTGTTGCTGCGGCATCATTCTTTGCGGATGATGGTGTTATCTGGGTTATTGACTAGTGTCGATGTGTGTTCATTCAGTGGGATTACTGCTCAGGTAAATACACTTCATTTGGGACTTTGGGGGACTGTTCTCTGAAGGCCACACAGCAGCAGATATTTTTTGTCTGTCTGTGTGTCCCCACTGCCGTTGTCAGTCACTCTTGTTCTGCTTTGCTCTCTCTTTGCCGCTTTCCTCTTTCACTCATACACAAATCAGCCAAAATAACACTTTTTGTCCTTTTTCTTTCTCTTTCTCTATTTCATGCTCATAATGCCGACAGCCTTTGTATTCCTCTCTTTTGCTAACCCGACTCATCTATCCTCCATCTCCCTTGTGCTCTCAGCTCAGCAAAATTTTAATTTGTAGGACTTTGTTGATTCTCTTAGGGCTGCAAACAATCCAGCCAATAAAATACTTTTTTCTACTTTCTACCCTGCTTTCTTTTTGTCTCACTCTCCTTTGCTCTCTCGTATGTCTTCATCTTTCTCTCTCAGGGTGGTGACTGGATCCTGCCTTCCTCTCAGCTGACGCTGAGGAAGGTGGGCTTGACGGATGAAGGACAGTACACTTGCATGGCCGAGCATCCCTCTGTGGCGTCACTCAGCAAGAGACGCACCATCAGCATCACCGTGCTGCCTGGTAAGAAGAGACTTTAGATCTACCTGGACGAGTCCTGTTGTCCCTCATAGTCCGCAGAGCTTGTTCTTCCTCTTTTTAAAAACTGGCTTGGGCTTTCTTTGTAACTGTTGGGAAATTCAGCTGCTGAAATCCCCAAAGCGAAAACAACAAAGACTGTGTTCTAATTCCTCTTCTATCAGCCACTCAGACGTGAGCAGAAAGGTCAGGCGTTTGGGTGCAATTACGTCGTCGTGAAAATATGCAGAAGTTCATCAAGACCCTGAATTTCTAAAGAAGCAGCGCAGGGTTGAGGTTAAATTTATCTGCCTGCAGAAATGATAAAAGAGTAGAAAAAAACACTGTGATGTTGTAATAAAGAGGTTAAGACATTTACAAAAACACCTCACTTAAAAAAGGGGTGATAAAGATGTTCCAAATGAAATCAACTGTCAAATGAAAACAGGTAAGCTGGTACTCGAGGACACACAGCAGTGCAATGACAGAACTGCGTCGACTTAAGGATAAGAGAATAATCATTAGATTTACAGTAAAAGAAGTAATGATTTTACCTGATGACCTCACAGAGGAAAGTGGCAAAGCCTCAGGAGAAGTTAAAAACACTCAGGAGCCATTATAAACTAAAATCTGTGAGCAGCTAATGGGTTGATTTTCTTTTGTTATTTCACTTTATCGTACATGTTCTGAATGATATTGTACGGTCCTTTCAGATTTACATGCACCCACGGGACTAGCTTCATCGATCAGGATGTACAGAGTACATTTTCGAAGATAACACTAATGAGGGAACGTCGGCAGACTCTCTGTAATTAGAATTCAGGTCGTCTGCGAGCTTTTGTACACAGATGTCTATGGAGTGACAGTTTTTCTCTGTCTGGATCTGTATGACTGACAAATGTCTTATTTCTCATGAAACGTGAAGATTGTATTCAAGTGGAGAACTAATTTCATTACAACATTATAGCTAATCCAATTTACAGCACTTCATCTGTCTTCATCATCTTTATCAGTGACCTGTGAGACGACTGCACTGTGTCAATGCACTGCAGTTTTTAAACGCCACCCTCTCACCCAGTAGGATTCATGAGCCTTCTGATCTCAATCGTTGAAATTATGTAACCTCTAAAAATGCAATTAAGCCAATGCATGTTATTTATTATGGTAGAGTTATCTTATTACTGCTGCAATTGACTCATTGGTCACTGCTCTCCACATTGTCTCCAGTATTTCCTCTCAAGCACATGTACTAATTAAAAAGGTAATCATTTCTAGATGCTGGAATAATGTTTGCTCATCCTTGAAGGTATGGTGAGCAAATGTTGCATGTCACTGCGGTTGCTTTGAAGTTGCGCCACAATAGCAGTAGAAACCTTTTGCAAACATTCTCCGTGCAAACCCGTGTGACTCCAGCTGCCAAGAAATCCTCTTAACATACGGAATTAGTGGATATGTGAACAGACACAGCGTGTGTTTGTTGCAGCCTCAAATCCTCATAAACGTTTTCTCAGGCTCTACTTTGTTGACTACGCTAAAGAAAAAAGGTCCACGAAATCCACAAATGTTGTATATAATTTTGAAATGTATGCATACAAAGGGGGATACTTGGACGGTTTTTAAAATTGCAAAAGACTGACTTCTTGAAGATCAATGGTGCCTACAGTACGACAGTATAACCATCTGAGCTCACTCGTTTCTTCCACAAATAAACAGGAAGGTTGCCTTTAGAAGCTTTGCCTGGAGGCGGGAAACTCGTAGTTTTGCTGATTTCACAGTCTGTATGATGCACGTTTGCTTTTATGTCTGACTGATTTGTCCCACAGAGGATGCCCCCTGGTACGAGTCTAGTAATGGCCGTCTCATGTTGATTACCGTGGCGATGGCTGTGTGTCTCTTGGCGTTCATCGTCTCCATGAGCGTGTTCCTGTACCACAGGATCAAACAGCTAAGGACCAGCAAGGGCCCCATGTAAGAAACCACCGTCTGAATGTGTGTGTCTGTTCCTCTGTCATAATAACCAATCGCTTTTCTCTTTGCTGGTGAAATTTAAATCGCATTCAAAATCTGATGAGCAACCTCTGAATGCAAGTGATTGTGTGTTTGCCTGCGTGATTGTTTGATTTCTTTACTGCACTTTATCCACACTCACCTCCCTATTTTCCTCAAGTCGGCCCCAGTCTCTCCTCCTGCAGTTTGACTTTATATAATGGATATGGTTATTGCTGCAATATTTCATTCTGTCTCATATGATAGAACCAAGGCCATTTCAGTTACAGTGTGTGTATGCGCCAGTAAACAGCCTCTCCGCACGCGTGCAGACCAGTGCCTGTGTGATTTCATATGTTTTAAAAGGCGTTCTCCACACTGAATATTAAAGTTTATCTCAGCAGTTCTGACCCACTTGACCCCATCCTTGATCTCTTTCATGCTCCTTCCTCTCTCATGTGTTGCCGCTCACTCTCCTTTTGTGAAAAGCTTGGCCTGATGGCACCAGGTTTAATTATGTGATAGTATGTACAGTACAAAAAAAAGACTGCAGCAATGATAAGAGCATTAGTGGAAGTCCCATTAAATCTGTTGCTGACAATATTTTAATGTGCACTGTGACCCCGTGCAGCTTTGCTCATTAACTTAATTTACATATGGACAGAAAAAAAAGCCATTTTCAAAACATGAGATTTCCATTAGAGCCCGCTTCATACATGATTTCTGTGTCTTTGCGGAGACGTAGAAGAAAAGGTTTAATCACTACAAATGTGGCTGGGCATGTGTTACCAGAAGTGTGTGTGCATAAAAAGAGAGAGATAGAGAGTGAATGAGAGAAAAAAAACAGACTTTCATATCAACAGCCAGGTGTGGCTCCATCGCTTGGTTCTAGTCTATAATTTCCTCACTTATGCTTTTCTAGTGCCGACTGGGAGGTCGATATACTGATAATCATGCTCCTCTGTCTTCCCTCCTCTCCCTCTCTCCAGTGATGACCGGTCTCAGAAGAAGCCCATCTACAAAACCAGTGTGGAGTCCCTACCCTCCACCTGCGGAGACAGCCAACCTCTGGTGTGACCGTGCAGGCAGGTGGAAGGATGAGGGGGGGGGGGAAGATGGATCGAGGGATGAGAAAAAACGGAAAGTGGGCAGAAAAGGAGAGATGGCATAGAGAGGATACTTAAAGAGGGAGGAGATGTTACAGGGTTATGGGTGGCCACATTGGGGGAGAAGAGAGAAGGAGGGAGGCAAAGAGGGATATTTGGAGACTCTGTGGAGAGCAAAATCAAAATAAGTAATAACAAGCTGGGTGTAAAAGAAAAACCTGAAGGGCATGTGATTGCTTTAGAAACACAGAAGCTGCTTTGCTTGTGGGTGTACTCTGCAGTTATGCGCCTTGGACAAAAGGTGGGCAATTTCTCTTCATTTATTCTGCAGTGTGGAAAATGGTGGGCTTCATTCTTAGCAAAATGTTGGGGGATGAGCCTTGTGTATTGCAAGAGCTGTAAAGACTTGCAATTCTGTCCTTTCTGTTAGAAACATAATTGCCCAGCTGTATTATGAATGAACCATTTGGGCGATAGGACAAGGTTTTATTATTATTTTTTTTTGTTTCGTTTCCTTTTCATTTCTTTGAAGTAGAACGAGCTCAAAGTATCTGTGAGAAGGTCGCTATAATCTCTTTGCTGTTGCTGCTCTCAAGCACATTGCACTTCATTTACTTTACTGTATTTTTTTTTTAATAAATGCCTTTCAGAAAATGTTATTTACTGTCCTCCCGTGTGCCATTGATGTTGTTCCATTTAAGAGATACAAAAGAGGTTGGAGAGTATTGACAACTCGGTGAAAGCCGGACATGCATGCTCGCTTGGCCGCACATTTTCTTGATCCATTGCCATCTCAGGCTTACATCAGTTTGTTTACCAACCTTTCCCTTCGGTCTGTAAGACCTTACTCTGAAGCAATGACCTTTACTCAAAGCACTGTGCTTAAGTTTTTCTCCATCTGCCTGTGAGCACCAAAACCCTCGTCTCAGGCAGTCGAGCTCACAAACACATGCATGAACTAAAGACTCGCACTTAAATAATAGTGAAGTCACGTAACCTTGAAACTTTGTCCATCAATTATGAGAGCAGGAGGGGTTAGCTATTGCTAGTTCTACTTCAGTATAGACTAAATTGAGTCTATTCTGATTCCCCTAAAATAACCATCATAGACTAAAACTTCATCTTTTTAATTTTCTCCTCTGTTGCCTTGTAACCCTTAACGCCGTGCCACAGCACCATCGCTTATTACCATAACCGTGCTCATAATGCAGAGAATTTCATTACGCTTGTCTGTTGAAGTTATGTTGGGTTTTATGTGGTTTTATTATCGGTGTGTGGTTGACCGTAGGCCATCGTTAATAATGGGCGAAGCGGCAGTTTAACAATGACACTCCATTAACGTGTGCATGCGCCACAGAGCACAGCCAGGATAATGTTATTAAACTGATTATTCAAGCCCCCTGTACAGCTCGCCTCCACTGCAGCCATTCTTTGTTGAGTATTTTACAGACTCCGTGTATTTTCTTTCCAACTCCACAAACTTTATGTCTTAGGTCAAGCCCAGGAGTAAAGAAACAACAGGTTTTTGTCTCCAAAATAGAAATACTTTTTAAAATTCTCACGCTCGGCAGAAAAAATAATAAAAAAACAAACAATGATTTTGGCTAAATTTGAAATGCCCTCCTGCATGTGAAATGCCAGTGAGCACCATTTTGTTTTGGCCTTTGGGACACTCATGAGTGAAAAGCTGTATGCTCCCCGGTGGACTTTGCTCCTAGGGGCTTCAGCTGGTTGGCCAGAAAAGACAAAATTATGTATCAGGAAATTCACACAGTGGAGCTGTCCCCGAGGTACAGGGCTTTTGGATGGGAGGGAGAGAAGTGTAGTTTACAGTGACATCTTGACCTTGATAGTGCCTCATGGATAAACCACGAGACAACAGCTTAGGGCGATGTAGGAGCCGTGCAGAGAATACAGAGCAGCCAAAACGGTTTGTCTGGGGCAGCAGGGTCTTAAGAGGACAACGATGCAGATCTGTGACACTGTGGCACCTCCTCACTAGCGTGTCAGCAGTTAGTCTTGTAGGCACCAGTCCTGGTAGCCCTCAGCGCACTAGCCTGCATGTAAAGTTGAGCTGAACCAAACATGACACCTCATTGACTAACGCATCAAAGTGCCAGGCATTTGTAAGAGTGTGCCATCGCACAGCGCTGTTCTCGTCACGGTCACTTGGTTTTGTATGTGCATGCTGCATATGTTGTGTCAAATGGCAGAAAATGAAGAACTAGAGTTTGCTGGAAAGGCAGGTGTTTTCCCCTCATTACTTTCTGACAATGCCCCATCTGGTGCGGGGGAGCTGCTGCCACCGACTCCCTGCCAACCGGGGAACAAACACTCGCAGAGAGGCTGACAGGGAAAAATGGGATGGGATGGGAATTGGGGGAATGAGTGGGGGTAGATATTATCCTCGCCAAAACGACAAGGTTAAAACTTGTGCAGAGAAAGAAAATCACTGAGCGGAGACAGCCTGAAGCTGAGACTCTAAAAATTCCACGCAGATCCACAAGTCGAGGTCACATATGGTTCAAATCTTTATGGATGTCCAAGGGAGAAATATTGATATTAATGCTAATACTGCTTTGATCATTTACTGTCTGTTCGAACTCTTCTGGCTCTTTTAGCCTAACTGACCAAAGTCTCTGGAACATGTGTGACAGGAGAGAGAGAGAGATGGAGAAGAGAAAGCAGATCTGAAAGCCATGACATGATATCCCTAAAGTTACCTGAGGGGGGCGCCAAAGATGGAGTTTCGAAAAGATGCCTTCAAGCCTTAGAGGCTAAAAGCCTATGGTATAACACTAGATTAGGGGGGAAAAAGAGAAAGAGAAACAATTTTCATAATGGAGCAGCGCTCTCTGACTGGAAAACACAATTATGGGCAAACTGTGGCCACAGCATGAGGATAAAGTTAAAGAGCCCTTTTAGCAGGACCTAATAGGCCCTGACTACAGATGAGCAGAAACACTGGCTCGTCCAGAGCACTAGTTTTTGTTCCGGGCCATTACCGTCATTGTGAACGGTTATTTAACCAAATACACTCAGGTCTGCTCCCTGTTCCCTTTCACGAGTCCTGTGCGCATTTAGGACACAAAACAGCTTCTGCAACATTGTGGCCCCTAATCTCAAAACACCCAAAGGCTCCTGTCCTTGCTGTGATTTGGCTGTGGGTCAATATGGAACCTTCCCTCCAGTTTTGATCACCAAACAGGCAAAAAAAAAGAAAGAAAAGAAAAAGCATCTCCCTGAAAATGATTAGTTGCCACTACATCAGCCTTACATCATGGCAAAGGTGAGTCCACCTAAATAATAATGGCATGCAAATGACTCACTAATACAAACACGAATGATGAAGCTTTTTCCAACCGACTTCTGAATACAGCAAATGGCTGCAACATTATTGTCTCTGCGAACAGTAAACATCTGTTTCATGCTCGTCATCTTAATCATTGTGCCACACATCCTTTTCGGTCCGTGGAACTGAATTTGGAATAAATTGGTTATTTGCGTCGGAAAATTAACGCATGGTTATCAATCACATTTAGGGCGAATTGATTTCAATTAATTGGAAGGTGCAGCCCTTCTTCTCTCCCCTGCTCTCCTCCTGCGCAGCCTGTTTCTACTCGAAGCCCGGCCCCTCTTTCTTATCCTCACACCCCTCCACCTGCTCCGGCTCTCCGCAATTGGTCAGGAAGGCGCACGGGCCCGCCCTGTTGGCACGCTTTTAAATATATTTACAATGTAAAGTAACCAAGAAAAACCGGCTAAGCCATTATCCCAGGCATTCAGAGGGAGAGAAAGTGGGTGTGAATGAGAGGGAGCGTTACTATGCAAAGACCTGCTGTTAACACACTGAGCGCTTGATAAAATACACACTCGCTCACGCACAACCGCACACGCGCGCACTCTTTCCGGCTCTCTCTCTCTCACACACACACACACACGCACACACACGCGCGTACACACATACACATACGCGCGCACACACGCAGACGCTGAAGGCGCCGTCGGAGAGTGAACCTGCGGGTTCATGACACTCTGATTTCTCCAAGGAAGAGGAATACCGAGGACGAGATCAGGGGGGGAAATATCAGCGACAGAGATGGCTTTCGCGTCCGTGTGGAACTACCGCGTCCCTCTCGCCATCATCGCGGCCGCCTGCTTGGTGCGCACTGGTAAGGCTCAGAGTGAATGAGTGTGATGTGAATGAGAAGAGTGTCACGCCGCCGCGGCGTGGCGAGGCTTTTCCCCCTGCAAGTTTCCCCAAGTCCTCCAAGAAGGGGAAGAAGAAGATAAGGCTCCGGGTCTGCTCTGAACTGTCAGGCAGGTTGAAGGAAGGGGTGGTGGGGGGGAGCTCACCGCGGGACAAAAAGCACGTGCCTTCATTCCAGTTTTACAATCATCCTGCGGAACATTGTTAGTGTCCACCGCTGGGTAACTGAAACCAAAGCCGTTTGCGCGAGTGTGGTCCACATCCGTATTGCTACTTTAGTATGAGTCATTGTGTTGATCACTTCTCGGAATTGGGCGGCTGGAAAGACCCCAAAGCACCTCCAGACGAAAAGAAAAGTGAAAAGCGCAGGCTCGCTGTCACTTTTAGCCCACGCAGAAAATGCATTATGAAATCACCCTGTGCTCTGTTGACCCTCGTGCGTCACAGCATTTTGATTTGCTCCGGACTGACCGTGATTGGGATTTATTGTTTATGTGGAGAGCTCCGATTGAGTATTCTGACAGCCACATGAGGGCTCATAACAAATACCCGCAGTGGACCAGACGCATGTCACACACACCAGAGCCAGCGGTGTGTGTGTGTGTGTGTGTGTGTGTGTGTTTGCTACTGCTTTTGTATTCTGCAGCGGTGTGAAAAGGACCCTTTGAGACCTCACCTTATCATATGCAGTTGCATCCAACAGTCCATTACAAAGCCTTGTGATGACACCTGCAGTGCGTTTGTTGCCATTATTTTCCCCACTGGAACATCTCGGTCTGGGATAGTCCTGCATCGCTCCCTCATAGGCACAACATATTTCATGGTCACTACCCTATAACAAGTGCATCTGCTGCAAAAACAGGGATTTGGATTAGGCTCAATCATTACTCTGAGCAACTTCAGCGTCATGGTATTCTGTGCCATCTGCTTGGATTTGCTGATATACAGACTATACAGATATACAGAAGTAACCTTATCAAATTCCACCCATAGCTTCTCACAAAGTACGGATGGTAACCAGATGTTGCTTTACCAAGTTGTGTCCTGTGGCTGTTGGCACTCTAAAGCGCTTTGTTTACATCGTCCTGAGGCAGTTAAAGGGTTAAGTGTTAGGTTGGATACTGTCACAGCAGGACTGGTGGTGTGCTGCTCTGATGATGTCTCTTTTCTATAGTGAGCACTACATTGCTCTATGGCCATCCTCCAGGCTGCACTGATACAGTCCTCACCATGGCCTGCGTATTGATTTCTTCCCTTGAGTGTTTGTGTGCATCTGTTTGTATGTAGACTCCTGTAACAGTGGAGGGTTGATTTATATGCTTAAGCGTGTAGGCGTTTGTATGTCAGTCTAACTGGAGTACTGTGTACAAGGTCTGTGTGTGTGTGTGTGTGTGTGTGTGTGTTTTTTCTGAATGTGCTTCTGTATTGCATGTAAATGTGCTTCATGCCCGTATGTGATGCTTACGGTGTTGGGTTTTGCCTGAGCTGCAGGCAGCCTCTGCTGGGGGCTGCTCACTGATCACTGTCATTAATCTAGCCACTGACAGGGGCCGGGAGAGACGGGGGGGCCAGGGGAGGGGGGGGTGGAGGGGCGTTCCAGGCACTGGGTTGGATGGAGGAAGGAGGGAATGATGGTCTGTTTCCAAAAACCCTGCACACATGCACACATACTGTGCATGTGTTGTGTTTTTAAAAAAAGCAAATCGTGTTTCTGATAACAAATCGGCATGTCTCGTCCCTTTTTTCCTCCACGGAGAAAAATGGCAAAACTAATCTAGATGAAAGGAAAAGGGAGAGAAAAGGTCACAGAGGATGAGGGTTGGTGGTTGTTGTTATGCCAAGATAGAGATGGACAGATTGATTAGACAGATAGACGAATGAGTGGACAGATAGATTGAGAGGGTGCTGTGAGGACTGTGAGGCGGGGGGGGGACTTGGCCCTCCTTGTGAAGAACGGAGGAGAGACAGGGATGGAAAGGGGGAGAGAGCAAGACAGGCAGAAAAGAGCGAGGGAGGGAGAGAGAGAGAGTGGGAGAAGAAAGGCAGAAAGACTTCACAGTGTGTCTGACGGGCAGGCCTGAGGGACACACACACACACACACGCACACACACACAATCACTCACACTCACTCGGTGCTGTTTGTGTGCTGGGTACATGACTTTGTGGGGGTGGCTGATCTGCAGCAGCTGTGGGCCAAACTTACACACCACGTACAGTAACAAATGCCGTAAACTCCACCTCTGCTGCTTGCCCATCCTTAATCGCTACCACACACCCCTCCATCACTTCCATTCCTCCACCTCCTCCCCATCCCTCTCCTATGCCTCCATTACCACCTGCCTTATCGCTGTGTGCATTAAATCACCTCCATTTGTTTATTTGAATGTGTGCAATGAGAGCCATCCGTTTGAGCTTGTTCCCCATCATCCTGTTTGGACCTTGGCTGGGGCTCCGGCTGTTGAAAAACGGCAGCAGTTGGACGTACTTGTGGGAGGAGATTTGAATACCAATTATAGCTGGTATATGTGTGCACACACACACACACACACACACACACATACAGACACATACAGACACACACAGACACACAGAGAGGCCATGCATAAATCAATGTCGCTGTGAGTCACAGAAGGCAGGCCTGGCGTGTAAACACAAACATCAAGGGAAATGCTGTACACACAAAAACACAAAAAACACATACACAGGCACATGAGCACACACGTAGGTGCAGACACACTCGTATACACACACACACACACACACACACGCACCTTGCCTGTAGACAGCTTACGTAGTACATTAGAGTCTCTTTTGAACATAGGAATAGGACTGCTAATGCAAGAGTTTGTCTGAACCCAATTGCACTTTTTGATGCTTGTCAGACGCAGTTTGCATCATGCCAGAGTTAAGATTGCCTTTTTACTTTCTTCCACATAGCGCTGGGCTTGCTATTTCAGCGTCTTTCTTTGTTCTGTAATGCGCTGAAAATGCCTCCGTCGTAAGCCAAGGTTTATCCTTTGATCCAAACCTTGGAGGATAATTCGCCCCCAAAATAAAATAAACTTGTCGACAATTTAATTAAAAAGAGCGAGACCTCCCTTCCCTACTCTCTGGCCTGCCATCTGCTGGTTCACGGTATAAATTTGAGCCCAATGCACAATCAGATTTCAGTGTTACACTTTTTTTTTTCTGTGATTCCTTGTCTTTCGTAGGTCTAAATAATTGGACAACCTGAACTTGGCAGACAGTGCTGGCATGCCCGTCAGCACTTGAGAAGCCGAAATGAGCCTTTTTTAAAAATACGCTGCCTACTGCTGTCGTGCACGTCCCTGTTTGATCAACTGATGCAGTCTTAAAGGGTCCTGACAGGGTGGCCCACTATCTCAGCTGAGCAACTGCCTCAGCATAAGCTCCATAAACAAATTGGACTGTGCCGCTTTTTGGGCAAGTCATGACTGAAAAAGCTACGGCGCTTAGTGTGAGCTGGTTTTATTCTCCCCTAGGCCTTCAAGGGTCCATTACTCAGAAGCATTAGAAGTTCCTAGCCACACCGTTTAGTGCAGGTGATGTATTTTACAGCAATTATCTCATAATCTGCCCCCCAGTCTTCATTGCAATCCATAACTCCTTGTTTTGAGCTGTTATTTCACATAATGATTGCATCTCAATAAACCCCTCCAGCGTTACAGACCAGGTCAAGAGTAGATTTTATTTTTACATAAACGTGAATAGAAATAACGGGGGTGGAAAAAAAGACACGACAGCTCAGTGTGCTTTCACTGCAAGGACACATCATGTGATGAGACCATCGCATATCCCTTTTCACATCCTGTTTACAGCACTGTGATTCACTTCATGTTTTGTCCTCGCGGAGAAGTTCATGGGTAAACAGAATACATGAGGCACAGTGATTGAAAGGGGCACACAAAGACACCAATTGGCAATTGAAGCCTTATATCTCATCTGACCATTTGTTTAATTGTCCATTAGTGAAAGTTTCTGTCAATCTAATCAGGCCAGCACTAATGTAGAAACACTCTTTATGGCTGCCACCTCATCTCCTTCCCATTACTATTCCCCAGACAGTGCCGCTTGTGATTATCATAATGGTGATCTATGTCGTCCTTATGTGTCGCTCTCTGAGAACAACTGGCGTTTCACCAACTTTGCCGCTGAAGTTTTTTAATGCTGAGTAGGATGCCAAGGACGTCTCCTCCATTTGCTGGCATCCAAAGCCTGCCAATCAATCCAGCGTTCTTGACTCCATCTGATCTGATTGGCTCAATACAAAAGCGAAACGCCCTCCTCGGGTGCAGCTTTCCATACTGTGACCTGATGTCCCCTGAGCCAGCAGCTTTTCTCCAGTCGCTGACCCCTCTCGCTGTATATTTGTCTTTGCCATGGGAGTGTGAAATCAGTAAACAGCGTTTCCCTCTGCGCTGCTTCTTGCCACTACACACAAAAGCAGTTGCTATGTATTCTTTCTACTGGGGTACAAGGTGTACTTGTGTTTAAAGCCAGTCAAAGTTGAATTGTGGTCAGGGGAACAGAGAATGAGGGAGAGAGAGAGAGAGAGAAAGAGGGGATCATGAGTCTGAGAAAACATTAAAACACCAACGCCATGGGGTGAGCATTCTTCGCTATTGGTGACACAGTTTCCATGACTAAGAGTAAACGTTTATACCTCCTGCTTGGCCCTGGGCTTGTTTAACATCCTCCCTTGCTGCTGTGACACCTGTCTCCGCACCTCCCGCAGGGCACAGCGCTAACTTGGCCAGACAGCGGCCTGCGGTAACGCTGGTAACCAAGGTGATTATCCCCACTCAGGCGCTGCGACGGAGCCCTCACTAGCCTTGATTGGACGAGAGAGGCTGATTGAGCTGAAAAGGGCAAGTGCCTAAAATTGAGGAGCTGGAAACTATACTCTACCAGTGCAGAGGCTTGTACACATCCCATCTGGGAAGCTTGATGTAGAGACAAGAGGAGGGGAGGACGGCTGGTAATGAGGTGCTCATTCAGGGGTAAGGAGGATCAGTTAAAGACTTAAACCCAGGTGAAACTGTCAAGGCTGGGCACAGAGGTTGCCAACAAGACCCTATTTCCTTTTACCCTTGGGAGGTCTGTGTGTCCACTGAAGGCTTGCTGATGAAGAGTGACCAGGCTTAGCCAGGGCACGAGGGACTGATGGGGTCAGAAAAGGAGGATGAAAGGCAGAGGGGGAGAGAGAGGGAGAGATGGCTGGCTGCACAGTGTATAAAAGAGTGCAGGAAGGGAGCAAGGGGAGGAGGGAAAAGCGCCAGGGGCATGCGTCACAGACCAGTGAAGCAGGGAGGAACGGAGCAGAGGAGAAAGTCAGGCAGAGAGGAGTCCAACAAACAAGTGAATGATTGCAGGATTTCAGCTCTAAAATGGAAGGTGTGAAAAAAAAAATATATATAAAAAGACAAGGGAGAGACAGAGAGAGAGAGAGCAACCCCTGCTGCGCCATGTGACGGATTTAGAGGGGTAAAAACAAAGTGAGTAAAGAGGAAAGGGTGAGATTAAGAAGGTGGGACCAGCGCAGAAAAGTACAGGGTGCTAGTGTAAGAAGAGGATAGAGGTGAGGAGGAGGAGGAAGAGGAGGAGGAGGACGGGAGACAGAGAGATGGATGGTGATACACAGAGATAAAGAGTGAGAGAGGGCAAGCACTGTGTGGGTGACCACACCCGGGAGACGAGGTGCCGTGATCGATGAGGTCACGGCACGCACACACACTCTCGCTCCCACATGCACAGACTCAAGCAAACAAGTATTGAAATTGTTTCCCAGCAGCTCGTGGCCAGTCATGCCACTTTCAGAGGAGCTACACAGTGCTTCGGCTCAGAGAATTAAACACCCACACACGCACTGGGCTATTCATCTGGCTGCCATTTAGAATCCCTCTTCGTATCGTGCCATTAATAGGTTGGCTTTGATGAGATTGTCAGATGCTGAAAATTGCCAGTCAAAGCACTGCACTATCTACTGGGAAATCAGATGGAGATTTTCAGAAGGCAGACACAACAATGCTCAAGAGGTCTCAGATGACTTTTCTATCTTAGAAAACTCTCAAAATGTCTCTCCTATGAGTGGCAAATTCATTTGAGCTATGACCATGGCTGGCATGGATAAAGAGGTAGCTTCACCTGCAGTGGTTCCAGAAATCTCAGTAAGGACTTTTTCTTTTGTACAGTAAAATCAGAGCTTATTAGCTTATGCTCATGAATGTTTAAAGCATTTTGACATTTGTAGTTAGGAGGGGGAAAAAAAAAAAAGAGGATGTTTGCCTAAAAAGGATGCATTAGTAAGCACAAGATTATCCCAGATTATCTTTGCAAATGTTACAGAAAACCACACATCCTCGTATACTGTATGCACTTTAAATACCAAATGCTATCACTCAGTGGATGACAAGTGATAACAGCAGCTGCCAATAGATCAAACTCAGATTGCCCGGCTCCGTTCTGGACAGATGCCAAGCGATTGTTGACACAGCTACTGAGAGAGAGGAAAAAAAAAAAAAGAAAGCAGCTTTCATGATACTTCCCCGACACATCCCTACACTCTCCCAGCCACTCCTCTCCTTTGGTCTGTTCTTCTATTTATCTGTTTCTCAGGCCTGAGACAAGAGCCTCAACATCAGGAGTAGTAAGCTTTGATCCACTTCATTAGCAAACCGTAAACAACCATTAATTATAGGCAATTAATTAGCTGCACATGAAAACAATCCTTGAAAAGTTGGCCGCTCTGAAAGACCCTCAAGTGCTTATAGGAAGGAACGAGTGAGAGGGAGAGATGGACAAAGAAAAAAGAAAGAAATGAAAAAAATTGAAGGGGGGGAAAAGCCTGCGGTCATGCTTAATGTGCTGGGACGAGATTTACCGCAATGATTTGCTGAGCTCTTTTGAGATTCATAAGGTCATCAATTCAGGCTCTGCTCTGCTTTCAGCAGGGCAAAACAAAAGTGAAGCTATGCAGTGAGAGTCTGCACTGAAGTAAAGGGAAAAGAAAAGAAACCGGGCCAAATTGGATTGGTGCTGCGATTGTTTCTGCAGAGATTGTTACAGTTGGCAAGGCCACTTAAAAAGTGGCCAAGCACCAACGACCTTGAGGAAAGCTCCGGCTGATTCTCTCCCAGGATTCATTTTCTCCTGAGCAGCTGAGGGGCATTTAAGTGCACGACTGCTGATTCGCCTTATGGCCATTAACAGGTACACCCCCCCTCGCCTCACCTCCCTTAGAGTGCTTTGACTCATGTCCATAGATGTGTTCCTATCTCTGTGTCCATCTGTCGGGTGAAGAATGTTATCGTGGACTGCAGAAGGACCATGTCTCTCCTTTCTGGCCGTTGCAGTAGAAGAGTGGAACATCCGTACAGTCTGTGATACTGAATGAGTTTGACACAGGCCTTGGGCATTGGGTGCAGTTGCGGAGAAACGGTGGTTCATAGCAACTGTCACCCGCTGGGCCATACTGGTTAACTGAGCTGTGAAGCAGCTTGCAGAAGCCAGTGGGGTTCTGTGGTTGGTACCAAAGTCATTTTTAGCTTTTGGACTCTTTAGCCTTGAACAGCAAGTGGGTTTTGTGTGTGCAATATAGATCCTACATTGTGGAGAGCCTCAAAGTACACACAGCACGACGCTGTCGCCTCTCCACTGCATATACAGTAACATAGTTTATTGCAAGAAAACTAATAAAAGAAAGCTTTGGGGGAATGGGCTTTCATTCTTGATTATTTTTTCTCTTCCCCAGGGCCAAGATGGCAGCCATCTGTCCTCCTTTTATCAGAGCAACTCCATCCGCTGTTTTAGTTACCAGACTTGCTGTAACTTGGATCCAAAATGACCCATGACACAAGTTTTAAAAAATTTGCTTTTCCTGTCACTAAAATTCATGCTCTGCAATAAATATGCATTAGATGTTGGGGAATATAATACGTCTTCTTCTATTCAGAGTTTGAAAGATATAAATTGACAGATTTTCAGAGTCCTAGGCTTCACTCTTATGAGTCTTGCATAAGGGTGTAAACTTCAACTGCATGAATCTTTGGTTACATTAAGTCACTATGAAGCAGTGAAGATATGTTCGCTATAATGCAAATGAAAATTGAGGCTGTCAACAAAGATGAAGGCTTAACGGTCCGAGGAGTGTAGGAATGTGCAGTCTGCAAAAATGACCGGAAGACAAAGTTAATTTGTCAACGTCAGGAGCAGATCAGCTGAGATAACGGAGGAGAAGTTTGCCATATTTAGTTAATGTGCCACTGCTGGTTAGATAACGCTGTGGAAGCAAGTGTAATTTGACATCATGGACTACTTTGTTTGATGCATTTTAATCTAGATAGTTGAAAATTTCTTCAGTTTATGTCAAAAAATTTTAAACATTCAATTAGTATAGAGAGGCAAATTCCAACAGTGGGGAAAAAAAAAAGAAAACCATTAAAAGCTCATTAGAAAACAGCTCGCTCCTTCCTCCACTACAACACTATTCGTTTATGTGTGAACAGAGTGCAAATATTGAAATAACGTTGTGCTACCAAGATTATAGTTTATTATGCTGACTTTGCCACTTTGTCTTTGCCATCATTTTATCATTAACTTGAATAAAAGTCATGCTCATGAGCGTAATTTATTGTATAACAATATTGACAAATTTGCCACAAAATTCAGCAAGTTCTGGTCCAGATGATATCAGTTAAATCTGCCAACCGTGGTATTTTGGTGTTATGAGTCAGTGAAGTAACACATCAGCAAAACGTGTTTTAACTGCTTCATAAAAGAAATCTATCAACAAAATCAAAAACTTAAAATCCTAGTTTGATTAGGAGTGCAGAGTCACTATTATAATGGCAGTTTGAAACTTTATCATATATTTATGATTACTTATTTATACGTTTTTTCCCTCAGCTTCTAAAGCAATTACCGAACACATGACAGCGCCGGTAGGAGGGTCAGATTTACTTTTGTGACAGCGCTACTTGTATATGCAATTATAACTGATGCGGAGATGGATTTTAGTTGTGCAGTGGGGAAAGCGATTTATGAGCTTATTGGGAAAATTAAAAACAAACATAAACCACAGGTAATTAAAAAGCAGGTTGATCCCAAATGATGAGTGATGTATAAATCTCCAGCCGTGTTACCGAAGTCTGCACAAATCTGGGGCTGATCAGACTGGGCGGGATGGCGAGTTGGCACGAGCACCTACACCCACGTACACACAGGTATGCAGATTTGCATATGCAGGAATACAAACATTACACTGCTCTCTGGAGACTGTCGAGACCTTTCCAAACCCATTTACTGCGGCGTGCTGTGTCCTGATGCTCTCTGCTTTTTAAATGCCATGCTCCCTCTCTGGCCTCCTTTTCATGAGCTTCCCCAGGATGGTGTAGACAAACGGAGGGACACACCTGGTGAGTGTGTGCGTGTTTCATGTACACAAACGGATCCAGACATGCACATGTACAGTGTGTTTCAGATTTGTTTTCATCCATGTAGCACCCTTTTGCTGCCTCTTGTTCTCAAACAAAACCTTTTTTCAGTCTTGATCATTGCGCTGGTTCACCCCCCCCTGCCTTTTTGTTTTTTATGTCTTGTTCTTTCCCACTCCCATCTGTCTTTCTTTCCTTCAACCCCTCCCGCCTCTCTGATCCCTCACTCCCAATTCTCCCGCAGTGTGAAGTCGATTCAAGGGCCTGAGCATTGTCTTTTTGTTTGTACTCGCCATGATCGCACAAAAGCGTTTTTTATCCGTACTACCCCTCCCAGTGTGCCTGCATTTAACCTTGTTGGTATTTAAATGCCCATGCCTATGCGCACCATCCACTCATGTGCTCCAGGTGCATGCGCCCATATGAATGTGCTCCAACTGTTACTGACCGTTTGCAATGAGAAGGGGACTCGGTGATAGCTGGACAGATTTCGGGGAGGGCGAGGGGGGACTTTTCGTTGCCAGGATCGCTTGCTGATGGAACTTTTGGCTAACAGTCTCTCCTGCCCCCCTGCTGCTTGCACTTCGTTCCTGCCTTCTCTTCCCATCTACTTCTTATACTGTAGCCGCAGGCTAGAGGGCTGCCAGGGCCAGGTGTGGAGAGGTAGACAGTGAGAGGAAGAGAGAGGGAGAGAAAAAGAGAAAAGGAGGATTGACAGGGCCCAGGTGGCCAGCTTGAATGCCCGTGCTTCTGCTTTCCCCATCTCATTTGCATAGATAAAATGGTTTTTTTCCCCTTTGTCTGACTCTTTATTTTCCACACTCTCTCCTTCCATTTACACCCATCAGCACCGATTCATTCCCAATATTATTTTCGTTCTCTCTCCAACTCCCCTCTTGCCCCTCTTCTTGTTTCTCCGAATAAGTTACGCTTTCACTTCCTTCCTTTTCTTTTAACTTTCTGTTTTCTTTTTATAGTCTTTTTTTCCATTTTACTGTACTTCCAGTTTTACCTTCTCTCCACATCTCTCTCGCTCTGGGCTTGCTGAACTGTGCATTTTACTTATGTGCTGCTCTGCAATATTCTGGTGAAGGCTTATTTTCCCCATACATGCACTTCAGAGACCATGTAGTCCCTCCCAACCATCCCCATTCATCTCTTACCCACCTTCTCTTGCTCCCATGACTGTTTTTAACTAACCCTATATCTTCTCTCTCCCTTACAGCAACCTCCTCCACTCTTTGTATTTCTCCCGAAGCCTGTGCATAACTTTGTGTTCCTATTATCTGCAGCACAGCAAAGAGTTTAGCTCCCTCATATTTAATTCCCTCATGTACTTCCTACCAGTCTCTTAAGATCAGACCTCACACCCAAACACACATACACAACCACTCTTCTCTACTTTTTCATCTCTCGTCCTTAACCTCTGTGGTACGTTATCTCACTTATCCATTATATACATCATGATTTACCTCTTCTACTGGTCTGTTGTTGGCATATTGGCCAGTTTACAGTTGTGTGTGATGTTGTGTAGGTGTGTGTGTGCGTGTGAAAGAGGCTCAGTAGTATTCAGCTCACACATGCAGACACATACACATGCATCGTTGTCCTGGCATTTTTGTCATGCCAAACACACTCCCGACTGGCTCAGCCTGAGCCTGAGCTTAAATAGTGCATAAGCAAGCATGTGCTTATACACACAAATATATTTTAAACCGTTTGGCTATTTTTTCACATTCAATACACATAACCCCCCTATTAGAGATATGCCAGGTTTTCATCTTTAAATTTCAATAGGGCTATATAGAAGCCCACACATATACTTCCTCATATATACAGTCAGACACTGACTGTCAGATAGCTGCACACTGACTTGTGTACACACACACACACAGAAACACACAAGAAAACAGCCATCAGGTTCGCTTAGAATTGCTGAATTGAGTTATGTAGCCTGTCAGTCAACTCCCAGGTCCCTCACATACACACACCCCTGACGGATTCCTTTCACACACACATCCACCCGTCTGACGGTGCATATTTCGCATAGGGAAGGGACTCAATTACGGTGAAGGTGAAAGAAGCAATAAACACGGCACAGATACAGTGAGGCTCGCTCAGCAACACTGCAGTCAATCAGAGAGCCAGGTAGGTAGCCGCTGCCGCTTTGCTCATCCAGTTGTGAAGTGCCGGGAATGGCCAGGGGTGGTGGATGGATAGAGCGAGGCAGGGAGGTGTAGAGGAGCAAAACGCTGCCATCCGACCCTCCCGAAAATTATGTGGCTGTAACCAACTTACATGGACATGCCACAGCGAGGACAGAGAGGTGGGATGGAGGGAGGGAGGTTGTGGGAGATGATAACAGCCCACCTTCATTTCAGCCCTCAGCATACACACACATATAGTTATATCCTGTGGACACACACACATACACGCACGCACACACGCACACACACACACACACACACACATACACACACTTGATCGTCACTGGCACTGTAGCATAGCTACATGATTTGCTCACCCACCCACACAAGAGGACCAACAGCACAATCACAAGATAATGCCTGATTTGCCCAGGATGCATCTGTTGTCCTTTTCCCTTTTGTGTGTGTGGGCTTATGTGTGAGGCTGATGTAACTGTTGTAACTACCATTATTAATGCAGTTGCGGTTGAATATACTCTGGACACCATGCACATGGGACTGCCTTGCACCACCTTACAGTCAGCTATTCCACAAGCCTAGCCTGCAAACAACAACTATGAATTCATGACCCTGCTGATGTTGTTTTTGCAAATGAAAGACAAGTTTTAACCCAAGAGATGGGTTGCACCTTTGACATGGATGATCCTTTTTCTGTTAAACTGAATAAAAGAAAATTCTGGTTTATTACAACTTGGATCTTACTTTCAAGGTCTAGTCTGTCACTTCTATTGTTATGAAAAGGTTGTACAAGTTAATTGTCGAGGTCTGGGAACACGGCAACCTTGCTAAAAAGTCCAATATTTCAAAAATGATGATTATTGAGGTTAGCCAAACTTAACAGGAACGCAGGCTACGGCAATCATTTCAGGCACACTCATGTCAAGTTTTAACCCTAAATGAGTGGTTTAGATTATCTGGCTAAATAGCTGTGTCGTCTCTCTGTCGTTTACAACCTTACCATCTGACCTCTCGTTTTTCATGCTCTGGATTCTGGTGAGCACAATATCATCATAACCAATAAAAATGATGGCCAAAGCTACAAAAATAAGATAATAAAATGATCCTGTAGGCTCCAATGCCTCGTTGCAGATATTACTGAGCTAGGACACAAATATGCTAGTGATTCTGATATTTGGCAGCCGTGGGCATGTTCTCAAACTGACAGACTGTTAGTGGGTTACACCTGGCAGGCTTACCAAAAATAATGAAATAAAAAAAAAAGAGCTAGACAGCTGACAAAATCTATCTCAGCTGTAACAGCATCTGTGTGGCACAAGTGGCCAGGTTATGTCAAATAATGCACGTAATCTCTGTGGATATTTGAATAATGCAGGTATGGTAATTTACCTGAAGTGTTAAAGGTAAATGTGTCTGTACGATCCAGATAGCACAGTCTGTGGCTGTCAATAGACCTAACAGACTTTCACGTACTTGTAGTTGGGGATGTTCTGCCATGTACCCACCCACACATACATGTACACACACAGTCCTGGAAAGTTTCTTTCATGCTGTGCATTCCCACTCACACATAGAGATTCACGCCAACAGATGGAGTTCTGTGACTTTGCGTACCGGCAATGTGCATAAATGCGGGAAGATGAGTGAGCACTTATTTGAACTAGCTCATGTCAAACTGTGGCAGTTTAGTAGTTGCATTAACAGCATTGCACGAAGCCAGACTTGATAACTACAGCGGAGGTACAGAGATGGAGCGACTGCCTACTGAGAATCTAATAGTTCCAGCAGCTCTCTCACTCACCTCAGCTACCTTTCGATCCTATCTGCCTCCCTCCATCTTTTATTCATTTCTGTTACCCTCAGCACATCCGTATTTCTCTCTGCTTCCTCTTCTGTCTCCCTCTCTCTCCACCTTGTCCGCCTCTGAATTTACCACCAAGTCCTGCCTTTTGGCACTTCCTCCTCCATCTCTCCTGCCCTCTGCTTTTCCCCCCTCTGTGTCTTTTCCCTCTTATTCCTTTTTGCCTCCCTTTCTCTCCCTCATAGTCTCTTTTGCTCGGTCTCAGTATCAAGTCCCATTCTTTTGTACTTGGCCCAAATTTCAGCTGCTCTCTCTCTGCCCCCCCTTGCGACTTCTTTCAGAAGTTTGAGTTGGCAGAGAGTTGTGGAAGGAAAGCAGAGAGGAGGGGGGGAAGAGAAAGTAGTAGTGAGGCCAGGCGTAGCCTCTGGGAGAGACGCGTTACTGTAAAGACCATCGCAAACACACATCCGCCAGCTTTAGATTAATCTTATTAATTGCTTGTGCGAAACTCGGGGTTGTGACACTCTTGTTATTGCTTTGTGTTATTAATAAAAAGAGTTACGGAATGGAGGGGCTGAAATCAATAAGCGAGCTTACAGGGAAATTAAACAAGGAGAGAAGGGGACAGGGTACAGGGACAAACTCGGTGCAGCTTGGACACTGTTATTAGTTGCTGTTGCCCTTTAATGAGGGTTATTTAACAGGCCAGAAAACAGGTACACACCGCAGCCAGCAAACTGAATGCTGATTTGCAACTGCAAGTACAGACATGTGTGACAAAAGTCCTTGGAAACAAAACTGAAAAGAATTGGATTGAAATATGAAGGTGCTGGTAAAAGCAAACAACTACGCCCAAACCCTCCAGTCTGCTCACGCTCACTCATACTTGTGCTTGTCGTTTGTTCCACTTTTCTGCTCATGTACCTCTCTCTGCTCTGGGTCTTCTTCTCTATCTCTCTTCCTCCCTCTGTGCCCTTTTCCCACAGCACCCTTATTTTATGAGAATGTATTCATTACAGGACAATAAAGGTCTGATTGGAAAGAGTGGACTAGCTTTCAGAATGGCACGTTAAAAGAGGCAGAGAGAGTGTGCGACGGTGTTACACACCTGATGTCTTCACATTCATCACATTTTCCCTGCACTGCTGTTTACCCCTCGGTATCATATCAGTGCTATTGTTATAGACCAATGTGTGCTTCTGCTATTAGAGTTGAGGAGAGTTGTAGGAAATCAGCTGTGGTTAACGGCTACACGCAGCCTGAAGCGCAAATATTGAGCTATTCATAGACCAGTAGCAATGCAACATGGGTTTCAGAGCCACTTTGGCAATGCCATATTTACATTTAACAATTGTCTGGATCCGAGTGTGACACTCATTCAATTATGTGATGTGTTTCCCCTGTGTACACATAGCACAGCGGTGTAATGTAATTCACCATAATAAAGACATCTCAGGGGTGGATGACAAAGATGGATAGAGCAAAGCAGTCATAGAACCTCGTCTGCATGGTGTTAGTTCAGTGTGGGTTATCAGCCCTTCTTTCCTTTTTTCCTCACCTGCTCTTATTTTCTCCTCTCCTCATAAAACCAGGGCCAAAAAGGGCCAAGAGGCCCTGAATATATAATTTTTTAAATCAGAATCCTGTCTGCACAGTGCAAACATCCTTGGGAATGTGTGTATGTGTGTCTGTCTATGTGCATTACCAGAAACACTTTTATTTTAGGGTAAGAATGATAAAACCTATTGCAAATATCTTGTTATCAGTTATCATGTGTTGGCCGATATTTAGCATGAAACTGCAGAACAGAAATGTATGTCTGAGGTCATTAAGTAACAGTATCCTTAAGGGATCCTTATCGAAAATATTTGTTTTATGTGTTTATGTATAAAGATGAATATATAAAAATGTATCGTTATTAGATTAAAAAAAAAGTCAAATACTGATACTGGTCAACAGAAAATTAAACGTACAATTTTTGTTAAGCTTTCTTTTCCTCTGAAAAGAAGCCAGATATGGTGACATCATCACCAGCCTCACTCAGCCACTATTAATGATTCGTAAAAAAAAAAACCTATATAACCAGTAGACACTTTTATTACATTCTGGCACATAAAACGCTCTGGCTTTTGATAGGAAAACAGTCCAGTAAGTAAAAAAAATACAAACTCTACACCGCACTGCTCTACGCAGCCAACAGAGGAAGAAAATGTCCATCCTATACAAAGCACTGTAACAAGAAATGCAAAATAACAAATAAATAGACAAGCAATGGAAAATGGATTGGTTGGGGAAAATGGCAGTATCCTATAAGAGAGAGATGTTTCAGCTTTAGCTTAAGTTATAATGTTGTGTCCTTGTGTTCCACTTGTGCAGTGAGCTATTTTTACAGTTCAGAAAGATTGCCTTCATAAAGCAGCAACAACAGAAACGTCAGATATTTGGTGTAAGTGCTTGTCACGAAGAATAGTGTAACCTCAGGCTTAATAACAGAATTGTCAAGTACACCTGAGAGCAGTTCACCAAGCTCAGTTCCCTAAGTGGGAGCTCAGTCCATTTTGCACATAGTCTATTGAGCAGTGCAGAGCACTGTCAGCACTGATGAATCTAGCCTGCAGGTGTTTACAGGTGTAGACAAGTGTGCGACCAACGCTTTTGGAGCCGGATGATACTCAACGAAAAGTCTGTGAATACACACAAAAGCAGAAATATGCATGCGTAACCTCTCCTCCAAATGTATTAACCCCTGTGTATGCATTGTTCTGTGAAATTCATCTCAAGTCAGTGTGAAATTTTGTGCAAGGGCACAAGGGTAATGCCTGTTCACACAATTATCCAATAATGGATGTCAGCAAATCGCTGTTTGACCTTATTTGGACATAAACCAGCTGTATTTTGCCCTTAAGCTGGCATTGGCAACATCCTCTGACAGCTACACAGCAGTCATTTTTGTAATTATACACATCCATTACACACTGATATGTTATGAGCCATAACAGCCTATATGGTGTATGTGTTCCTAGTACTGTATAATCTCAGGCATGTTACTGCCCAATTTGGTTGAACGTACTGTGTGTTAACAAATCTACTTGCATAATAATAGAATCATCATGTAGAAAGTAGGATGTTAATACACTCACGTATTAATGTGATGTGGAGCTGTGCTTAGAATCTGTTAAGACCGACAGCACGATGTGCTGGAAAGATTAAGCCTCCAAATAAAATGTCGCCCAAAGCCCAAATTTCCTCTTTGATGTTATCTTTCTCTTTGCCACATTGCTATTTCACACTCAGCTGTACACACGAAAAGTGCCACAAATAGTGGTGTAATGCTATTGCACACTAGAGGATTTTCAAATCTTACGTGGGAGACCGTAGACATAACGCTAAATTTCACCGTTTTTTAAAAAAATTATATTTTAATCATAGAAACGCAGACACCTGACGATTCAGTCGAGACACAAGACCGCACACTCGGTGGTATATTTAACGATTTATGTGTGATTCCAGTGACTTGAGATCTGACAGAATCTTGTGTGCTCAAACGTGGCTTCAGAAAAACACAAACATAGAGGCGGGCTGTTTGCACTTGTTTGTGCTATATTTTGCACGGAAAAACAATGCAAGTGAGAAAAAAAAAAAACTGTGGATGAAGTCACGCAATCAGCCTGGCTTATGTTTTATTTTTAAAATTTATTTTCATTTAATTTTTGCCTGCGCATCTTTGCCTTGTTTTTTTTTTTTTCATTTGAGTGTATTAATGTGTTTGAAGCGATGTGTGAGTGGGTGAGTGTGTGTGGGAAGCATCTGCATGTGTGTGCTTACACTTGCGTTTGTTGCCGTTTTCTGTTTTGAAAGAGCACAAAGAGCCCGAGGTGGGAGTGAAAGCTCAGCCTCCAGTGCTATAGGCCTCCGATGAAGAGATTAGCAGGCAGAGCTGTGAAATAAAGAGTGTTAATTAAAAGCAGAGAGTGGAGGTGTGGGAAAATCAGGTAAGAGAGATAACATGAAGTAAAGGGGCTGAATAAAAAATATTTACCTGCCCACACACACACACACACACACACACGAACACACACGCACGCACGCACAGAGAAAAACCCATTTTAACCTGAGAAGATAGGGGTTGAGGAATAAAATGAGCAAGTTAGTGATGTGGAAAGTATGCAAGAAAAGGAGCATCACTGAGTAGGAGGCAATGGGAATAAGAGATTAATTGAATCTGATTTTAATCCTCCTGTTTGTGTCTGGTTGTTGTATATGTCTTATACTTACATCTAAAGGGTTTATGTTTTCTTGTGCTTGTTCCAGGAGGTCAAATAAGGCAAAGAAAAAGTAAAAGCTATCATGGTAATGATGGCTGATTAAGGAGAGGAAGGAAACTATCTGCCTCACTTCCTTTCTTCGTGTTTGAGTCAATGGAAGGAGATAACATTTGAGTCAGGCAACCAAAATGATTACAGTTTCTAACCATAACATAATTACAGAGAGGAATAATGTTCATGTGTCTGAAAGGGAGAAAGAGAGACAGGGCAAGGGTGAGGGGAAAGGAAAGGAAGAATGAAGGAGACAGAATGTCAGCTCATAGAAAAAAAAAAAAACTCTTTTAACCAAAGAAGTGGGAGTTATGGGGGGGCGACAGTGGAGAAAGTTGCAGAGGTGGAAAGGGCAGTAAGGGAGAAAGCATGAAAACAGAGAGGCAGTGAGCAAAGGGGATTAATCGAAACGGATTTTAATCCCGCCGGTGATATTAGGGTGAGCTATATTTGGGGGGTGCCAGGGGGTGGGAGTTTAGAGAGAGGGGGGAGAAAGGAAAAAGAGAAGGAGAGAGAGAGAGGAGGGTGGGAGGGGGGATTACATCTGTAAATCATTTTAATGACGCCTCTCCTCTGCATTAGGGGGCAGCCAGGAGGCCAAATAAACAGTGTGTAATTAGAGCGGGGGAATGGGAAATAGAGAAGGCGAGAGAGCCGGGGCAAGGAAAAGTCATTTGGTAAAGTAAAGGATTGGAACAGGAGACCTTTGGACAATAATGGTTATAGCTCTCATTATATGGTGCCGCTGTTAAGAAATGAGACCTGACAAGGTCCGTGAAACCACCGAGGAGGAGGA
Organism: Pempheris klunzingeri; assembly: GCF_042242105.1. Lineage (NCBI taxonomy): Eukaryota > Metazoa > Chordata > Actinopteri > Acropomatiformes > Pempheridae > Pempheris > Pempheris klunzingeri. Next base: position 19,677,010 of record NC_092019.1, on the reverse strand, counting down.
TGATGAAGCTGCAGGCGGCCACGGCGGTGACGTCGTTTAGTGTTGCCATGATGATGACGATGATGAAGGTAATAGTACTAGATACCATCCTCCTGGATGGCTGATGAAGATGCTGGTGTAAAGCTGATCATGATTATGATCGTTGGAATTACGATTACGGTAATGGAGATGATGATGAATGTGATGACAGTGTCATGGCTGCTCGTGCTGTCAGTTCTGCTAATTATCCATCCATCCAATTTCTATGGCTGCTTATCCTGTGGTGGGTCACAGGAGGGCTGGAACTTTTCCCGGCATGCATTAGGCGAGGGATGAGAAGCGTATCACGGGGTTATCACATACAGTAGAGTCATACGCTCGCATTAACGCCTTCAGAGTTTCCAATTCACCTGAGCTGCATGTCGGTGGACCGTTGGATAGAATTGGAGACCCTGTGCTGCCCTCTCTGCTAATTATTGTAAGCTAAATTTAAAATGTGATTTCAGCCGTTCCAGTTAATTGTGCGTCTGAGAAGACAGTGTGCTCTTTGGGTTCAGAACGGTTCTGAGTAGTATTTTAAAATGCAGTGTTCAAGTCTTTCCTTTTTTTTTCATTTGCACAATTTGTAAAAGCAGCAAATGCTCACATTTTAGAAGCTGGTATCTGCAAATGTTTGACATTTGAGCCCTAATTTTCTATTTTATTATTAACCTTGAAAAATCTGGTGTACTTCACAGTATAGGCGCAAGATTTTTCAAGCTTATGTTACTACAAAACTCCCATGCCTGTATATACATTGGAGGCGTTATTGGTCGCTGTAATCATTCCTCCTGTCCATACCGGCTCTCAAAGGATCCCTTCCTAATGCAATTATAATGTAAAAGAAGGGGGGCAAAATCCATAGCCCTTTTTCTGTGCAAAAACGGATTCTAACGTTCAACTGAATCTAATACGAGGCTCCAGCAGTCTGAGATGGTTAGTAGAGTTGGAAGTAAAGTTACATCCTTTTTCTTAGAGGGATTTTTATTTTTAAATGATGTCCTTTTAATAGAGAGTTGACAAGTGAACTAAGAGAGACAACATGCAATGAAAGTTCACTTCATGTGGCGTGCACTTCATGTTCAGTGCCTTAAACCCTTAAGCCACCAGGCTGCCCCGGAGGGAATTTCATACCAAAAAGACTGTAACTCTGGAGAATGGCCACTTGATTTGCCTAACTCAAAGCGCTGAAAACTCAAAGCTGCTGTAGCTGAATTTTGAAGTGCAATATTTTCTGTCATCACTTTTTATCAGTGTCATTTTAGGAAGGGATCTCTTTGACTACTTAGAGAAGAACAACTGCGGCGACCAATAACTTTCAACGTGCATATGGACGTGTGACCAGTGTGAAAAGAGAGACTTAAAAAAAATGTGAATCTATTCTTTAAAGCCAGCAACCCTCCCCCACGATGCAGATAAAAGCTGCCATAATGGTGAGAATTGCAGAAGAGGCGGTGATGTCGACATGCTGTAAGATCAGTCAGACAGTGGCGTGAGCACCTGTGATGATGACAATGATGTAACTCAAAGCATTTGCATGTAATTGAACTTTATCACAAGTCAGACCCCCACGCGTGAAGGATGTTCTCACTCACATGTTGACAGTGAGTCAGTCTGTGAGCTCTCTAAGTGTTTCTACCATTACCACTGTGCTATCAATGTTAATGATGAAAATGAACTGTTACATTGGCTGCCATCAGTCATCTAACAGGGCCTGTGGGATTGGCCTTTGTCGTTCCTGTCTGACCCCCTCCACACGCTTACACCAATCCATAATTCATGTGGTGTGTAGTGGCTGCTGGATGGTGATACTGAGATGCTATCTGCTGTACACGGACGGCTGTTTGTTTTGCTGGAGAGCTGCATATAAATGAACGCAGGCGGGAAGGAAACCCATATAGGCTTATCTAAGGTGCAACGGATGCTGGCTCGGCAGTGAATGAAGGGAAAGATGAACAGAAGGATGAGAGGGAGCCAAGTGGAGAGGTGCAGCACTGTGCACTCAGGTGATGCATAGGTGTATGTGCTCTGTTTGTGAGTGTGTGATTGCAGATGTGTTTAACGGGGTGGAGCAGGTGTGTGTGTGTGTGTGTGTGTGTGTGTGTGTGGGGGGGGGGCGTCTGTGTGAAAGAGAGAATAGATGAAGAGAGGGGAGCTGATTAAGGTGTGTGTGAGTGTTTCTGTGTTTCTGTGTCCCATGACTATAGGCATGTCTGAGTGTGATTATTCTGTGACCTGTCGCCTTTGGCTCTGCATCTACATAGACCCTCTCATTTCCACCACACGTACACACAAACACACACACATACACACTCTCTCCTAAATCCAGTGCGTAAATCCAGCCAAGGGCCACAGGGCAGGCAGGAAAAGCACCTCAGAGACACAGAATCTCTCTCTTGCTCCCTCTTTTTCACTCTCTGATCTCTCCCTCCCTCGACTTTTTTCCCCCTCTTTCCTAAATCCTCATCTCCATATTCATAGACAGAGGGGCCCTTTAAGAGGGCTGCTATCTGAAATGGGCCGGCAGCACCTCTTGTTTGTGGCTCTCCAAATGGAGAAAAGCCATTTCCTCTTCCTGTCAAGCATGGAGGTATACTAGTGTGTGCAAGTATGTGTTTGTGCATGCACGTCTGTGGTGTGCACCTATGTTTGGATGGATAGTTGCGTTGTCAGGCAGTTTCACAGTCTTATAGGCTGAGAGCAGGCCAACTGTCGGAAGCTAAACCTCGCTCCCACTTTCACAATCACACTTCTCCTAAAAACCTCTTAAACTGCAGCCGTGCTGGAAGAATTGGGGAAATACAGAAATGCTGCATCAAAGGCAGAATCAAAACGAGAAAGTAGGAGACTGTAAATGTTTTCAGATTTTTTTTTTTAAAAAAACCCACATGAATTCTCACATTAATAAGAAACAGTGAGTGAAAATTCATTCAGTTTGAAACCTCATATTTTATACAGCTCTGCAAAGCATGATTGATGTCCTCTTGTTCAGTGATGGATTATCTGTGCAGGCTGAATAAGATGTTTCCGGAGTTGTTGTCTTTGCTGCTGGATATGAATGGGAGTGAGCGACATTGCATTTAAAAGACACTAAAAAGATTTAATAGAATGATAAAAAATGAGCAAAAATTCAAATGTCGCTGTAAGTGAACTTTCAGAAGACCAAAACATAGACGCCGATTGAATATAACAGACTTTTCAAGTGTGGCTCAAACATAAATATAATGCAATATAAATGCATTTCATTAAATGCTGGAATATAGTCTCATAATGAAAGCCCTATAAATAACTCTTGATTACCAGTATGCATAATTGTATTAGTGGAATAAATCCAATTCATGTAACACTGCCATCACAACACATTCTCTCTGCAGTAGAATGATGCAACTCTATTACATTTTCTAATTTAGAATGAATGAACATACGAACGCAGGACTAGAGAGCAATTCAGCACAGTTTTAGCGCCTTAGGGATGAGGAGAAGTAAGAGAAAGGCTGAAGGTGAGTAAAACAATGGGGGGGAGGGGAGGGGGGAGGGGGGAGGGGGGGCAAAACTGAAAATGAAATTGTGCAAGTTGAGGAGTGGTTAAGAGTCAAGAGTTTTCTTCTCTCCTCTCACATACACCTTCCCCCATGTGTTTTATTTCTTTCTCATCTTTACCATATCCATGATGCAACTGAGGGCAATGGCTGCCTTACTTAGTGATTCATTGAGTCATCATCAGACTAAAATAACGAGCGATGAAGGAGGTGACGAAGGGTGGCTTTCTCTCTGTCTTTTTTTCCTTTCCTATTCTCTCTCCCTGTCTCTGCTTCCTTCTTTGTGTGGATCTAGTCCACCTCCGTGGGATCAAAGGCATGATGTTGCATTAATGGTACGTCACACGTTGACTTGTGTTTAGCCATCCCAGAAACACTTGCGTGTCTGGCTCAGAGTCAGGCTGCTGCTTCACGGAGTCAAATGTTGGAAGCTTTTGTCTCTTAAATCCTAAATCCCACAGAGCTTGAAGAAGGCTATGGGTGGCTGAGGGCTATCATAGATCTCAGGGGGCATGTTTGTTCAGTATTAATAAATGAATACATAAATGGGCCCAGATGATTGCCATGATTCATCCCTTTCTCCTAAAAATGATGTAGATAGACAACTAATTCACATTAGCACATATGTTGTTTTTATGAAATGGTAAGTTTAATTACGTATGTATTTAATCAACATAATGATGACATTTTTCTGTTGATCCTATCTGCAAACACCGCCAGCACATTTCATTTGTTATCCCTACAGCTTCTGCTCTTGGCAACTACAGCACGATTAATGGTTTTGCGCTAAAGTGCATCGTTAAGGTTAAGGGAAGATTGTTGTCTCGGTCAACAGTGAACAAGACTGAGAGTATACTTGCAGATGCCAGTGTGCTAACTTGCTCACAGTGATATTTATTAGGCAATACATCCCATAGTTGTTGAGATGTTTCAGTCGTGGACCAAAGTGGTGGACTGACTGAATACTGGGCAGAGACATAGTGCCATCCCTAGAGCCACGCCACTAATGTGGCTGATGAAATAGAAATAAGTCAATGCTGAATTAAGACACAAGACATGACATTTTGACTTTGACGAATTTAACCAAAACCACATTCATTTCCTAACTAAGTTTTTTGTCGCCTTAACTGAATAGCACTTAGGATGCAGGATGCAGGATGCAGTCCCCAGTTTCCAGTATCAAAGGTCATCTCTTCACTCCGGAAAAGCCACCCTGATCTCCCTGAGACCTTTGTGCTATATACTGTATAATGTCACTCTTCCTAGATCAGACTTTTATGCTAATGAATGTGATTCATCCAGAATTAGTAGTATGTGAACACATTTTCAGGAGACAAGCTTGCATGACTGAACTATCCAAATAAATCACGGCCAGTTGATTAAACAGAAATAAAACCCGTGAGATTTGCCTTCACTCTGGCAACACTTTATTGTCTAAGGAAAGTGTTTTAGGCACCTCAGGACAGAATAATGAAGGTGTTATCCATCATCAGTCGCAGTTGTGACTTCAATCACTAACGCATGCCCATGTGAGCGACTGATTGGCAAACACAAAGGGCTAATTACATACATGCCAATCTGCTGGTCTTTCTGAGCAGTGAGTCAGGATTTGATTGCAACTGTTGTTGAAAATGGGTACATATCAGCAGGTGGACATTGATGTGGCTTAGTTTGGCTCCGGTTTCCAGTGTTCATCCACTTGTGTATGTGTGTGCCACGAAACCAAAGAACTTCCTCACGGTCCTGTAAAACCAGCCCCATCTGTCATTTAGACATATTCTGTAACGTCCCGCACTCCTCACAAGACTACGCACTCATACGAGGAAGAACCTGTCTTGACGCCTAAAAACAGAAACACAGAGATGTGTGTAAGTGCGGACACACACACACACATACACACATACACACACACACACACACACCACTGTACATTTATCCTCATTTACTCCTCCTGCCTCCCCCTCCTACTCTCCCTCTCTCCTCACTAATCCTTTTTTTCTCAGTGTTCTCTGTGGGCTGATTTTCTTGCCCCTCCATCCTTCTCTCTCCTTTCTCCCCATTCTTTTCATTTTTAACTTTTCCCTTGTTTATTCCCCCTGCCTTGTTCCCTTTTCTTCCCAATCCCTCCCTGCCTGCCTCCTGTCATTTCTCCTTCCACCTGCTCTCATTTCTCTTCCTGGCTCATTTTCTCCTTCTCCCTCTGTCTCATAGTGTATCACTGCAGACTCTTGTAGTCAATTATCCCTTCTGTTAATGAGCAGATAAATCTAATTGCTCTCTCCTTCAGTGCCTAACAGCGTCTCTCTTCTCTGCCTTTCTAAGCCCACAGGATGGGCATCATTCTCTCCCCCCATCATTTTTCAGCCCTTCCTCCTCACAGTGGAACTATTCCTCTTTTTCATCCTCCCTTGTGGCTACCTGGGCTTCACAACCATTTGAATTGGTCTTCCTGTTGGGTTTCTACCTGCATCTTTCATGTCATCCCCACTTATTTCTTTCTGCCTCCCTGACCTTTTCTTTCACCTTACCCTCCTACATTTTCAACCCAGCTGACTCTTCACCTTCACCTCGACTCCACCTCTGCTCATTTTATCACTCCTCTTCTTCTCTCCGCTTCAGTGTGACCAGTATTTTAAGAGGGATGATAGGCTGTGAAGGGCTGGTGGCCATAGGGATTGATAGCGACAGAGGGCATGGTTGGTTTATCTTCTCTGCTCACGGGGCCAGCTCTCTCACTGATAATCTTTCCACCATGGACGGATTTTTATGGCGTTACTCACTTCACAGTCACAGACTGAGGCAGGAGCTTATTAGTGAGCCACCTCTTTTAGTCAAGTGTTAAACAACAATGGCCACAGAACAGACACAAACTCAGAGCAGGAATAACACTATTAATAGAAGTTTGTTTTTAAGTATAGACTACTCATTTTTGGGAAGTGGTCCCTCTCAGTCGAGTGACTAGCATCTGACTGGCTGGCTGATCAGTGTTGGGTAAGGTTACTCGCTCTTTGGTGCAAACTATAGCCAGAATCTGAAATATATTCTGCAAAGTGAGAGGTTGAATAATGAATACTAGATTTGATACAACTACTCCATAAAGCAATTCAAAGTTAAAGCAATTGAAAGTTAATTGGATTGAACTTTAATAATTTATTGCCTTTTAAGTAATTTTAGGCAAAAGTATTGAAAATTCACCTGCACCAGCTTCTGCAAAGTGAAAATTTACTGTTTTTCTTAGTTTAATATGATAGTGAGATGAATATCTTCAGATTGTGGACTGTGGGTCAAACTAAAAACGGGCCTTATTCACTATTTTCTGATTTTCTAATTTTCTGATTCTGCCTTTCAAAACTTCTCACTTTGGTTCAGACATACTCCACCCAAGGTTGGCATTTCTCGTACATGCTGTGTTTACCTACTGCATATGCTTTATTTATTTTTATTTTTTTATATTCTTTTTATTGAGTTTTATGGTATGTGCAAATAATAATAATAGTAATAATAAGAAGAATAAACTAAAAAACAAACAAACAAACAAGCAAACAGGAAGGCAAGAACAAAAACAAAACAAACCCACCCACCACAAAACTAACTTCATGTGCTGCAATACAATATACAGAATTTTACAGAAATAAATGCAACCACATATACTTATCAGACAGTATTTAAAAAAGTTTTTGTAGAAAAGTATGCAGAGGTGTCCAGAGTCTCCAAAATTTTTCTGATTTGTGATTCAGATCGTGGGTCAATTTTTCCAAAGGAAGAAGAGCCGATATCTGAGACATCCACATATTGACCGTAGGGACCTGGGGGGCCGACCATCGCAGTAATATGCATTTCTTAGCAAGGAATAACAGGAGTGTTAATAGAGACCTTGTATCTGTGTCAAAAAGATTACCAGGTGCATGGTTTAACAAATAGAAAGAGGATGACATTGTGAAACGTTTACCAGTCACTTCCTGGATAACAGAGTGTACACCTTTCCAAAACATTTTGATGTGATCACATGACCAGAACAAATGGATAAATGACCCCTTATGAACTTTACATTTATAACAAAGGTTTGAGCTGTTGGGGAACATCCTTTGGAAGCGAACAGGGGTGAAGTAAGTCCTATGAAAACATTTGAAATTTTGTTCATGTATTGAGATGGAAGTACGCATATGCTTTATTTAACCAGATTAAAGTCTCACTGAAATTAAAATTTGTTTTTCAAGAGTGTCCTGGCCAAGAGAGCGACATAAATATTGATGAAATATTGATGAAATATGAATGTATAAAAAATGGCAGTTTCAGGACAGCCTCTGATTAGGTGAATAAAAACACTCCCAACAGCTTAAAAATTACTTTATTTACTATCATTACAAGTACACTGAAATAAACACCACAGAGCAGTGAGCTTAGAGCAGAGTCTGCTTGACAAACAATCTTTCCTATCGTCGTTATACCTAAGAGAACAAGTTCACGTACAGCGGCTGTTTGACTCTTCTTAGCTAACTCGTCGTAGAATGTCTGAATGTCAGCGCCTCGTAAGACAGACAGCACCTCAGCTGTAAGGGGTTCTTTTCATTTTAAAGATTTACTGCTCTTTGGTGCTCCTTTTCTTGAACGCTGGTAGTGATCTATTTCTCCTAATGTGAACTCCATTCAGTGGTAGCTCTTTAACTGGTGACCTTTATACATTGGAAAAACCTGTGCTTTTCGCAGTGAAATAACACTTATCACAGTGCAAATAAACAAAACCACTACTGAATGTGGTGCTGAGCTACACTGATCCTTGTGCTCACACTAATTATCTGCATGAGGGCTGTTACCGCATTTCCTCTGTGCAGTGAGCAGCGCACCTCCCTCTACACTCACAATAGGGTGAAAACTGATGTGTCAACACTCCATAATGTATGTGAGATGTTGGCAGAGGAGGCGTCTTATTGACATAATTGATGTCGCTGGATGGCAGGGTAGCTGTAATAACAGACATTACACAGTAGTAGCAAATGGCACAGAGTTAGCCTAGAATCCGCTTGCTGTGCCATGCAGGGGTCAGCATGAATTATCGGTTACTGTCACACTTAATGCGAAGCTGGCCAGGCAAGCATGTTAACACTATAGGATGATCGCGCCATGATTCAGACCTGGTACTTCCACCCAAACAGGATGGATGGGTTAGCATTACTCAGGAAGACTTAATATGCAGTCAGTATAATAGCGGTGCAGTTGCTGTTTGATTTGTCAGTGTTGGTTCTATCAGTAAAATTATTAACAAGCTATATAACACGAACTGAGTTCAGTCAGCTTGTCAAAACGATCTGTCTGACAAGTGAGTAATGCTCAGATTTAACCAAATATACAGCCTGCTGCACAGTGTCAAGTGGACAAATGTCACACTTGAATGTGTTATATTCGCTGTAGTCCATGATGAAACTGTTTTGAAGACAGTAGGAAATCCCCCTCACTTTTGCAGGCATACAAATTAACTCGCAACGTCGGCCCAGCTTCATATTTTCAATGCGCCCAAAACACCATGTCTGTGTTTTTCTACAGTTTATGAGTCGCCTAGCAGATAGCCGTGAGGATTTCCTGCTTTGCTGAGGGGAAAAAAAAAAACAAATTCTGCCACTAGTGTAACCAGAGGGGAGACGTAACAAAAAATCCCCTCCAGACTTTCAGACTTTGTGAAATACTGATCTATGATTGCGTAAAGTATAAAAGTACTGGCTCTACATTAATCATGAGGTATTATATAAAAGGCTAAATTAATCTTTAAATGTGCCTTAACCACACTGTCAAAGCAATGTATGTGTTTCATTACACATTGTGCAGTTGTTTTTTGTGCAGGTACACTGGGAAGGTACCCAAATTTATTTTGTGCTGGCAGGAATTCACTCTTGGTGATGTAAGTGATATACATGACGTCCCAGTATTTGGAAAGCCAAAGGGTGCTAAAAATAATCTGTCATATCCATGATAGACCTCTGAGGGTTTCAGAAAGGCATAAACACACACACACACAAGGGAGCAAAGACACAGCACGGCACTGGCAAACATAGGTAGAAATTATATTTCCTATAATTCATAGTTGTGCATACATAAACATCAAAGCACATTACTATCTGTAGCCAAACATGCTGCATGAAAATAGGGACACACACAGTGGGACGTAAAGATGAAAAATCTCTCAGACATACAGAAATTCAGACAGAAATGTGAACCTGCCGTGCATGTACACAGTGGGATGTAGAAAATTAAGAAAAGAATGTAAGTACATCACACACAAACATACGCAGGGAAACACACACACACACACACACACAGCAAGACCAGAGGGAATACAAACAAGAGAGCGGTGAGCCATCGCATGGTGTCGTCAAGCTGAGGAGGGTCTGTATGCATTTTATTTAAGTGTAAATGAAATGTTGTATCCAAGCATATCTGAAAAGCTTTTATCTGTACAAGAGTTTATGTGAGAGTGCTTGTGTATATGAAAAGACATGAGTGGTGCGTATGTGCGAGAGTGACTGTGTGTACTTGCACAGCAGGTCAGGTTTAGTTCATTTCCACCTCATCTACCTCAAGCTCATGGCCCCCCCACTGAGCCAATCAGTGTCCTCCGAGACAACCGATGTCTCCAGCAGATCCTTAAGAGCTGAGCCCAGTGATGAACGGAAGCCCGGTCTACACAAATGCACACCTGCGTGCATTCAAACACACATACTCACACTCACATAAAATTAGATAATTCAGACATGCTTGAGTCTCCCGATTGGCCGGGCTCTTTTCTCATCACGGCAGATCCCTGTGGGAAGTGAGGAGAGGGGGATAAGGATGGTTAAGTAATGATAAAAGAGGTAGTTAAGGCATAATTTGGAGCCGCACCCATTTAGTGGTGCTGCTGTCATCAAATGCAGCTCCCATCAAGAGCCAGCCAATCTTGGCCACCTCACACACAGCACAGGTCAATGGCAAGACCCCTGGCTGCTTACATCAAACATGGTCATTCTTTGGAGTGGGTGGCCATGCTGGTGTAGCTGCCATCCCGGGCTTTGAGACTCATTTGCCACCCGCTGGCACATTAAATGCCAAATTAGAAAGCCTGTTGTTTCTTCAGAAGCCTGCAAGTGTGACGTTTGTTCTGCAAGGAGGAAAATGTGGGACTGATTACAGGCAGCAATCAAAGCCCTTAGGTGTTTGAGTGAAGCATTAAAATCTTAAGTAAATGCTCCTCTTTTGTATCATGTGAAATATTCTTCGGCTTGAGGGTATAGTTAGATAAAACGGCATTGCATAGCTTGGTTTACAGTGAAATTCATGAAAACATCATTACTGTTTAGTCCCTGAAAGTGCAGAGCAACGTGGAACTAGGGCAAAAGAAACAAGTAAAGGAGAAATGGATTAGCAGTAGTCTTTTATAATTTAATTTTAACCTTGGGAACACAGTCAGACAAAACCTAGGTTAAAGTCCAGACCGATGACCTGAAAAGCGACCGATGCAGCCGCATTTGTGACCACTGTGATTTTCATCACTTCCTCACAAGAGACGGGCACATTTCATTTCTGCTCTTCTATTGGAAAGCCGTCAGATGTGATTGATTCCATTGGAAGATACACCTTGATAATATTGATCAGCTGCCCTGCCTTGGGCAACATAACCTCCACTAACGGTGGAGATGAAATCTGCTGCAAACAGCTCAAAGCCAATTTGATCCAAGCCAAGTCCTGTTTGTCTTGTGAGGAACAAGAAACAGCAGATTTGACAACAGGAACCTTCCAGGGTCTCAAAGGGAGAGGAGATTTTATAGATTTTCAGATTTTAATATTGATAACTAAGGCAAAAAAAGTTAAGCAATGGAGGATTTGTTGTATTTACATTTACAGATGGGATGCTGGCCTGGTCTTATTTCCTGGTATAACTGAAGACAGATTGTCCATTGTGTGTTCCTTTCTGCTGCTGGTAAGGTGCTATTATAGGTGAGAATGAAGGAGCCTATTCATTATGCATAGGATGAGGGTGCTATTGGACATTCATGCAAATGTGACTTATAAATAGCAAGTGTTGGCAAAAAGATGATGTTCAGTTCAAAGTCAGCAGTTGCTGTACTCAGTGAGAGGTATTTGAGTTAACTGACTTTGACCATTGCCAGGTGTGCATATCCATATTCTGTAGGATGACTTTGATTTAAAATTCCTGTTATTGTGGATGATCCGATCTGGCAGCAGCAGGTAGAAAACAATTCATTATGTGTCTGGTTATTCTTAGGTTTGGCTTTCACTTTCATGGGATGTGATGAAATATAGCAGAGCCTGAAATATAATGAAAAGGCTTGATCTGTGAGAACCAAAAAGCAGAGTAACTCATGCACAACAAACCTTGTGAAATGAATTTGGAAGGGGAAAATGAGGCACTTGAGGAATGGAGAAGAGCTGATTAATGGTTAGGAACAAGTGTGATTGATTATACGATGAAGTTAATCTTTTATTTCCCTCCCACTCTCCCCCCCGCCCTTTCATATTAAAGCCCCCCCCCTTCACTGACCTCAACACCCCTGTGAATGTTTGAAGCTTTTTTTTGAAAACACTCACATTTCACAGAAGGATGTGTGATTATCTCCAGTCGCTGCTCTGCAAAGCAAATGCAGTTCACCGCGTGCTGCTGACTGATCGATGCAGAGATGCACAGCTGTGTCTTTTCCTCTTAGTTGAAATCAGTGTTTCTCTCATAAAGCTCCGCCAACCAGGGATACGGTAGAAAAGATTGCCTGAAAAATCTCAGAAGTGGGTTAAAACAAAGAACATGCTTTTGCGGTGTCTTGAAATTACAAGCAGGGAAATAACTAGAAAAACCAGAGAAATTGGTTTTGAAAACCCTGCAACTCTCTACCTGGTGAAGAATACAGGCATTTAATATTGATCAACAACCCTATTAAACCCCTGCAGAAGTATATGTTGATTTTTTTCTTTATTGATCAGCAAAAGTCTTACTTACTCCCTCTCTAAAACCACGATGTCACCTATTGAGCAGTGTAAGATGTGGAGAGCGTCAGATTTTAGATAATATAATGTAATTCCTACATTATTTGAAAAGTGCAGATTCTGCAGACGGTGCTCCCTCTGGTAAAAATTGTATTTTTTCTTTTTTCTTCACACCAACAAATCTAATTTCCAGATATTGTAGCTCTGAATTCTTTTTGATGTAGATTGTAGACTGTGGACATGGCTTTACATATTAAATACAGTTATATATTCGTCCATCACTTACACAGAACTTGTACAAATGAATCAATGTAATATCAATAATAAGTGTTTGCAGTTTATAGGTATGCACATTGGCGCTCTAGCCTGTCTTAAAAAGGCAACTTACCTTGTTCCCAATCTTGTAATAACCTGAGGGGGTGGGAAAGTGCATTAGTGCTTGTTGTAAGCATTATCTACAGGCAAAGTTCCATTTAAATAAATCCAGTGCATATTCTTGTGCATGCATGCAGAGAACTGCTCCTCGCATGTGTGGGGAATGGAAACAACAGGGTTTGTCAGAGAGAGTGATGAACTGCAGAGAGAGCGTTGCTCTGCAGACAGAGTAAGCAGAGATTGGTCGGTGTAGAGGCAGAGTGCTGGTTGGTTAGTCGGCCTGGGTCTGAAGAGTCCCCAGACAGCTCTGGAGCTTTGACTGCAGACAGACCTTGCACTCATCTGACTCCGCTGCCTTGACAGTCCCGTGTGGATCTACATCAGTTTCTCCTGCACGTCTTACCCGACTCTGATTGATCATGATGACATGCCTTCTCCTGCGCGTCTCTTCTGTGTGGTTACATTGTGCTTTATGGCAGCTGCAGTCAGAGTCAGAGGGTGCGGGTTTGCATCATGGCAGGGGATTTTTTTTTGGCTTTAAAACCCAATATTCCTGGAAATAACAGGAAACAGCGAGGTAGGCTTTATTTCAGCAAATAAATATGACAAAGCGCAGAGAACAAAGCGGTAAAGGGATTGTGGAGGTAACATTAATAGAAAAAGAAAATAATAAAAGGCACAGGGCTTATAAAACAGCACACTCCAAAAGCAATGGACCAAAATAACCAAATGACAAAAGCACTTCTGAACTTGGTGGTAAAAAGTAAATGACACAAAACCTAACCAAGAAGTAATTACTGTGGATGTTTACTCAATACAAGTATATTTAACAATTAAGCAATGTTGGTAAAATGGAAAAGGAAGGAAAAACATCAGAGTACGACTCATATTCTGTTTTATGTGAACAACAGAGCCTTTTCTACATTTCCATGCATTATCCATGAGAAGATTTAAGTGACTGAGTCAGATCCTTGCTAGAGAAACACATCAATAAGATGCTCGGCAGCTGATCGACACTTGACATGTTGTGGGGACTGAACCTCGGGACTTTCTGTTGCAGGAACAGTATATCTGAACATTGCATCATCCTTTGCTTCTCCAAACAAAGGTAAAACAAAGATACAAATATGATTGTTTGTTAACTTAAATGGTTTTTAAAAAAAGATCAGGAAATGACAGTTGTTAGGAGATATGAGCAGAAAAACTATCTTTATGCCAGTCTGTCTGTACAAACATAAATTGTATAAGCTTCCTGCAGAGCACATTGTTTCAAACGGTACTTATCTAAAAACTCACTGCCAGATCAAAGTCATTGCCTGAGATGAGCAATTGAAAAAGGTTTTTCCTCTGGAATAAAATGAACATGCTGCATTTACATTGATGGATTGTAGCTGCAGATTTACAAGATTGTCTGTCAGGACGATATTTGATGGAGTTCCAAATTGTGTGTGTTCCCAGGAGACTTTGAATCTCACACACACACACATACACACACACACACACACTGTCAAAATCGCACACAAAAATATGAAAACGTAGAATTGCACCCCACTGGAAGACGGTGGGTCAAAAGTAGCAAGAAACTAGTTGAGATAAACAAAAAAAAAAAGAAAATTCAGTAACCTCTGTGTTTTCCTTCAAGTTGAGTTTTCTTTTTTGGCATGTTCATCTTTTGAAGTTAAACTTCTCAATGGCTCCAAAGTTTTCTTCGGGCATTCAGATGCTTGCGAGAGAGCAACGCAGTTTCTGACTGCTGGGAACCTCTGCTGAATTACAGAGGCTGTTAAGACTGTTAGTCTGCCGTTTCAAGTCGGCGATGGATGCTCCTGCACTGCTTATAGGCTAAGCCAGGCTATGACAGGTAATCACTATTATGCCAGCGTTTCCATTTGGGTTACTGATCACAGCATAAAAGCCCATAGCCCTGATTTGTGTGCGCTATAAAGCCCAGGGAATGAAATGAAAGAAAAAGTGAAGTGGGATGTGGGAATGGTGTTGAGAAGGGTGGAGAGATGAAGAGATATAAGTGTTAGAGGAGGTGTGATAATGAAAGAATGGAGGCAGGGATATATGGAGGTGGAAAGAGGGGGTGTCTGGAAACTATTCTCATATGGAGATGTGGAGATTGGACAGGAGCGTGAGAGACTGGAAGAATGACAAGTGTGTGGGCCAATCAATAAGATCCTGTCAGGCAGATGGCAAATTGGAGAGTGGCGTGACTCTGAGACAAATTGACACAATCAGATCTACGAAGATGAAGTGTGTGTGTGTGTACGCGTGCGCGTGTGTGACATATAGAAGACAAATAGCCAAATCACTACACACATGCATGGAGAAGGAGTTGGGGGGGGGAGGAGGGGGAAGAGGATGTGAGAAATGGGAACGGAAAGAGAAAAGAGACAGACGGCCGATGGGGGTGGGGGGGACATGGGAGGCGAACGAGTGAAGGTGTGTGTGTGTGTGTGTGTGTCTCTGGATGGGAAATTAACTTTTTAAAATGTGAACATCTACCAGCCACTGACATAAATGTTCAAATTCACCAGCCACTCAATAGTAAATCATTATTTTGTGTCTGTAATCTACTAGCCACTCTTACATTTTACCAGCAATTGACTGGTGCTAATTTCCCACTCTGGTGTGTGTGTGTGTGTGTGTGTGTGTGTGTATATATATGTGTGTGTGCGGTTGAGCAGGAGTGCATAGACCATAACCTTAAATCTGTCAGTGGTGGGACCAATATTCTCCTCCTCTGTCCTTGTGTCACTCACACATTCTCTTTCCATCTCAGTCTCACGCGCATCCCTCTTTGCAATTGCACATTAATTTTTCAGTGTCAATCTGGCTTGTGCCCTCAGCCCTACTATCTTCCCCACTCTCAGCTTTTCTCATTTCTTAGTCACTTTTTCTCAGTTCCCGTATTTTTCTTCTCGCTCTCAGTATTCCCTCCCCTTGGATTTGTTTTATTGCCGTTGCTGCATGCCTTTGGTTAATGTGTGCGCTTGTGCTCGTGTGTTTGAGTGCCTGTTTGTACCCATTCAGCTTTAGTTTATTCAGTCAGCACCATTTGTCTCTTTTGTTTGTTTGTGAGCGAGAGAGATAGATAAATATAATTAGACAAATGAAATAGCACCTTCCGTGTTTTATCTCTCTTTGCTCTCCCTCTGCTGGGCGTAATCCATCTCTGGCTCCTTCCTTCCGTTGCCCCTTTTACCCTTCCCTGTCTTCTCCCTCTTGTTTCTCTCTCCCTCCCTCTCTGCCTCTTGCTCCCTCCCTCCTCCCTCCACCCTCCTTCTTGCCCTACCGTATTTTCATTTGGGCTGTGAAAGTTGCTGTTTGAATAGGCATATTTGTCCTGCTTAATAGCATACCTCCTCGCTCACTATGTGATTTAGGTCCTTGGCCTTATCTCATGCAAACACAACCACTTCTCTCTATATCTGGGGGCTTCTCACACTCTCTCTCTTTCTCTCCCTGATTTTTTTTCCCCTCCTGTGTGCTCTCTCTTTCCGCCCACACCTCTGGCCATTGCAATGCCCCACAGCTTTATCGAAATAACGTTAAAAGGCGACAAGCATGCGTTTTGTATGACCAGATATGATAACTGTAGCATTTAGCCATTACACCAGCGGGCTGCTGTTAACTCTTTATCTAATGAGCAGCAGGTAGCCATATGCAAAGACTCTTAAACCTTCCTCTCGGCTGAAAAAAACCTGCAGCTCCAGTGTTTGATCACCACTTGAATTTTTTTTGCAGTAATCTGACCTCTTTTTAAGATTACAATTTATCTGACAATATGAGGCATTTGAGTCTGACCTTTAGGTAACATCCTGGTGGAA
The DNA here is from genome assembly GCF_042242105.1 of Pempheris klunzingeri. Taxonomy (NCBI): domain Eukaryota; kingdom Metazoa; phylum Chordata; class Actinopteri; order Acropomatiformes; family Pempheridae; genus Pempheris; species Pempheris klunzingeri. The sequence continues at coordinate 19,660,275 of NC_092019.1, read as the reverse complement.
AAAAAAGCTGTCCTCACCTTTTAAAAATCACCACGAGCATAGCATTATATTCCCTCAGCCGCTCCAGCTGAGCTGTTTGGTGTTCAATACAGGACTGCAGTTATGCTGTGGAGGTCTCCGGTGTGACTGCACCTAACTGTGAATGTGAATGAAAAGCTTGACTGAGAAGCAATAATGCACAAGTAACACTTCCCTGGAAACAAATGATTCTTTTTATATTAATGAATGCTACCCTTGATAATCTCGGAGTGGATATCATAGCCTACCCATCTTTTATCTGCCACGGTGCTGATTACCATGTTTGACAGTGTGTTGTTTTTTTCTTCCTAAATGTCAGTGGTTTTGCAACAGGAAGCTCTTCCTGTGTCACAAATATCACAGAGGAACATGAAGCCATTCCCCAGGAGAGAGAGAGACGCTTCCAAAAACCCAATTACACTGTCCTTCCAAACCATCAGTCAGCCACTGCGTGCATCTGCACAAACCAGGGGAACAAGCCAGACTGTTGTTCATAGATTGAAAGAACATACCGCATTTTTCCCTCTCTTTCTCTCTCTGGGGTTTCATGAACTGGAAAGAAGGAGAATTTCATTTGGAGCTTCTTTTGTTGTTTGTTGTTTAACATTTTCCAAAAGTGTCCAACTGACCTTCACCGCTCCTCCAGCTGAAGCACCTCTGCTCGCGTTGTTTATTGGATAGACATTTGAGGCGCAGCTGTCTGTGTCTGCGAACGGGGATTTACAGATGTAACACAGACGCGCACACACGCATACAGTAGCTAAACAGCGAATGTCAGGACACAAAGGCACTCGTGAACACACGCGAGGACTCATATGACAGCATTCTCATGCATGTACACACACATTGACTGATTCAGGCGGCATTCTAATAAACACTTATCCTTGAAGAGTTCTTACATAAGGGGATTTGCGTAATCAAAGTCTGAGACTGTGGCTGTACTGTCAGTCTGTGTCTGGATGGAGTGCATTATCAATTGTAGGACAACTGTAGCACTCAAAAGGCAGTGAGAAGCATGACCTGACCCCCTTCACCCTAATTGGTTTGATCTTGGTTAAACACATAAGTAATATTTAGCGTCTGTATCTAGTCATACAAGAGCAAATGTACAGACAGACATTTAGTTCGGAGAGGAACTGTTGGCTCAAGGTTACTTTTCCTTCCACTTTTGTCTTAAAAAAAAAAAGCTGTTTTTATATCCTCTCATGTCTGTCATATTAGTTGTTTTTCAAAGATCCTGTCTAATCTAGAGACAGTAACTGTAACACTTGCAGTAAAAAGGGGGGCACACGGCTGTAAAATGGACCATCAATTTTATTTAATTTTACTGAAATAACTGCCAAAGTGCTTTTCAGTGACATGTATAGTGCCCGTTTACCTAACTGGTATAGTTTACATACTCACATCCCTCCACTGAATACGATTGTTCATAGTATCTTAAATGATTCTGCTCTTGAAAGACACATGTGACATGACACAATCGATATTTGATGAAGAGTAAGAATGTGGGAGTAAGAATAACGTTCACTCAGGAAAAAAATGTGCTAACAAAGCCAAACCTAAACTGTAAACCACATAGCCAGTTGTGTTTACCTTAAGAATAATATGTTGATTTGTTAGGTTTTTCCTCTGAGAACATTGAAACAAATACCGAAACATAAAATATGAATGAGTTTTCTAGTAGGCTGTTCTGTTTTGTTGGCCTCTCCAAGTTAAGAGTTTGCTGTTAGATACCAGCATCTCTTCCCATATATCCATCCAACTGTAATTTGTTGCAGTTGTTACAGTTTCTCATAGCTGTTTTCACTGGTGCTCATTTAGACGAATACTGAGACCTGCATTTTGAGGTGCTGTCGGCGCAGTTATTCAGCGACACCAAAGTTAAATCAGCTTTGTTGTCACCTACACAAATGGATCAAAGCGAAGGAGTTACGATGCAGAGAATGAATAAACCACTTGCAGGTGAACATGCCCTAACGGAAAGGGCTTGGTGAAAGCATTCAGAGGTCATGGTGCTTCAGGGCTGGAAACCAAAAGGATTTTGTGATGCATATTACAATAGAAACTTGTTTTGTCAGTTGGCTAAAAGTTCTTTGTGTGTGACAGTGCTCTTTGTGTAGGTTTGTGCGTGAACTTTTCGCGTGTGCAGCAGAGTGTCAGCTGTACACATGTAAAAACCCAGATCCCACAACACAGATCTCACCCCTGCAATCTCAACTTTGATTGCTTATTCATGTCCAGCGTTCTCCATTTCAGAATAGCCTCTATTTGCATGCTTGTGTCACTGTGCTGCAGGTACGCTGCGTGTGGGTGTTCAATTCTGGCACAGAGCTGATTCACTGTATGCCAGCTCACCAGTGTGATTTTTCTCGGGGACAAGGGTAGGTCATGTTTGTACTTGTTAGTTTCGGGAAGCCGGCTGTGAGTGTGTGCCAAGGTGTGACTCTGGGTAATTTAGTATGTGAGCCTGTCTGCCTTATTGACAACATGTGTCTGTCCCTCTGTTGTTGTCGTCTGTATCTCTTTCTGTTCCCGCAAAAGCTGGAAAACCACAATTTCCTCATCCATGATAATAATGACGTCAGCTTTTCTTTAAATTTATCTTGACATGATGTTACAATTCACCACAAACAGCGCTGCTAAAATCCTTGAATGCTTTAAATATTACAGAACATCGTATGTGAAGAATCTACATTATAGAATTAGGGCATGTATGCGTCATTAGCAGCAATGTGTGCTGTTACAGAGCATTCCAGTCAGTCCCTCTGCACCACGTGAAGAACCAGGTACTTCTGTCATGCTTAATTAATTCATTGCAGAGTTGGCACAGCTGAGGAAGCAGCTCAACAATGCCATATTATTAACTTGTAAGTTGTTATGGCGAACAAACTTTGACCTCCAGCGGACACGGAGCAACGGTAGCATTTACTTGATGTTATGTCCCATATTTACCCCAGTTTTAGCTTATCTTGGTCTCCAGCTACTTCAGATGGACGTCTCTGGCTCTTTAGCTGCTAAATGGTAACCCTGAATGCTAGTTTTTAATTTTTCTGTCTGTTGTTTGGTGGGGTGCAGGTCATAAATGGTACAGTGGATAAATCAGACCTTTTGTGGAGAAAACAGATGCCTGCTGTGTCTGGAAGTGGAACTGAAACACACGAGCAAAGCTGCAGGCCTTTAGACCAAAACCATGAGCTGAAAGATCTAAAACACTGTAAAACTGAGAACCACAGAGCGGTTTGTGATATTGTTTTTTGCGTGTTCGTCACTATGAGTGACCTCTTTCATAATACACTGTTGCCCATAAAGTTGGAATAATTGTTCAATACCCCCAATTTTGTTAAAGCCTGAATACACAGTTTGCAAAGGTTAATTGTGGTTTAAGTTTCACTGTGATATGTTTGGAAGACTTTGATCAATAAAGTTGAGAAGATATACACTTTATTTATCAAGAATAAATCACATTGTCACAATCATTTCATGAGAAGAGGGAAAAAAACATTTTATTCCAACTCACACATGTAGGTAGTTTATCTATTGTTAATATTTAATTGAATATTGCAGAGTTAACATGCAATAAGATTAAATATGCTTTATATCTGTGTAAAATATGAGCAATTTCCAATTACTGTATAGAGCCATTTGAGAGAAATTCTGCACCTGGATGAAGCAATTATTTTGATAATCAATGAATAATTGCAGTCATGCAGAAATAATGAAGAAATGCTAAGCGTGCTCAGGTTTCAGCGTATCAAACAGCAGGATATGCAGCTTTTCTTTGTTACATGTGACTTTAAATTAAATACCTTTGAGTTTTGGACTTTTGGTCACATAAACCAAGATATTTGAAGACGTCACCGTGGCCTCTGCTCAGTTGTGATTGGCATTTTTTCACATTTTTTTGATACCTTATAGACCAAATGATTAATTCCTTATTTGAAAATCATCGACACGTGAACATGAAATGTTATTATGCTTCCACACATGCAGCACAGGCTGAATGTGTGAAAGAAGCTCATGATACTATGCGTCTTTCCCTCTTTCCCCCTATTTCAGGGGTTATGTGTGTGTGTGTGTGTGTGTGTGTGTGTGTGTGTGTGTGTATGTGTGTATGTGTGTATGTGCTATTTGTGGAGTCGAGGAGAAAGTGTGTTTCTGTGTCAGACTGTCTGCTCGTATCAGTGCCACAGGTGCAGTGTTGGGTGTGAGATGTGTTGTGGACGTATGTTTATTTATATTGCTCTGCATTTGTGTCAAAATGTCAGACAGGATTAACGTCACTGGGTTAGCAAGTCTTTAAGCACACTAGGGGTGAGTGTCTTGTGTCTCGCTTATGGCTTTGAGTGTTGGTGAAATTTTATGTCAAAATGTCTGTTTGGATTAATGTCTTTATTTAAGTCTTCGCATGTGTATGACGACAGCGTTATTAGTTTCTATTTTCACCTGTTTGTCCTTGTGTCTTTGCAGGACAATGCACAAGTTGGTGCTTTTGCATACGTGCACGTGAATGTGCCATTGTGCACTTGTTACATGCATGTCCACGGCGGCCACATCATGTCAGTAAATTGATAGATTGGGACAACGAGGTTCAGGCTCAGAGCCATGTGTCTCCCTGCTGTTCATTAGACTGTCTCTCCGTCTGGACACGTGTCTTCCTGCTTGGCTAATGGGTTTTATGGCTTGTTGGCTGCTCGAATCACAGTATCTGTGGGTGCTTGAAAGCCTGAAAATGTCTTAAATTGTTTAAATGAAACCGTCCTCGATACAGTTTAGAGACCAAATTTGTCCCCATGCAGTTTCTTTATTCAGGAGGAGTAACAGAGAAAAGGACTGGTGGTACAATAAACATCATTTTAATCTTATCTTCACTACTAAAACCAATAGCACTTGTCCCTAAACAATTCCCTCGCCTCCTTTTGTTTATATTGCTAATTTATAGTTTAAAATTTAATTTCAGATAAATGGAAATAGGCTGGTTTGGTTAGTTTTGTCCCTTGAACCTCTCGCGTTGAATTTTAGTTTCCTAAAGCTTGCAGAACGCAGAAGTCAGGACTCCTGAATGCGTGGCCACCTGTATGATTATTCCGATATCTTGCTACTCACAGAACTTTGATCTGAGTCATTGAATGGATGGATGGATGAATAAGTAGCTTCTTCCTGTCTTTGTCGCTGTCTGCATGTCCAAATAGTTTGCGGGGCCGGCTGGCAGGCTGTCTGTCTGGCACTTTCCCAGAAGCATTAATCCTCAGTCCCAGTTTCCTGTGTGAATATTTAATGAGGGTGGTGTGAATGCTAATAGACCTGCTGTAATTACCTCTTCCTCTGCTCTCTCCCCATCTCTCAGACCACAGCCGCCCAATGCCAATGTTATTTTTAGATGGCAGTGATGATAACTCATGTCACAAACATCCCCCACACAGCTGATTAGTAGAGTCAAATTCTTCCCTGTCTCTCTTTTTTTTTCTACATTTCCGTTCTAACCCTTCTTCACGTGTCCTCCCGTGTGGCCTTTTTTTTTTTTTTTTTCTGTTTCTGTCCCCGACTCTTTCTCCCTATCACCAGGTCATTTCTCTTCTCTGCCCAGTCTGTTCTGACTCCCCCTTTCTCTCTTTCATCTCCCCCGTGGAAAATGGGATATCAACAAACATTCATTCTGCCCCACTTTCATTTCTTTTCTGCTTCAGTCACCCCCCCCCCTTCCTACCTTTATCCTCCTCCTCTTCTCTACCCCGCATATTCTCCAACTTTTCCACTTACTCACTTTTCTCCACTCCCCATTCCACACACCTTATCCCTCCGTACCCCACTGTCTCTCTTCCTCGCCTCCTTTGTAACAGCGTGTTCCTCCTGAGGAAGATTTAGCGGCTGTGTGAATGTGTCAGCCTGAGTGATGTCATTTTTTTTTCTCACGTACCACTCTTTCCATCTTTCCTGCTCCCCTTTCGTCTATTCTCTGTCTCTCTGATCTTCCTTTCTCCCATTCTTTCTTCCTTGTTGTCGTTACTCACCTCAGAGGCTGAACCTCAGTATCCAACTGGGCTTTATTAGTATGACATTCATGGCTGCAACGCCCTTTATCCCAGTCCCAGTGTGTCCCCTTCCACCACCTCTCTCGTCCTCTCTGTAGCTGACATGCTCACAGAACCTCCACCACACATGTTGACAGTGATGGGCAGTCAAACACCCTCACACACACACACACACACACACACACACACACACACACACATACACACACACGTACACCTCCTTTCCAATCTCGGTGGTGATTTTCAGACCCTCTGATCCACCAACTTTTCACTTGACTTCAACACCTTTCCTCTTCACTCACCGCCCTTTCTCTTTCTCTCCATCCATGCATTCATTCATCCCACTTGTACTGTAAATCTGCCTGTCTCTTTCTGTCAGTCATTTTCCTCCTCTCTCTCTCTCGCTCTCCTTTTTCTCCCAGCAAGCACTCAGGTTCCATTATGGTTCCAGTCAAAATAAAGACAGTCCTGTGTAATTCAAAAGAGGGAGAATAGAAAAACTAAATGAAGACAGATCGGAGGAGTGAAAGGGAAAGAAAAAAGCTTGCTGGTAACTGGAGTAGGGCAAAGTATCTTGTTCTTTATTATCTTCTTTATTCTCTTTTTGTCTCTGTTTCTCAATTTCCTCTCTTTTCTCTGTCTCCTTCCCTCTCTCTCACGTTATCCAGGCCTCCAGAGGGATCCGCTTTAGAGCGCCATGAAAATCAATCACTCCCTCCATCCCATCCACCCCTCTTTCATCTTGTCGTGACGTGTTTTTCTGAGTGTGTCTGTGTGTGTGGTGGTGGTGGTGGTGGTGGTGGTGGGGGGGTGGTGGTGGTGGTTCTTTCAACCTTCCTCCTTTGTGCTCTGCCTTGTTCTTTTTGGGAGACTCAATCCCATCCACTTTAAAAACAAATCACTTTATATTTGCTTAAGGTGGAGGGGGTTGATAAAACAAAGCAACCCCAGTTTGGCCTCCCTGCGCGCCCCCTGCAAACACTCCATGATCTGCATAATGATCGGAGAGCGAGAGGGTTGGAGTCCAATTCGGGTCGTCCATGTTTTTGGCGTGTGTCCTTTTTAATTCTAAGAGTGGCTGCCTGGTCTGCCGGGCCGGTAATCCAATCGGTTGTCCTGTTTAAAAGACTAAATTAACCCCCGTCTAACCTCCAGCCTTCCTCTGTCTGCTTCAGTCTGTCTTGTTCCCCAAGGCAGTGGAGGGGAGGGAGGGAAAGACGAAGAGGGAGTCAGACACACAGAGGATTTCAAACCATGTTATTGTGTTGCAGCGGGGTTTAGGCGCAAGTGTGAATGGGCGTGTGTGTATGTGTGTGTTCCCTTGCCTCTATCCTTGTGAGAACCGGTCTGCACTTTAGACCTTGGGAGCGAGGCCATCCAAGGCACTTGGGCATAGTTAAAGCAGTTAAAGGGGTTCAAGCAAATAACACAGAGACAAAACAATAAAAGCACAAAAAAATCCTTAAGCAGATGGCCTAGATTTATTTGAGTTATGGCTACCTGTGGATGTGGAGCTGCCGCGCAACGCACTCGCCCAACCATCGCATGCGGTTGCGATTCAGCGTCTTGCTCAGGGACACTTGGAGAGGGATCAAACCAGGCAAACCTGTGATTAATAGACAACTCACTCTACCGCCTGAATTTGTTCAATGTCATTTTCTGTAGCTATGAGAGCCAGTTTAATGCTAACAACAGTTAAGAATGGCATCTAATGGGTTAGGTATAGGGAATTATGCAATCAATAGAGAGCTGTCATAAGATTAGAAATAATATGACAAGATGTTTTTGTGCGTCCACTCCCAAAAATGCACACACAAATACACACAGGGGCACAAAAAAAGACTTCTTTTTTCCCTACTGGAAATGAAAGCTGAGGCAAAATAAAATACCTTATATACTCCCATAAATGCTTGAGGCGATGGAAGATTTATTTGTAAGACACAGTGCCAAACCCCCTAGAGCTTTCATCATATTAAAATTCTATAATATGTTTTGTTGTATTCGCCAATCCCACCCTGACACACACACACACACACACACACACTCACACACACACACACACACACACACACACACACACACTCACACACATACTCACACACACATACAGCTTGCATTTTCCAGTACTGTTCAATGTGTTATTCAAAAAATGCATCCCAATATCTGCTTTTGTGGGTTTTTTTTTTTCTTCCCTGCTATTCACAGTACTTTCTCTCCTTCTACTTCCTACCCACTCTTCCTATCCTACCTATCCTCCTCCCGCCTTTTTTTTTTTAGTCGTCATTCCCCAGGAGTCATATCTAAAGTGTCCGTTGGGGATTCAGTGCTTTCATTGAAGTCATTACGCAATCGCTTCCTCCTTTTCCCGATCGTTTACTCGTTCCTCTCCATCCCCCTCTCTCTCTTTCTCTCCTGCCATACTCTCTTACTCGCTGCTGTCTGTCACATGCTGTAAGAAAAACACGGGAGATTAATATATTTATTTTTTTCTGTGTTTTTGCTCCAGTCTTTTTTTTTTTTTTTTTGCTTTTCTCTCACTCTCCTGCTTCAGTTTCTGCTTCTCATCTCATCTCATCTCATCTCATCTCATCTCTGTTTCAGTCTGCTTCCATTTCTCTCTTCTGTCTTGCAGATTCCCTTGTCTTTCACTTTCTATTGCTCCGAAGCTCCTGTCTTTTTCATCTTTTCTCTCTACCCCCGTCTGCTTCACAGTATAATCTCTCCATCTTCTCTTTTACCTTTTCCTGCCGGTGCATGGCTTGCCTTCATAACATGGGATGTGCATGTAAATCCCTCACTATTCTCCACAGATTAAGCCACCACGCAGCACCCTCACCTCTGTTTTCTATCTGTTATCCACACCGCCTGTGATCCCAGTATGAATTACCACTCTGCCTGGTTTCTTTCTTTTTACCATTTTTACCCCCCGAACCTGCTACTTTGATTTTCGCTGGCTCTTTGCTGTGTCTTGCTTCGCCCATCCCACGTCTGTGTTTCCTCTTCCCTTTCAACTAACTTTGTTTCTTGTCGTCTTTTAATCCCCCTCCTTTCCCCCCCAGTTTCTTTTCCTCTTTTAATCCCTCACTCTCCTCTCTGTCATTCTTTCAGTTTCCCCAGGCTTCCTCTACATTTTCCCTTCATCTTCCTGCTAACCACCCCCTCTCCCTTAAAATCTATAAAAAGCCCTCTGAGTGTATTAGAACAGTTTGGATTTTGCTTCCCTTTTCTCTTTTCTCAGTCTTGGCTCTTCACCCCCCCACTCCCCTCCCCTCCCCTCCCTTCCTCCATTATAGAAATATGTATACTGTATATATATATCATCTTGCCCTTGGTTTTGTCCCAGATCTGAATAAGGCCCCTGGGGGACCACACCTCCAAACAGCCTAATGAATTCAGGGCCCAGCATGAATATTTCAAACGCTGCCTTGTTCCTGTTTACTTAATGACAGAGCTAATTCAAATGGCCCCATTGATTAAAAATTCATTTTATTTGTTAGATGCTTGGCTTTTATTTATTTCTACCACTGCCTACATAAACAGCTGGAATGTGATCATGTGTGTGTTTGGGAGGCTGTTAGTGGGGAGTGGAGGCAAGCGGAGGCTTGTTTTGTGCTTCTTGCTTTGAGTTGGTAAAATGTGTTGTGCAGAGTTAAAAAAAAAAAAAGAGCGTGTGTGTGTACGTGTGTGTCTGTGCGTGTTTGCATGCCCTAATTTTCACATTGTTTGGATTTTCCCATCTTTCCTCCAGAGGCCTCACTATCACAGCAGAACAACTTCCTTCATCACAGGGAGTGAACACAGAAACCATACTGCTCTAATGCATTCAGACCTCCTTTTAATCCATCTTTTCTTGACTTCTCATTTATTCGAATGATTGCTGCTGTTCCATCTTTCGCCCTTGCTGTCTGTGGTCCTCCTTCCCTCCCTCTCTTTTCTCCTATCTCCTTTCTTTTATCCTGGTAAAACAAGCCTCTATTTACTCCTCATATCTATTTTAGTGTGTTTGTTTCTTCGGTCAGCGCCAGTCCATACACTGTATTCTGAAGACAGCAGTCGTGATGGTAATGATTAACACCTCACTCTGTGTGTGTGTGTGTGTGTGTGTGTGCGCGCACGTGTGTGTCTCAAAGCTTTTTTTAGTTTTACGTTTTTTTTCCCGAGCAAGGATGAATTGTGTGTGGGCAGGTGTGTGCGAATGCTCGGCCGCCGGATCCCAAGTGACAGCTGATCACAAGCACTCTGCATCAACGCATGTCTTCCTTTAAGTCCTCTGTTCTTCATCTCTCCACTGATCTCCCCCTTTTTCCGACTCTCCACGCGCACCTCCTCTCTGATCCCCCTCTTTGTGTCGTTTACACTCTCCATCTCGCCCGCTCCTCTCTATTCTCTATCCTTTTCTACCTCTTCCACATGTCGGAAAAGAAATCTCTCTTTCATTTGATTTTTATTTCCCCCCCCTCCTTCCTCATCTAATCTTGTCACAAGGCCCTGGCAAGTGAGGAAAAGAAAAGGAGCATGTGGAAAATGGAAAATGGGGTCTTTATTCATGTACTTCTCTCTTTTCTTCTTCTTATATTCCGCTTTATTGCCGGAAGGGTGAGTTTGTCGCACATATCTGAGAGGAGAAAAGAGGAAAAAAAAAACACAGCGGAGGAGGGAGAGATGGTACAGAACAGTAGAGAACAGAGAGGGAGAGAGAGTAAGAAAGTGATTTTTTTTTTGAAGGGTTGTCAGGCCGTGTCGAGTCAGAGAAAAGAAGGGACAAGAGCGGAGAGGAAGAATGCGGAGGTGTCAAATCTGTTTATCTCTCTAAAGAAAGTGACAGTCGTTTACTAGCTAACAATCCATTCTGGCTGCTGCACTTCTCTTTGACTCCCTAGCCTCTGCCTCTTATTCTGTCTTTCACTTTATTTCCCTCCCTCTCCCCTAGAGCGTGCTTTCAGAAGCAGCCTTGCCAATTTACTGTAACTCTCCATCATCTTTTCTCTCTTTCCTCATTTTCCTTTTTCATCTCTCTGCATTTCCTTTCTCAATCAAATATACATGGGCTTTTGCAGGCCTCCCTCTCCTTCCCCCTGTTCTCTTTCTTTCAAACATTCTCTCATGTTTTCCTCCACCACTGTCACGGCATTTTATCTTGACATTTCAAAACCGAGGCGCTCTCTCTCTCCAGGAAAAATGTCTCAATTGTACACATGATGTTGGGCTTATTCATGTGCTTGAGTGTGTGTGTGCTACACTGCCTTTATTCAAGAATGTGTGTAGGCCTCCCATTTCACGAAGTACTCTGATGCCCTAAGGCGTTGCTGAGAATCACACCATTCATATTGTCTGCATGGTGTTGTCAACTTTTTACAACAATCGCTTTGTGTGTGTGTGTGTGTGTGTGTGTGTGTGTGTGTGTGTGCCTGTATTTGTGTGTTTATGTGTGGACGCAGCATTTTGAGATTGCTCATGTGTGGACAAGGATAAATAATTGATTACCCTGGAAGTATAGCCGCCATCGTCTTCAACATGACGTGTGATGGATGCTGTGCTGGGGGGGGAACGTGTGTATATGTGTGTCTCTCTCTCTCTCTCTCTCTCTCTCTATATATATATATATATATATATATATATATATGTATATATATATATATATATATATATATATATGTACATGTGTGTGTGTGTGTGTGCTCTCTCAAAGAGTAATTATCACTGGGAGGTTGCTGCCCTATTGGCAAATGCCAAATGTTTTGTTCTGCTCTGCTCCAGGTTAATTGACTGATTGAAGTACACGACTCCTACTAATGCTTTATTGTGCTGTAATGTGTGAGCGTGAGTGTCAGTGTGTATGTGTGGGTGCCTTTTCCTACACTTGTGCCGTGTTAGAAAAGGACGCGATTTGGTGCTAAAACAAAGAAAGCAGTGCTAGAGGTGATAATGAGGGTAAATCCTGTTACGTGTGTGCAGACACACTGAATGTTCTTAAGGGATAATTCTTGTTTATTACTGGATGGGTCTCATTTTTTGCAGTTTCTACTGGTTATGATAACATTGTGCTCCAAAATAACTGCTGAGATCTGGGAGCACGGTGACATTTTCACAACAAAGTCTGATCAAACAGGTTGTAAACGTGCCTGAACCAAGTCTAACGATATTATCTATACCACTTTGATTGGTGGCAAAACCTGAAGTAGGGGCAACTTGAAATGTTAGTAATCCATTATTGTTGGCAAGTACTGTACTTCCTGGTCAAAGCTGAGAGAAGTGGGTCTGTAGATTGTGTTTTAAACAGACAGTTTGGATCTAATTGTTAGTACATACAGTTTGAGTAGTTTGGCTACGATCACCTGACTGCTTGTGTTTCCTCACCTCTCAGAATGCTTTTTTCCAAATCTCACTCTCAATTAACTTGGTGAGAATGTTACTATCAGCGATAGAAATAATGGCCTAAAACTACAAAGATAAGTATCACGTCATTATAAACCATAATTAAGTTTATTAAGATTCGAGATCTTAATAAAAAAAGACAGACAGCAGCCAGACTCGATACATTTGGTTCTGATGACCTGAGCATCAGAAACACTGCAGCCAACTCCTTTCTAGGGCTGAAATGTCACTTACGCATGAAAAGAACACATGAAAATCTCTGGACATGAGTGTACATGCGATTTGTGCAGATGTCTCTATGCGTGTAAGAGTGCTCAAGAGAGAAATGAAGATAAAGTGTGCCCTTTCAAGTGTATATATGTGTGTGTGTGTCTGTGTAAGCTTGTGGATCAGAGCGCTGGTTAAATGAGAAGGGTAATGCTGTAGCTTTGTCAGAGCGACGAGGGGCCTAACTCAGCATTAGTCCGACTGATCTCCATTTGTTCCACCCGTGTAGAAAGAGTCAGACGGAGAGTGAGAGAGAGAAAAAGAGGGAAACGGAGAGACAGAGGGGGCGTGATGAATTACATAACCATTTGGGAGTTGGGAAGGGGCAAAAAGGTTGGAAGGGAACAGAGACGATGGAGGGAGGCAGAGAGAGGGGAAAAAAAAGGGGAAAGCGGCAAATTGTGACGACGACGCTAGCAGTTTTCAGGCTGCTTTCATGAATATATCTGTTCACTCTGAAACATGTAAAAGCTCAGCTTTCCTTGTCCACATTAAGGGTGGAATTATTGTTCTCTGAAGATACGTATGAACATCACTGCAGAGCAACGCTGGGAGGAATATTATGGACAACCATAGGTTGCACCACACTTCCCAAATATCAGCAAGAAGCTCTAAGTGTCACACAGGCCGGTTGATCCAAGTCCTGTTAAGTGGTGGGTTTGAAATGGAAAAGAACATGTAAAACAGACACCTGAATGTCTCTTAATTAGGCTTGTGCAGGTTTACTAATGTACTGCTTAGTTTTTTGCACTGCAAGTTTTTTGCACTTGGAGCATTTGTCTACTCTGGAGACTTTTCAGGTAGGATATACTCCATTTTAGTGAGGATGGATGGCCAATACAAATAAAAAGATGCTTTTAAATGTGGCTTAGTGGGGGAATACTCTAAAAGAGTGGAACAAGGCCTTCTAACGGAGAAGAAAACGATGGTGCAGGAAAGAAACCGAGAGGAGCAGAGAACTCTGGAGCTTTGTTGCTTGGGTATCGTTTCCCCTCCTCTCTCTCCCTTTCTCCACCATCGCAGTCCTTTGATCTGAGCTCATGCCAAATTTAGAGATGTGGTTTAGCCCTAACCTTTCGTCATCTTCCTCGCGCTCCCTTTTCTCTGTGTCGTACATAGACACACATAAAAAAGGCACGCACACTGATAACTCTCTTTCTCTCTCTCACTCACTCACTCACTCACTCACTCACTCACTCAAACACACACACACACACAAATCCATGCATTCACATGGCTTCATGCTGTTATAATTTGTGTTCCGCGTGAGTGGGTGCATGACGATGACAGCCAGAGGACGGCATGAAAGAGCTGCCACCAAGCCTTGGGTTGATACAAGCTCACAGACCCAAACCCTGCCTATCTGCCAAACCAGAACCACATCACATTATAGCCAAGTCTCAAAAGTCTAGCACTGATGCCTGTGGCCTTTTTTTTTTTTTTTTTCAGATGTAATTATCATACACTCGAAATCTCACTCACTGTGCCACTGAAACGAATTCTTTGATTATCTAGTTATTTATCCTTCCTACATTCGCAAGGCTCAAAGGCGGAAATCTGTTTTCTGGATTGAAGAGATGTTATGCACAGAAAAAAAAGAAAAAGCAAGAATACATGAAAGGTAGTAATTAGGAAATCAAAAAGGATTTGTGAAGTTGTACAGCACATGATGTAATCAGCAGACCAAGGTTATCATAATAAAGAAAAATTTAGACAAGTGAAAATCACTCTCAGACTGAGATACAAATAAAAATTGCATTGTGAAAAAACAAAGGATACTTACAAGAATAGTCCATCAAAAGGCTCACACTCAAAACTAGACAAGAAAAACTAGAAAAGGCTGTTGTGATTGTAAGACAGATGCATCTTCTGCTCCCTTACATCTTTTGATTGACCTTTGCTGGCGTGATAAATCTCTAAAAATACATAGTTTGTATATTGAGCTTTTTTCACATGTTGTCCCTTTTAGTATATGAAATAAGTTCTTCCCATCCACAGAGCCTCCCCTCAGTGTTTTTGTCAGATTTTACGCCTGTTTGGCTTGGCTACACACACCCGATAAGCCTGGGGTGAAGAACCTTTGCCACGATGTTTATATTTGAAATATTTTTAGCTGTCTTATTTTTGCTTAAAGAAAGGGAAACAACAAGAACAACCTTTAAGCAAAAGTCTGAACACTAACTACTAGCGACATGGTGCTCCTCTACAAGAACCTTTCTTGCTTCGTGTTGTCAGTCTCGTCTATATTTGCAACTAATGTGAAAAGTATTGTCTCGTTTTTTTTTGGGAACTGTCCTAGATGCTCTAAACTGAGATTGCTGCTCATTCTTGTCAGTGCATTAACTCGCCAAAGTTTAGGTTAAAGGATCAGTTCACATTTGTCCAAGCCTGTTTTAAAACAATACTCACATAACCATTTAAATATTGAATGAGTCATTAGTCAGTGTAATCATTCCTCCTGTCCATACAGCCACTCATCTTAGCTTCAGCTTAACTTAGAAGGCATTTTTGCACAGAGGGACAACTGTGAGTTTTGTCCCTCATCTTACATTGAAATGGCTTTAGGAAAGTTTTTCTTCACATCCAGGGTGAAAAGCAGGATCAATACAACGACCGATGGTTTTGTCACCGTGGACAAGTTATAAATGTGAACTTATCCTTCAACTTAGTTGAGAAATGTTCTGAGAAACGCTTGTGAATGCAATAGACAGGAAAGGAATTTCTTTTATTTGACAGTGAACAGCACAGAAGAGCAAATGACGTTCAACAAAGGTCAATAGTTAGATTCACAAAGTATCTTGCATACAAAACACATGTTCTGAACTTTTGTTACATAATAACAAAATAAAATAAAATGCTGGGAAACAATAAAAACTAACTAGATAACTTTAAATAGATAAAATTGCGCTGAAGTTATAAAGCACTCTATAATAGCCCTACAGTATAGCACACGCTGCTTCAAATGTAGTGCATCTTTTTGAATCATGAGTGAGTGCATGCTCATGAGATACCTGGCCAAGTGGGCACCGTAGAACATTGTTACAACAATAAATACTCACAGCCAAGAGTGTAGACAATATCCAGTGATGATTAGCATGCAAAACAATTAAAGTAAAAACAATACATTGGCCAAGAGTGCTATTATCCAGGTTCTTTGAAAGCACCTTAGATTCACCAAAAATAAAAACCTTTAGCAGTTATTATAGGACTAAGGACAGGGAAAGCTTTTTTCACCCCACTCCGCCTTAACTCAGGGAGATATCGAAGCATGTACGATCTGGGGAATCAAACCAACGACTTCCTGTTAGCCAGGCAGCATCACAAGAGACACCACAGGTGAGTAGATACTAATCCTGACATAATCCTACTGTGACCTTTAAAATCGTTGCAGCGTAGTGGACAAGGATGCATTTAAGGAACCCTGACCTAAAAAGAAGCTCACAGGAAAAAAAAAAAAAGTTGGGGGTGGGCTCGCTGTAATGGGCCGATACGGTGTGTTTATGTTGCTCCTGTGTAATCATGTCAGACTCACCCTGACCTTGCTGCTGGCAGGCTTCCAATTTGAGTAGGTGGCCCACAGTGAAAGCGTGTGAGGAGCTGAATCTGAGACTAGTTTTTTTTTTTGGGTGAGGTTGTTGGTGGTGCGCTGTCTGTGCCTGAGGGGTCGAGCATTAGCTGCGGTCACGAGTGTGCTGAGAGGTTTTGTGTGAGCTTGTGTGCAGAGCGGATTGCACATATGTTTATGTGATCTCTGCAGAGAGGTCTGTTCATGAGCAATTTGCTGTTTGTGTGCGTGTGCGGGCGATGCTGCTGGGCTGTGTGGAGTTTTATCTGAACCTGAGGGATCAAGCAGAGGTTTTAGATGAATTATGTGAAGGTTCTGTGCGCTTGGGACCACTGTATACATTTTCCAACGCGGATATCGGAGCTCGTAGGCAGTGTAGTGCGTGCCGTGTTATCTCTGACTGTGACAGGTGAAAGTTCAGGAGGTGATAGAACAGGAGAGAGCAAGAGAAACAGTGGGGGAGCTTAGTGAGAAAGCTATGTTGGCCAACACCTTTCTAATGCAGCCTGGCACCTGCCCTGCAGCGAGGGGGGGTGGAGATAAAGGGAGGGAGAGAGGGTTGACTCAAGAAGGAATAAATAAGGCAGGGCAGTGAAGTATTCCATTTGATTGTGCAATTCAGCTCCATAAATGTTGTGACAATCTACACCTCTTCCATTTCAAGTTTCCATAACGACCTTTGTTCTACTTTTCTTACTTTATATCTAATGCCACTTTGACTTTCTAATGATTTTTTTATTTTCCCGTGGGCATTTAAGTGTTGAGTGTCATCATCATCATCATCTGTCTTAGCCAGAGAGGAAGGGCAGTGAAGGAGCGAAGACGGAAAGGAGCGAAGGAGTCAGTTGCAGACGGTGGGAAAAATGGCTCAAGGCCAGAAGTTGATTGAGAGAGAGGTGGAGAAAATGAATAAGGGAGAGGTATAATGAGGGAGAGGCAGAGAGAGATTAATGAACGTTAGAAAAGGAAGAAGAAAAGGTGGAGAAAAAAAAAGACGAAGAGGGATGTAAATACGTGATATTTTCGTGGCGCAAAACTGAGCGGTTAGATAACCTGAGGACCAAAGACACACAAGCTAGAGAGGAAAAGAAAAAGAGCAGAGGGATTAAATGATGAAAGTGAGTTGAGTGATGCCAGAAGTGGATGAGAGCGTGAATTGGGAAGGGGCAGCTGAGAGGAGTTAAGAGTCTTAGTATCAAAACATCTCCATCAGCCTGCCAGTTTTTATAATGACTTTTCTCATTCAACCTCCAGTCTTATTACCAGGGCTATTCAGCCCGCCTGACCGTGTGGGTCAAGTGGTGTTGACCTGAATCCTAAGTACCTTGTAGCACCTCTGTACCCATCTCACAAAATCATTCATTAAAAAGCACACTGTGAGCTCAGAGGAGATGGAGAGCCACATATTCATATACTTACTCATATACTAGCATAGGAGACCATACTGTGACGGCAAGTTATTCATAGAATAGAAGATGCTTGTAGGAAGATGCTACAGTTTGCAGAGTTGCTTCAAATCTCTGACAGAGACCCATCAGGGGAGAGCTCTTTCAACAGCAGGGTCAACCATCAGTGCGGACATTGATTGTTGGTATAATTGTGAGGGTTTTTTTCCCAGCTGCTGAGCGAGCACTTCCCGGGCAGTGAAGTCGGCCAGAAGTAGCACAGAGATTCATGATGTTGATGCTCAGAAATGTCTTTTGCAATCCTGCGGGCTGAGGCACGAGTAAATGCAAGACACGCTGAGAGTGCATAAAGAGTGCTTGTGGAGTGTTTCACAAACATTGCAATTGTGTGTTTGTGCAGGAATCTGTAACGTGTGATGGCAGCGCGAGGAGCAGCATGTCTTACCTCTTATTATATCATCTGGAGCAGATTGTTGTGTTAACGCTTGGCATAGAAGATGACATAAGGAAGTGTTAGGCTACATTACGTCCTGCGTATTGCAACGAGCAAATCGCTCCTATCACACGAACCCAACAACATTTTCAGCCGTGGATAAAAGCTCTGAGGACTGTGAGCCAGAATGCAGAGCCGGCCATCAGCAGGTGTTTATATGAATAAGCGGAGAAAAATATACTCTCACTCTACAAAGCAGAAGAGTGGAATAATATCACAGCGTAATGAAGGGGATAATTGTAGCAATGATATAGTGTGTTTGTGCCCATGGAGCTATTTACCTAACTGCATAGGAACACTGGCTTACTTTAATGCAAACAGAATTACGGTGAACACTTAAACTGCCGTGCAAATGAGGATAATTTGTAACCACTTGTTACATGATGATGTAAATGCAAGCAACCATGCAGGTTGTGTGTGTATAATTGGAATGAGGTAGTATTATTAAAAATCACATACAGTGGCCAGCCTTAAATTCCATTGCAAGAGGGGGAAGATTTCCACAAGTACTATTCTTTTTTTAGCAACGCGAGCGCTCAACCCACCTCCTCCATCCCTGTCTCCTCCATTAATTACAGTTTCCGTTCTCCTCTCGGCCTCCCACCTCTCATCACTCCATCTTAGCAAAGATGTAAAAATGCCCCTCGCCCTGACTCCCACCTCCTCTCCACACCTTCATCCCATCATTTTACAGATTCGCTCATCCTTGCACCTCGCCACGTTTCTGTCTCCCTCCACTCACATCTGCCCTCCTCGCTCCCACATCACCGTCACATTTCTTCTTCTTTTTTTGTCGCTGTCTTTCTATCTACCTAGCCCTCCTGAACAGCCATCTCTCCATCTTTTTCCTCTCTATTACTCTATTGGTTTACCTCCCAGCTTCCTTCATCTCTCCCTCTCAATTTATCCAGCCTTCTCTCTTTTTCTGGAACACAGCCTCCTCTTTCTCTCTTTCCGCCAGTAGAATGAAAGATAAAGATCTTTAATTAATCAATCCACATACTGTTGCTGACACTGTCTCCCTGTCTTATGTCTCTGGCTCTGCTGCTGGAAAAAAATGACCTTTCCTACCTTTTCTATAATTCATCCTTGCTCTAAGAATACAAGAAAATGATTTTCCATATTTTGTGAGGTCATTGTTGCTCTGACCTTTGCACAGCTGACTGGGCATTCATACGGGAAGGAGGGTGAAAGTATACTTGCATTATAAATCTGAATTAAGAAATAGCTGATTTCTTTTGTGCCTTTTTTTAAATGTCAGAACCACTCGGAATTAAGTTTTTATTCATTTATGCAGTTTAGTTGTTTCATGTCCGTTTGGGCAGTCGCCGCTGAAAGTCTCCCTTTTCAGGAAATTCAGTAGGAAATTATCTTGATGGCAAAGATTTATGCCACATCGAGACACACTGTGTTCAAATTTGAGTTTTGTCTCATCGCCATTTTTGATGAAAATTGCAGCAGTTGGGTAATAAGTGTTTTCACGTACCATAATTGTCTCCATGAGCTTTATGTCACAAATGCCTTATGTTACACCAATGCTGCATGTCCCACTCTGGACCAAATCAGCTGGCCAGAGTACAATAACTAACATCCTGTTGTTTTTCACATCACTGGTATGCACCTGTCCAAAGAATTTTTGCCTCATGCCCCAAATGTCTGCTGTATACAATACTAATTGGAGGGAGGAATTTATGGATGCCTGGAAAGCTTCCTGATTGGCAGTGACTGTCTTTCACTTTATTGCACCAGACAAAAATCCTGCTCGAGTTGAATTTTTGCCTATTCTCACCAAATTTGTGGCACCTAGAGCAAACAATGTGTCTGTCCCGCTCTGTTGGCCTCCATCCACCAGATTATACTTGGGTGTTTTGATTTTTGGCTAATCTAGGTGTGCCCACTGTCGGTTACCCTGAACAAAAGCCTTGATCAGACGCCTAGAATGTAACTGTCTCTTTCGGTGTATCTTTGTCTGATTCACAGCTGATGTACAACACCATATTGTTCCCTTCCTTGGCTGTTGGCGTCATGCTTTTTTAGCCTTTCCCTTCTGTGCAGCCTGACGCCCACTATTCCCTATAGTGAGGAAGGAGCTGTCAGCACACAAACACACACATTCACACAGATGTTTACACATTACAGCATCACACATACAGACTTACTGTGAGCCATGATTGTCTTCTGCAGACAATAAGAGCGAAGACTGACCTCTTGCAGCATCTCTGTGTCTCACACTATCTCTCTGTAATCCCTCATCTCTCCCTCTCCTCATCTACACCTGCCTCTCCTCTCCCACTGTTCCTGTCTTGTTCTGCTCTGTTCCCTATAGTTGATTTCTTTGTTTGCACTCTTTTCTCTGGCAATCTGTTTTCTTGTTTTCTCATTCACCCCTCCTCCTTCTTCCTCCCTTCTTTGTTCCCCATTTTTCTCTCTCTCATTTTGTTGTTTGTTTTATCTCTTGTTTCCCTGTTACCTAACATGCTGTTTTCTCTCCCCATCCTGCATCCCTCTTGACTTCGTAGCTAAATCGCCGCTCACCATTCCCCTGTCCTTTCTTTTCTACTCTTCCTCGCTTTCATCTAATGTAGCCTATTGCAAGATCCACTCTTGGCTGTATGTTTACCTCCCCAATTAAGTTAAATGAATCAAAATTAGTGTTAATTACTCTTCCTTTACTGGCAAGCATGGAAAATGACTTCGTGTTACAAGGGCATATTTCACTTGTGTAACAAAAAGCCAAGACACTCATGCAGTACGTCTAAATGGATAAACACTAATTAAATAGTGTGATTAAAAGACACTGCAAAGTCAGGGAGATGGTCACGCACAATTTAGCACAGCTCAGCATGTCACAAAAGCCCAGTTTGACAGGTTTGTTCGCAGTTTCTGTGAATGACACTGGTATTAATTATCGTATTGGGTAGCGCTGTTTTTTTTAGTTGCCGTGAACAGGCCTATACATGTGGAGTTATGGAGTTGTGTGTTGTTATGTGGTGAGAGTGGGGATGACTTTGAACCTTGTTGACTGTTTCAAGGTCACACTAGTTAAAATGAATCCGAAAGAGGACGTAGCCCACTTGAACTAAGGGGCTAACTAATAGTCATGCTACAATGTCATAAGGTGAAATTGCTAACCACAGTGTCACTTAAAAGTTTCATTTTGTGTTGACTTTAGTGGCCCCTGTGGACAGAAGACGTAATGTATCTACATGTAAGATAAATAATTGTAATATGATGATAGTGAAACAATGTAAACTTTGCTTCAGTATCGTTCATACACCTTATCAACTAATTTTCACCAAGATGTTAGCAAGTTCAGCCAGTTTATGTAAATTTATACATTGATGTAAAACCATGTCTCGCATAGTGTTTCATAAATATAATAGATATATTACATACCTATCTAGGAGAAAGAGGGCCAATTCAATACTGTTTTTGAATGCTGTCTGTTCTCTCCATCTATTGAATTATCGACCAAGGTTGAGTCTAGGTTTCATTTGTGCTCTACTAATCTCCCTTTTTTTGTTCTCTATTCAAACTTTTCTTTTTCTCTTCACTGATCCTGCCCCAGTATCGTTCATGACCACAAAATATAACCAAAAATAACTCTTGTTTTGTCATCTGAAGCTGATTGCCGTTTAATCATTTCATCTGATTTAACAGGGAATTGAACCTTGGGACAAGGCATTTTGAATAACAAAATACAAATAGCCATTCCTCTCGCTGATGGCCTCATTTGCTTATGTAGGTCATATAGCGGCATCAGTATTAAACTGAGAATGCTTCATAACTGGTTAAAAGCTCCTTGTCGCTACTTAAAATCCTCACTTTCTGTGTGCATTACTCTACTTCAGCGTTTAGACATTTAGCTGATGTCCTGAGAAATGTAGAACGTGTTAAACAATGTGTAACAATGGAATAACCTTCAATCATTTTGCCGAGATCTAGAATACTTATCTGGCAAGAAAAGAGGAGCTTACCATAACAACTGTCTGACCCACGATAAAGATTGCAAGGCATTGCTCACAATGCTGTAAAAGTAAAATACCCAGTAAGTACTGAAAAGAGAGGAATTTTTCTCCCATCCAACCTTGAGTCATTGTCAATCAGTACACTCCTGTTGCAACTGCAGGAAATGGCTTTTCAAATTTAAACATTTTTGAATGTCTTATTTCACCAACAACTCAACAAAATATATTGGCTGCCACTGCATTAAACAATGAATGTCAAAATGAAGGCGTAGTATGTATTAAAAATGTGGACTTCATGTTTAATGCATCAATCTCTGATTAATTATCCCCTCTGAGATTGTGACGCGTTGAAACTGATTTGGCAGCCAGAGACTGCACCACCTCCACTCCTTCACACTGAGCTCTGCTTGGAGTTTCAGAATACTATGGGAAGTGAAGAAAATAAATGGGCTAACATTTACACATGGGCAGCAAGTTTATTTATTCATCATATTTATAATGTAAGAATAAAACTGGCTCTCTCTGGTGGCTCCTTTTGTTTTGCTCTTTCTTTCTCTCTCTCTCTGCATGTGTGTCCACTGTCCGTGGTTAGAAAGAATTATTTGAAAGATTAATTGCAACCTACTGTACTGCGGTTACTGTCAGCAGCCCCGCTGGACCTTACAGAAAGAGAAAGAGAGAGCGAGATAGGGAGGAAATGCAACAAGGGAGCTGTTAACAGACTGGGATTGAGAGTGAAAAAAAAGAAAATAAGAAGTGGCCTACAAGACTGGAGGAGACGGAGGGACTGCAGAGACAGGGGGAGGGATGTAGAAAGGGAAAGGGGGAGAAAGTGGATAGGGGGGAGACAGTGAGGAAGACGAGCGCTGGGTGAGAGTCAGTGCAGAAAATGGAATTGGAGGCTACTGTAGCGTTACTCTATCTAGATGGGAAAATAAGGATATAGGTGGATTCAGCACTGTGTGTGAAGAGAGGCTTAGACAGTGAGTTATCTGCTTTTGTAATGAGTTTGTGGGCCCCTGTGTGCATGTGCTTGCATGTGCTTTATGCATGTGTTTATAGTGATGAGAATAAGAGACTGCACTGTCATTGTGCTTCTCTGGCACAGAGAGCACTGAATATTATCATTGATACAACTTGGTGTAGTCAGACACTGAGAATCTCAATGTGGATAGTGTGAGAGTGTAAGCACCTAATGTACCTCTTATAATGTAGACTAAACCAATTTGACAGTTTCTCAAACCTAAGATAGTCCCCGCTGAAAATAGCACATGTACTATTCATTATCTATTTCCTGTAAGGAATCTGAAGAGAATGAGAGTGTACAAGCATGGACCCAGCTGCTCTGAGGGGACCGTGATGTGAACAAGAAGTGTGGCGTTCCACAAGGCTCAGTCTCTGCACCTCCTCTATTTAACATGTATATGCTTCCATAAGACCACTTTATATAAAACAATGACATCAACTGCCACGGTTATGCAGATGATATCCAAACTTGCCTCGCTCTGTCCCCTAGCCAATGTCATAGATTCTCTCTGCAAGAGCTCTGAACAAATAAGTGATTGAATGTGAACTTCCTCCAGCTAAATACAAACAAAACTGAGATAATTGTTTTTTGGCATAAAGGAAAGAGGTCTAAAAGGGAAACTTTCTGTCTTTGAAAACCAAAAACCAAGTCAAAAATCTTGATGTTATCTTGGAAACTTCAACAGCCACATCAAATCAATTACAAAGTCTATATTCTATCATCTTAAAAACATAGCAAGAATCACATGTCCAATTAGAGAAAATGACCCATGCTTTCATTTCTAGCATGTTAGATTACTGTAATGCTCTTTTCTCTGGGCTCCCCCAAAAAACCTCTCGGCTCATTCAACATGCTGCAGCTAGAGTCCTAACCAAAACCAAGGAAAGTGGACACATCACTTGCTTGAATAAACTAATCCAGGTTGGATTCTGCGTTGCCGTTGAGTGAATATTAAGTACTCATCATGAACCATCTTATGTCTGTTTGATTTCCTTAAAAAGGGTTTCTGTTCTTCTCATTTGCAGTTGAATGTTTTTATGTTTTTAATGTATTATGTAAAGCACTTTAAATTGTGCTATACAAATAAACTTGCCTCGTCTTACTCTCTGAGTGTGATTAGATTACTTAGTGTTATTAGTCTGAACTTGAAAATGTATTTGTAATGATTCCACATGGGTAGTTTTGGAATATTTTCACAAAAGCCTTTTTAGCCCATTTTCCCCTAATGTTTCCCTCTTTTTTTCTGCACTTTGAATCTGTTCAATAAAAAATAAAATTAAACAGCTGGTAATGGTACCAGTAATAGAAGTGGTACCGACATATATGTTGTTGCAATTTGCATACTGCTCAGGGCACAACTGTAGTTGTCAGTGTCCTCAAGGATCCTCCCGGCACTGCCTCATCAATTACTTTGCTACTCGATAACTACTGGCAGACTCAAGTACAACAGTAAATGAGATTCTTACATAATACGACATGGGCCAATAATGTCTTTGGAAGCTCACTGTATACATTAGGTTCAGAGGCTAGGTAATGCAATTCTGCACTTAATATTGCACTTATTGCACATAGCTAATCCTCATCAAAAATAGCTCTAATGAAGTTATGCATTGCCTTTTAGACCATATGTCTCAGTTTCGGCCCACTGATATCAGTTTAAGCATCATCAGCATCATCATTTAACGTCCCCTTGCTGCAAGCTCCCAAGCACATGACGCATTTTGGTCAATTTAAATTATGTCTCCCTGGCATTTTGTCATTAACTGACCAATAACATAGTAGAACAAAACTGTGCAAAAGTCCATATCAGGAGGGTGTAATCATAATACTGATTGTTCCTGGGCAGATTTTGTTTTTGTATGGTAAAAAGCAGGAACTTGAGTGTGTACAGGAATCAACATAGCCACATTGACACCTGTGAAATAGTGTTTTTACCACATATTGTTTCAATTAACATGCCCGTTAATGTCTAATCATGTAACACGCACAGTTCCCCCTGTGAGATTACTGGCAGCTATTGTGTACAGATACAGATACACACGGCACCCAGCTGTTGTGAACAGCTGGGATTAGAGCCGATACTGCAGCAACACTGCCCTCTCTGCCCTCTCTGCCCTCTCTGTGGTCTGAGCTTTACCCACACTGTAAGCGGCTTCTGCAGGTCTTCATCTTTTTCTTCCTCTTTCTCACAAACCAAAGCAACACGAACTACTAAGCAGCATAGTTCCTGGGTAGTGTCATTTGGTTCCAGGTAATTAAAATTCATGTTGTTTATAAGTTGTAACACCAGCCCTGTTTTTTTTTTCTGATGTGCTCTTCATTATCATGCTTCACAGGTGTGGATAAAATATATTTTGTCACTGCAATGTGGCAACTTCCAAACAAAAAGTGATTACATTTGTAATGGTTAAATCTTCTGGTGCCATTTGCTAACCTCAACCACTGTCAACACTTTAAGAGGAAAGCAGATGACAGCGTTGAATTCGTATCAAATGTAACATTCGCTTACCATGGCAAATGCACGAAGCAGAACAAGAGGACTTGTGTTCTGGCAATTTGAATGGCGACTGGCAAATAGTGATACATTAAGCAATATTTCAAAACATTCAAAAATAAGCAAACCAGTGCAATACTGTAGTGAAGCCTCTGCTGTTTGTGACTTTTTGGTTCTCTGGTGTTGTTAAGCTGTCGTACGCACATACTGGCAGGTGCTATTGAAGTGCACATTACATGCTCAAATCTTTCACAAAGGTAGTGGCAATTATTGCAGTAAATTTTGTGTGTGCACATGTGTGTGCATGTGCCGTTAGCGGTCTGACACTCAAAGACAAGGAAAGGGCTGGTGAAACCACACAGACGGTCAGCAGTTGGTTCATCTTAGCGAGTCAAGTTGGTCAGTTTCTAAAGCTGTTACATTCTGACGCTCCAATCAGCCCACACACTGGGCAGCCCACCAGGATTCATCTTGCTTCTTCAGTCTGGCCACATGGTATGTGTGTATCTATGTGTGGGAGTTTTTGTGTGTGCATGTATTTTCATATCTGTGTGTGTCTTCATTCCCCTCTTTGTGTGTATTTAACTGTATACTGGATCTTGTTTGTTCATGGTGTGTATGTACCATCGTTGTATCTTCGCATTTGTGTGCATGCATACAGTATGTGTGTTTTCATGTTTTTGCGAGTCTGTCTCTGTGTGTTTGTGCTTGTCTCTGTGTGGCCTTTGAAATGTGCAGAGGGGGTTGCCTGTCTTTGTGCATCCTTCAGTCTTTCTGTCATGACTGTCAGACAGCGAAGCAAAGGAAAGAGGAGTGGGAGAGGAGACAGAGAAAAGGGCGAATGAGAACAGCAGGAGAAAGAGAGACAGCGACAGGCAGTTGCAGGAGAGGAGCCTGAATTAGAGAATTGTTTCAGCCAGACTCCGTGTGTGTGTGTGTGTGTGCTTTAAGTTTAACCTCGTACTGCTCAGCATGATAGCAAGCACGCAGTCGGACAACTTTTGAGAGCAACATGTTGGTAAAAGAGCAGTTTAGAAATGCACACAGTGAAAAGAAGTTGTTAAAAAGATAAGACATTATACTAAAAAAATCAATTTGTCAGTCAAAAAATACACACGCACATCTAAAGACAGGCAGAGGCTCAAGTAAGGCCACAATAATTCACCAGTTCATAAATAATAGAACACACACAGAAGACACTGAGACACACACAGAAATTCCCAGAAAGACAGGAGTCAAACATCTTTTTAGAGATATTCTGATTCATACAAATGCGGTAATGAGCTCTTCAAGCCTTGCCTACACACAGACTGGCTCTCCCATGTGTATTCACCTAACTCAAACATTAACAGGCTAAAAGATTAAGTGCACAGACACACACACACACACAAAACCCTGCTCTCTGTTTAATGGTCTCTCTTTCTCTCTCTCTCTCTCTCACCCACAGAGACATATGCACACTCGCAGGTACACCAGGGCGGCTAAGCATAATCATGTATCTCAAATGAAGTGTCAACTATACTTCAATTAGGCTTGAATGCCATAGATAGGTGTGCAGCTGTAGATGTGTGTGTGCATTTTTTATATACCTAGCCATGAATGTGCGCGTGTGCATGTGTGTGTGCGCGTGTGTGTGCTCAGTCAACTGTCTCTATCTATCTCTGTGTTGACCACAGTAGATGGATGGGCTCGCCCTGGTCTCTCAGTCCCTCGGCCTCGCTCTCTGTGGGACTTCACAGCACAACAAACCATCAAGTTCTCACCCAGATACCAACCTGCAGGCCAGAGGAGGACAGAGCTTAGTTACATCCACACTAATGCTCTTGTTATGCTCCATCAGTTCTACTTCCAACAACATCCTATCTGACCACACTAGAAATTAAAAATGTTCTGAATGGTCACGGCAGAGCGAAAAGTTCTTTTTTTTTTTTTTTAATATTGGGAAAAATGAGCACATTTTCAGACAGTCTCTCCTAAAGGTTTCTGTGGTTCCATGGGGTCCTATGGGTGCGCATAGGTTAACCCCATTGAGGCTCCACCTTGGCACCTTTTGATAAACTAAGTCTACCTCTGACCTTTATAATTTACTCTTGATTACTGTTTGCATGCTGACGAGGCAGTAATTTCCCCAAGCAGCGCAGGCAAGTAATTTTCCATTATTATCGTGCACATTCACTTGTGCCCGAACTGTGCCAGTTGCATAAGAGCGTACAACCGGACCCCTACGTGGATAGTTGCTGATGACTCTGCCCCGGCACATGGTCCTGGAAGGTTTCATCACTGATGTGTGGCATCATCCTCCTGTGCTGGAGAAGAGGCAGCTTTAGGGCAGGTTGTTTTTATTCTACCTCCATTTCCATTATTATTCTCCACCTTCAACTATGCCTGGCGCACAATAGCACATGAGCGGGCTCTCACATGGATAATGCATAATGGCACATGGCGGTGTTCCTTTGCCGGCACAGGTCACGGAAAGCTTCATCACAAAAAAGAAAACATGTTTTAGTCAGTGTTTGAATAGTTAAGACTGAGAAGTGTAAATATGTATACATTGTTATAGCTGTGCAAGGTTAAGCATCCGCTGATGACAGAGTATACTATGTACCCAATTTATCCACTGGTAACAAATGAAAAGAGAGAGCTTCTGTCTCTAGTTCTCCTGTTTCATTACTTATCTATTTATTATTTTTCCCAACCCTTTCCACACTGGCAATCACTGCATGAAGTGGATGTGTTGGAGTGTCTTATTCTTAAAGTTGCAAATCTGGCATGGAAAAACTGAGGGGAGAGGGTTTCTGAGGCTATTAAGCCACCTGAGTTCTAATTAAGTATACTGCTACTTTCAGCTGGCTAAATCTGTTACTCTTTATTTTGGAATAATTTTCACCATAAGTTGATTTTTCACACCCAAGAACTGAACTTGAATAAATCCAAAAAAGCTGGCCCCAGGTTTTCGTGTGGCCAGGGAAAACGCAGGTTATTGTAAGCCTGTCATGTTTGGGTGCTGTATGGTAATAAAGTTAAGAATGTGACTTTCTGTTGCCTCTGGCCTTCCCTGCAATCAGTCACTTAAAATGTCAGTGACATAAGGTAGTTATGATGGGCCCTAGTGCGTGCTAGTTATTTGCAATGAAGCACACACACGCGCACACACACTCACACACACCATTAGCACTACACAAGAATGTGTTGGGTTTTCCAGTGGAATGAGTTACGTAGGCTGTTGTACTGGGAAAGTAAGGCGGTCAAAAAGAAAATTAACTGTACCGTGGACAGGCTCTGACAAAAGGTAATTTAAGAACAAGTTATCTAATAAACCAACTAGCTGGAAAACCTGGAGTGTTTATGTAACTATAGCCGTTGTGTATAACACGCACACACCAGCAACCAGGCAAGCTACTAGATAACTTGCCTATAAACTACTGTGAATATTTGTAGGTGATTAGAGTTAGCGTTCAGTGTAATTTTGGCAACGGTAAACTGTTAATGCTGTCAGGTTGCTATCAGCTTCACAGAACGGTGTGTATATATATATATTGATGTCCTAACACTACCTGCTGCATGGCTGTTGACACACCACTGAGTGCAGTGATGCTGCTGCCAGCTAAACTGCTGTACTGCCACTGTGGGGATGTTGTCCATGGGCTGTTGAACATTCATTAAAAAAACAACAACAAAACAATCTAATTGAGGGAACTTTCAATTATTATATACTTCAGCAACATTTATTCTGGTTTTGGGTTGTTCATCCATCCCATTCTTGTGAACGCACCCTGAGAGATCTTCTTCAGATTTGGCACAAACATCCACTTGGACTCAAGAATGAATTTATTAGATTTTGTTGGTCAAAGGTCAAGTCACCTCGACCTCAGGAAACACACGTTTGGCCATAATTCAAGAACCGCAAATTATGATACCGTCTAATAGGATAAAATGAAAAATATCTAAATCAAATAAAATGATGACATTTTATATGTAAAATGTCAAAGATCAACTTCACAGTGACATCATAATGTTCTGTAAGAACACTTCTCTGGCCGTCAGCCAACGGAAACAGAGGGGGAAATTGTGACTACTGTGTGACTTCTAGATGAAACTGTTTTAGAGAGGTGTAGATTTTACTGTATGATCATTTTGGGGGATATAGTTTGTGGTGCTGTTGAACTGTAATGTGTTATACTGGTGGATGTTTATATTATTCTTCCACATTTATATCAGTAAGAGTAGGCTAAATGACAAACACACCTCTCTGTAAAATGCAAAACAGTTCACCAGCATCACAAATTACATCCCTGAAAATGATCATATAGTTGAATCTATATCTCTTTGAAACACTTAAAGATAAAAACATAACTTTCTAACCTTCAAGAAGGGAGCATTTATTGTAAGGTGAGGATGGAGATTTTTAAAAAACATCAATGTGAACTTAAGTTGATTTACATGTAAACAGCATTTTCAGATTTTCCCTGCTTGGTGCGGAAGTAGTCTGAGAGCAAAAGAAACAAATAGTTGTAGAAGACAATGACAATTTTAAGCCAGTGTGATTTCTCTGTTTGCATCCAATGTTTATGACAAATGTGACAAATATGTGCAAGCAGATGCTTGTTTATGTGCTTTTGTGTGTATTTGCACCTGATTGTGTGCAGCCATATCTACTTATAACCAATGTTGGTGATGGGATGCAATCAATCATCCAACTATCCCATTAGCAGGAGGAGCCTGGAGATGGGGTGTCAGTCTGTGTGTGTGTGTGTGTCTCTGTTAATGGTAATGGGGGGGGGGGGTCTTCTCTGTTAATTTGTGTTATGCTATTTAGAGTCACACAAGAGTCATGAGAGAGAGAGAGAGACGGAGCGAGAGACCAATGAATGGAGTGGAAAGAATAACAAGATGGGTGGCAGAAAGAAAGAGGGAGAGATTAAATGGGTGGGGTGGGTGGGAGGCTTAGACCAAGTGAGAAAATGGAATAAGAGATGGGTTGGAGGAGGCCAAAGTGTCAAAGTCAGGATTTAATCCCCAAGGCAGCTCACAGGCGAGCCAGAAATCTACAAATTACCAACCACACAAACACACATACAGTATCATGCATATCACGTGTTGAGGTGCTCTCTCATGCACACTGAGTGTTACTGAGCACACATTTTACACACATTTTCACAATTGCACACCTGGTGACCGTGATGGACAAGGACACAGGTCTGTGTCCAGGATCATAGAAACACTGAGGTGCTGAGTCAAAAGCCTCCACAGCGTAGCCCCAAACATTTCACTTGATATCAAAACAGACTCATGTGACAAACATGAGTTTCAATGCCAAATCTGTGTGCATGGTCCAAGGGAACACATGTCATTAGAGAAGTGTTAAACAGGTGAAGTGTGCCAGATGTTTTTAATTAGCCAAAAATTACTTTTGATGAAGCTTCCAAAAGTCATGGTCACTCATTTTTTGCCATTGAAAAAGTCATTTTCTGATTCCGGGGTTCAATAACACCAAAACTGTACAACATATCATGCTAACTTACATGTACCAAGGAGGGTTGTGAGGCAAGTGAGAGCCTGCCATTCAGCTTCCCGGCCTCACCAGACCTTATATGACGGCTTAGATGATTATTGTGTATACCGTCCCTGTCCCCAGCCCTTGCAGCCAAACAATCAGCCTGGCCCACCGAGATTCATCCTGTGTCTCCCATTTGGCCTGAGAATAACATATGGCACCCTTACCTCTCTGTCTGTCTGCTTGTGTGTGTGTGTCTGCTTGGGTTTCTGTTTAGACACAGCTGACAAATATGAGGAGTAAGAATGTAAATTGAAAATGCAGAGCACTATTTAATGTTTTAAATAGTCTGTGTGCCTAGAGGTGGTCAAACTATGAGAAAAGACCATCTTCTCTCTTTTTGTCATGCTCCATCTTTCAGCAAATGTGTGTCAAAACGCACCGTTTAGATTTGCCTTCCCTTAAGATGTCATAAAGGGGTCTGTTGGTCACGTGACCTCCTCTAGCCCTTTAGCAGGTCCACTGTCCCCGCCAATGAAAACCTCCTGAATCCACCCTACTGTCAAGCATTGTTATTTCCTCACTAACACCAGCTCCCGGTAAACATGAAGATGTCCACGGCGAGAGCAAAGCAGCAGATTGTTCTGTTCTTCTGAAACAGAGCGTGCAGAAAGAGGCTGAAAACAGCTGCAGCAGCCAGGTGTGAGAGAAGTAATGTGTTTTTTGAACATTAAACCATGTAAACCTGTTCTAGTGGGACCTCCAAATACCAGTATGAACCTTAAAATGAGCAGAATATGGGACCTTTAACATCGACACCAGAAGGAAGCAGGCAGTGCTTCCTACCCCGCTACTTCCACACCCATTTGCTAAATTGGTCTTTATTTTAACCAGAACTACGACCCTGTAAAGGTTTGTGACTGCATCTTTTACAGTTATCATGCTATCTCAGTGAGAAAATCTGCTCACAGACAGACATATATAAGATTAAATCTCCCTGCAAGGTGGTCTAAATTCTGTTTCAGCAAAGTCTTCACACTGCTAGAATGCCAGATTGGAAAACATGTAAAGAAGGAATACTAAATCTCTTACATGTGTGATTAGAAGCAGGTCTTAAAGTCCATTTGAGTGTCTTTTTGCATATACACTGTACGTAGCTTGATCTATGGCAACAGTATGTGTTGCTTTGTGTTTTTATCCAGACTGCTGCACCAGGTCAAGGACATTAGTTACTCAAGAGCAAATTACTTAATTTACAAGCCATTTAGCACTGATCTCTTCCACCCAAGTAACTAGATACTACTGTCTGCAGCACATCCACTAGCATTAGCCTCTGCATTTATTTCTTCAATACATTTAGCATTAGCTTAGCTGAAGGTGCTGCGCCGCCCAATTAATTAAGGCTGTTTTGAGAGTGGAGCATTTCAGATCACGTTTCCACACCAACTGAAGCAGGACCACTTTGTCTTGCCTTGTTGCCTCCTTCATCACACGCCTGTTTCTCTTCCTAGGCTTTACTTTTTTATCTCCTTGCCTTCCCTGCTCTCATTTTCTCCTGGGGTCACTGGCCAACCGTAGCAAAGAAGAGAACTATACGTGTATGTGTGTTGCATGTGTGGTGTACTTCTGTCCATGTGAGATCTTTTATTGAGGTTTAGCCCCTGGTCATAGAAATGTGTAGGGGTTATGACTTCACTGTAGGCTCAAGATTAGAATCAGGTTGAGGTTAAGTTAAGGGTGAGACACGTAACATGAAAGGGTTAATCATAAGGTCAAGGACCGGGAAACTGATGTCCTCCTGTGTGTGTCTGTGTGTACAATAGGACACATAGGGTTGCTCTGTTATTATCTGCAATGTTTACCTCTGCAAGTTGCGTTTATCTTTTGTGTGAATACGATGTGGTTTGGCTGGTGGCTCAGTTTTGATTGGAGAAAGGGATTTACAGTGGATAAGTGAAGGGAGATAGATGAGGAGAGGAGGAGTGGATGATATGATAAAGCAGAGGCTTGGCTGGGAACATTGAGGCAGAGTGTAGGACAGCTGTCTCACAGAGGGGAGAGATGGGTGGCAGTGCCAGTAGTGACAAGCAAAAAGGTGAATACAGAGTAGGAGGAGGAGGAGGAGGAGGAGGAGGAGGAAGAGGAGGAGGAGGTGCATTTTATGATTTCTCTCTCTACAGCAGAAGCAACCAAAACAGCAGTACTAGAAAATGATTAGTGCTAGAGGTTTACATCATCACAAGCTGTGCAGCAGATATGACAAATGTCCTCTGCAGGTGTACAAGAGAGATGTTAGTCGGTAGGATAATTGGTCAAAAATACAAGATGTCAGGAGTCCTGTTTGAAGTTGATTGCATGTCACTGGGTACCTCAGGCAAAAGTCTTGCTCAAGTTGAAAAACCTCCGGAGCAAGCGCCTCCTCATTTGCATTTGCAGTAGAGTGAAGCTCTGTTTCATGTTGAACTGCCACTTTGCAACATACAGAATGGCAGATCACTAAACATAAGTGAACATTTTAGAACTGAAGGATACTCAGTCAGTACAGACACACACACGAACAGACACACACAGATTCAGGGAGCTTCCAGGAGTACACTTTTTGTTTTGAGCACACACTATCCTGACTCATAAATAGACATAAATTGGCTATAATTGTATATACTATAATGCAGCTCTTTCCAAACCCATGGAGAATGAGTTTAGTAAACGTTGTCATCCTTCGATTTGTTAGCACTCTGCAGATTTTATAATACAAGGCATGTAGGCGTGCCTGTTTTAATCTAAATTGAGATGCATATAGGCAATGCGTTTTGCATTTTTATGTAACAATGTGGGACAAGCTTAACTGAATTGAGGAGGGAAATAAAGGAGGAGAGAGAAGCAAATGAGTTCAAAAAAAGTAGAGAGAGAGAGAGACAACAGGGCAGAAAGACAAATGAAGGTGGAGAGAGTGAGATGAACAAAGACAGCACAGAAACACCTCTAATGAAGATGAACAACAGAGAGAATGTGTCACTGAAGAGGAGCGATGGCTGATAGATGGCAGCGATAAAGGAGAAGACGAGTGTTTAACTCTCGCAACAGTCATCATGTGGCCTGCCTATAATAGTCCACCCATCCTGGCCACCCAGTGACATCACTGCTTCTTTCTGTGGGGGGACGTTGGGCGTTAGTGTCGCCGAGGCAACTGGCTCTCCTCCAGCTGTTGCCAGGCGGCAGTCTCCATGGAGATGTATATGGTGGGGGTGGGAGAGGGAGAGAATGGAAAAGGGGCTATGGGGCGACTGTGTGTGTGTGTGTGTGTCTGTGTGTCCCTCTATTAAAAGCATTTTTCAAATGGAGATAGTAATGCCATTAAATATAATAGTGATGTTGATAGAGATTAAAAAATCCATAATGGCAGATATGTGGCTAATTCCTCCAGTGTTTGTTGAACAGAGTACCTCCACCCTGGAATAAAGCCTGTTTGGACTGACAGCTCTGTAACTGTGTTTGTCCATATCTGTGCACACGTGTGTGTGTGTACATAGACTAGAATGAAGATAAACGGAACATGCAAACACATGCACACACACACACACATATATGTACACTGCCTTGGTTTTCCTCTATATTCTTTCATTGTATTCCCTCTTTACCGCTTCACTTCACCTCCTCCATCTCTTCAACTCCCACCTCGTCCTCTCTCTTGTAATCAGATGTGAGTAATACACATTGTCACCACTGGGCAAAGTCACTACTACTCCTCTCTTTTTAGCAGTCACAACACATACACTCTGTATATACACACACATGCACACATGCTGTACGTGTACACATCGCCTTCTTTGCAATGGGCATCACATTTGGCTCCCTGCACCAATAAACCTTATGTTTTGTGCCGCAATGCCGAACTCAGTACAGTATGTACTGTATAAGCCTTTTGCTGCTCAGCTTAAACATGTGAACTGAGAATAATGGACGCTGAATACTGAATAGCTAACATAATCACCTAGGTATGGAGATATTGTGGTTGGAGTTTTTCTTACAATATTTGTGGAGGTTTGCTCTCAGAGCACTGCTCTTAGGGCAGTGTGGTGATATAAAGTCAGCATGGGCATCTGCTACAGAACCCTCACAGGATTGCAATGCTGTTATAGCCCTAGAAAATAAATGCATATAGGATGTTCCTTTTTAGAAAATTGATTTGCAGAGTTGGTAAGTTAGAATATTAAGATGGTAATTTCACTCATTAAAACATTGCTCTACAGAATCACTAGAGGTCATGAACCATGGGTTATCTTTAAACTCCATAATAACAGGTCACACAACCCCAGATAACTGTCACTGTTTAAGTTATTTACATCATTTCCTGGCTTGGAGGTTTTCTGTTTTTGTTATGTGCTGCTTTTAATAATAACAAAATGAAAGCATGTGTATGATGTCCGAGCCTGATCAATCAATGTCATCTTCTGAGCTGAGTCTGACAGATCCTGATGGCATCTTGTCTGCTGTGATCAGTTCAGTTACCAGAGGACTTCTAAACAGTAGCCTCACTCATTAAATATACTGCCTTACAGGTTCAGGTTTTATTTTATACAAGTGTGTTAATGTCCTCTGACATTACT
This sequence comes from Pempheris klunzingeri, assembly GCF_042242105.1. Taxonomy (NCBI): domain Eukaryota; kingdom Metazoa; phylum Chordata; class Actinopteri; order Acropomatiformes; family Pempheridae; genus Pempheris; species Pempheris klunzingeri. The sequence continues at coordinate 19,624,532 of NC_092019.1, read as the reverse complement.
GAGGGATGTCATTAATTCAGTGGAGGCAGTCTGCCTCTGCTAATACCTACAGGAAAGCCTGGATTGCGCTGAGTGGCAAACAATTCTGTTTTTCAGTCTAAAAGTAGTGTGTGCTCATTCTGATTTTGCATTCAGTGCTGCTTTACCTAAAGTGTAACACGCAAAATACTTTTATCTGCAAACACTTGTTTCCTCAGGGCCTTCAAAACAAAATAAAACCTTTTACATGCCATCATTTTGTATGCTTGCACTGTGCCACTTGTAGATTAACGTGTCAAAACTCCAACAACCCTGGAATTATACAGAACAGTTTTACTTGATAGACCAGCCTTATACTGTTTGTGGCCTTCATCGGGGTCAACATACAACACACTGCTTTCAAACAGGAGGAATATACAGCTGAAAAAGTGAAAAGGTTTTATTTTTTAAAAAAATTAAAGAAACCAGTCATATCTATTCGCTACATACACAGATTGACTCGTTATGTGGTCATGTAGCTTCATGTCAGTTACATTTTCAGACTGGCAAGGCAAGGGAATGCTTACTAGAGGACACGGGTGACACCATATTTGGTCCATGAACAGGAGAGGTGTGTCTGAGGAATGGTCTAAAGCTCAGTGTGTGCATATCTAGTGCGGCATACTTCGAACACACTTTACTTTGAAACGTATGATGCTATATATAAAAATGAGGACTTCCCAATTAATAAGCTTTTCTTGTGCCAGAACCCCTCTGTCTGTTTCCACCTGTAGATATCGTCGTAGTTTTGTATTCCTGCTTATAATGGTTTTACATGTAAATGTTTCCTCTATTTTCCGAGAAGAGTAGGAATTCCCTCAGTTGTGCAAGTTGTATTGGAGTTTCACTTCACAGGTATTGAAGTGAACCTGTGATGAAGACAGCCAGGTAGCAAACAAGTCTCTTCCACAGGTTAGAACGGGTTAACTGTTCAAATTGCTCCGGAAATGTTGAGTTAAAATGTTATTTTAGATCCTTAGTGGAAGCACAGTAGCACAATATTTGTGCCTGCAGGGATTAGTATTGTTCCTCTGCGAACTGAGACTCCCTGGCTAGCCCTGATCTAGTGTGTCTAGTTGCAGCTCTGCCAGTTTTTCTGCCAGGCACTTTAATCAGCTCCTCATTGCTGCATGAATTCCCTATGTAGGCCTGGCCTCACTCCCCTTGTGCCTGGCAGCCTGTTATTTTTCCCTGCCACATCCACAGCACATCAACCTGTAAGTGTCATTTAGCTATCAACACACACAGCTCCCCAGAGCTTTTTTGTTATTAAAAAATGGGACACACTCCCCCCGCCACCAGGGTGCCACGTGTTTTTGTGTGTATGTGTGTGTGTTGATGTTCATTTTGGCTACAGAGAGACAGTGCTATTACTAAGAGTAACGCCATATTTCCCTGGAGGAATCAACGAATCAAGAATTATGTCTCCCCGTGTGTGTGTCCATGCCTGTGTGTAAGTACATCTTTCAGAGGTGCAAGAAACAGGTGTGCTTATTCTCGCATGCATTACTTTGTGTGTATATGTGTGTGTGATATGTGTTCCTGTTATGCGTGGGCTGAATGTTGCAAAAAACCTCTAACTGCCGGAGAAATACAACCCTGAAAATCTTGTTTTCCCTCATTGCTGTATGTCAGGTCTCAAATTCACTCGTTTTTTATTAAATGTTTTGCTTGTGAATTTTTCATACCTCAGCCCAGATAAGTAGGGTGATTACCTACTTACATGCATTCGATTTACCGGCTTGTACAAAAGCCCCCGGGTGATAAGTTAGCCTCCTTGGAGAGACCAACCTGCGCCTGAGCCTGTGTGGAGCTGTTTGCAGCTCCATTTTTTTTTCATTAGTTTATTTTAATATTTTTCTTAGGTGTAGATTGAAAGGAGAAGTGCTTGTATCAGTGAATCATTAAAAATGACAAGCAGAAATGTCTCTGTGACAGAGCTGGCTACCATGGCTGGCTTTGTATCTCACCAGCCCTGCAAGCGGAGCAAAATGAGCTGTCAGATATCGTATACAGGCTACTCTGTGTGTGTGTGTGTGTGTGTGTGTGTGTGTGTGTGTCTGTGTGTACACATTTCATATTTAATCAAAATAAAGCTGTCAGAGATGTGCATGTCTTTTGGCATGCATGCTCTTGATCGATATTGCAGTCATGAGAGAGAGTGTGTGTGTGTGTCTGTGTGTGTGTCTGTGTGTGAGTGTTTGGATGTATGTGTATGCACATCACTTTTTAGGAGGCACACTCTAACAGGCTTTAGCCTCGCCTAAATCTGTGCCATATTAGCATTTATATATTCAACTTCATTTTACACTCGTTTACACGCAAGCACAAGCACATAGGTGCGTAAAGAGTACACACACACACACACACACACACACACACACACACACACACACACACACACACACACACACACACAAAGAATGCTTTATTTATTTGTGGGAGTTTTTAAGCTAATTAGTTTGAGTCCAGGGAACAACAGTAATTGCCTCCCAAGAGTAAAGGGGGATGACAAAGAGAAAGAGAGAGGACAGAGGCCTAGTGGGAGAGAAAGAAACTGCAAAAGATTGAGGAACAGACAGAGAGAGAGAGAGAATTATGGAGTAGGAGGAGCACTGGCAGCAGTTTGAAAATGTTGATGAAGCATGTTTTGACATGTACCGTCTTGAAGAGTGGGTGAATGTGCATGTGTCCTATTGAGTGTGTCAAGAGTGTGTGACGGATCACTGTTGGTGGAGAGTGAAACAGTGTGTTCTCCGAGACATCACCTTGTTGTTCGTGTGCAAGTGCGAGTCAGTTCACGTTCACGCTCACTGTCACCGAGCGCGGGCGGTGAGCGAGACATCCCTAACTGACACCGTCAATACTGTATAATTTCAGTGGTGTACAGTGTGAAAGTGAGCAACATGACAAAAACGTGCAGAGACACAGAGAGAGGAAACGCTGTGTAAAAAGTTAGAGGGATTTGATGTTCAAGGAGATACAGTGAGACAGAAAGAGATGCAAAGAGACACATAGTGACAGAGTTAGACAAACAAGAAAGAGAGAAGCAAGAAAGCCCAGTGGCAAAATGATGCAGAGATTGAAAGATAAGAGGAAAGAAAGAGGGAGGAATGAAATTCAATGAGAGAAAAGATGAGGATAATGGAAAAATAGGCCACCTCAGGTCTTCCTTTTGGGTCCAGGCAATCAATCATTCTATTACTCTCAATCCTTCCCCCATCATTTTATGAGTTTAATCCTGAATTCACTGCCTGCTGCCCCAGACACACACGTATTGTTTCTTCATTTTTGTCAGGCGTGAAGCTAAATGGACTGGACTGGACTTGCGTAGTGCCTTTCTAGTCTTTTTCTCCACTCAAAGTGCCTGAATACTGTATTCACAATCAGGAGGAATCTAATCAGGCTGGAGGAGGCAGTTCATTCACACACATTCACACTCCAAAGCTGTGCTTTGGGAGCAATTTGGGGTTCGGTGTCTTGCCAAAGGACACTTCAACATTCAGACTGGAGGCGCCAGGGATCGAACGACCCACTCTACCTCTGACACAGCCACCTGCAGCGAGGAGTCTCTCCTTGCCTCTATTCAGTTGTATTTAGGGTTAAAATGTAATTGTAGTCTATCTTGGACTCTAGATCAGAAAGAAAATCAAAGTATAGATAAAAGTGGATTATATGTTGTACACTACAGCAACACAGTGTGCAGTAAAGTGCTTCTTCTTGGTTTGCACTGGATAAACAGGCGCCTCTTTGTGCTCTTTGTAAAGCATGTTACCTTTTGTAGTAAAGTAATGCAACAGATTTGTAAAGACATCAGACCTGATGGTTTAACAGGAAAGCCAAATTTAGAAGCTGGTAGAGGGCTTTCTTTCTATCTTTCTTTCTTTCTTGTTCAAATAATGCATCTAGCACCTTTAAACTACGAGGGTTAAAGAGATATTCCAGCACATTTCTCTCCTGCAGTATGGCAGGAGAAAACAAATCTAACTCCTAGCCAAGTCCTCTCTATCTCTCCCGCTCTAACTCTACCAACGTCTCCCTGATTTCTTCGGGAGCTGCACTGGTCTTGCAGCACATTGTCTGCGCGAGTTGTTGTGTGCTTCCATCAGTGAGTGCTCTCCTGGTCCTTGTATGTTTCAAGGCCATTAGTCACATTGTCACTGGGTCACCGCAGGTCATGACAAGAGTGCGAGCTTGGGCTTGTTTACTCCTTGGTTCCCTGAGCTCATCTGTTCATCTCTCTGTCCGTCTCTATTTCTCTCCACCACTTACTTATCCAACCTTCTCCTCACTTTATATTTCTCTCTTTCCTTGCTCTTTCTCTACGTTCCATCTAGTTAGACACACTGCATGTCTACAAGTCTACATACTGTGGGCACATAATTGATTAATTGAACAAGCTTTGTTACCTGGCAAAAAGACAATATTGCCAAAGCAATGAAGTATATGAAACAATCAAAACCAAAAACGCTGATCAACATTATGTTTATCACTCTCCAGTTTTTTCAATTCAAGATGCTTTATTGGCACGATCAAATCTCTTTTTGCTCAAGTGAAAGTACAAATCACATCACAGTAAATCTCAATTTCAGATTAAACAAATAAACAAAGCCAATTAGCAAATTAGCCTGGGCCTCTAGAAATGCTCTCGCACATATGCAGTTTTGTATGTTAGTCATTTCCTAAGATGGCAGGGCACTGGTAGTGTTTAGCAAACATTAAACAAACAAGAGTGAATGGTACATTTTTTTAGGGGTTATTTTCTGCCATGGATTAACATACATTTGGTGCCATGGCGTATAGATACGGTAGCAGGATGGTGTAAACCTTTATGGAATTGGCTGAAAATAAAAAGTGCCCATCTTCACGGCAATGAAGTATCGTGCCACCCGTTTGTAGCAGTTTCTGGACAGCAAGGCCACACGGGAATAAGCTAAATCAGGCTTTGACTACACTGACAATACTTATTAGAGGGGTCAATTCATTGTTTTCACTCTTTTCATAGAATTTATTAATAACAAGAAGCCACTTTGATCACCGCCATGCTTATCTCCCTGACTTTTCCTTTCATCATTTTTCTCTCTCTCAAACTGCTGTCTTACCTCAGCTCAAATCAATTCAAGTCGCTTTATTGGCCCAATCAAATCCTTCTCACACTGCTAAAGCACATGTGCAAATCACTTCACAAATACATTTCATATTAGATTAGATTAAATAAGCAACCGAGCACGTCTTTACAAATGATACAAATATGTCATACACAGCTAAAGTCTTGATCTGTTTTCTATTTGTTTGGAATATCAGGTAGATTCACGGGCCTTTATGGAAAAAGGATGGCTGTTAATTGATCCTTGTGGGGACATAGAGAATTGATTCCAATAGGTGGGCTATTGACAATTACAACAGTAATTTGACTTCATGAGAGGGAAATATGAAGCGTTAAACCACAGACTGCAAATGTAGAGTTAGTCGTCACTCGGAGGTGTTAATAACTGTCCCAGGTGTTTACATGAACACAAAATTTTAGAAGCCCAATATGCACAAATATAAAAATATAATGCTCTCCATCTGTTTAGCCTGTTTCTTCCGCTCTCTGACTTCCATGCTGTCCCTTTTTTTACCAGTCTGTCCATCAGACTCTGTGTCTTCTGTGCTGCTCTTTAACTGTATTATAAAGCCATTTTCCTACAGTAGCCGCTCTGTCTCCAAGCCTCCCCCTGTACCCTCTTTCTCCCCTCCTACCGGTTCAAATCAATGAAACTGCACAGGCCCTTCCTCTCCCCCTGACTCTCTGAATACTGTTCTCTCTCTCTTCTCTGAATACTTATTCCTCCTGCTGCGTTTTCTCCCTCTCTGTCTCTCTCTTTCAATGCTCTCGCCCCCGTCTTTCTGTCAGTCCGCCTGTCTGTCTCTCGCTGTCTCTCTGTTTGTCATCTCTGCTGGACAGTTAGTCTGTTTTCATAAAACTTTCTCTGTCCTCCACTGGCTGGATTTTAAAATGTCAGATGATTTTTTTTTTTTTCTTTTCTTTGACATACACAATGTCCCTTTCTCTGTCTCTCTCGAACGCACAAATGAAGGCGAGTAAATAGGCTCTACACACGCAGACACAAACATTAATGAATGCTTCCTCCGTTCCTCTGCACACGCACAAGCATGCACACACTTGTCCGCATCCTTTGTGTCTCACACACATACATTTGGTGACTCATAAGTGGCACTCTGTCTTTTATATATGCATACACACACATTTGGTTCCCACAAAGACAGCAAAACTCACTCTTACAATATCACACATAGACAGTGTAGTGACTGGTGATGCTGTCTAATTTTTACCCTGTTGACATGCCACATGTAGGCTTGCCAGTAATAAGGCCTGTTAACAGTTCTGCTCTTCAACAGCACAGCCAATTACAGCAGGCATCCTGAGCACGGCTTTTGAATTCTCCCTAGCAGAGGATGTGAACAGACAGAGTCGCAAGACAGCCATGTTCTGTCATACTCTCGCATCATTTTAACTTTGTCTTTTCGCTATCACAACATGGGGAATAGGAGGTGACTTTGCCACATTGTTGATGCTGGCATGTAATTTGTTGTTGAGTTTAAGAAGCAAATTAGTGATGCTAATCTCAGTTATGGAGAATTTGTTTAATTGGAAATCCTCATGATGGAGCCAAAAAAAAAAAAAAAGAAGAAATCATAAGAAAAAAAAGCGAGTGCTTTTGTGTCTGGTTAACCACTCTAAAGATTTTTCAACATGTTGGATCTGAAAAAGAAGTTTAATTTCACAGCTACTTGGGGACGTCTTTCTGAATGTGGGTGTGTGCAGGAGTGTAAATAGCATTAGTCTGAACATTTCTATGTCTGTTTACTGCTACAATGAGTGTGTGAGTGTGTGTGTGTGTGTGTGTGTGTGTGTTTCTCTTGGATGTCTCTCCAGATTCTCATGTGTGCATCCGTGTGTCTGTTTGTGCAACCACGCCAGTATGTTTCTTGTTATAGACTGTCAATAAATGTGTGCGTACGTTGTTTAACGTGTCAATAGTGAAGTGTGTGTGTGCACGAGTGTTTAGCAGCAGCTGTGTTTGTCTGCAGAGGAAATGGATGGAAAGCTCTTTGTCCAATCGCAAATAGGCTGCAAGAGTGACTCTTATTCAGAGAAGGAATGAAAGACTTACAGTTGCATCTCCTTTCAGATGAAAAATGTTTACAAATGAGAGAAACAGAGTAGGAGGAGGTAGTAGCGTAATTTGACAAAGTGAAAGTGATCTGTTTCCAAAACAGCAGCTAAAGAAGGATGAGGGGAGGGGAAAAAGGGAATGCTACACTGATTGACATTATTATGGCAGTGGACAGAAAGAGGGGAGAAAAAAAAGAAGAAGAATGGTGAGTGGAGATTGAGTTTAGAGGTTAAATGACAAAATTGCCGGGTGAAAGGGTAATGCGAGAGAGAAATGCACACACTAAGAGAAAGAGGGCGAGAGAGAGACGGACAGGGTCATGCCAGTTTCCCCGCCATTGTCAAAGTCAAATGCCGCCGGTTGCTCGAGAAACATGCAAATGAAATGCAAATGAGCGGAACCTCGGTAGGAGAGGGGCGGTTTTCATGTTGACGTTGTCATGGAAATGCCCAGTGCCACACACAAGCGCACGTGTGTGTGTTTGTGCTGGGATGTGGCTAGATGGATGGATTGGTCAAGGGGGAAGAGAGGGATATAAAAGAGGGGTGGACGGACAGTTAATGAAGATGAAAGAGTGAGGGAGTGTTTACCTCAGAGTTGAGGAGAGAGAGAGAGGACGGAGAACTGCAGCTGGCCAACAATGCAAAATACCCGAGAATCCTGGAACAAATTTAATAGAGGTGAACTGAATAATAGGCAAGGCTAAACAATTGACATTATTGGTGGAAAATGAGACAAGACAAGTGGAGAGAAGGGAAGTAATATGAAGCAGACGAGGCTGAGAATGTCGTCTGTACATTACCTTTTACTCCGTTGGCCTTGAGGTTTTCTTCATCTCCTCCATTTATGCATCAGTTATTAGCCTTCATTGTCTCTCCCTCCACGCTTAATGACCCTCAGCCATTTCTCAGTCTTCTATGCACGATTAAGCAAGACAGGTAGGCTACTATAACTGTTGAGTGGAAAGCCCCCATGCACACCGGTAGCCGTGTCCAAGTCCCTGAATCAGTCTTACAGCGACATTACAAGCAGTATTTTTTCCTTGAGTGTTCTCTTCAAATACTGCCAAAGTATTATACTGACAACAACTCAACCAACCAGTCTGCAGGTCGTTTCTTTTAACTTTGAGTGACAGTGAAAGCAGCACAAATTTTTTATTGTTCCCAACTACTTCCCCTTGGGACCGGAGCCAGAGTGAGCAGTAGTTCATAAAGTATGCAGTTTAAAGTGGAGATTCAACAATGGCTGGATCTTTATGTGCATATCAATACGACACTGCATGCAGAGCAACAAACCCTTAATTACATTATGTGAGAGAAGCGATTGAGATCTCTAAAAAACACCTTTAAAAGTACAGGAGGTCGAGATGGAGGAGATAATGAGTGCCGTAGCAACTATGGACAAAGGAAAAAAAAGAGGTAGAGATAATGAAGAAGAAAAATAACATGGACTCAGAAGGGCAAATGAGAGGGAGAGAGAGAGACCGAATGACAGAGAGAGAGATAAACAGGCAGAGAGAGGGAGATAGCCGAGGATGCAGAGTGCACAGGAGGTATGGAAATGAGAGGAGAGAGACAGGAAAGTGAGGGAAGGAAGTAAAACGAGTGATGCGAAGAGGAGAGGGGGAGGACAGATGAGAGAGGGGAGCAGCCGTGCAGGGAAGGGCTGTGAGGCGAGGGAGAGGGCTAACAGAGGGCCGTGTTTTACAAATTGCCATTTGAGAGGAGCCAACGGAGAGATGAGGGGGGGAAAAAAAATACAACAACCACAGACCGGCTCCAGATTGCACACAGCGAGAGATGTACTCAGGCACCTCCAAACACTGTTTTATGCACACATGGATGAACACACATGCACACAAAAACAAATGATTCAGATACAGGTAGACAGAAAGCACAAATACACACAAATATGACTTGATGGGTAAATTGGAGTTGCACACTTATTGTTGTATCTGCGAAATCATCCATGCCTCTCGCTGATTACCCTTATTTACTGACCCCTACACATACCGTGTGTGAAACTCCCATGTGACTGAGAGAGAATTTTTCTTTCTAGCTCTGACTCTTGACCCACCTCTAAGCCCTAACCAACTTTAAAGTCACGGAAATAAAAGAAAAGACATAAAAGTGGAGTTTTGCTGCTTTCATGAGACGTTTTCTCATCAATCCGTGTTTTCCCCTTACGTTAACCTGAACCCAGCCAACAATAGATCATCTGGCTTTCCCGAAACATCATTTGTGAACGCGTGATTGATTGACACAGATGTGTCTTGACAGAAATGACACATTTCCGATTAAGGAAAAACAGTGTCACAGGGCATGGTTTTTGCTCCTTTTGTACATGTAGAATTTCATTATGTGTCTGCAGTGTCAAGGACTGCTGCACAGTGTGATTGGATAGTTTGTCACCATTGTAATAATGGCCACTTCCCTCAACGAGAGAGAAATGAGAAACTATCGTGTCTTAAGTGACTCATTTACATAAATATAAATTGTACATTTAATTTCTGTTTATTTCTACTCTCATCCACGAGTGGAGTGACAACATTCTTTCCAGAGGTTGGAAGAGGTTGGCGATCTCCACTCTTCGTAATTTCTCTTTCTCCAAGCAGACTTATGGTACTGTCCATTATTTTGGCAACCGTTGACACTGTCGTGCGTCAAAAGTCTTGAGACATCTTTCCATTTCTTCCAATTACGCAAATGAGTGTCTTGAATAACTTTATCTGAATGTGTAAGAAGTCAATTTCATGCAAAGAGCTGTTTTTGTTTTTGGAAATGTTTTGTTCATCTGTGCTCCTTCCTGCCTTATGTTCAGCTCCAACATCTGTTTCAGCTAGAACTGCAGTGCATTACTGATTGCAATGCTGTTCACTTTTGTCTTAGAACATAACTTTGTACATGACTAACCTGGTAATTGTAACCTGAAGCCAAAACCCAAGTGAAACTTATGGAGAGATATTTTTGAAAAAACTTTCTCACTCTGTATGCCCAAAAAATAACAGTATACAGTAGGAGAACTATCACACATGCTCCCACACAGTAAAAGACACTCTCACCATCTTTGTCCCACTCTGTTAAGCCTTCCAAACCCACCAGGCGCTCACTCTGGAGCGTATCCTTCCAGAGGCCCTGCTGACGCTCTTTTCCCTTGGCCCTTATCCCTCCTCTCTTCCAGCTCCACGCTCCAACAGCACAGGACATCATAAAAGTCCCATCAGCACAGCACCACCTTTCTTTCCCCACCCACTGTCCTTCCCTCCCATCTCGCAGCCTCACCGCTCCACTCCAGTTCACTCAGGCCATCAGCAGCAAATGATGAAGAAGACTGTAAACAGAACGGGAAAAATGTCCTCCTCCCTGGCAATTTAACTCCAATAACACTTTAAAATTAAGAAAGGAGTTACTGAGCCTAATGAATGGTGACAGTGGTTATCCCTGAGTTTGTTATTTTTGTATTTATTGATTTTATTTTCTCATCTTTCTTGGCCTGCTCATGCTATATCTATATTTATGTAAGGAAATGCACCATGCAAGCAAACACATATATATTTACTCTTAGTCTTTCTCACCAAAATATATTTAATGCATCCCCATCAGGTCTGCAGACCTCAGTCATTTCCCTCTTCATAATTCATTTTTGGAATATTTTTAACCCTGCATGATTTGCATCCCCTTTGGCCAGCTAGCAGTTTGCACCTATTGTCGGCACTATACTATGTTTTTTGGCGTATAAACACCCTCCAACTATGTAATAGTGTGAAACCAACGCAGCTCTAAAATGCCACCAGTTGTCGACAGGTTACTTTTATGTTTTTGTAATATTTGCCATTTTATTTGTTGATGCAATAAAACTGGTGCCACCCCGACAATTTCAGGCACCTGCCAATAGTTTTTACATGGATGGTATGCAGCTATCTGCTGTAGAATTCATTACAACCACATCAGCGGTGGTACACGACTGTGCAGCTGCTAATGAGTACTGAGCCTAAGTATTGATAATTCAAAATAATGTTGTTGAAACGTCAATGTTGGTTATGATTAATATAACCTTTAACTTTGAACAGCACATCCAGTCACTTCTGTCCCACTGCTGCCTTTTTTTTTTTTTTTTTTTTATCCCAGAAATATTTCCAAATTAAAGCCTATTGTGCTTCAAAACAACTACTGCAATTGATTATCTATGCTTCGGTCTCTGCTGGCTGTCGATGCTGCAGAAATTACAGCTGGTTGAGAATGCACCAGCAAGATATTTCATGTAGAATCAGCCGCAGGGCACATATCACCTCTATTCTTGATTTTATGTCACTGAATGCTGGTGTCATGAAATGTTGATTTAAGGAGTCTATTTAAAAGTCTGTGCAGCGAATCCCCTGTTATAGCGGTGAACTTTTGACCCCTCACGTTACATAATGGACAATGCTCATTTCTCTGTTAATTTTCAGTATAAGCGATAGAGTGATCCATTGTGTTGTGGCTCTCAGGGTCTGCAGGAGCTTCCCTATCACCTTTCAGTTGGTAGGACTGTTTTAAAGTACGTCTGAGCACCGGATTGTTCAAAAGGGGCCTTTTATTGTTGATTGTGTTTTACTGCATGAGGTCTGTCTTTTGTTTAGCTTTGTTGATTTATGAGGCACTTTGTGACACTCGCCATGTAAAGGTACTACACAAATACATTTTACCTTTAACGGTACTCAACAACAAATGAAAACCTTTCTCATGAAGTGCCGCGTGGGGGTGTATTGCTGTTTCATCAATAAGTAAGGGCAGACTTTTATTTATTCAAAGAAAAAGAATCACACATAGAGAGACATTGTGTATGACTCTCAAGGTTGACAAGTTAGATTAAAGCTTTTAGTAAGAATAACACCTCACTGCTCCTTCTGTTTTTTTCACGTTTGTCATGTTATCTGCATTGGTTATAGTTTCAAAACACATCCATATTTCAGATATTGCTTGATTCCCTCAAATTATAGCCGGTTTATTCACCTTTAGGCCACACAATGAGATTATTGCCACAATTGAGTGAAAATGCCCTTTTTAAAGGGAAGCATCTGATGTTGTTCTATTTGGTGTGTCATTCAGGTAGTGTGAGAACTGTGTCACACTGTTCTGTCTCATCCTTTGACAGGGGCCTTCTCCATTCTGCTCTGTCAATATAGGGCAGATCCACAGGGGGACCAGGCTGAATACATGAGCTATTTGGTGGAGAGCCTTTTCATGCACTGACTCTGTCTCTGGGGTTTTCTGAATTCTTTTTGTGTCACAGAGACATGCAGTGTCTGTGACTGTGTATGTGACTGTGTCTGTGTCTGTGTATATGTGTGTGTACGTGTGTGTACGTGTGTGTATGGTCAACAAAGAGTGATGATAGGCTGACGTAACAGGGCCCAATGCTCAGAAAAAACAGGAGGTTGGACTGACTGTCAAATCAGCTTCAATTAATGGACAGAAGCTCCATTGATGTTGTTGTTGTTGTTGTCGTCGTTGCGGATAGTGATAGTGGTGTGCGCATGCGTGTCTGTGTGCACCCGTACATGTGTCTGTCCATGTGCTGTATACTTAAACTGGTCGTGTAGTACGTTATTTCTTTCACAGCACCTGCCACAGCCAAACATCTGCAAGGATCATCATTTTTATTCTTGATTTAAAAACAACAAAACATCTGAGAGTTGAGAAATCTTTAATTGTGTAATAGAAAGTATTAACAAATCATCGCATATCTGACAAAGAAATCAGTAATATAAAATCCTGTTGAAATCGAAGGACAAAAACAACGTTTGCTGCTTTCGTTCTTTAACTATTCATTGTTCTTTTTCACTTATTTAGACCATGGAGTGATTGTCAGTCAGGCTGACTGTGCACAGGCCCAAGGCCCAAAGGGGCAGGGGGCCTCTATAAGCCCGAGGTTCTGTCTGAAGTGACATTAAGATTTCACTTTGCAGAGTGAAAAAGCAAAAAGTCTGTCTGACATACTGAAGAAATGCCCCAAATATCCACTTTGAAGTTTCTAAAGGAAACCATTGTGACACCTTCAAAGGGTTAGTGTGTGCTAGTCCCTTCAGGTTTTCTGTAGGATGGTTACAGTAGGTATTCTGCTCCGTAGTGACACCAGGCAATATGGGTGCTTTGACTCTGCAAGAAGAAATTTAAAAAAAAAAAGTGTACACGTGTGTGGTCACTTGAAAACCAAAGTTAGGCCGGGGGAGGGGGCTGCTTTTCACACACCAGTGCCCAAGGGACCATCATCTCATAATCCGTCTATGACTTAGAGGGACTCTGGTGCATAATCAGTAGCTCATTAGCATTTTATCCCCATTTGTCTCTTCACTTTCTATTACCGTAACATTCTCTGAGCTGTCTCCTCACAAAAGCATCTCATTTACTGTAAACAGCAATGATCAAACTCTTCTTGCTGCCGGACGCACTTTTGTGAATGTGCACAAAGCATGGACAAAAGTCAGTGTGAACTCTTCTTTGAAAAAATCTGGGTGTTTTTCTTTGAAATGTATCAGCTTTGCATATCTGACTTTCTTCAGTTGGTGTGTAAAATAGTGGCACCACAGACGTGATAAACTGTGTGACTTTATGGAAGCTCTGAGTGTTAATCAGGACAAACAACTCTGCAGAGTGTTTACTGTGTGTTGTTTATTGGTCCCCACATTAGCTGAGTGTGGTTATCTCATTCCTTGGGGGTCAGCAAGAGAGAGGGGAATAAAAGGGGAGATTATGGTGCTAATTTGGCCCCCATTGTCCCGTACTAGGTTTCAAATTTAGTAGATAAGTATGGGAGCAGAGAAAGTAGGAAAGGGAAAGACAATGGGGGAGAGAAAAGATTTAACGTTTTTGTCCGCTGTCATTTTACAGCTCACAATGACCTCTGTGTTTGACAAGCGAGATGGGAGGGAGGGAAAGAGAGATGAGCAGGCGACAGAAGTGACAGATGATGCCGCAGCGTACTGTAAATGGTAAATAATCCCACCAGAGGGAGATGAGCAAGGGAAAGGTGGGGTCAGGAATAAAAGAAAGGGTACAGTGGAGGGGAGGAGAGAGGAGTGGGAAGACAACTATGTATGGAATGGGGAATGTCAAAAATGTGTGGCCTCCTGAAAAGGCAGCATAGTAACCCACACTGCACATGGACACAGAAACATCCCAATAAAGGAATAAATTGCATGTTATTGTTTAAATTTTAAATAACGCTGCATTTTCTTGCCACTGGTTCACACACACACACACACACACACACACACACACACACACACACACACACACACACACACACACACATACTTACACACATACTTGCATAAATCTATCATTACATCATGCACTTTCTCACACACTCGTGCGTAAATGCGCACAAAAGCGCTGTTATCCTCCCTGACTCCTTTTGTGTGTGTCCTGGTGAATAAACAATAACTCATCTTTGTGACAATAAAAGTTGACACTTCATCCTTCCCATGAGCATCTATTCTAGATGAATAGCCCTCAACACAATGAAGGAGCGCCACACACTTGGCCCGTTCTTCCTCTCCCTTCCCTAACCGAATCTCTGCCACCACTATGACTCCCCCCAACCCTCTCCCATCCCTGTCTCCCTTCCTGAAGTTAAATTCAAATCGTGCAGGCTGCTTGATGAATCCATTGTTACCAAAGCACTTCACAGAGAGAGCTAAATGCAGGCAGAATTAATGGGGGCTCAGGACCAAATAGCTTTCAAAAAGCAGCTCCTCTTCAGCTTTTCTCATTGCTCATGTTCATCCCTCGCTCCTCTCTTTGCTTTCTCTCTTGTATACTGCGTCTCCCACTCCCTCAGCTTTTCTCTCCTCCCCTCAGGGCTTAGATAAATACTCTTTCTACCTCTTTCTCTTCCCTGATGAAGATTCCTTCCATCTCTCTCTGACGCCTTTCATCTTTTCTTGTTTCTGTTTTTTATCTATCACATCGCGTATCTCCTGCTTCCTCCCTCTCTCTGCCTCTTGCTGCCTCTTTGTTTTCTCTTTCTCATTCTGTCATCACAAATTACCTGTCTTCTCAGTCCGTCTTCTCAGCGCAGCACTTTCATATGCCTACCATTACTATACTCTTTTTCTTTTCTTCTCCTCCTTATCTGTTCCTCTATCCCTCTTTCTCTCCCCTATGAGCAGCAGGGTGTCTACAGTCCTCAAGGGTATGTTTGGTGTCATGGTGAAGCTTGTCTTGTCGCTGCAGGCAGCATTCATCACCGTCGGTCTTAGGAGCAACCAAACACACACACACACACACACACACACACACACACACACACACTTGCATGCTCACACGCAAATTTAAGATGCTGACTCTTAGCAGCAGGGTGTTGATCTTTTAGGGATAATTCTGGCCTAAGGGGTGTGACATTAAGTGCTCCCTTGAATGAAGTAAGCTTGTTATTTTGTATGTGTGTGTGTGTGTGAGGGTGTGTCCACGCTATGACTCCACACAGAGATATTAGCTATTTTAATTTGCATTTGTCTGCTCCCTATGCTCTAATATATTGTAGGATACCAGCAGCCACTACTTCACATCGCATCTGTGTGCGGCTATAATGTGTGTATGTCTGTGTCCCCATGCTCCAATTTTATATAGCCATAACTTAAAATCGTGGTTCCTCTTTGTGTGGTTGTGTGTGCGTATCCTATTTAGCTTCTCCCCCCTCCTGTCCTCTCTTTGAACTCTGCCCCAGTGCTCACCACAGCAAGTGCCAGACACAAGGACCATACCAATCAGATTCTGCAAACACACACACATACACACACACACACACACAGCGCACACACATACACATGCTCAAGGCTCATCACTTTAAGTCCTTAATGATTTCACCAAAAATCCAGCCAGAGTTTTATTGAAAGGAACACAACAGATCTGTTCAAACTCATATTCAGTTGAGTTTTGTGCTCCCGTGTATGAAAAACATACACTATATCTCGCTGCCAGATGAAGCTGTTTACAGCAAACTAAGATCCTCCTGTGGCAAAGACAACTCCGAAGATGTTTCTGCTAATAGATGGAGAAGTAAAAATGAGCAAAAAATGAAGAAGCTGCTGATTTTTGCTGCAATTCAGCCCTCGAAGAGCCCCTGGAAGTAATAAACAATAATATGAGAAATATTGATTCTGCAATTGCTGTCTTTAAACTCAAGTATTCACCAAGAGTTTTGCATTCTGGGTATTTTCTCTCATTTAAAAAAAAAAGGAATGTGGAAAAAATTGTTGACTTTGAGAAATAACAAAAATGGAAGATAATGTATCCTCAACAAGCAGTGAGTGTATAGACACGTGTTGGATGTGGACACTGCACATACAGTCTCTGTTACAAACGTGTAACAGAGAGAGAGACAGGGACAGAGATGAAAGCCAGATAATTGCTTCATGTAGAGAAGATGAAACACAGGACACAAAGACAGAACAACAGAGAGAGAGAGATAGTGTAACGGATTATGAATACCCAGCAAGACAGAATGTGACAAACTGATAAGAACTGGTATGATGCATGATGACATGAAGAAGGACAAGGGGGATGGAGGAGGGAGTGGCAGTGGGAGAGAAACGATGGAGTCAAGGAGAGGTAGCATGATGGAGGTCGGGGTGCGATGGGGGGTGGCACAGGAAGGGGATGTACTGTAGGGTATTGAACGAGAACTGCAGGGTGAAAGAGAGAAAAGGGGGGCTGGAGAGGAAGGGGGCTGGTGAAGCGATGAGGCGAAAAAGCACAGCACACTAGGGAGAGATAGAAATGATGGAGGGATCGCAGCTGAGGCGCAGGGACAGACAGATAGAGGCACAGTGGTAGAGGAGGGCAGAGGGCGGGATGGAGTGAGACAAAAAGCAGGAGGTTTTTAGTGTCTCCTGCCTAAAGTGATGGCAAGGTAACAAAATAACACTTTGACAGATGCTGGTAGCTGGAATTCCTCACACATTTGCATATGCTGTACATTTTTTATTAGCATTAGGGCCCACAATGGGAACAGAGCCCCTAACACTTGCAGTAAGAGAGTCTCTGCAGGAAGACAACAGGGCCTGTATGCCCAAAATAACTCTTTATTTAACAACACGGGAGCAGAAGAAGAATATAGGTGTGGTGCAGAATAAAAGTCAGGCAACGTGTAAGAGAGAGTAAAGCTGGTGGTATGTCAGAGGATTATCAGGCTGATTTACAGCAGATTTTCTCACCCGGACAATTAGATCAAAGGCTTGATCTGGACCAGTGGTCAGCCTAAAATTATCCAGTCGAGTGAGGGGCTTTAACATTCAATTTCAGCCAACGCTGTGAACTTGCCAATTGATCTGAAATACTCCAACAATGTCAAACATGTCCGATTATTATAACCCAGCATCTGTATGACCAAATCCTGTACCGCACAGGGATCAGTCCAGCAGCAGATCAGACAGTAGCCAGTGAGAGCAGAGTTTATTATTGTGTGAGGACAGACAGCTCAGTCTGATCCTCTGCCTCCATTGTTGTTTTGACTGGGGTTTCATTGGATGGAGTGAGTTCTTGTGAGATTAGGGGTCCTAAAGTCAGCGCTATATAAGGAGCCAGCGGAATCATCTCAGTTTTATTGTTAACAGATAATATTGCTGTTTGTTTAAGTTTGTGCCTCTCTTCTTTGTATTGTTCCCAGTGGTGTTTAAACAAAACTGGAGACAAAATAGTTCATTTTGAGATTTTCAGATGAAACCATTTTTGCTGCCATTTTTATTCCGCTTGACAAACAACTTGCACAGACTTGAAAATTGCCTAAGACAGAAAATCCATCACAGTAAAAAATGAAGCCTTGATTTGGTCTTGTTAGAGTTCTGTTTTATCATTATCTCATTGTGCCAGAGAGTCCCCAGGTTGAGTGCTTTCATATCATGGCGCTACATTGTGCTCCACTTACTGTCAATCACCTGACAGCTACGAGGAGAAATGAAATTCTCTGGCGGGACATAATCCCTCTCAAAACATGTTGCATTACAAACACTGTCACTATCTAAAATATCGTCACAGCCATGTCTTGTTGTTTGAGGCATCTTTGTTAGCCAGGATAGAAGCAAGTTTCAAGCCAGATTTGACAAGATAACGTCTGAAAGACGATGACAGAAAAGAGAAAATGTCAAGAAAGTCAAATTCTCTGCAAATAAATAATATAACAATATAACAAATAAAATATATTGATAGAAATACGTGAATATCTTTAACCTGTAAATGACACCAGTAATCATTTTTGAGTTAGCAGTGCCTCATCTTTCTTAAATCCAGATCTGTCTATGAGCATACTGACACAGTCACTATATATATCTGATGCACCATATTTACAAAATAGGTTTGGGTGTTTAAGTCATAGAGCGCCTCCTACACACAGACACAGGGCGGGGGGCAGGAGCAGAGCTGGGGAGGATGAAGCTCGAGTGCTTTGACATCAATAACTGTGTCAAAAGAACATAAAAATGGAGTGAAAGGCTTGACAGAGAAAAAGAGAGGGAGGTTCGTGCTGGTGACACCGAAACCTTATTGTCTAACCCTTCACACTTCCCCTCCCCCCCCCCTCCTCTTGATCACAGTAGTTTGTCCCACGGGAGAAACTCACCTGATTGGCTGCCTTTCAGGGGCGGCCAACTCGGGTCCGGAGGTGAGCGTGTTTCCTGATAGGTGGTTGCTAGGCAATGGATGTTAGTATGAGGAGCTGGGTGTGGAGGAAGGACCAGCTGCAATGGATGATTGTGTGTAGTTATCTTTATGTGTGTGGGTGTGTGGGACAGAGATGCTGTGGGGTTGTGTGTGTTTGTTTGCATGCATGAGTGTGTTCACTTACTGCATTCGTTCCTTCCATAATAACTCCATGATTGAACTGCACAGTTGTACATGTATCAATTAAATTGTGTGTGGGTGTGTGTGTGTGTGTGTGTGTGTGTGTGTGTGTGATAGCCTCCTGCAGATAGAGCAATGTAATAACTATCATTACCAAACCATGGGCTCAAGCTCTCATTTAAGACTGAAAGGAAATTAAAGAAGGGCTGCTGTCAGACCCATAGCAATCATAAAACACTGTGTGTGTCCATCTGTGTGTGTGTGTGTGTGTGTGTGTGTGTGTGTCTGTACATAGTGTACTCATATGAATATATATAAAACACTCACGCAAACATGCTCTCAGTTATGAGGGGTTTCCCCAGGTCATGTAATAACTGGAACCTCTCCATCTATCTCTCACACACACACACACACACACAAACACACACACACACACACACACACACACACACACACACACACACACACACACACACACACACACACACACACACACACACACACACACACACAAACACACCCACCCACACACACACACACCCTTGGAATCTATGTATTGGTGTGCAGGCCTCATATAGTGCCTTATTAGGACTGTTTGTGACTGCTGCAGCTTAATTTGGATCCCTGCTGGGGATGTTATTCTCTTCATTAGAATTATCAACAGGTGTAGTGGGGCCTCACAGATAAAATACTGCCTGATAGCAGCAGTATTGCAAGTGGTGGTCATGCTAGTCGGGGTTTAATACTTCTTCTTGTGGCTGGACTCTGAAAAGTCTCAAATCCCCCAAGTCCCATGAAGCTTGTTAACCAACCGAGCTCCTCAAGCTGAGTGAAATGTGAAATCTGACATTTTTTGAAAGAGGCGAGAGGTATATAAAATTTACGCTGTTTAATTGCTGTGAGCTACTTCAGCTCATTTGGTGGATCCCTCTGCTCTGGCTTGGCAGACTCTGCGTCCACTTTGAGTCGTCCAGGAATAAATAGAGGAGTGTGTGTGTGTGTGTGTGTGTGTGTGTGTGTGTGTGTGTGTGTGTGTGTGTTTGTGTGTCAAATCCACAGTGCGCTGTGTTCTGAGGGGCACGGTGTGCTATCAGCTCGTTAAAGCGAGCGGTTTGAACAAGTGTTTGCTTGTAAAAGGCAAACGGCGCCCAGTAGCCCTCTGTACAATAAATGAGGGAAAGAATCTCTTAGATGAATAGATAAATGTTTTCTTTCACTTGGCACGAGAAGGATGGAGGCTGAAATAGAGTTTGCTCCTATTGGCCTTGGCTGTGATCCGCTGAATGCTGAGTGTGATTGACAGCCCTCATAAAAGGTAGGGCGAAGTCAAAATTTGTCATCTTTTCACGTGCATTTTCTTTTTTAACCAAAAACTCATAAAATAACTAATCAAAAGTCCAGCTGAAAAACAATTAGCAGATTGGAGACAAGTTCCTTTGCAAAGGCTTGGCTGACATGCATATGAGTTTGTCCCGTTCTTATTAAAAGCATGATTAATATATTGTAGATATGTCAAGTTAATTATTCCCGAACAGTAGCAACTGATTTATTTGTGTATGTGTGTGTTTGTGTGACCATATGTTCATTGCTTAATCCAGAGCGAGAGAGCGCTGCTACTGATTATGAAGGTAAAAACAGTGGCGGTGCATTTTAAATGAACAAACACAGCCTGAGGGTAGTTAGAGCTGGAGGACGTGAAGAAGAGGAGTAAAGGGCTC
Organism: Pempheris klunzingeri; assembly: GCF_042242105.1. Taxonomy (NCBI): domain Eukaryota; kingdom Metazoa; phylum Chordata; class Actinopteri; order Acropomatiformes; family Pempheridae; genus Pempheris; species Pempheris klunzingeri. Next base: position 19,603,796 of record NC_092019.1, on the reverse strand, counting down.
ATGAATAAAAACAGCGCTGTGTCAGGGTCACTTGTGTGGAGGCAGCGATAGGTACCTTGAACATGCCAACTGGTTGTTCAGTACATGTGGGCAGTGTGGTGAGTGTTAGTGAAGGAGGGACAGAGAAAGAAATAGGCTGCATTGGATACCTTTAGCTATCTGATGTCAGCAAAAGAAACAAACTTCAATCAAAGAATGTCACCCTTTTTTCTCCTCAGAGGGAAAAAAAACATGAAAATAGTGAAAAAACAAAGCCTTGAAAACAACAGCAACAGCAAAGGACTGGAAATCAAATTAAATCAAAACCCTTAAGACAGTTTGTGTTTCTGGACTTGAGAGCAGAGCAAAGTTATAGCCTGAAGAAAAGAGGTAATGTTCTGATCCAATAAATCATACTTGCTTATTATATCAGTAATCATTACTTTAATGCCTTTAAAAACAAGTGCCTCTTAAACCACAATTAGCAGCCTCGTCATGTGTCACACTTAGCGAGATCCTCATTTATCAGCATTGATCATTTAACTGTGATGTATAGGAAGTTAGAATGTGGGTAGATGAGTGCAACTTTATTTTTCTAGAGCACGATGCCATACAAAGGCAATTTAAAATGATGAACGGAGTGATAAAACAAAAGAAAATAAGTTAAAACATACCAAACATACCCACTCCGCCAACAACAAAAACATCCTACAGTTCATTGATCATGAGGGAATTAGCCAGCAATATGAGTGTGTTTTAGCCCTTTCTCGTCATAAAACCATAAAGCATCATCATTGATAATTCAACAATAGTATAACAGTGGTTATTCTTATGTATACATCAAATTTACTGAACAGATCACTGATCAAGGTGCTCAGACTAAAAAGATGTAAAAGCAAGTGTTCAGCAAGTGTCAAGATCAGAGCTTTAACATGTCAGATCATTCCAGTCAAAAAAAACAAACATATGCGAACTGCCATAGAGAGACAACAGTAGGCAGAGGGAAAAAAGGAAAACTCAGAGAAGTAAAACGAGGAGGACTGCTGTCAGAGTCACCTTGTAGGAACAGGAAGAGAGTGTGTCCCAGGGAGGGATGTTTGGTACAAGTCGGACTAAAGAGACGAGGACGGGATTGGAGAAAGAGAAGACAGATGAAAGAGGGGGAGCAGTTAGAGAGAGGTCTGACAGATTGTCATTAAGAGGGACAGCTGCCTTTTTCTGTGGTGACTCTTCTAATCTATACTCCACACACACACTCACACACACACATACATAACCACAAACTTGCTCGCATTTTCATTTTTCGGCTTTGCTTCCAGGTACAGCAGTCTCATTAAAGTGGAGATCTCTGTTTCAAGAGAAACTTTTACAAATAGAAGTGACAAAGAAAATGCACAATCTAATTTAATAACGTGTTCAGTCTACATACACTTAAAAAAGCAATTATTGAAATTCTTGGAAAATATGAGAGGATGGGAGATTTTAATTTCACAGTGCTTTGCAGACGGTTTTGTTTACAAGGTGCAGAAGCCAGCCATGTTTTGAATTTATGCACAATGTATTTAATTAGAACAGGATCTGTGAACTGTTACCATAATTATTGGGCTTAAAAAAGACAGTAGAGATGTGAACTACATGGGCAGCTTCGAGAGAAAAGCTCAAAACAAGATAGATGAAATAAACTGTGCTTTATCCTCCTATCACTGGGCTACAAGAGCCAACTTTTTATGAGTCACAACATTGGTGTCACATTACCTCCATTTATTTCACACATGCAGACACACAGGCATGCAGCAGTGACACTCACGTGCTATAATGTAATGTATGTATATTGACAGAGTTATTGATCACTGTATAAAATCCTCTTCTCCATTGTAATAGTATGGCTCTGCCCTCCTTCGCTGTGTTAGGTGTGCTCGGACAGAATGTGAGGTGAATTTTAGAGCCAGCTTGTTTGCATATAAAGTCGTTTTGAAGGCGTGAGTGGACACGATTAGCCGCAAATTGGCTTGTGGCGGCACAAACTGAGGCCAAGACGCGTCCACATGACCAAAATTTGCAGTGGGCTTTATGAATCTGCTTTATCAATGTAGAGAGGCAACAAACAAGCACAAACAGTCCAGCAATCGAATGCACAAGAATGAAGCGAAGCGAAAATCGGCTTCACTCGCTGCCTGCAGACACCTTAGGAATCCTAAAATTAATGAGGGCAGAAAATTATTCTAGAGACCAATAACTAATCATTTTTATATATATGTATATGGAATGTGGAGTGCTGTAATAGGATGGGCTTCAAAATCCAAAGGTATCCTTTTACACAAACATTTGCAAATGCATGTCTCTGTACTGTATGTGCAACCGTGCACAGGTATGCACACATCATCACAGGGTCAGACAGGCGTGAATGAACTAACTAAACACGCTCGCTTTATCTGACTGCTGCAAGTCCATAAAACAGTGAATAATTGAACCGACTTACCTACAGCATATTAACATACTGTAAATTTATATGCAGAGAGAGAACAGAGTGGAAGGACGGAGAGGGAGAAGAAGCATGTGACAGGGAGACCGAGAGAGGGGGGAGAAAAAAATAAAGAGAGAGTAGAATGGGAACAGATGAGAGGGAAAGAATGGAAGGAAGAAAAGTGGGAGAGATAGAAGTGGGAGAGTGATACGGAAGCAGTGGAGCAAATCAAAGTAAAATTAAGTGCATTTACATATTTAGATGAGCGCTTCTAGTCAGCCTGTCTAATTATTTCATCTCCATTTTTCATTTGCACGCTGTTCAATCCAAAAGCAGCAGGCCGTGAGGAAAGTTTCTCCCTCTCCCTCCTCACCGTGACTTTAACACATTCACACTTGTCCCACTCTCACTCTATCGCTGACTCTCTACCCCTTGCAGCCGTCTTTTCGTTATCCGGGTCATTACCATACGCTTTTTGTCCATTCGCACTTGTTCTCCCTATCTCCCTCACGCCCTCTGCTCCTGCTGCCTCTCGCCATGTTTTATGCATACGAGGATACTGCCCCACATGTGTCCAGAAATGTGTGTGAGTGTGTGTAAAAGGTTCACCGCTAATGCCCTTTCTACCACCATGTTTTATGCATCGTGTTGTCCTGTCGAAGGCAAGTATGTCTACGACAATGTCCAATACGCGCGCGCGTGTGTGTGTGTGTGTGAGTGTGTGTGTGTGAGTGCGCGCATGTGTGCACCCACCCACTATTAAACCCTTCAAATTAGCATGAACCATGTCAGGAGCAGCCAAGCCACGTTAACCTTCTATCACTGATTTTCCCCCTTTCCTTTATGCCTTTCTTCACACTCCATAAATCTGTCTTTCTCCTCACTCTCTCTTTCCTTCCCTCCCTCTCTCCTCTCCTCTGCCTCTTTGCTGCTCATCACTTTGTTTGCTTCTCTTTCCTCTCTACATTACTTCCCCTTGCTCCTATAAATGTCCCCCTCCTTCTACACCCACACTCATCAGCACAATCTATTAGTGTGTGCGCGCGTGTGAGTGTGTGTGTGTGTGTGTGTTTGATGGCATATCCTTGCTTTGAGGCCTGTGTGTGTTTCTGTTTATGTGATTTGCTTGTATGGGTATGCGTGCTTAGGGTGTATTGTGTATAGCAGCCAATGTGTGTGTTTTCCTTCAAGTGTTTGCATGCAGCACATATATGTGTGTGTGTGTGTGTGTGTGTGAGTGTGCACGCCCATGCATGCGGCTGTGTCTGCTGGCATAAAAGGTTGTTATGTGCTTTAGGTGTTAATTGGCTGAGGAGCTTCGTTAATATTCTCCTTGCAAGCCTGCTCGTCAGGAACAGAGCCGGCAAACTGATGAGTGTGTGATTTTCCTCCAGAGAGAGAGAGATAGAGAGAGAGAGAGAGAGAGAGAGAGAGAGAGAGAGAGTAACAAGAGTGACTTCAGTGCAAAGACCCTCTGTAAGGTCAGAGTGAGAGAAGAGTAGAGCAAGAAAAGGATTGGAAAAAAAGCAACAGAGGCAGAGAGGGCAAGCAGGGAGAGAGACAGGCGAGCAGGGAGGGGTCAGGAATGCAACAGACAGAGAGAGAGAGACAGACGGAGATAGAGGAAGGGAGAGAGGGAGGGAGGGAGGGTAAAGAGAGATGTGATAAAAAGCCATAAAGGGTTCCATTGAGGCACTGGGTGAAAGGAAAGATTATATCATGCGAGGGAGAAATTATCCCTTTGTTAGGCGCTTGTGAATTGGCGGAATGGGGGCAAGGCGGTTGGCAAGGTACCCCTCAGCGAGGGGACTCATAGCTGCTCAATTCTAATTACCCACACTATGCTACGACAGCGCACAGCTAACCTGGTCCAGACCTGGCTTCCACCTCCAAACACATTCAAACATACAAACCATCCTCCTGCTGAGCGCACAAAAATGAAACATCTTGAGCGGCGGCCTTGACAGGCTGATATGCACATCAATAACGCATCATGCACGTATACCTGGAACGTAAAGAGCACGATAATGAACCAGTGCGCGCACATGTGGGCACATTGGCAACCTCACTACAACACACACATAAAATAGGAAGAAAAAAAAGACAAAGAAGAAAGACTGACACATGCACTGCAGCCGGGGAAACAGTGAGCAGAGTCGCAGCCTGTCACTGGGAGGTATGATGCCACATGGATAATGAGAGTTACTCCCAGCAGGAAGCTGTGTAGCATGTGGCTCACAGCACACACAGAAACACTTGTTAGGAAGCTCAGACAGTACGCTCTCAACTTGGCAGGTAACACTGTTTGCATTTATCTTACTGAATAAGGGATGACTGAGCTTAGCATTCTGCTACATCCCAACAGGGGGCTGTTGCACGGTTATGCATAAAATATGCCTGTAGTGGCTGCTCATACTTAAACTGTGTATCTTTATATGAATGCATGTATGGAGACAGTAAGGGCCAGGAGCACATTTAAGTGTCATGTCTGCATTAAAGATCTTTCAGCCATGTTACCATATGCACTCGTTATCTGAGAAAAACAGACAACCTGCTGCTAAATTGAATCCTGCTGGAATTTAGTTATTCACACTGGCAAGGACTGTCACCTTCATACACAACCTGTACAATAGCTGTGCTGCTTCGTTTTTTATGTTCATCCCATCTCATAAAATGTCATTGGGTCCCTGGACAGTAGCTTTGGCATAGTATAATTCCATGGCCCCTGTCTGGGCATACTCAGTCATTCACAATGCAACCCTGTCTCCTGCAAATTACATATACTCATTTGCTTTGCCAATTACATTTTGTAGGGAAAGTAATTGCTGCCGAATTGCGTTTACTGACGAGGTTTTTCCAGTCAAGTAAGTTTGACTTTATTGTATAGCACAGAAGACATTGTCGTGCTGGTAGGTTTAGAATAGGTTAGGGCAGGATTATGGTTTTGGTTAAATACGGGTAAAGTTTATGCATACCATCTTGTGTTTGTATAAACACTGTCGACTTTTTCAGTATTAAACCCAGACCAGTAATTATACCTGTAAGTATTTTGTGTGAAAACATTTTGAACTTTTTGCATTTTCTGTAAAGAGTTTTCAAATGTGTTCAATATAATAACAACAATGCCTGGATGTTTTTTTAAAACCTGGATCCCAATTTTACATATTTTGGTTTCAAAATGAGTGGTAGGTACAAAAACTTTTGGAATTGGTCCAGCAGATCTGCCTCTGCCAGCAGCTGAGAACAGGTGGCGAACAATCTACAATGGTTGTAATGTAATCCTTTGGGGCAATTGTCTCCAATCAAAGTATATCCACTAAAAGTGCTTGTTTTTGCTAATGACAGGTTTAGACTGTTGTTTGAAGCGTCCCCACAGAGATAGACCTGTAAGATCCTTTTTCTTTCATGAGAAATGGTTGTTTTATGACTCTGTTCAAAGCCCACAGACTCCATTAACAAAAAAGGGTAGTTTTACATGGGAGTTGCTGGTTTTCTACTGTCTCAATCAGTTTGTTTGTTTTATCGTGTGATGTTTTACTGGGTTAGTTGGATCCAACATCCAAACTAAGTGATTGAGGCAGGAGTAGACCAGCCAATCTTTTGCCCTGCAAAATAAAATACATTTTTCTGTCAGTGGAGTCTGGTGGGTTTGAGTAGCACAACACACTGCCTGTTTCTGGTTAATCAAAAAGGATCTTACAGATCTATATCTGTGGGGATCCTTTCAATAATGTTGTCAGACACTTCAGATAACAATCTGAGCCTGTCAGTAGCAAAAACACACACTTTTAGAGCACACATTTTCATCAGGCACAATTGCCCTCAAGCATTACATTGCAGCCATCAGCCCGTGCACCAGATGTATTTCAGCTGCCGGCGGAGGCGGTCTGTTGGACTAATTTCAAAGGTTTTAGTGTCCACCAGTCATCTTAAACCCAAAATATGTAAAAATAGGTCCCAGGTTTAAAAATACCAGAGTTATCCTTTAAGGATATCGGTCCTACTGTAGTACAATAATATACTCTAAGAATATAATAATATCTGATACTATGCTTGGAAGCTTATTTTTACCAAAGTGGTACATTTTCAGACCTCTCCTCGTGTGAGCAGGTGTCTCCTTTTAGTGTGTTTAACCTTAAAAAAATGTAATTGCTAATTTGGCTCAATTTTATGTATGGCCCCAAGAGAGAAGCATTCTTGACAGTCTTCAGAGCATGTGAATATGAGAGTCCTGTGTTCGATAAATAACAGCTCTATCTGATTAAGTGAATTCAACACAGTGAATTAAACAAAAGGAGAGCATTTCTCCTGAAGTAGTGAGGCTCAACTGGCTTATTCAGCTTCAGTAGCAATAGCATTCTCCATCTTTAGTTCTTGCAGTCTGTCATTTGAAAGTGTTTTGTTCAAAATGCATGCTCAGTTCCTTGCCAGGCTTGAAAAGAATTAGCTAAAATTGTCCCCTTTAATGCACAGTTGATGCATGGTAAATGCATAATAGGATGAGACTAATAATAGAATGTCTACAGTGGTTACCACAGTGCCTTTATGTCTTTCCTTCCACTCCGTAAAGCCAGTGAAAAGACAGTGCCAAGTCTGTTGTCTGCCAGAAAGTGAGTTTAATCTCCTGGTTTAATACACAGAGAAAGGTGAGGCAAAGTAGAGGTATATGGAAAAACACGCTGCCTGCTCATGCATTCACATCCAAGCCATGTAATTTCAGACAGGCAGTGATTCAGAACCTAATATCTGATTTGTATTCTTGTTGGCTTGTCATGATGCGAGCCATATTGACTTGTATTTATTTCTCAGGCCTCACTGTCAACAGACTGCGAAAAATAAAGCAAATCAAAACTTTGTAATCCTAAATTGTGAGAAGAAAGACGTGTGGTGTCACTCGAAATGTACCCAAATGATCAAGCGGTATTGATCCCTTGGCCCCAGGAGCGTGAGGTGAGCAGGAAGTAGCCTGAACCGTGCCTGCCAGAAAATGCAGTCACTGATAGTGTCCATAGATCGAGGAGCTGTGACTTTTCTAATTAGAGAGTTCAGAGAAAACCCAGTTGGATTAGCTAGTGCATGGCTCTAGGCTAGCTATTAACACTAAGTCAGCAAGACAAACAAGAAGCAGTAAAGATGGAGGAGAAGGAGAGCAGAGAGCCATGGTGGGGCTAAGCATGCCGACCCTGGCCAATGTACTCAAACCTGGGTGAAAATGGGTGTTTTTGATAAGAAAATGTCCTATAATTTGGTATTTGTGCTGTTTTCCTTGTAAAAGTTGCAGATAAAAACGTGATAGGATAAGGAATGAAGCCCATTGGTATTTCAGCACCTCCAACAGTAGTTGCATAATATTGTGTATTTTGTTTACACTGGAGAGAATCCCAGAGGAAATTACTCAATCAGGACAGTTCAGATAATACCTTCCTGTGAGTGATTAAACTTTCTAGTAATCTGGGACTTTGTGGCAGCTCCATAAACTTCGTATATAAAAAAAACAACAACAGAAAACTTGAAAATACTATTTGAATTGCATTACAGAATATAAACAATCTATATTCATGAATGTCTATATGTATGTATGTGTTCCCATGACTACATTAATGTAACCACACTTGGTGGCTCCCTTGCGCTGAAACACCCTTGGGGAGATGTTCATGTGATTTATCTTTACCTTTCAGGAACACATGCCCTCCTTCACACTTTGCCAGCTAATAAACCCTCAAGATTCACGCCTACACAGGCACATATACATGTACCCCCCACAACGCACGTGCACACACACACACATACACACATATACACGCGCATTCTCCCCCACCCACTCGCCTGCACAACCTCCAGGGAGACATAAGAAATAAATTCGACACTTCCGCTTACCCAAGAAGCGCCTTAAGGACAAAGAGAAATTTAATCTTGGATAAGCCTCCTGATAGAATCTCTGCATTAGCCCTCTGCTGCTGGTTCACAGCTATCCCATCAACCCTTACCTCCCACACCTTGGCCCGATTCCCTTGCATCTCTCCTCCTCTACACTGCTTGTTTTTTTTCTTTATTTCTTCTTCTCTCCTACCCTACTTTGCCTCTCTGCAACTGCCTCACCGCTTCTCTTCGCTTTCTTTTGTCCTTTTTACGCGCTGTTTTCTTCACCTCGCTACTACTCCTACCCCCGTTTTAGTCCTTCTATTCCTCAGACCATGCCTTGTCTCCACTGCCTCCTCCAATTCTTCCCACCAGCTTCCATCGCTCCATCTCTTCCCAGTTGAGGTACATACTGTATATATCTATATTTCTGTTCCTCTCCCTTGTCGGAGCGCTTTAATACCATTGGTATTAAATGCTGGCACGACCTCCTCGGCATACTTAAGCAGGCAGGGATCCTTGTAAGGCTGTTTGAGTGCTTAATATTTTCAGCACGCCGCTGACTTAAGCCCCTTAAGTGCTTTGGCAACACTTATTCCACGGTGGCACCAATGAAGCCCATTAAAAATTTGATTTGGATGAGAGAGAGAGAGAAGAAGAGAAAAAAGAGGAAAGGGGGATAGGGGACACAATTTGCCATTACCTCCTTTCCTTCCACACATACTGTGATAAAAACAAATACACCCATCAGGGGGTTACCCACACAGGGACTTTGTAGACACACAAACGCGCGCACACACACACACACACACACACACACGCACACACACACACACACTTACAAGTAGTGCAATGTTTGCAATGTGTTCCTCTTTTTGTCTGTAATTATGTCCTTTGTTGCTCTATAAAGCACTTTGTGATGACCCTATTTTGTTAAAAGCACTTGATAAATGAATTTGACTTTATTTGACGAGATAATAGGGAACAACATGTATCAAATTGAATGCATAAAGATGTTTGTAAATACAGCTTGTGGCAGATTAGAACTGATAGTTTATGATCAGTTGATTAGGAACAAGTAGAGGTGCAATTATAAAAGCAAAACTGTGTTGCCTTTCGCATTTTACAGGACAATGAAAGTCATGGACGCAGGGTCTAGTGTAGTTAGCTTCCACAATTGGCTTTGCATTGCCAGTTTTATTGCCAATAGCAGTAATGATAGTACATGTGGCAATGGGCATGAACAAAGGAATCGCATTATGCACAATGTGTTGATGCAATATATAAGGACAGGTTGGACTAGCTATTTGCAATGACTGTTTCATCAGTGTAAAAACATGGAGCCAGGTTCACATCAGCATAACTCATAAGACAGTCATGGCCACACTCATTTCTGCTTTATCTACATCTGCTTCAAAATACAAATACCACACACAAACATGTTCTTGTCAGCAGACAGCCGCGCACATCCCCACAGCCATAAAAACAGCCAGTTAACATAAAGAGGCCCTATGATGCCTCTGTGTGTGCCTGCATGGATAAATTAATGGGTAGTGGATAGTGAAAGGGCCAAACAGACAGCCAAATGTACACTCTGCTTCAGTCAACACTGGACAGACAAGCACATTCAGACACACACACCGCCACTGTTTGTTGACCTGAAAGACGACCATTGTCGTTGCTTCCATCCACACACACTCATCTCTAACCTCCACAAAATAGTATGCAAAACATGCAGACACTGATCCCACACTGACACACACACATTTTAAGCAGGGGGAGGGTGGTCAGGGTTATATAAACATGTGGAAGACAGGAAACGGATAGACAGATGGATGTGATCAACAACGATACCACATTGGGATTATAGCAATTTTCATAGATCAACAGGAAAGAAGTGAAACGAAAGGAGCCAAAACTTGCGGGAACTAACTAGCTACTACGGACTGACCAGAGGATTGAAGGAAGAGGCGAGAGAAATAGGGCAGAACGGATAAACTAAACACAATTTGAGGAGATCAATTTGAACAAGTGAATAGACTTTGTTTCCGTCCGTCTGCTGCCAGGTCCCAGACCTGCCAGAGTAGAGCTGCCGGTGCACACCAACACAGAGTAATTTTCTCAGCATCAGCCAGTTGACCGGTGAAGTCAGCGCCGTAGGGGAAGATTGGCGATGATCCGCTTTCGTCTTTGCCAGAAGTGTCAGGGCCATCGCAGTTAGAGCTCATTGTGTTTGCAGTGGCACAGAGAGTGAGAGAGAGCGGGCAGTGTGTAGTAATCTAAGGATGACACCCGCACTTTATTCCATCAGATAGTGCTCAGTGAGGTGTGTAGCACAGCTCGTCACGCTTTGTCTCTGCACTACAAACACACACTCATATTAAGCACACATACTTACACTTACAAACACATGAGAGCTACACACTCCCAGAAACCGACGATGCATTAGGTCCTGACAATCAGCAGAACTCTGTACAGACCTTAAACACAGCAGGCTTTCAGATCAGTGTGTATGAGTGAGTGTGTATTTGGAGTGCTCCCAGGCCCCGACTGCACCCAGTGGAGCATGTTGGAAAGGAAGAGTTAGGCAGGTCGATGCTGCACGATTATACTGTCTGATAGCCTGTGATTATTCGGAGGAGTCTAAATTTACCATGTAAAATCACTGTCCATTTACGCTACAGTGTATACATGATAGCGTATCAAAAGAGTTGTAGCATTCAAGCGAATAATGGTAGATACCTTGTGAGAATAATATGCAAGTCTCTGGGGTAAAATAGCCTACCAGAAAGTGTAATATCTGAAACTAAAGTGTTTGACTGCAGTTTGCTCCACCTCTTGCAAGTTGGTTATTCTACACAAGGCCAGCACTTCTACTCTTAGTCTTTATAGAGCAGCACTCCAGCTCAATGGATTTTATTTAACCTTAGCTATCTCTAGATGAGTTGTAAGATAGTGTCTCCTTGTCTCCAGTGGCCTGGCCAGTACAGTTATAGCTCAAAGGAACATTGACTTCTGGCTGCCAATTTGTCCGGTGAGAAGTACAGAAAACCTTGTTTGACTCATTAAAATACAATCTTTTCACGAACGAACATAGTTGTCCTAGATTTCACTGTCCTCGAGGGCAAGGCAATGTAGGTGCCTCTATTTCAAAAGTAAGCATTCGCTCAAAATCAGTAGAGGTAAACTTGATTTGCTTTGGATGTTAGTTTCTCAGCCTGTATCTGGCAGAAATATGGTTTTATCGATGTTCTCTGTTACTTGGAGCACTGTGGTTTGACCTACAGAAGACAAGAAGTCTATTGTTGTGGTTAATTGTGTGGCTGATTGTTGGGGCGCCTGGTGCTCACAACTAGCTTACCTCTGAGTTTGACACTCCAGGGTACAGTTGCTGATGAGCTAATTAAATTATTTCTCCTTTGGTTAATTGCATAGGAGCCATTACTGAATGCACTTGCTGGTAAATAATACAGTATCATAGGACTGCTTTGGTCATTTTTGGTATTGGTTTTTGTGGCTTATTGATCTGAGAGTCATGGGCTTTGGTCTCAGGAGGCTTGGAGCACTGTGGTAGAAAATAGCTAGCCCAGCAGTGTTGGCTCTGTTGTTGTTTTGCTCAGCTGGGACTGCACTCCTGCACTACTTTGTAGTAGCAAAGCTTCTGCACTGTATGGATTTAAGACAATGCATGGCGTAGGCACAAGATGTCAAGAGAAGTCAACAGTGGAACTTGTTGTTGCTCTAAGCTCATCTCTGTGAGCATTGTGATATAGTGTCTAAATCGCTAGCTCTGTTAGTGCCCTGAGCTCTGGCCAAACTTCTGTGTATTGCGTGCAAGCCTTGGCTACAATTCAGTTCTGTGTGACTTAGCAGCTAAAGCAGTTTCTTTGCATGTGTTGTGATGCAGCGTAGAACATAAGAGTCCTTTCTTTAAGTGTTGTCCTCAAACAACAACTTCTGTCTGATTGCACTGAAGTAAAGCTGGGTTGTTAGCGTGTGCACGTGTCTGCAGCATTGCAGTTGAAAACAAATCAGAGTGTGAATGTGTGTATAGCAGTGCAAGCGGGGTCACAGAGGAGCCATTGATCAAACGTGCACATCCGCACACACACACGTTCACGCACAGCTTCTCAATACACAATGAGGCCTGTCCGGAGCTCTGTCCTCTGCCGCCTCCTCCCTGCCCCCTTCTCTCTGGCCCTGCGCAGCCTGGTCCTGGTCCTGCTCTGCATCACTCGTAAGTCATGCATGCAACAACGCTCACCTGCACATGCACACACAGATTAAATGAGACGTGCAATATTGATTCTATAGGGAGACACAGGTGTCATTACACATCAAATAAGTCGGGGAAACCAAGCACATAATTTTCACATGTACACACTCATTTCATATAATAGCCAGGATGTGGCACAAGCTCTTTGTTCTTTTAATGTAAAGTCCCTGCCTCTGTTAAATAAGAAGAAAACGTGATTTTGAATGCGATACTAACTGGTGTAAATTGATACAGAATGAGATCTGCTGCATTGGCGAGCACACAACCAAGGGAGAAATAGCACGACGGAATCATGAGTTGAGAGTGTCGGGTGATTTGTTCAAAATTCTGGTAATTAAGCTAGAATTGGTAATTAAGATTAAGACTAGAGAGAATAAGAAGACAGAAGTATATGCCCGGGAGGTGAAAGTACCAGGGAACGAGAGACAAGGCAGTGAAAGAGAGTGGACGGATGGACCAAAAGACTTAAAGGGAACCAGTCACAAATGAAAACAGAAAGCTGAAGCCTTTTTCTCAGCTTCCCTCTGAAGAAGCTAATAAAAGAAAGTTGGACCCCAGAGTGGGAGAGATATAGTGAGCCAAATGGAGAGGTTGTTGAATAGAAAGAGAATGGGGAAGGAAAAGTGCAGTGCAAGAGACCAATACATATTGAGAGGGAGACAGACTGACAAAAGAAAAGAAGGACCTGGCCAGATAGAAACTTGTACTGTACGTAAGAGGGGGAGGGAGGGAGGGAGGGAGGGAGGGAGCAGCAGAGGCAGAAAATAAGAAATAGTGAGACAGAGATGGAGAACAACGCCTGTGTGTGCGCAAGAAAGACAGAGATGGAGGGGAAGGGTACGAAGATAAAACAAGAGACGAGGCCCAAAAAAGACCTGCATGAGGTCGAGATTTTGAAACCAAGAGTCATAAGATTGATTGAACAAAGACTGCAAAGGCAAAGATTGTAAGGAAAAAGCAGTACGTGAAGTGGAGTGGGAACAATAGCAGAGCTGCTAGGTGCTATCAATACCTCCTGTCATTATTTTTACCCTTTTAATGAAGTGCTGCTCATTGGCAAACAAGTGTTGTGCCACTATGCACAGTACCTTCTCCTCTGTGCCAGCCAGCATCTCAAAATCTTTTTTATTTACATATTAGATCAACAGAAGGACATTGTGTTTTGTGGTGTGTTGAGGGGAATGCCGGGTGGGGGGTGACAATAGGGGAGTGAAGGATACAGAGAAAGAATGAGTTTGTGACTTGGCAGTCAGCATGGTTATGTGATTCAGTGCCAGTAGGGCAGTTTTGTCTTGAGGCTTCAGTTTGCACACACATATACTCTTTTGTGCACATTATCGCGATGTCACACAAGCGCATGCATTTGAAATGCATGCATGCACATTTCCTCCCACCTGTATACACATTCATCAGTATCACACATGCAAGGGCACCACAGATGCACACCATGTGGTGGATTTTGAAGGGGTGTTAGGACCAGTGCTTTTGGCTGTGGTGAATCTCCAGTGTGTTAGCCGTCGCATAATAACCCTCTAAATTTCGTTTAAGCCGCAGTAGGGGTGTGTGTGGTGGCCATTGTTGAAGTGTTGTTGGTGCTGTGACAGATCCGGGCCATAAAATGTTGCACAGTAGATAAAGCTAACTAGCTTTAACTAGAGAGGAGAAGGGAAAGAGGGAGAAATATGTTGCTTTGTGAAGGGTAAGAAGAGGTGAATGAGAGAGCAGAGAGAGTGATGGCATGGGTGGACAAGAAGAGAGCGCTTAGGGAGATGCAATGTAGCAGGAGAGGGAAGAAGAGGGGATGGGGCAGGACAGGGACGAGGTGATTGAAATACACCAGGGCTGGAGAGACATAAAGATACAAAGGTCAGAATGAGAGGTGTGGGAGCAGGGAGAGGACAGGAGGAGGTAATAGGAAAAGAAGGGTAGAGGTGACGAGAGGAAGAAGACAATGGATTTCAGTGCCGAGGGTGGAGGCACTTTGACTGGGGAGCAAAGACAGAGAGAGTGTTAAAAACAGGATGTGAATGATATAAATAAAGTATATGAATGAAAGTAAATGTTTCTAATGAGAGGTCAAGAGTGAAGAAAGACAATTTTATGCTGATTTTGCTGATTAGCCGTGCAGTGCTCACAGTGCACCAGTGGGTGATGGAGCGGGAGAGTCGGATGAGAGCGGGTCTGAAGTTCCTGCCAAAGAGAGAGAGAGAGAGAGAGAGAGAGAGATTAAGACAGACAGAGAGAGAAAAAGAGTGGGATAAAAAGTGGAGAAAGAGCTGAGCTATAAGACTGGCAATTAAAAGAAGTGAAAGTACAGAAGAAGATGAAAGAGGGAGGAAAAACTGAGATATTCAGTCTCTCGCTCCACTCATTTGTTTTGTCCTCTTGTCCCATTCGCTCCTCTCCCTTTTTGCTGTCTTCCCCTTGCTCCCTCTCTTCCGCTCTCCCGGCACACTATAAAAACAGCGCGATTATGCTGCAGACTTGAGCTGCAGAACAAATCACATTTAGCAAAGGAGAGTGTGGAGATGGAACCAGTGGAGAGGCAGGAAAAGATTCCCACTGAGTCACAAAAAGAGAAAGAACGAGGGAGAGATTGCAAGGGGAATGAAAGCCTATTGCTGCTCGGAAGGAAACTATGGGGAGAGGGGGGGGGGGGGGGGGGGGTTGCTGCACGAAGAAAGAAAAAGAAGTAGGGACGGGAGTGAAGAGACGGCAGCTAATGGGAGAGAGAAAGAAAGAGTTGCAACAATTCTCCTCCTGAGGCCCAGGAGAGAAAGAGAGGAGAGGGGATCTTTAGGACAGCGCTGATGAGGGAGATGAATGATAAACGATGCAATAAAAGATAAGGGAGAAGAGAGGGAGGATGAAGACAAGAAGAAATGGAAGGGAACTGGAGGAGGGGGGGAGGAATCAAGGACCAGCTCAGGTAGAAGATGGGGAGGGAGAGGGATGGGAGACTGCAGGTTTATATAAAAGGAGAAAGAGGGAGATGGTGAGAATGAGATTAGACATGAAGGCAGAGGGAGTAGAGAATTATGACTTGTGGACTAAGTGGAAGCAGGGGGGTTCACTAGAAAATGAGAAGAAAGGCTGAGTGGAGGAGAGGGAAGAAAAGGAGGACAGGAGAAAGCGACAGCAAGAAGGTAATGAGAGAGACGAGAGCGAGATTTGTAAAGGATTATGTATTATTTATAGAGGGAGCATCATTTTTTCTTTGCACTGGATATGATTGGCAGAGTTCTGGCTCCCTGAGAGAGATGGAGTGATAATTTTAGACTGGGAAGAGAAAAGGGGGAGACTTGTGGGTCTGCAGAGGGAGGTATGGAAGAGAAGAACCTCAAAGTCAGCTATTTCATAGAGTTAGTACACCACAAAACTCTGTGATTAACCTGGAGCAAGTGTGCATACACACACACACACACCCTCACACACGTAAACATTGCAAACTTCATTTGCATACATACTGTGGAATCAGGCTCGCTTCGCAGACTCGGGGGATAACGGAAAAAATGTACATCCAGATGGGAAGAGAGATGGAGAAGTTGCCAACGGACGACCCCATAAGATTGGAAACTATGAGCTGCTGTTATTGTTTTAATTAGAGCAGTAATAACACAAGGGGTTGTGCATTGTGCTCTCCTGCATCGATTCCCTTGTAAATCCGTGGCCGGCATGCAAAGAAAACACAAGCTCTTGGCCCACTTCCAATTGAAAGATAATGAGAGATAATGAATAGGGAGACAGTGACTGCACTGCTTCAAGGATACATGAGGGCTTGTTGGGGGTAAATGGAGACAGCTCATCTCTTATATGGCTTGTCTTTTTGTTCTATCTTTTCCTCTCTTCACTCTCAGAGACATGGAGAGAGAGAAATAAGGGGAGAGTGAAGATGAGGGAGACAGACGCAGCAAGGCGGTAATTCAGCCCGCTAACCCTGCACCAGTGAGGCAGTTTCTAGAATTTACCGTGACCAAGGGTGAGCCAGCAGTCCACCTGGCTGCCTCCCAAATCCCCCCCTTTTAACTCTCCACACCTCCCTTCATCCTCTCCCTCTGTCCCTCTATCCCCTGCCTCCCTTGGCTTATAACTCAACCCCATTGCTGGACCATTAGGAGGGGCCCCTGAACAGCCTTGTCTTATGAATTTGCACGCCTATTATTTATTTATTTGTGTATGTATTTTGAAATGATGGCCCTTCTTGGATCTCTATTGCCGTAGTAAATAAAAGCTCCTTCTTTTAAGGGGCTTTGACAGCGGGGGTAGAGGCATTTCAAATGATGAGGAGCACCAATTCACTGCTGTAAAATACTGCCCCCGCTTGGTTGGAGAAAGAAGTGATTGCTTTTGTTCTCCTTCCTTTTTTACTTATGCGTTCATCACAGCCGTCACTGCACTACCATGGTATCGATTGCTCTCAGCATTTTCTCTTAATATGATTTGACGCTTACGGAGTATTTTATTATGGCCACAGATTTTAATGGGGGCCAGATTAATACCTCTGTCACAGATGTTGATTCCCTCCCCCTCCTTCTCATTCCCTCTCTGCTCTGTACTATACTGGGGATCAGAGGCACAGGCTCATGGCCTTGAT
Organism: Pempheris klunzingeri; assembly: GCF_042242105.1. NCBI lineage: Eukaryota > Metazoa > Chordata > Actinopteri > Acropomatiformes > Pempheridae > Pempheris > Pempheris klunzingeri. The sequence goes on along the minus strand of NC_092019.1, from coordinate 19,586,624 downwards.
GTGAAGCCTATAAAAACCTACAGTCAAACTAAAGTGCTGTACCCAGCTGCGTTATGAGCGGGAGAGGCAGAATATGCGTCATCTCTCGTATATTTTGTCCAGCCCCTGCCAGCTGCATTATTATACCCAAACCATCACTTCCTAACTCCCTGCTATCATTTCCTGGTTAGAGCCCTCAATACCCCACCGTCTCTCCATCCCTCTGTTCTCTTTGCCCAGATTGATCATCCACCAGCAGCCAGCAGGTGTTTCTGCGTAGCATTTCTCAGCAGGCGACAGCGGATGCCAGCCATTCCACTCATAACAGCGGTTAACAGTGTTTTATTTTTATTTTTCTTTGTCGCTTTTCTTTGAGCTTTACATTCATGCCACTGCAGCTAATTTCCTTTGAAGGGGTGACAGCTGTCAGGAGAAGTGGGTGTACAAATGGACAGCTAATTAGTTTTCTGGCCTCCTCCCAGAAGCCAACTTTTGACCGCTCGCTTTCGGAGCTCTCCCACTTGCAGCCCTCCTTCACTGCTGGTTCTGATGGGTCACTAATCACACACAGACGCTACACTGACTATGTCAGGATGCACAGCAACACTCTTACAATTAACACTGTTTAAAACAATGGCGGCCTAGCCCGGTTGCCACGGTGATGAGTAATAACAGCCATTAGAAAAATAATTGGGATGGTGGTGGCAGGCCCTGATGGCCCCCGATATGAATCACAATATTGATGTAGAGAATGGGAGCAATAATGACTACAATTAGTGGTAATTGTCAAGATTTTTTTTCTCTGTTCTATAGAGTATTAGTTAGAGTCCCCTTTGTCTTTATCCCCTCTTGGATTCTTTCAGTCCTTGGTTCAATTTCCCCTGTGTCTCTCTGTTTCCCCTGATGTGATGAATATGTAGGCTTTGAGTATTTCATTAAAAGAGATTAAAATCGGGGGGAGAATTAAATTTGGATGAAGTTGGTGGGATCAGATGATGTCAAAGTAGCTTAATTGCAATATGCCAACTGCCTCATATGTGCACCCAATCCACATGCCCACCTATTGTGCACGTGTGCACACACACACACGCGCACACATGCACATACACTGAAACTTAGGACACGCTCAGCTGCAGATATAGACATTCATTTTGGCCCAAAGCAGTCAAGTCAGCAACTGCTATGGCAGCCACCATCTGTTTGTCTCACAACATTTCCTGGCTTCTGAAGGTGTCTTACAGAGCTTAGAGACACTGCTAGACCCAGCAGTTTAATATATATATATAGTCCTGTCGTCTTTATCGGCACACCTGATTGCCCGCTTCATCATCATGCTTCAATACTGGTGTCGTTCTTTCTCTAAATCCTCCCCACGGCCAACACTTTGCCAGGGTGAGAGGGAATGCAAATGGAAATGCAAATGGGTAAATACTAGTTTGGGGAGCCCAGCAAGCTGGTACACTCTTCAAGGCAATCACATTCCACTCTTGGCTGGAGCCTTATGGCTAATTGCGTATAAATCATTTGAATTCAAGCGGTGGGGATCTGTGTCCATTGTGCTCAACGGGAGGTGTGACTCAGCCGAGCCGTGTCAACAGCCCGACCCAAAAACAGGGAGGGCGCTCCAATCAGAGCATAATCAACCTCCTCATTACTGACTCTTGGGCTGTCAGCAACATCAAAGCGTCTCCCTGCTGTTTCTCAGCCCCCTTATCTAAAAATATTGGGTTTACAGGCCAGACAAGTTTGTTTGAAAAATAACGTGCGAAAGTTTCGCTGTCTGTGCGTAACTCTGCATGCATGCATATCTGTGTGTGTGTGCATGTGCAGGTGTCTGTGTGTATCGGCATATTCATTCACAAGAGTCGAAACTGGTGCACAATCCCCCCTAGCTCTTTAGCACTTTCCAAATACCTGTAATAAGAATCATTACATCGGGATAATGGAGTGTAATCAATTGGTTTAGCTTGCACCTGGATGAGAAATGGCACTAAGAATGCATGAGGTGCATTCGAGGCTGCCACCGGTGTCTCACTGCTCTGCACTGTATGGTCAGACGATCACGGACCCATACGACAAGACTGGAGTTTAAACTATCAATATACACACAGGTGGTGGCAGGGCTGCAGTCCGACCCATGATCTGTTTGTGTGAGTGTGTTGGTGCATATGTGGCCATGGTTGGTCTATGTGGGTCTACTGGGTGTGTGTTTATGCAAGACCGACAGCCACTTAGAGATTTAATAAGGCATTATGTATTCATATGTGTGTGTTGATGCATTCTGTTAGACTAGCCAGAGGCAACGGGGCTGTATGTGTGTTTGTGCACGTAAAAAGATGAATGGCAGTAATTATAATCATCCCCATTATAATCATAAGAACACATTGTTCATAAGGACCCACTTTTATTTCAGTGTGTTTCTGTAGCTTTCCATGTCTTTATCTCTATCACTCTGTCTCCTCCTCTCTTTTCCTCCCCCTCTCCATTTCTCCCTCATTGTGTCCATATGATGAATTGCGAGTAAATGAAGGATGCCTTAAGTACCTTATTTTGAAAGGTTCTATCTCAAGTGAGGTGAAAATTGAACATCTCTTCTTCTCCACGTCTGTTCCTCTTACGTGTCACTCTCCTCTTCTCTCCCTGTTTTTCTTCCTCTCCATCATCTATCCTCTGTATCATCAAATTGACGTCCATCTTTCTCTCCCTCAGCCCATTGTCAGGCGGTGCAGGCGGAGAATGTGACAGTCTTGGAGGGAGGTACGGCCCAGATCTCCTGCCGCCTTCAGAACTACGATGGATCAATCGTGGTCATTCAGAATCCTCGCCGGCAGACCCTCTTCTTCAATGGAACGCGAGGTGTGTATGTGTGTGCACACTTGGCTCTGCAGACAAACTTAATCTATCAGTGTCTATGTATCTGCCCTCAGTGACATTTGAAACCAGCCTTTTAAACACATTAGCAATGACTCGCCAACGCTTGCACTTTTACATTTTTCTTATTGCAGATGTCCTCACTTTGCCTTTGAAGCGATTCCACATTAAAAAGTCAGATAACCCCAGAGTTAATTTAGGAGATGGTTTTATTCTCTGCCCCAACTGTGGGGCTGCCTTAACGGTTTTAAAAGCATAGTTCGAAGCTCTCTGCGTAATCCACTGCTAACCCCTGTGATGAGATCAGAACTTATTACAACTCCTCATTAGAGCACGGCCTTGGCAATCACATGTTTTTTTAAAGGCAGCTTTATGGCACATTATCATTGTAACCAATATTATAATGAAGGCAGATTTCATTGAAGGCCTCAGGGTAGGCAAACATTGCATGTTTTTTCTTAACTAATTAAGTGAAAAAAGCTGCCACCTTAGCCAGATTTTCCACTAGTGCTGCTAGGAACCCCATGAGCAAAAGAACAATAATCAAGGATATTAAACTTTGCCTTTGAAATTTGTGTGGGGCAGCCTAATTGGAGCAAAATTTTACGCTATGGTTTGCGGTCTAGCAATAGTTATGTATGCCCTACGTTAAATATGTGATAAATCTCTTAAAATGTGAGCCAGGGTTTAAGGCTACAGTGTAAAACTGTGGTTTGTAACTGTTTAGAGTTAAGGGAAAGAGGGTAAATTTGAATATATTCAATCAGTTTTGGTTGTTCAAGCTTAAGACACCATGCTAACAACCCAATGAATGCTTTGGTTGAGGTTTGAAATCATTTATACAGTACGCCAGTAATTGGCTGTGCAAAATTTGTGAATGAGCCTTCCTTTCCACCAAGGCATATGCAAACAAGCATACACAAAGCACTGCATGATAAAAAAAAATGGCATATTTGTAACACAAATTGTTTGGATTAAGTAGACTTGGCTCATGTTCAAACCAGTAACTAACACAAATAGGCACAAAATCAGCAAACGGTAACAAAATCCTATCTATTCTAAGTAAACTGAGGCTACTCATTAACAGAGGAGCAGCACAAAGTTTGCACGTGCGTGCAGGATGTAGGTGAGGTGACATTGTTTTGTATGCTAGCGGTAGTTTTAATCTACTACGGTTACTTAGTTAGATTGAATTCAAGAATTTTTGAATGACAGTTAAAAAATATGACCTGAGTTTAACTGACCACAGCATCAGACAGCAAAATTTTTTAAATGGCCGCAAGTAAATCATTAAAGTGCTAGTAGTGTGTTGTAGTAAGTAGGTAGACATCTTCAACTGTAGTACTGTGGTTAAAGAAATTATTTGTTGGAAGTGTCAAGGAAATGAATGGCTGCCAGATTCAGAGCAGGTTTTCTGATGATGACCCTGCATTTAAGCCTCCACATGATGAGGAGGGGTTAAGAGGACACCTCCAGCAATACTTTCACATCATTAGCCTAATGAAGGAAAACCATCTACGATCAAAAGATCTAAGAACTGCTAGAATATACTCGAACCTGTGTTTTTAACTGCAGAAAATAGAAAAAAAAAACTCCTGTAACTCAAGGGTATATTTCATGGTAGCAAACATATGGCATGATATTTTATGTATGTGAAAGTTTGCACTTGAACACCTTTTTACATTTTTAATGATTGCGTCTTTCGGCACTTGTAATTACATTGATTTGATAATCATGACTCCCACAATCCTCTCGGGAACAGTTGCTGCGCCGTCAACAGTTAACAGTCACTGAAGATTTGAATAGCAACCCAAGATTAGACTAAAATACTGAACACAAAGAGCTGCTTTCGCTGCTCACTGAAACAGCATTCAAAAACTTTTGTTCTACACACGTTTCCGTACTTGTTAGTCACCTCCATCGCGGAGCAGCCTTAATTGGGGGTCGCTGCTTTGGGAAACCTCACTTTCAACTTTCCCCCCAATTCTACCAGATCAGCACTACCTCTAAGTTCCATTAAGTATTTAAACAGAGCCGCCTGTCTGCTCTCCCACGAGACATGGACTTGCACCCTTCAGAAAGCACGACAAAGACTAATCATAGTGAGGAGAAGACTGGGTGTGAAAGGTAGAATGAAAGAGAAAATGAGACAGAATAAGGAAAAGAGTGCGGGAGAACGAGACAAAGGGGCGAAGGGTTAAGAAAGACACAGCAACAGAGAGAATAAGGAAAGGGAGTGTCAGGCGATGGAGAAAGACAGCACCGGGAAATGATCCAAAGGTTAGGCAAGGTATAAAGAATAGATGACTTCCCATAACTAATTTGGCTCCCGTAAGCACTGTAAAGCCTCGTTGGGGACATTACATCTTACTCTGGCTCTCTCTGCCTCTATGTTTGCTCCATCACTCGCTGTAGGGCTCTTCCATTTCTGCCTATTGCCCATCTGCCACCCAGATATCAGACTAACAAACTGAGGCCTTTCTGTGCCGAGCCATTCCACACTAACTGCCCAGATAGAGCCGCTGCAGTAAGTGCTCTGAATTAGGCTGCCTGTTTTGCAAGTGAACAACCAGCCAGGGGTGTGTTTTATGAGATTGTGGGGACTGATAGCTATAATAGAGCGGTAGAACTAACCAAATGGACCCTTTCTCCTCACTGCTCCATATCTCTTTTTCTCCCCCCATTGCCAACTCTTCTCAGCATGCAAATGAGATAGGACAATAAAGGTGAACTTGGACATGAACAGAAGTCTGACATTTAGTTGCCATTTAGTGCAGAGAGGGGAAAAAAAAGATTTACCTATCAGTGGGGAATAGTTCTCTAACAATGCTCTCGCTGCCATCCGGTACAGGGGGAAATTTTGGGGGTCGGGTGGAGTGATTAGTGTGGTGCACTTCCAGGAAGAGTGGACTAACTCTATTGCTCCAGGCCGCGCTCTCTCTGTCCCTTGTGGATTTTTGTCCGCATCTATATTATTTTTTTCCCCCGCCTGCTGCGTTATGGCACTATATTAGACTATTTGTCTCATTCTCTCTTCCTCCTCCACTCTCACACACAAAGGCAATATCTTTACTGTAGTGTATGTGTTGCGATGAATTATGCTGCGAGATGGCTGGTTGTTACATCAGGGAAGTGTCTGCTGTGAACCAAAGCCAGCACAAAGGAGGGAGAAGGGGCAGAAAATAGAGATGGAGAGTGAGGGAGAGGTTTCACAGTCGATACAAAGTGAGTCTTGAATGAGAATCTATGGACATTGAGCCACTGTCACCCACAGACTGTTATTAGCGTTATTTGTTATTAGCAGTGTTTTTCTTGGCATTGATTCTGCTCTTTCTTTGGTAACAAAAGGAAAATTGTTGCATGTTCACCTCTTTTTATCCTCCCTGTCACTGTGCTGTCATCTCTTTCTCCATTGTGCATTATGGGCTTAGTGGTTGTAGCGCCCCTGGTCAGGGGTCCAGGATTGGTTGAAGAATTAAGTGTTTAAAAAGCTGATATATTTTTACTCTTCCTTCTCAGTCTTTGGTTATTTTCCATAGTCTGAAAGCAGTGTTTGCACTTTGTGCAATTGTACTATTTAACCTATCTTTCACTGACTCAAAGGGCAGCACCACTCAGTTTAATAGGTTTCCCAAAATAATCTTTGGTTGTGCAACAAGCTTTATTAGCATAGCACTTTTTAAAAGAGTTGCCAAGTGCTTCAATCAAGTGATCACAGCAAGTAAAATAATAATCATTAAAACCTAATAAGATGAGCACTAAAAATGCCAGACACTAATCAGAAATGGGCTTACAGGGGAGTAAAGCAAGTGGTTACAAAGAGAATGAATAACACATTCTAGTTTAGGATAGTCCAATCTGTGCTTGGGAAAATGAACAACAGTTTCCCTCAAAGCTGGAAATGAGAGAACCAAGACATCTGTTATGTTGTATCAATGTACAGCCTGGAGCTGCTCAATCGAGACTGACTTTGCAAACTCCCTCTGAACTTTTTATATCAAACTGAGCTTAAGATTTCGCCGCACTATCAATTCCAGTGCAGAAAATCATCTGGGTTGCTGTCACAGCCACTATTTCTCCCATGTTTTGCAATTTTTTTCCTCTGCAGAGCTGTCCATGGGAGTGACATCACAAATAAGAAGGTGGTAAAAACTTGACTGTGGGAGACAGAACTGAGTGTTTGCTAATATAGAGCAAACTATCTTGAGGAACAACCGATTCTGAAGCTGAAAATGTCAAACCACTCAATTAAAGCAGGCCTTGCTTCTCTTGTGCCGTTTCACATACTTGCCAATTACTGCTTCCACAAAAGTGAATGTAATGCATTTTCAAAGATAAAAAGAATAAAATATATTAGAGACTTTAATTAACAAGAGTACATGGTGTTATTGATGCAAAGTGCCTGCATCCATGAATGGGCAATGTCATTCAACTGCAGAGCCACAGCGCAAGCACTTTCAGCCCTACAACTCTGGACCTGCAGTTCCAATCTAACCAGCGCTCTTATCTGCAAGAAAAGTGCAAGCAATTGCAGCAAATGTCACTTTCGTGGCCTGTAAGTGGCAAGATCAGTGTACCTACATCTACAGGTCTGAACTGCTTTACTTACTTCACTTCTCTGCAGGGGGTGCAGGTTTGCATTAGCCTGGTTCCGGATGTCCGAATTGGTGGCCACACGGAAGAGTTTTCCAATCATTCAAATATGTCTGACATTGTGATCACTGACAGTTATTCCCCCCGTGGGAAAAAAGAACCAAGCCAATTACTATGACACCAAAAATAAGACTACAGAGAGGGCGGAGGAGTCTGTGCTGTAGCCGACAACTGATTTAGTCACCGATAAGTGAAACCAGCAGTGGTAAATGAGAGACAGAAAGCAACTCTTCTTTATCACTCTCCAAGGTGAGCTACTCACTCTCCCAGCTAGGCTATTAATTTGCCAAGCCACTTACCTTGGCATCCTGGTAACTGACTTGGCCCATAATCAAAATTACGTTGCGGGAGGCTCCGATTCCTCCCTCGACAACCCACTGGGTATGTAACTGACTTCCTGATTGTAGCATGCAAGTCAACAAAGCAGATATTAAGAATGTAAAAAAAAAGCTGAAAAATAAGAAGAAATAGCTACTGCTTTCCATGTTGACTGAAAATGACTTGAAAATGACTAGCAGGGAGGATACATCACATATGATTGATTGGTTAAGGCAAAATACCAGGCTTCCAAAAAGTAAAAAGGGCTAACGTGAGAACAATATCGTGGCAATCCAGTCAGATTATCTCGGGGAGCTTTGCACGGGTAGATGTAGTCTGTTAATGAGCAAACAGCTCCACCCTGACAAGAACCTGCAACCTGCCAGTGAAAACGTACGATTGTCAGTGACGTACAAACCTGCTCTCCAAGGTGCTTTTCATCTAAAGACAAATTTAAAATAAACCAAGCTAAATCCTCTTTAAAGTTCTTTAATGTGACATTTACTTTGGCCGTCTTCGTGTGTGTGTGTGTGTGTGTGTGTGTGTGTGTGTGTGTGTGTGTGTGTGTGTGTGTGTGTGTGTGTGTGTGTGTGTGTGTGTGTGTGTGTGTGTGTGTGTGTGTGTGTGTGGTGTATATTTCAAGCAAGCAAAGCACCATGACAAAAATGCTCTGTCTGACTCTGAAGTATTGGAAAATAAAGAATTAATGCTGCTATTTTTCCTCCTTTGTTTTTACTTTTACTACTTACTTACATGCCTACAATATTTAGTGTTTATTAGAATTCAGTCTCACTTCACAGACAGATTGTGATTTTTACCAGTGACTGATGACCTTATCTCTCCTTGGTCTTGCCACTCTTCCTGTCACTCACCCCCCCATCTTCATTCCCATCACACCTCCCCCTGTTTTCCTTCCCACCCCTGCCTCCTCTCTCCACTCCCCTCCTCCTCGACAACACCATCCCATGCTGTCTCACCTCCATCCCACTTCCACTCCCTCCAACTGTCTTCGTCCACCTCCAGCCCTGAAGGACGACCGTTTCCAGATGGTGCTCTTCACGCCACGGCTGGTGCGCATCACGTTGACCAACGTCAGCGTCTCGGATGAGGGCGGCTACTTCTGCCAGCTCTACACGGACGCCACGCACCACCAGGTGGCGACTCTCTCGGTTTCCGTGCCCCCGGAGACGCCCACGGTGGAGGTGAAGCAGGAGGCCGTGGAGGGCGGTGAGGTGGAGCTCACCTGTGTGTCGCCGCGCAGCAAGCCGGCCGCAACCCTACGCTGGATGCGTAGCGGCCGGGAGATACCAGGTACTTACCTGATTGACAGATGGACTGATGGTTAGATGATTATGAGAGTAGATGTGGAAACTAAAGGGGAAATATAGGGCAGGTAAAGTGGAATGGGTGGATGATATCACAGACCAAGTGCTGAAGAAGAGAAGGATGAATGGATGGGTGATTGATGGCTTGACAGAGGGAATGGCAGATGGATCAGTTGATGGGAGCAGGTTAAGATGGATGGAGAATATGAAGGTTTAGCCGGCAGGGCTGCCAAAATCTCTCTTTTCCTCTTGTTTCCTTGATTTTGATCAAGTGCTCTTTGCAATATTTATAGGCGACGATCTAGTTTCAAGTGATCAAACCAGCTTTTTAAGATGTGAATAGCAATAACTTTTCTGTTTCCATTCCAGTTAAGGAGAGGCATAAGTTCAAAAAAGTGTATATCTATGTGTCTTGATCTGTGCGTTAAAGGGAAGTGAGCAAGTATTAAAAAGATTTCAGTGCTTTTCTGTCTTTCCAGCATGGCCACCAGTCAGTCCCTGTCTTTCCCTGTCAAAACAGATGCACATTTCCTCCTCATGTATATCACTCTCTGCGCTCTCTCTCGAACATTCTAATTCAAATGTGTGTTATTTGCGCATAATCTGACAAACACACCATTGCATGAAAGCACAGATGCCACCTACGCTCCACATTTTTATGCTTTTCTCCCTCTACCTCTCTTTCACACACTCACAAAGGCACACTTTTTTTTTAAATTACCATCATCTAACTCTCCGGCTCTGCTTCTGCAAAAACCTATGAGGCCTCCATCAGCCTGTTACCTTGATCTATCCTTCTTTCTAACTCCCTGTCTCCCTTGGCTTCTCTCAGTTAAAGGGACAATTCACTCAATAATACATCTGAGACCTGTCTTCCCCTCGTCTTCAGTCTATTTGACCCCTGAGATTTTTTTTTTTTCTTTTTTGCGCTTGTTTGCCGTTAATCATGTGCTACATTTTGATTTCCTCAAAAGCCTTTTTCAATTGACTGAGAAAGAATTAAAAAAAAAAGACACCAAGTTATGCAAAGCGTCTCTGACTCAAGCTTATGGCTAATATTTTTTGGCTGTCAAATGTGTTATTTGTATTCATTAAGTTATAGTCTTCAAATAACTCGCACGGACCCGTTCATACGATGTGAGATCATGTGGTGTCTGCAGTTTTTGGGACATGCATGGAGGAATATTTTGCCCTTTCCAACTTCATGTCAGCCATTGTCTCTTTTACTCTCTATTTTTGTCTGACACTTAACGTCTCTTTTATCCAGTCTCTTCCCCTTTTTTTCTCTCCGTCAGAACAGGCCTGTCATTCTGTCTCTCTCCCTTCTCTGTCCTTCCCCTATACTCTTGCCTTTCTTTTCATCTAATCTCCTTTTTTTTTCTTTACATTTCTCTGGTGACAAAGATGTGACGCACCTCCGCGTAGTTATTGGTGGCTGGCTTTAAGAGGGCCGCGTCTTTGTCTCTCTCATCTCATCTTGATTACGATTGCTTCTTTTCTCTTCTTCTTCTTCTTCTGTCCTCTTATCGCATTCATTTCCTTACGCTCTTCTTCTGCTTCCTCTCTTCTCCTGCTGTTTACTCCTTTCTCCTCTTCTCCTCTTCTCCTGTTTCCCCTCCTCTCCCCTCCCCTCTTCTCTCTCTTTTGGCCCTGAGTTAAATGAACTGTGACACTAAAGGTTAGAGGCAGATTCCAGCAGATATGGGAAAGCACTCTGTAATTAAGACACTATCTTCCCACCGCTTCTTTATTCCTGCTCATCTTTTTCCCACCGCCTTCTCCTCTCACGCCTCGAATGGGCCTGCTTTCATTTGATGGTCGGCAATAATTGAAAACCCAGTGCGATCTAAGTAACATTGTTGTATTCTGCCTCAACAAGCGCACACACTCCCAATACGTGACCATGTCACCTCGCTGTTCCTCCTCCCTCCCTCTGTCTCTGCATCTCCCCTCTTCTTGCATCTTTCTTCCACTCTGCATCTGGCTTGGCTCTCTTATCATCTTCTTTCATGTCTGAGCTTGTCTCGCCACAGCTCTCCTCGCCCCCCCCCCATCAATCACACCCGTTTTCCTGCCCCCCCATCTCCCCCCCCACCCCCTCTTTCTCTCTCTCTGTCTGTGAGTCCCTCTCTCCTCTGCCTTTCTTCTCTCACCCTGGTCCTTTGACGCCCCACTCTCTGCATGTCTGGCTCAGTTAAAATCTCAATTCGGTTATGCATATTCTCTCTTTTATCCTTTGCTCTCCCCATCTCTCTCTCTTTCTCTCTTTCTTTCATTCAGGCACCCACACAAAATATTCAGTTGATTTGCCATCTGCAAACAAACAGTTCTGCTGCTCATAATTGCCATGAAATATAGATGCAAATTGCTTTCTCTTTTCTCTCTCTCACTCTGTCCTCCACCATCCTATCATCCTCCCCTCCACAGGTACCTGCTGCTGCTGTAAAAAGCTTATTCATCAGTCACTAACTTCCTCTAACTTCTTTTTCCTTTCAGTGTGCTCACCTCTTCTGTCCGCCTCTGTGATCTCCTCTAAAAGTCTCCTCTTCTTTTACCTCCCTCCCTCCTCGCTGTCTCTTTCCCTCTCCCCCCATAGGTGTGATGTCTCGGCAGGGAAAAAGGAAGAGCAGGCGTGTTTTGCCTGCTAACTTGTTTCTTGGTCGCTCCACCTGTCTTCTTTCTTTCCATCATCTCATCCCCTCTGTCTCTCTCCAGGTGTGGTATCCCAGCAGGACAACGGGAAGACGTTCAGCGTGTCCAGCACCATCCGGATCCCGGTGGAAAGGAAAGACAACGGGGCGGCGCTGAGCTGCGAGGCATTCCACCCGGCACTAGGCGGGCAGAAGAGGATTCGACACTACCGGCTGGATGTGTATTGTAAGTCTCTCCTCCAGGCAAAGTGTGTTTGTGTGTGTGCACTTAAATAACAAAACACTTACTTGTCCTGGAAACAAGAGAAGTAACATAACATTCATCGCCAAATATTTCAAAGACTTAGGTTGCTACTTTAGTGCTATTCATTAGTGTTTTACTTTAATGCCAGCAACACTTTTATCAGAGCTGCAGCCTCATTTTTCAAATGCTAGGTATCTCATTTCAGAATGAGGCTCATTTATACACAGACCGGTATTTGTGATATTGTGATGAGTGATATTCAGAGCTGCCCTGTGTGAGACCTGCTCTCATTAAAACCTAATATATACAAATCTTGTCGTGCGGGGAGCTGGCAGAATCAGGCCTGCAGCCAGTTCAGGGTCCTGGCCTGTGGTCTAAGGACCTAACCAGCATCAGCTGAGAAAACCTGGGTCGTTTTAGTGTATGCAATGATCCCATCACTGTTCAGGGGTCGGTGGATCTTTGCTGCCCTGTCTGCACAAGTTGTTGTGCTCTGAAATCTCTGCACATATGTCCATTTGAGGCAGGCATAAGCAAATCATAAAAATACTGCAGGAGATTTGAATTTATAATTGGCTTAAGCCTAGAATTCACTCAGGGCAACGAGTTCAGAGAGAAACACATTTTAATGTTAAGATGAATTCTCAATATTCTCACAAATCTGTAAATGGTTCAGAGGGATTAATCAGGAAAATGTCAGACAGTTATAATCTATATCCCTTTTGAAAAAGTCTGAGATTCATCATTTAATATCTATGAAATGTAAATCCATTTTGTTTGCTTCTAATCCTATCAAACATGGTAAGTTTGCTCTCACTACACATATTTTGACATTTCTGTCTTCTATATTTTGATGTCACTGTAAGAAACTGTCACTTGCTCAAAATTCAGCATAATTGCTATTTAATAATGGTATTCATTTGTATAATTTTGTTTGCAAATCCTTTTTTTAAATTCAGAAAAACACATTTTCCTCCTCCAGTGTGACTCTGACGCTATTCAACAAGTCAGTATTCAATTACTGCATTTGTTCTCTACTCATATTACTATTCCTGACAATTTAATATAATTCCTATCCCACAATATATCAATAATTTGGATAGGCAAGCATTTCACAGGCATATATAGAGATATTTACAGTCTGTGACATTATTCATATTTAGACAGTACTTCTGCATCAGTCTTCGGGTACAATTAATTTGCCGCGTGTATACTAATGTTTGTCAGAGTGATTAATATTTAACAGTTTTGTCAATCTGTGTGCTGGTTCTTCCTCCAGCCAAAGAACTGGTAATAATGACCAACTGTCAGTGCAGATTTGGCTTCCCATCGCTCTGTTACTGAAGTAAGTGTAGTACGGCAGCTGCTGGAGCGGTGGGCTGCTTATGATAACAGGTGTTTCAACCGTGGGATTGTCGGCTGGTTGCCTTGGAAACAGATGTTAAAGACCCTTCCTCCTGCCACTTTTTCACTTTTTCCTTGTTCCTCTTTTCTTCCTTTTTGTTCCCTCGCTGTCTCTCTGTTTTTTTTTCCTGTTCTCTCAGATTGGTGCTCCATTTTGATCCGTTTTTTTTTTCTCTATGTGCCTTTCTTGTTTTCTCTCTCACATAAATATTCATTTATCAACCCCCTCATCTCTCTCTCTCTCTCTCTCTCTCCACACAGTTGCGCCCACAGTGAGAATTGTTCCTCCTTCTGGCATTTTGCGAGAGGGCGACTCGCTCAGCCTCACCTGCTCTGTCACCGGGAACCCTCTGTAAGTCTCTGCGTGTCTCTGCGCCCTACTTTTACATAACATAATGACAGCTGATAAGGTGGTAAACAAGACATGCACACACACACACACACAAAGTTCATCCAGCACAACATATGTACCAGTGCTGCTCACTGTAATGAAGGTAACAAAGAAAAGCCAATGGAGAAACGTGGCTGCACTGGACTCCAGGTCACCGACCTTCAGTGGAGGAAAGTACATTTACTTTAGCATTGTATTTAAATACAAATTTGAGGTATTAGTACTTCAGTCTTTTCTTTCAATGCCACTTCACTACTACTTTACTTGACAACATTTCAGGGAAATATTGTACTTTTTTGTGTATTTGTCACCTTCAGTTAGTGGTTACTTTACAAATAATGATTTTCAAAAACAGAACATACAAAGAACTAATAAACTATAAGGTTTTAGAATAAATTAAACTACCAGCACTACATACAAGTACAGGTGAGTAGTTTATTAATTGATTAGTTGACTGAAGGGAAATGAATGGCAACTATTAGGATCATTTTACATGAAAAAAACATTTCATGGCTCCAGCTTTTCAAATGTGAGGATTTACTACTTTATGTTTTAATCCTTTTAATTATTCTAATTTACTTTGAATCATTTTGAGGTTAGGTTGGACAAAATGAGCACGGTGAAGGTGTCGCCATCTTCTCAAATTTTACAAACCAAACGATCAATTGAAACGATTACTCAAGAAAATAATCCATAAGCAAAATAATTAGTTGCAGTCCTGTTGAGATTAGTTAAAGCTTGCCCCACCTCAACCAACTACAATGGAGTAAAGTACTGCTTACACACTAATGTATAATCAGTAATTAATTGGAATTATAATTAGAATCTAGTGATATAATATTATAACAGTATATCAGTCAAAGGGGACACTTCTATGCATTAAGTACTTTTTCTTTTATGTTTTAAGTTTATTTTCCAGAATATACCTCCATACTTTTATTTTAACAATGCTGTATTAGTGCTTAACAGATCTCCGAACTTCCTCCACCACTGTCGACTTTACAATGGCGGCCTGTTTTGCTATTATAAAAAATAGTTCAAAGAATATTTGTCATGGTTTAAGGGGGTATGATGACTTCTCCTAGTCATCACACTTGAAAAAGTTGTTTGAATAAGATATTGAATCATACATGCATTCAGCTGCATGAGATATGAAACTGGCACATTTACCAGCTGGCACAAAACACTGCTTGTGAAGCTTTTTTGGGTCGCTGTAGCAGTGTGTTCATGCCTTTTCTCTCATTCCATAATGAATTCCTGAGAAAATAATCAGAAAGTATAAAAGGTTTCTCTCAACAAAGCATTTGTGCTTGAAAAGCTGCAGTGAGTCTTGACAAATCAGCTTAAGAATGCACAGAAAGCATTTGAAGACAGCATATAGGAGGTTGCCAAGTTCAGCAACAACCCTTTACAAACACTAAATTTCATAAAATGGTAAGACGGGACAGCTGGTGTACATGTTAAAACTGTTTTGGAAAATTGTTTGGAGCTGCTATGACAATGACATTAAGGTCATAACATCACCAAACAGCTGGTTGCTGCAGGTAGCAGCTACGAAGACAGCCACAAGCCTAAGGGGCCCTACTTTCATTCTGGCATCTGTTTAGAGGGTAAAACTAATGCTGGCTTTGATTAGTTCAGTTCACACATTCACCCAGAGCACATTTTCTGAGGGTAAATTTGGACTAAGCTTGAATAGAGCATCCTAGAATGATTGCAAAAGTCACATCCCAAGGTGGAGAAGTAGTGCAGCAGTTAAACTGATGAGTATCTGGAAATGTTTAAAAAACAATGGAAATAATACCAGTAATGTGAGAAACCTGCAGCAGGTCAGTCTGGATGAGCCTAAAAACACAGATGAACACCCTCATACAGCAATGAGTTGGCAAGTTACCAACCAAAGGGTTGTTTACCTGAAATTTGAGTAATGGGCTATAGAGATTAATCAGAATCAGCTTTAACGTGTATAGTGTTTATATTCCAAATAATGACTTCCCATCTTACACACAGAGATACTCTCCTTCTTTAATAGCTACTGTGGAAATGTCCTTGAGTAACCTCTACCTGCTCCAGTGGAGCTTTTCACTGGCTGCAGCAGAAAACAGTGGTTTTCCTGGACTGCTACCAAATGTATGAGAGTAAAACAGGGCACCACTGAAAGGAGAACATGTGCGCTTTATCGGTCCTCAATACAGGTTCCAAAAAAATAAATAAATAAATAAAACGGAGACAAATCTGCCAGGGCTTCTACCCCGAGTAGCTTAAATAGCCAGCTGCTAGAGATCTTACCCTTTTTCTCTTTATTGTGTGTTTCTGAAATGACTACTAAGTTGACCTCTTTCTATGTAATTACCATCCCATATAATTCCACGGTTCTTTCTTTGAAACCTCAAGTAATTACCAAGTACTTACAATCTCCACCAACTTCAATATATCCCCTATAATTACTGCAAGATCTCTTGTTTCTCTCTAGGAACTATCCTTAGAAATGAACGTCATCTTCCTATAAACTAATTTCTAGGAAATTAATAGGATCAAAATTGAATATACGATCACATGCTGTCCTCCACAAATGGTGCGGGCGCACTTTGTACCGATCAATTCCAAATGCATAATCCCTTGAACTACAGTGGAAGTTAAACCAGGGGTGCTAAATATATCACATGTAAATTTACAATATTACCACCGTCAAGAAAGATCAATCAAGATGTTTCTGTAATCATGAGAGCATGGTGCCCAGAGACACATTGTGCTTCGAAGCTTAATGAAAACCTGAAGAGCTGTTCGGTACCTGTGGTACCACCTGACATTTAATGTTTGACGTACGGGTAAAACTGATACATATTTAATCACATGAAGGACATGAAGAAAAAGAGCTTCAGATGGAGGCAGAGGAGTGTAAAAGAAAACCAGAAATTGTAAGAGTGTAAGCGTAGACATATCATAAACTTTTATGTGACTATGTGTGTAGAGCTACTAAACCCAATCGACAGTCAACACTTTTAAGAGCCAGCTTTGAAACAAAGCCTTTTCCTAGTGTGTTCACAGCCCTTTGTGCACTTTCCAGAAGGGTATTGGATCCTAAGCTTCTAAACCCTCCCCTAGATGTTCCGTCTGTCTGTGGGCATCAAGTCCACTAAATCTCCCCAGTAAAGCTTCATGCAGCCAAAGGGTGTGCATGCGTGTGTTTGTGTGTGTGTGTGATAATTTAAGTGAAATCCCACAGTGAGGACTGGCTGAGAAGCGTATTGGCCATAGCCCCACAAAAGCTTTGCAACGGCTGGTTGGGGACACTCAGTGTGTGTGTGTGTGTGTGTGTCTGTGTGTGTGGTGCATGCACGCGTATGTGACAGTGAGAGATGGGCAGAGCAGGCCACTCTGGACTCTGACCCTCATCTCACACTGGACTGCACATGCTTGCACACACATACACATCATTGTCCTCTTGTCATCCTCCCGCTTGCTCCCTGGCCTTGTTAACTGCCTGTTAAGTATTAATGACCAATTATATGCCACTTCCTTTTGGTGGAGGGGTACGCTCATTGTTGTCTGTTATTAGGAGGAGAGATGGAGACAACGTTGTGTCAGTTTGCGTAATTGTCTGCTTATTTGTGAGTTAGCATTTGAGCGAATGACCGTGTGTGGGAGCTCAAGTATGTATACATGTGTGTTGGAGAGAGAGAGAGAGGAACGGAGGGACACTTTGTTTGTGCACGTTTGGTGTGTGTAGTATAAGTGAGGGAGTGCGTGTAACTAAGCAAAAAAGAGGTTTAATTAGACGTCCTGAGGGATTATAGAACCCAGATGAGTCAGGATTGTAATCTGGCCAGGGTGGCATGAGCTATGACACTCAGCCAGACACAGACACACACACACACTCGCACACATATACACACACAGTTTTGTTCGCCAGGATGTCTCTGTAATCCTCGCACCTCCTGTCTGCTCTGCCTGCTCGTCTTTCATGACCAATTCATTTTGCCTGCCTGCTCCTTCTCTTCATCTCCCTCCACCCCATCTCTTCTTCTCCCTCTTTCCTCTACCTGTAGTAACCTTCTTTCTAGGCCTGCCTGTTCTCTTGCTTTTTTTCTGCTCTGCGCATCTGACAGCCTATTTCTCTCTCATCTGCCCTCCTTTCCCTCCTGCCAACCCTTTCACACCATTGTTGCCCTCTGACCATCCATCTCCTCATTATTTGTCAGGATGCAGCCCTCTGTTGCCATTGGCTCGCTCTCCAAACTCCTTTTATAGTTTCTTCTCATGTCAGTGTCCCCCTGTGGGCTTCTTTACCCTCCTTTTTCACCTCTTTTTATGGAAGCCCCCGGTGCCTGTGCTTTAATCCCTTGTCTCCTTTCACTTTTTCATTTTTAATACCCGTTAACACCTCAGTTTTTACTAAATGTATTTAAGGCTCATAGTCGAATAGTGGTATCAGTTGGAGAGAGCGGTAGCTGTTGGTTTGGTTATCAATGCTTGGCAAGTAACTCGAAAAATGTAGTGTAAATGTCCTCCCCAGGTTCATTGTAGGCTAGTTGCTGCTCTGTGTGCAGGACAGGACACAAACAAACTGTATCAACAAAACAAGAAAATACTGGATTTACAGGCAAAAAGCCTCGGGGCAGAGTAAAGCCAGGGTAAATTCTAAATAAATGCAGCTGAACGTACAGATAACATGCAGACTCACTCTCACAACTAGACGCGTTTCAATAGAGCCTATTTTTTGATTGGGTATGGACTATTTGAAGCAATTATTTTGTCCTATTTTCTGTGCCATTAATTTGCTACAGCCAGTGATGTTCAATCAATCAATCAATCAATCAATCAATCAATCTTTATTTATATAGCGTCAATTCATAACAGCGTTATCTCAAGACGCTCTCCATAAAGAGCAGGTCTTGACCAAACTCTTTAATTAAGATTCAGGATTCAGGAATTCAAAATTAAGGATTCAGCAGCTCCTCTTGTTTTAGCACAGCAGAATAATGCATCCACAAGCACTCGAAAGGAAACCGGTAACATTATTTTAAGGGTAAAATGTTATTTCCACTGTGTTCCACTCTTACCAGCGGGGGGGGCTGCAGCCCTTACAGCCCCTATACCCCCCCCACCACCATCCTTCCCATGCAAATGATCACCCCTCCTTGAAACTCTCGGTAAAACAGAGAACTAGCCGACCCCAAAATTGTCAACGCCTCAAAGCGTTAGTGGGTCTTTCAAATTATTAATGTAACCTTTGTAACGACAGTATGTGCAAATCTACAATCAGTGTTTCAATAGCATACTATAGAGGGTAAAAGTTATGGTGGTGCAGGTTTTCCAAACAATATTATATTTGGATATCTATGTGTGCATGCAAGTCAGAGGCTAATAATATATCAATCATATGGCTGCATTTTATTTATCAATGAATCTATTGATTATTATTCAATGAATGAACTAGTGTCAAAACATTATCAAATAATGCAGTTCACTACATGTTTGTCCTGTTCTATTGATCAATGACTTAAACAACTAATCGATCGAAGTTAATTTTATGCCAGTGGACCACTCAAGTAATGTGAAATCTCTCTCTGTCCCCTTCCTTTCAGGCCCAGGAACATTCAGTGGTCCAAGATCAATGACACCTTACCTGAGAGGGCAGAGATTTCTGGCCCAACTTTTCAGATTTCCCGTCTCAGCCAATCACACAACGGGACGTACTTGTGCCAGGCCCAGAACAACTACGGACGTGCTGCCGATCACTACACCCTGCTGGTGTATGGTGAGTAAACATGGCTTACAGTTAATTATATGTTGCAAGTTTTCTTCACATTTCCAAGTGCTTGAAAAGTTTGCTCCATCGATTTTTTTTTTTTTTCCTCTATTGTTTTCTACTTCCAGTCTCAGTTTCGCAGGCAATTGTTAACTGCTTGGAATAATTTTATGTTCAATGAATCTTTTGTTTGTTACCATTCTTGTTCTTGTGTTTTGATGGGTTTTTTTTTTTTTGAGAAAGCTTTTAAATTTTATTGATCCTTTTATCTTCCCAGTGTCTTTGGAGTCTGGCTATTCTGGCACTGGGCAACAGACCCATTAAATCGTGATGCTTGTCTCATCTGTCTCTCAGCTTTATTTGTTTTTCTGATTCGGCACACAGCAGGAAACCTCTGCTAAACCTCCTGTGCAATTGATTCAACAGAGATATTGATCCCACAAGAAGATGTGGGCAACCGTGCTGAGATACTAGTCACCAACATCATTATTCAGACTTTCCTTGAAAAGAACCCATTTATCTTGTCCTCGGTGACCCAATCCTCTCATCAAGGATTTCAGAGTAACTTAAATCTTCAGGTGCAATAAATAAAGGTACAAGCTTGTGACACGAAAATGAATTTCACGATACAAACAGACACCAAGGAGGCAAAGACAGCAGAAGTTAACCCACAATACAAAGTATTATTGCAACGTTGATTCTGTTGGAACGCTGAATTTGACATGGTCACACTTGGCAAAAACAACAGCGGAACATCTGTTGCATTTAAAATTCAGGTAAATAAGCTTAGCTTGTTTCTGGAGAAGAGGTGTCGGAGGGGATGGAAGATTCTGTTGTCAGATTCTACAAGTTTTCCAAGATGTTGCACCTACATTCACTGGTGGGTGGTAAATTCTTAATGAAGGTTGACCCAGATAAACTGAACACCCTGGCTCAAAGAGGAAGACGGTGGAGCCTTGCAATAACACATTAAAATCTTATATCACCGCAAAGCTATTTTTCATGAAATGTGACAAATTGGCCAGCTTTCTCTCTGTGTTTGAAGCACATTTGAAGAGAAGGTTTTGATGCGTGTAATGTGTAATCCACACATGAAACAACTGAGTAAACTTGCTGTCAAATAAGGCCAAAATTGGAATTGTGAGTTTTTAATGGGACAGCAGCAAAGCTAATTCGCAAAGCCGGCTAGTCATTAGAGGTTTCTATGGTTTCACATCCAGTACGTTTGTGGTTTGGCCTAATTACTTGCACACTACTGTCACTCAGCAGGTTTGCCCTTTTGATCTGGCCCCCCCGCCCCCCTGCTGGCTGCTCCTGTCAACACACCCGAGCACCTGATTTGGAGATGAGAAACATAAGCAGGGATGGAGGGAATAGAGACATGATATGTTATGTAACGTTTTTAGGCTGCTTTTGGTTCGCGCCCCCTCATCTATCCATCACATTAACACTCTGTCTCCCCCTACATGCACGTACACTCACAATGAGCAGTCGCGCACTCTTGTACAAGCATGCCAGGCATCAAACGCCACGCGGCGTTCCACAGGCATCATGGGTGGCAACAGTGGCAAGATGAAAGGTGACATCCCCACCCACTTCCCTCCCTCTCTTCCCACCTCTTTCTCTTTCTCTCTCTCTCTCTCTCACTATCCTAGAAGGTTAGACATGTCGAGCTTTGATGTGCAAAGCCACCTCAGTAGAAAAATGTTCTGTCTTTCTCCCTCCTCCTCAACATCCTTTTGCTCTCTGTTTTTCAGCTGTCTTGTTCATTTGTTTTTCTCTGTGCGATTTCTTCTTTCCTACATTTCATCATCTTTAATTTATGCAGTTGCTCTGTGCTGGTCATTAATTTGATTTACCCAAGCCCCCCCCCCCCCCCCCCCCCCCCTTTTTTTTTTTCCCTTATCCTCTCTTATTGTGTATAAAGGGTATGTTTAAATTAAGGAATCTTGCCCAAGATCCATAAAAGAGCAGAAATCCACATAACCAACATAAGCCAAGCTTCAGCTCCTCCGCTCTGCGCCACGGATTTCCAGCAATCAGCTCCTTAAATCCTCTTGCTGCAGCCTCACATCAGTGGTGGTTTGCTGTACTTCAAAAAAATATGTGCTCGCCCACTGGGCAAATTGTTTCAAACCTTATCTCAAAGAGCTCAGGGATGTTGATTCAGCCATCATATTAATCTGCAGACGACTGAAAGTCACTCTTGATTTTCTTGTATGTCACAACTAATAATCAGACTAACGTGGTCTTAATTCTCTCCCAAACTATGTCAGACGAACCCCTTGCATTCGGGCTGTAATGTTTTCAGTGATACGAGCGTCTTTGTAAATGCTACATAACTGTGAGACAGTGTGTTTGTTATACATCACTGGAAATTTAAATAAACCACCATGGATGATTTAATATGGTGTTAGTGCTAATTTCTGGTGATTAAATACAAAGTTCCTCAGTCAGTATTGAAAATAAATATGACTCCGCTTTGGAAAATATGTTAAGATGACTAAACTCTAACACTTATCCACAGTGTGCTTTTCACCCACATATTTTTGTTTTTTCTCAAATAGTGTTTTGTAACAGAGCTCTTCAACTCTTCCTAAAGAATTAAAGGTGATAGAAAAACGATACATTCTCATCTCTCTCTCTCTCTCTCTTGCTCGTCTCGTCGACTTTTTTTATTCTCTGTAATCTTATTTTTTTGTTTGAGTTATTATTTCACCCTCTCCAACTCTTTCTTTCTTCTTACCACTCGCCTCCTCCACACTCCACCTTCCTCCACACTCTTCTGTTATTCTCTGTCCTCTGCCACCTCTTTTTTTCCTCTTTGTCTTTTTTCTTTTTCTCCCCCCCAGTTCTTTCATCGACATCCTTCCTTTCTTTTCCTCTGCCTGCTGTTCGCACCTCTTTTGCACCACCTGTCCACCTCCTCTTCCTCTCTCCACTCGCCCCACACCCTTTCAACTGTTTTTCACCTTGCCACCAGTTTGCCCTCTGTTCTCGGTTCAGTTGCAGTTCAGTCTCTTAGCTCAAAGGAGGCCTCGGTTTCCGAGAATATGGCACGGAGAGAAGTGAGTGTAACTGAGTGAGGAGTTGGGGAGGGATAGATGGAGGGAGGGAGGAAGGAAGGAAGGGAGAGAGGAAGGACGATGGAGGTCAGACGCAGGTTAACATTCAGTACCACAGCCTGTCAGATAAACGGACTGTCAGTTTAGTTGGCTCCCAGCATTCCCAGGGGGAATCCCAGGGTGCACTGGAGGAGGTAGGGGGGGAGAGAGGGAGCGCTGGAGGGATGTGTGTTGTAAAGGATGAGTCAGCAGAAAATAAACCATTTTATTGCAGGTGCAGAAAAACTACCAGTGCTCTCTCTTGTCTCTCTCTACCTCTCATTTCGTGTCAACCTTCCCTCTGTGAGAGTTATCTGCCATCAGGGTCTGTACGCTGGGTACAAATTCAAGCAAAAGTGGCTGCCAAATTTGTCGCAGGTGCTTTAGGTGCTGCCACTTTATGAAGGAAGAAGGCTTAATACTGGCAAGGGAGAACAGAGTGCGAGAGGTGGGAAACTCTCCAGGGAGCCTGGGCTGTGGCAAAGACGTGATGTATTGAAGCTGAGCTTTATTTGACTGGTCACACTTGTGTGTACATGGAATTGTGTGTAAGTGTGTGTGTGTGTGTGCGCCCATGTGCTTTAATGTGTTTATGATTGAGAGAGAGAGGGAGATATTTCTCATTTGCGTGCATGTATGTGTGTGTGCACAACTTAATATGATGAAATTAACTTTCTGCAACTTTCAGAAAGTTACTAATGATATAAATGTGAGAAATTGTTTCAAATGAAACTTGGAGCACACAAGCCTTAGACATTACACACACACACACACACACACACACACAGAGCAAGTATCTGTGGAATGTGTAAAGGACGTGGCCTCTGTTGGTTGTTCCATCTCTGCGCCACCATTGTTAAGGAGAAATTGGATTTCTTGTGTGTGTGTATGTGTGTGTGTGTGAGTGTGCGTATGCAAACGTGCACGTGAATGCGTGTGCGTGTGACAGGGAGGAGAATGTTGCAGATTGTCTGGTGAAAGCCCGGAGGGCTCCCTTATGTAATTGAACTGAGCTGCTGCACTCAGATGAATCGCCAAGCCAATAAAACCCATTAGAATTGAATTGCATGAGAGAGTGTGGGAGATGGAGAGAGAAAGAAAAAGAGAGAGAGATGGGGAGATAAGAACTGTTAGTTTGCATATATGCAACATACTTATATGCGTGTTTATGTAAGTGTGCTTGTACATTTCTGCAAAATAGAACCCCGAAGTGAGCAAAGGGAAGAATAGAGAGAGACTAATGGTTTCATAGAAAGATTCAAGGAAGTCAGAGGAGAGTGATAAAAAGATGAAAGGATGGGTACATATTGAAATGTAGAAGGATACCAGGTGACCAGGGATTAGTCTGTGTCTCTTCTGCTGTTGTAATGAGCCGTCAGGATAATTGGAATGAAAAACATAGACCTCCATTTAATGAAGTGAGACTTTGAAAAAACATAGAATGAGAATGAAAGTGGAGAAAGGTTTGGGGCTTGTGGCAGAGGAAGCCAGACAGAGATAATGCAGAGTCAATTTAGTTTGAACAAAATGTTTTGAGCACTGTTTTTCTCCACACATGACAATGCACCGCTTTTGACGTCCGAGTACATTTTGAATGAGTCTTCAGCCAATCAACGTTGGCCTTAACGGCCTCAGCAGTGGACCTCTGACCAATGCCCAACATTCAGTGTACTGATTGACAGCTCAGCCCACCGCTGCTCTGGGCAGGCTTTGTGTAATCAGGAACACTGAACATGAAAGAATAACAGGGCTTGTCCAAAATGGTGGCACAGTATCCTCAGGCATACTTCTGCGAGAATGAGATACGAGGAGAAACATCATTGTCGCAAGTGCCACCACATCCATCCCTGGAAATAACATGGGCTGTGCGCCTGATTGGCAGCCATATAGTGTTAATGAATAACAATATGATGTGGGGAAAAAAGGGACGCTATCGGCCAAGAGAGCGACAGCTGTATGGCATTCTCCTTAATTAAGTTGAAGAGAGGCGGTGAGGGAACGTAGTCACCGAGGAATAAAACCAGAGACACAGCCGAACGAAGGAAAGTGAAGGGGGGGAGGTGTTGTAAATGAGGGGGAGAGAGTTTTTACAGTGAAAAAGTGAGAGATGTTGGTAGTAAGATAAGAGAAAGTTGGAAATGGTGAGAAAGAACATTTTTTAGGTCAATTATGATAGTCAAGAGAAATTAATCAGCGTCCAGTTAATTTGTGAAGCAACCTCAGCCATTAATCCTCAGGCTGAAGTGACAACCACATGTACACATGCATGTATCCACACACACATGCAACCTATATGCACTCACAGAGAAGAGCTGCGGAGGACACACGCTAAGATAATTGTTACTCTGTAACTATCATTTCTCTTTCTCTCTGGTCAAGTCTTCAATTCCCCTTCTCTCTCTCTCTCTCTTCACTTAACAGAAAACTCTGCTCATCTCTTTGTCTGTCTTACAAAACACACTACGCATCATGTACATTTCTTTACGGAGAAAAGAGAAAAGGGCTTTACTGGGCTTGAAGACAGAAAAAAGCAGAACGGGGGAGGTATAGTGCTGACATAAGAAGAGTGCAAAAAGAGATTGATGATCTCAGGGCCAGTGGGAGAAAGGAAGAGAAGAGACAGAGGAATACTTACCAATAAATTACTCCCGAGCAGAAAGGGCAGTGTGTGTGTGTGTGTGTGTGTGTGTGTGTGTGTGTGTGTGTGTGTGTGTGTGTGTGTGTGCATGCATGCGCATGACCAATTATGCATTTGAGTGAGCACACAAGTGTGCATGAACATGAACATGTGGTCTGGGTTTATGTGTGCACACAAACCTGCATGTATTTCAACACAAGCTGTACGTGTCTATGTGTGTGTGTGTGTGTGTGTGTGCGTGCGTGCACGTGTATCTGCAAGTGTCTTGAGACATTAAGACTAGCTCATAGACTACATTGCAGTTTTATAGAGATTGTTTGATGAAGTGGCATGTTATTCACTCTTAAAGTGCTGCAGACACACCGGCTGCTCCATCTCCCTTTTAGGTCTTGTCGGCCATTATTTTTGTCTTTACCGCCAATATGAACTTGTCTCTTTCCACCTCTCTGCCTACCATTGTGTCTCTGCCATTGATTCAAAGAATGTGTCAAGATCCAAGCTATTGTTCTGCACTGAATGAGACAGTCCCAGCATGGCACTGTTCCATTGGGAATGCATCTGTCACAGACAATGTCTCTGTCTCTCCTGCCATTGTACCATAGAAAATGTGTCAGTGATAGAGAATGTGTTCCTATATATTCCAATTGCCAAGTAAATGAATGTCAGTCTGCCAGGTGTAATTCTCTTCAGCCCTTGCTTTAAAGAATATCTTTCACATTGAAAACGTCTTCTTTGCCCCTTAGCTAGCATTGACGCCTGCCAGAGAATATCATTTGTCCATGTCCTTTTCACTAGTCAGGGGTCAAGATCGATTCCATTTCGCACACACACTCAGTTTGGGAAAATAATTAGTAGCATTTGTCTCTGGTATCGAAGTGGTATCGGCCTCAACTGCTGATCAGCATGTTTGAAATAAGTCTTTCCTCCAGCTCTTGTTTTCTACATCTGTTTCTCCTTCTCAAAAGTCATTAGAGGAGACGAGCGGTCTTTCAGAATACCGTCCAATGGTTATCAAGCAGGATGCAGAGGGAGCGCATCCAGGAAGCTCAATTAATATTCAGCAATAATGTAGCGTGTGTCATGTTTTATAGGCAGTAGTAACCTCGCCGTAAAACCCTGCAACGTCTTTGTTGAAATGTCACTGCATGTTGTAGATAATAGCGGTTGTGTCTGTAAGTGTTATCCCATTCCCTGTCTGTCTGTAGATAATGTGTCAGTCATTACCACGGTCCCTCCCACTCCTACCACCCAACCAATCACCTCCCATCCCGCCACCCCAACCCTCCTAACACCCAGCCTCGCCCTGGACCCAAAAGGTAACACACACACACTTTACTATTCTGCCTCTGCTACCCTTCATCTCTCTCCTCGTCCTTCCCTGCTCTCCTTTGGTGTCTTTCACTCCCTTACCCATTTGATCACTCTCAGGTGGCCCTCACACACACACACACACACACACACACACACACACACTCACTTTTTCTGCTGCAACCTTCCTTTGCCCTGCATCTACGTTTGAATGTGCACCGTGCGCAACCACCCACTCTCTCCCTCTTCCTTATCACTGGCTGTTTGATGCTCCCCACACACACATTGCCCAGTCAGCACTTGTGTGTGTGTGTGTGTGTGTGTGTGTGTGTGCATGGTCTAGGGTGGGTCTCTTGGTGCTTGGTGGGTACTGTTGATGAATCTGCGTTAAGAGTTTAAGGAACTGGCAATGCACCCAGCCTTTCGCTGACTGACGCTGGCCTCTGGAGGGCTTGGGAGATGCTACACAAACACATTTATCTGCCTACACACACATTCACAAACACACACATATACTGAGAGAGACAGAGGGGAGGAGGGAGGGAGGGAGGGAGAGAAAGAAAGAAAGAAAGATCAGGGATCCAGGTGGTTGTCTAATCGTATTCTCCCAGATGAATGTTACACAGCAGGAGAAAGAAAGACTGCTTGGCACTACTCTGCAACCCTTAGTGTGTGTACGTGTGTGAGTGCGTAAAACTACACACTCTTTCACTACTTCCCCTCTCTTTTTATCTAGAGAATCTATTTATCTCATACATACACTCACACAAACACATGCTCACTGGTATCTTTCTTCCCATACCTTTGGATGCTCTCTGTGTCCTCTGTTACTTAAAAGGAGAGATGAAGCAAAGGGAACAGGGGCAGCCTTCTTGTTCTTCTGTTGCAGCTGCCGCCATCTGTGGTTGTAGGCGCTGTTCACTTGCTGGGCATGTGTGGAAATGTCATGAAGAGTCAGAGGAAAAGCTGCGGCTTGAAAAGTGTGGTGAACGTTTGGTTGATGCCGATGTATCATCTGAGGAGCTCTTGAGAAGCAACACGCTTTGTACTACTGTCATTCATTTCCTGTGGAGCTTTGGGCTGCGGTGGTTTAACAACAGGGTGGCATGTGTAGCAAAAGTATCACCCCTTGAATCTTTGATTCTTCATCCCCTGTGAAGTCACACACGTCCTGCGTGCCTGCAGATGCGCCGATATTCATTTCATCATACGCTTGCCAGTGATCGGTTATACACATAAGCAGGGATGCGATGCACTTTCAGTACTCCAAGAAATTAATGCACTTTCCTTCAGCTGTCAATCCCTGCTCCTCTTTCTTTCCTTCACCTCCTCTGTCAGTCTCTCTTTCTCTCCTGATCGCTATGTGTTAGCACTCGATTAATGATTCATGTTTTAATTCCGCTCTGTCAAGGTCCAAGAGCTGCATCAATAACTCTTTGTCCTTGCCTCCCATTGGCCTTACCAGATCTTACACTACACCCCCTCAGTGCCATCAAATATAAAATGAAAAAGCTTGTTATTGTCACTGACTGAGGTGCTGTCTTGGTATTTAAGTCCCAAGTGAAAGAGTTTTTTTTGCAGCACAGATAACCTTAGTTCGAACCAACCATTTCTGTGTCTTTCACCACATCCCTGCACTCTACAAATTGCTTGCTTTCATTGTTGTCAGCCAGTATTTACTGAAAGTCTTTCCAGACACATGCTTGGTCTTAAGTTTGCATAATGATCTACATTAATGATTTTTTTTTCCGACTAATTGATTAATTGTTTAGTCTACAAAATGTCAGTTCTGAAACATGAACGTCCCAATTTACCAGAGCTCCTAAGTCACGTCTTCAGATTGGTTGTCTTGTCTGACCAGCAGTCCCAATACTCAATATAAATTGATATAGAACAAAAAAAAAAAAAAAGCAGCAAATCCCCACATTTGAGAAGCCAATGGATTGTTTCCACATTCGCGGAACCAATGAATATTTAGCATTTTTGCTTGATAAATGACTTCAACAATTAATCAATTATTAAAATTGTCATCAGTCAATTTTTCTGTCAGCTTACTAATTGCTTCATTGACTAATCATTGCAACCTGCACTTTTTATTATTCCCCTGTCTTTGTTTTAGTGTTTCCCCTTTACTTTAAATCCGTGTAAAGTTGGTAAAAGGTGAGGTTGACATGAATAATTTCTTCCCACTATTGCAGTTTTATATTACAAAAATGTCACCTTTCTATCTCTCTTTACTCATCTGGTGGTGAAGTGTTTGATTTTATTTCCCAGAGCCGCACTACTCAGGGTGTAAACACACTCAAAGTTTCACTCATTCCAAATGCATTGTGGTTTTGACAGGTGCTTAGCTGGAGTGGATTTTTAGAGGCTGACGTACTTATTTCTTTATTCACTCTCCTCATTTCTCCACCTCTTTCTCACCCATTCTCACTGTTTTCTGGCTCTTTGTGAAGTGGTGGGTGATGAAAGGTGATAATGCAAGTTGGGTGGAAGATATCGACTTCTCTTTTCTCCCGTCTCACTCTCTGTACTGTCTTACTGCCGTTTTAATGTGCTTTCTTTCTCTCACTTTTAAATGTCTTTTTTAACCTTCAACATCTCACCTGCTTTAATTTTTGATCCATCTCTCTCTTTGTCTCCATTTCTTTGCCGGCACTTTTCTCACCCTTTATCTCTATATTTCCTTCCTTAATACACCCCACACTCCACCCACACACACTATTTGTCTCTCTTGTTGTGTTTCAGATCCTGGTGCAGTGGTAGAGACTCACAGTGCAGTACCATATGCAGTGATAGGTGGCGTTCTGGCACTGCTGGTTTTCACCGTCATCTGCGTCCTTATTGTCACCATCTGGTGCTCTGTCCGACAGAAAGGTAACACACAATCACACCAAGTAGCACAAAAGTTTCTTTCAGATGCAGAGAACATATTTTAGCAACCATTTTTTTAAATTGCATTTTCACTGTTGCTATGTTACATCACTTTCTGGTGTAACATACTGTAAAAAAAAAAAAAATCATTGCTGGCCAGTTACACCCAGATTCGTAGAAAATAATCTTTTAAACTGAGGTGTAAAATCGTCAGCACAAAGCAGACAGGATGGGATACTCCTCTCCAGGCAGGCACTGTCCATGATGGACGACCTTGGCCAGCGGAAGAGATAGGATGGGGTGGGAAATGTAGGTGTGGTCCCCATGTTTTATGACTATATGTTAGTGTATCAAGGCTCATCTATTAAAAGCAGCCTCTCCGCGTTCCCTATCTTTTTAAGTGCCCCCGTGTTGGCAGCCTTAGCCCGTGCACCACAGCTGCCAACAAATGATCCGGGAACAGTGTAGCCGGCAGCAACCAACCATTACTTACCCTATGGTTAGACAAGCCGTCAGTCAACATTCAGTATGGCTTGACCGCCAATCAGCACGGAGACGGGACCATTACAACCATACCGTGTTGAGACAGGGCCATTAGGCCTTTGTCTTCGACTTGCCATGACTGTCAGCATGCCAGTCACCCTCTGCAGTAAGGAGAATGAGAGTGTCACTCACCCCTGGAGTGAGGGGACACTCATGCAGGAAGATGACTTGAGCAGCTCTTGCTCTCTGTAACCTGTACTGCTCCGAATCATTAATCATACAGACCTGAGGGGTGTTAAAATGTGTTTAATAGGTTTTCTGAATGACACAAACGTGCCATTGTTCTCTTGCACCTAACCTTCCCTCCACCCTTTTCTGCCAATCTCTCCTCCCTCCCTGTCTTTTATTCGCTGTTATCTTCTCCACTTGTCCCTCCTCTTCTGCCTCTTCTATTCACACATCCATTCCCTACCTTTAATTTCCGCCGGTAGGCTCGTACCGTACCCGAGAGCCTATTCTTGCTTGGTATTGACCTAACAATCAGTTAACTAATGAATTAATCAGTGACAGGTATGGTACTCAATAATATTAGTGCTGATTGGTTTGATAATGCTGCATGGCGCCGCAAATGATCATGACGCTTTGCCACCTAACCTTCCCCCTCCAATCTCCCTCTTGGTCTCTCTCTGTCTCTCTCTCTCTCTCTCTCTCTGTCTCTCTGTCTCTCCATCTCTTTTCATTCAGGTTCCTATCTTACCCATGAGGCCAGTGGGTTGGATGAACACGGTGAGGTGCAGGAGGCCTTTCTCAATGGGAACGAC
This sequence comes from Pempheris klunzingeri, assembly GCF_042242105.1. NCBI lineage: Eukaryota > Metazoa > Chordata > Actinopteri > Acropomatiformes > Pempheridae > Pempheris > Pempheris klunzingeri. The sequence goes on along the minus strand of NC_092019.1, from coordinate 19,555,808 downwards.
GCCAGCCAGGGCAAGAAGGAGTACCTACTGTAGCCCCTCTCCTTCCCTATCCCCCTCTCTTCTGACCTCATCCCTCTATCTCTTCCTCTCCCCATCTCCCACCTCACATACAGTATACACACACACACACACGCACACAAACACACACGCACACTTCTACACAACACGCCATAACAGGCAGCCTTCTGAAAACAGCTGTATACAGATACTGCACACAGCCAATCCATCCCACTCCATTCCACTCCACCTCCTCCAACACACACACACACACACACACACACACGCATACCCAGAGACAGACGCGGAAAAAGAGAGCCTATAGACCCACCAGCCATTATTGATTGTGCCATATACTGTAAGTCGGAGAAACCGGGGAAAATGGAGAGAGCGAGAGAGGGGGAGGAGAGGGTGAGGTGAATGTAGACAAAAACGAAATGATGCCATAATTATTTTGATCGAGAGGGAAGCGGGGAGCACAAAGAAAAGTGGCACTCCGCCCGTGCAGCCGCCAAAGTGGAAGGGGAATTAGCGGCAGATGACTGCTGTAATTCCATACCCGGAGAAAACCATCCATTTCACAAAGCTCAATCTTTAACTAGCAGCATCATCAGGAGCAGTGGGGGGGTGGGAGTGGGGTTGGGGGGGGGGGGGGGGGTGTTGACCAGGAGATATTGAGCGCTAGATGTTAGGAAATTTAAATTTTTAAGATTGCCAAAGCATCTTGCTTGCAGAGCGCAACTCATATATAATTCCTTAACAACACTGGAGAGTATAAGTCCAGAGTTGCAGGAAGTATCCAGACTTTATGAACAAGTTTATCATCAACTGTCCTGTTTTCCCTGTTGGGGTCCTGCCAATAATTTGTGAAAAAAAATCTACTTTTATGTATTTATATTTCGTCTCGCTGCAACATTGAGAGAAAGATGGTTCTACTGTCTTTTAATTTACTCTCCATCTCCTCGTTCCTCTCCGTTCACCTGTTACCATCCTCCCCCCTCTCCCTTATATCTCTCTTTCTCTGTCTGTCCCCCTCTATCGCTCCTCCTTTGTTGGCTCCTAATAATGAAAGGATTAGTGTTGGGCTGCGTTCCCGACAAAGAAGAAATGAATATGACTTGCTAAGGCATTAGCGAAAAGCTTAATTATTTTAGAATGTCATTAAGAGGATAAAAAGGTTCTAAAGTCTTAATAAGAAGGGCAAAGGGAGTGATAGCAAAAGGAGTGAATGACAACATAAAATGGATGGATATTTTTCTCTGGATGCTACCACACATATGCAGATACATGCTCACATTCATACGTACAGTAAACATGTTGACAGAACAAGTATACATATCTCTGAACTCCTTATTTGTATAAAAAAAGAACAGCAACATAAATTAAAGGAAACTTTTAAGAAATAAGAAAACAGTTTACTATTGAAATGCATTATGAAGCAACTATACTAACACAGAATATTAGCCTATAGAGGCGCAAAGCCGAACAAACTACTGTCCAGTGATCTTTAAAGAAAATAAACAAAAGAATAAAAAAAAACTCATTTGTCTTTATGAGAAACCAGAGGTCTTATTGATTTTTTTATTAATTATTGTTATTATTTGAACAATTATGATTGTTGTTAATGTTATTATTATTGCCGTTGTTATTATAATTGTAAATGTTAAAGAAATGTACACTTCCCATGGTTTGTTTTTGGTTCTACTGTAGGGAAATTGCTGTCTTTTTTCACTCTTACCTTTCCTCTCTTTCCCAATCTTTCTCTCTCTTCGTCTCCTGTGCCTAGTCGTCTCTTCTCCTGTCTTTCACTCTTGTTTATTTTAGAGTCCATGTGTCATTGTTGATATATAGCTAACTATTTCTTTATAGGGGAAAGATACAAAGCACGACAAAATAAAAAAAGACTCCAAAAATAACCCTCTGGATCAGACTGGTTTTTGGATGTGTTTACTGTGTAATTAGCAGGTGCTGTTTTTCAAATCCTGTGAAAAGAGAACAGGAGACGGAGCATATGATTAGATCAATGGGGAATTGTGGAGTTATAGGTGGGAAGATAAAGATGAAGGCTGTGGAGCCAGATATAACTGGCAGCTCAATCTGAATGAGTAGAATAAACAAAACAGAAGGTTCTGCGGCACGGCTAATGAATCATAAGAACAGATAGCGGGAAAGAAAGGGTGACAGGAGGGTTGAGTCAGATGCACACAGAAAAAATATGACTCTGCCATTAACTTCCATGCAATCAATACCCGATTCTGTTGAGAAGCACTCAACATGTCCATCTGTGTGCAGGGCTGGATTTGAAAGCCGCCGGAGGTCGCCGGGTGATAGATCGATGTGTTTCTCTTCCATCGATGGCAAGGCTCCACGGTCGCCTGTCATAAAGACAGATTGTCAAACGGCAATCAAAGTAATGGACTTGCCAGGCGCTACCAGCATGAGTTGACACTCCGGCCAACAAACAATTCACACACACATATACACAAGTCGACACCAGACATATCTTCAGTTTATGATGACGCAAAGGTAGCGCAGGTAGCTCCTGCTATCAGACGAGCCTGGTCGATGGCTAATAAAACAGAGAATATTGTCCCTTTATATGCCTTCAGAACAGAAGTGAATGTCCTTCAAACAAAGGTTTCATCTGCTGTTTTCCTGTGGGATTCACAGCACTCTGTCTAGTCGTGTCTGCCGCTCGTTTGATACCAGTATTTCTGCTTCTTCTGACAGAAAATTCAAGACAAAAGTAAACTTTTTAGCTCAAACACTGCTTTGTATTTTTTTCATAAAGAAAGAGTTTAATCACATTCAAATTCACGGGAATTATTGCTAATGTTGCTACTGCGTGCTCTGGTGCATCCTGGGAAAGCGGCCATTATATGACCATAACAATGATACAATTCAGCTGCTGTAAACCTGATGACAATCAGACCACCACTGTGATCACAGAGGGTGATTATCAAATCAATAGACATAAGCAAAAATGAGATCAGGACAAGCCAGACGACAGCCAGTTGTATTCCTCCCTGAGTTTATGACATGCAGTGAATGGAGCATAATCTAGCCAGTAATGACAGCAGGAAGTCTATGAATAACTCACGCAGCATCACCCTGATGCTAGTTTCAACGATTAACATCCTGGAACGGGTTCACATCAGAGAATACCCCGTTTATGACCCATTTATGGCAGTCATATTTCATTTCTACGAGTTGCAGTAGATATCGCAGTCCATCCAAACACAAACTCTTTATATTTCTGGCGGCTACATGGTGGATTAGACACAGTTCTTTCCAGTTGTAAAGCCAACCGTGATGACGCTAGGATGGTGAACGCAGCTTATGTTGCACTGGTCTTGGCAGTGTGACCTTAGCGAGGCAAGGAGGTGTGTACAGAGTGGCAGCGTAGCATGAGGCATTGATTGAGGTGCCTGAGTGTTGAGACCGAACATAATCAGGAGGCAGACAGGCACACAGAAGAACTGAATGGGCAGCTGCACCAGGGAAGCTGGGGAAATCTTTCCTTTTCCTTTTACCTAATTTTCTTTATCAATAATGAGTTCCATTTAGGGATTTCTTTGTAGTGATGGAGGACATACTGTGCTCTGTGTGTGTATTCTCTGAATACTTATAGAGAAGATGGAAAGCAGGGAAAGACAGGGCAGGTGAGAGGATGAATGAAATATAAATACAAGATCTACGTGAAAGGCTAGAAAATGATCTACTAGCGAAATGAGCAAACAACAAATCGAAAACCCAGAGAGGAATGGACAGAAAGAGCTGGTCTAGATTCACGAGAAACAGAAGAAAAGAAGAGAGAAAGTGCGCTGACATGGCCATGTTCCATGCAGAGCAAGATGGATTTCTCGTCTCCAGCTCCATCAGTGATTTCTTACACCAGCGCGGTTCAAGATGAGCAATCCAATTAGTGTTAGCAAGGCTCTTTTTATTACAGGAGTGCATCACATTGTATTTACAAGTTTAATCAGAACAGCCATGAAGATTGTGTCATAACCAGGTTAATGATGTTTTCACTACAATGCTGCGTCCTCACTGGACCACTATGTTATTACTGAATGTTTAATTAAACGCTGTCACTCATATATCAACATTACTCGTGGTTGGCTTAGCAGAGACTTAGAACAGGCTTAGAATGAGACCCACAGGAAGAGCAGTCAAAGAAAACAGACATCTGTGATCTGGATAGTAGGCATCATCTGGAGACTTCATTTTCTCACTGACATTTGGTGTGGGACCTGATAATTAACTGCCCTTTTTCATTTGCAAGTTATTCATAACTTCTGTGTACAAGGTTGCTGATTAGTCAAAAAGCCAAAAACAAACAGGAGCATGCCATTTATTCTCTATTAGTTTGCATTTGTTTTAAATCCTGCCTTTTCCCCCCCTAAACAAAACATGGAAGGAAGATTGTTTGAAAAAAAATAATGTAACTGCTTGAGGATGATGGCAAATGTTTCGTTTTGAAACCAACAGCCCATTCCATTTTATGATGAATTCAGACCTCTGGGCACACTTTGGCTTTAAGGGAGTGTTTGGCTGAAAACCATGGAGCTGCCTGCACTGCCTCACACAGGGCCATCCCCACAGATTTTCCTCTGGATGAGGCTACTGCAGGTGGAAGATGGGGGACAGAAAGAGGAAAGGATGCCTGTTCTTCCACCACTTGTTCCTTAGGAGGAGTGAAGAGGATCTGGGGCACTAGGCTGTATAGCTGGAAGAGGAACATGGCAACTGCATGAACCCAGGCAGGAAGATTGGTTTTGGGGGCGAAGAGCACGAGAGCGTGGATAATGTGGAGCGGCAGGCACAGCAGAACTAAAAGGGAGAGGGACAGAGCCAGGGAGCGGATCCGGCAGGAGTCATGCTTAGGGGGGTCGGCGTGACTAAAAGAAGTCTTCTTGGACTTGCATAGCAGGTCAAGGTAAATGGTCAGTAGGCAAAGCAAGGGGAGGATGAACGCTGACATCCCTTGGACATAAACTAAGAACTGGGGACTGAGAATGGCATCAGGGGCGCACACTGCCCAATGGCTGCTATGAATCTCAGCGTAGGTGAAGTTATGCATGTCTTCCACATAAAACTTTGACAGGAAGCCTCCATATGGAAGGTATTTTGCGATGACTTTGCGGCCATGGTGGTACTTGGGGGGAAAGGAAGGGGTAAGATGGGGTAAAGAGGTTGTCCAGTTGCCATGCAGCCCGAGGCCAGCCGTGCCCTGACCAGTCCCACCACTCGTCCAGGTGTCGAGGACGTCTGAGCCGATGAACTGGGCGAAGGAGGACAGAACAGAGCCCATCCAGCACAGCAGAACCACACACAGAGCTCGTTGACGGGTCATCACTGAGGAGTACCTGGCATTCACAAACATGTGGATGTGGATATGTTTGAATTCTGTTAATACTAAAACTGCACTAATATGCCCTAAACTAAAGAAAGAAATGAGCACGGGTAGTTATTACGTTTTTGCAGCCCTACACTGCACCAACACTTATCCGTCGTTAACACCAAAATGCTATTAGGAATTTATTTCTGACAGCTGTAATGTCTACTAGATGTAAGTGAGCTCTTTAATTGGTCACAATTGCTCTTGAAAATACTTCTGAATGAGGTGCACAAAAACCCCATTTTGGTTTACAGGTTTAGAAGCGCTTTTTACTACATTGGTTGAAATTCTCAGCCTGGCAGCAATCAATTTAAAAACAGTTGTCTGTGGGTGTCACAGGACTGCAACAAGGCTACAGCAGCACATTCGTGTGCTATGGGGGAGGAAAAGCCTTATGGGAGGAGCTGGGATATTTTTGGTTACTGTCAAAATCTAGCTCTTCTTGCGAGTTTCTCCAACGTTGCGAGTGTCTGGCGTAAAACAATTGGAGACCTTTAAGGAAAAAAAAGACATAATACTGCCTCTCTTCCACTGAGAGACTGGATTTGTATGTCACTGTCAATCACACATTAAACAGCCCCAGAGCCTATCGTTATTTAGTCACCCCCGTCTCTCGGATGGCACTGTAAGCTGTATGTGATAAAAACAGCCTTAAGAGCACTGGACAAACAGCCTGTTTTGATGTAACAATATTCCATGACACATCTTGACATGTTTGTTACTTTTTTCTTTTACCCTCATATTGATTTTCTTCCTTTACTGTTGAAAGCGCACTTGAGAGTGTTGGTTGACTTTTGCCACCCACATTTTCACCCTCTCCCACACACACGCAAGAAAGCATTAAAGCATTGTATAATGGTCATTTACAGTGTGTGATGCTTTATTGTATTTCTGAGATGTAAATATGTATCTTAAGTAAGGTGTGACATTGTTTTCTGCACCATGGTCGTTTTAGTGAGACGCTTTTCCACTTCAGCTCACACTGAGGATTCGTATACTTATTTTTGTAATGCTAAAAACGATTTAACCCTCTTCTACACTCACCTGTCTGCCAAGCGATGCTGCAGGTGGACGTCCAGTGTGAGCAGCATTAACAGGAACATAGTAAACTGCCTGACCAGCAAAGGGCAACACACCAAGGTTATGCAGGTGTACAGACACTGGGGGGTTCGCAGGTTGAGAAACACGGTCACAGGGACGCCTACTGCACCCCCCACGGCCCCCACCCAGCCCAGGCACAGTCGAAGACAGCATGAGACACTCCCGGGTTGGGGCCGCGCACTCCCGGTTCTCTCCTCGACGTCAGCCACTGTATTGCTGCCACTGACCGCCATGCACAACCTCACACTCACCACAATTACAGACACAGACAGGATGCACTCGCACAGAGAGTACAACCACATCACTTCCATGTCTGGTGGAGATAAAATGAGACAGACAGAGAGACCGATAAGGGCAGAGAACATATTCGGCCACAGTTGGAAAAAGTCATTGCTGATAATGATGTGAAAGAGCTAAAATTAAAGGAAAATGTTATGCAAATACAGACTCCTTCACTCCCACTCTGGTTGCCACCCCTGCCCTATGTTCCCACATGGTTCCTCCAGCAAAGACTGCCCCTGCAGCGCTAACTTGCATTGTCAAAGGAATGGTCAAACATACAGAAAGACAAAGAATAGAGAGAATACAAATGAGAACAGAGTGACAAAGGGTTGAGGAAATTTTTAGGTTAAGCATGCGGGTGTAGGTCAGAATATGCAATCAGCAAGAGGGGGAGATCGCACAGATGTGGAAAAATAGAGAATGCGATGCAAGTTTGTGCTCGGGGCAGGGAGACGGGCAAGGAAAGAGTAGATATTTTGATAGGTATTGGAGAGCTGTAAACGTGCCTGGAGAGTGAAAAGGTCAGGCCAGACCAGACTTGACAGAACTTCTCCGCTGAGGATGTGAGCACCATGCAAACACAGAGCAACACGCACAAAGATAGGTGGCAACATACTGTTGACACTCTCTTTTCTCTTTTCTTTTTCTGGTCTTTGTTTTGCTTCTCCACTCCCTCCGGCCCACCATGCATCATTCGCACACTCATGCGCTGTGAAACACAAACAGGCCGAGGCATTTATGCTCGAATACATGAACACTCGTACAAGCGAACACTCCCCTGACGAGTAATTTCTAGCAAATGCATTCAAAAATGATTGGCAGCTAATTTCAGTGCGTTTCCAAACAATAGTCTCACATAAAGCGAAGTGGATGAATATTGAAATAGCAGAATTGCTGCAGCAATATGACACCTGTCCATTCCACGTAATTGGTTTGACCTTTTCATAACATTTGGTGTTAGTCTGCACTTTTCCTTAATAATCACAACTGGCTGAAATAACCTCTTTATACAACTTCATAATCACTTTACACAGTTGTCTCCTGTCTCGCCACTTCAGGAGCCACAGAAAATTTGATTTACTGCAATAATTAATGGAGTTTAATCCACCTTGTGTGAGTTTTCAATTCAAATTGGCGGCTGGTCACTTCCAGTGAAATTAATTGCCTTAATGAATCAATTAATCTCTTTAGAATAACATTCAAGCTATGGGGCCATCCCTGCCAGTATGGTCACAGCTTTTTAGAGAGTTGAAAAGTCAGTGGTGCCTGGATGGTGATACGGTGTCAAAGAAGTAAATTAGGACAAAAAGGTACAGTTACCTGGTGTGACGCCCTGCGATGACACAGATAGTTTATACAAAGCTCTATAATCTATCCTCTCTATGACTCAGATGCCTTTTTATTTTCCTCCAGGATGTCTATCTCTCCCTCTCACCTCTCACTCTAAACTGTCTGCCCCCGCTGACAGAGTATAAACCTCATTCATAAACCTCTGCTTATCCACCTGCCTTCTTTCTCTCTCTCCTGTCTCTGCAAACATATCAATTGTGTCAATGTTGGAGCATGGTTGCCCTTTCCAACTGAGATGTGCAAAGGGCAACACCACCTCTGCCAGCCGGGGAGAAATGTAAATAAGGTACACACACACTCACTCGCACATATGTGAGCATGGACGCACACACATACACAGATAACAGGTTTATTCTTCGTTCTTACAGCAAACAATTTTTTCCTTGATTATTCCAATTGTCTCTTAATTTTGCAAAAAGACAAAGGAAAATAAGAAGTGGCCCTTCATTCCGAAGGAAATGTGCTTTTTGAGTGAGCATGAGTTGGAGGTGATAGAGATGAGCAGAGATATCAAAGACATTTTACACAGTCTTATCTAAAAGGATTGTTCCATCAACAAAAAAAAACAAACCATACAACACACTATTAACTGTATTGCTATAGGATAGTGTACCTACACAAAGGGAATGCATGTACTCAATAAAGAATATACCTTTAGGCTTCTACTTTACATTATGCATGTTGTTCTTGTGATCTTATACAGTTCATTCAATAATACATAATACTCTCCAGCAAATGAGAAACAGTATAAAGCTGTACTGACAACCAGGAGACACAGCCTGGAGCTACTGCACTGAAAATTGGTCGACAACAGTTTTGTTTCTTATAAATGTTTACTTTAGTTTTTACATGCAAATGACCTTCATTAAACTGTAGGGCAGACGGTTGAGGCGTGGAAAATGTGCCTGCATTTCCAAAAAAAATCACCGAAGCGTTTCAGTGTTTGTACAAATCATTCTCCAACTATCTGCCAAAAGGGCCGGGCTCCAGCCAGGGGCACACAAATCATAACCACAACACCAATCAAAAACAGAGGTGCACGAAGTAACTTTTGCCTGCTGCAAGTCTAAATGCACAGTATGTTTGCAGGGATAATACAGATTGCACAAGTAGAATCATAATAAGTCAACGCTATTATAATAAATGTATACTTCCTGCGTGATCTCAATTCAAAGACAATCCTTGTGGCAGAATCTCATGTATCTCAATATGTTCGCCTCTCTCCTTTTGTTGGAGTATAGGCCTGTTCACAAATCTATCTATCTTTGTAGTGACAGAGCAAGAGGGCATGTGCATTCTCTGCATTTTAAAATTCAGCATGTCTACCCTATAGTTCAACAAAGCTCATATGCATATAACCACTAAAATAAATAGCTGTATGTCGGTGGATATCTGAGACTAAATAAACTATTAACAAACGAGGTGTAAGCTTCTCCATTATTTCCTCCATCACAATAATAATGTGGTCGGCAGACTGCGATGACAGACATCGGTGGAAAAAACAACGCTTCAGTCTCGCGTGATTGAGCGAGATCTGCCCGTTTTAACAGGAGTTGGAAACCCCGTTTCACCCTCTTCCCTTCGCTGTCCACAAGCAAGGTAAAGCGCTGTCTGCGGTCCTCCTTTATATGACATTAAATAGCCTAAAATCTTTACCCTTAACACTCGAAATGTGTCCAGGCAGCATGTAACGCACAGGTTAACAAAATGGTTTAGGCTTGCGTGAGGTTATCATACGTGTTAATTTGTTTCTATAAAGATTTTACTTGAATGCTACGCTCATACAGTAGGTCTGTTAGTAATGGCTGCCCCCATGCTGCCTCGTTGAGGCCTGCTAGCTGATGGCTAGCTGTCCCGATGTAGCTTTTCTGTTGCTGATGTGGGAATTTACTACACACATTACTTGAAGGGTATTGTGATCTCCGTGAACTGTCTGTCCCTAAATGGTTTGTGTTTGCCCACATGCGGATACGGTAGCTAACTAGTTGATAAGCTCGTAGTCTCCCGCTGCAAGGGAAGCTAATGCCGGTTGAGAGCGTGTAACCGAGAACACCAACATATAAATCAGCCTTAAACTGTTGGTTTGCTGTATGAAGTTAATGAGGCTATAGGTTTATGCAACTGCATCACGAGAAAAGACGAGCTGGTCAGTCACGTCCACTTATTACAGCCGCAATTCACAAGTTGATCCCAGTCAACTGATGTCAGTAATACTTACTCGTGTGGTCACTTATTTCTAAATCTGTTTTATTGGCAAAGTACGTGAAGACATACAGTTAAACTGGCACTGGCCTTTCAGGATTTCTTGTAAATTACAAGCAGCACAAATGATATAAGGAAATAAGTACTGGATGGATATTCATGGAGTAGAGAACTGTTCACTGTGTGTAAACATGCAAGCTAAGTGCATGTTGAAACGGTGTGCTATTCAAACTTAAAGTGCATAGAAAGGAAGTAAGTGGTGTTTTATCTTGGAGGCATTGACACTACATGACTATCTGTTCATCAGATAGTGGTGAGAAACTGTTCTTTAGAGATGGGGTAGGGTTTTCAGTGGATGGCGAACACAGAGTTGTATTCAGGAGTTGAACTCAGTCTATTCCCAGTATGTCTGTAGTTTTGTGTATTGTAATGTTAATACTGATGTGTCTTCCATCTCTTATACAGATGCCAGGTGTCACAGTAAAGGACGTCAACCAGCAGGAATTTGTCCGTGCCCTGGCGGCCTTCCTGAAGAAGTGAGTGTTATGATTGTCCATGCATGTATTAGTCTTGGTATTAGTGTTTAGTAAATGTGGCTTCCAGTTGACTTGATTTCATCCTTTTTGTACCACAACGTACCTCTGGTTTTGTTGTGTGCGGTGCTAAAACACTGCAGTTTTACAGAAACAAATAGGATATCCCCACAAAGCACCTTTGTGGGATCCTATTATGGTTTCATGGTGACACTTTGCCTGTCCTCAGGTCAGGAAAGCTGAAGGTGCCTGACTGGGTGGACCTTGTTAAGCTGGGTAAGCACAAGGAGCTGGCCCCCAGTGATGAGAACTGGTTCTACATCAGAGCCGGTAAGTCAGAAATATTTGTATTCATTCTTGGTTAGCGCTGGCTATAGTGTCTGTATATTAGAAAGATAAAATGTTAACTACCTCAAGTTGAGAACGATATTTATATATCAACAGTATAACTTAACTGCATGCTGGTGTGGGAAGCAGATGTAGCCACCACTAAAGGATGTATAAACATTTGTAGATATCTCATGCTATGAAAAGCAGCCATGAATGCTGTGGGAGCTTCCTTGACCTCAAATGTCAGCACTGAAGGCTGCAGTGATTTGATACAAAACTGAATAAGCCTTCAAGTAGCTCACTAAAGGTTTTTGCAATCTCAAGAATGACTGCCTGTGTAGGAAGTGCACAGTATATTGGTTCGTCCGAATCCCTCAAAAATACTCCCCCATGTCATGGAAGTTGGTTAATTTATTATTTGAACTTTTTTTGTTGTTGTCATTGAGACCTTACATGTAATGACGACTCTTGATAGAATATCAGGGTCAATATATGGAAAAGTCCTTGAAATCCAAATAAAAGGGACGGAATGTTTGAGTCAATTGACTTTGGTTTCCAGTTCAGCTAAGAGTCAAATGTATTCTTTCAATGCCCCAGCTTAAAGGTGCAAGTGGGGTTAAACTCTTACTGCTTGGTGGTGATGCATACATTTTTTGCACTTTTGATCTCTGGCCTCAGTGTTTTGATCGTGAATTATGAAAGCACTATCACCTCAATTTCCTGTCTTGATTTCTTACTGAGGCAACAAGCTCACTTATCCAAACATCAATTTTAACTTGTTGGGGGTCATCGTATAAAACTGCCCCTCTTCTGCTCCCTCAGCATCCACAGTCCGCCACCTGTATCTCCGTGGAGGTGCTGGTGTTGGCTCCATGACCAAGATCTATGGAAGTCGCCAGAGGAACGGCGTATGCCCTGCTCACTACAGTGTCGGGTCCAAAAATGTGGCTCGTAAGGTGCTGCAGGCGCTGGAGCTTCTTAAGATGATTGAGAAGGATCCCAATGGGTGAGTGCATCTATTATATGTACCGGGTATCATCTCCCATTTAGAGCCAGAAATGTTTAATTTGTTCAAGCTAATCTGTTTGACTCAAGTGTCACGCTTTATGCAACTAGGTTAAAAAGAAATTACCCAGCAGGTAACTTTTGAAGAGGTACTATGTGGATTGTTAATCTGAGTTTTGTTTGCATAATCTTTGTACATCCAATCAAGGCTACCTGCATCCGTTAGCTGGCATATGCATGATGTGGTCCGTTCTTTAGCGAATGTTGTCACTGAGTAGTTAAAACTACTCTACACTGTCACTCATTCTCATAATACTGCCACACACAGTCCTCGATTTCCCCGTCTGCATTTTCATCTATAGAGATCCATTAATGTAAAGCTTGAATTTTCTTCTGCAATAAATATTTAATCACACTATATTGAGAGGACCAATTGATTGGCTGGGTTTTTATTCAGTTTCAAGTGGGCAAGAAAATGAAATTCCACTTTGAATTGTCTTGTTTCAGGCTGGATAATGAGGGATTTTTGCCTTTGTATGGATGGAGAATGTATATGTGGCTTTCCCTGACTGTAACACTGGTCAATGTGGTGTAAAATAGTGGTTCTTGAAGACAAGCAATTTGTGTATTGATTTGTCATTAATGTAGGTTGATGTATTCTATTTTGTGTTCCTCTTTTTAATTGTTCTCTGTTTCCCTCAGTGGTCGCAGACTAACCGCCCAGGGAACCAGAGACCTGGATAGAATCGCTGGCCAGGTGAGTAATGGCTCTTCAGTAATTATGTTGACATGTATACAAGCAACTTGAGTGCTTGAATTTTAGTAAGACTGAGCAAATGCGTGCAGAGTTTCATAACTTTCCCAATTTTAGTTCAATACTTCGGTTATTGCGTGAGTCCCGGGTAGCATTTACTTCAGTGTTTTGCAGACAGTATTTCAGTGTCGTACTGTTGAGTAGATCAGCTGATGCACTGTGCCGATCAAAGTACAGGGATAGGTAAATGCTACTATCCGTAGTTCATCCAAAAACTGAGGTGTCAATTACTACGTGCATTTAGTCAGTTTTGTCTGAGATTGAGCACTCGTGGCTTGTGATGCACACGGGGCCAGGCCGTACAAACTGAAACGATTAGTGTTGACAGGACAATGGGCGGGAGCAGAAGTGCGCTGTAACAGACATCTTTACTCAGTGGAAAGTGTTCATTAGAATGACATTGCCCTTGTCTGAGTATGAGTGTTTGTATCTGAAATGGACAAATCACTTGCTGATGTTGTGTTTGAATACTAATGAACAGTATCCGCTCTGATACTCTTGGCTACACAGTATCTTGCCTCTAATCCCTATACAAAGACATTGTTGTACTAGTGATGTTGGTTGTAACATGATACTGATTTGCTGATCCCTGTTAAACACCCTCACAGTACCTCGATGTTTCGCTGCCTCCACCTTGACGTTCTTGAATTCTGAACGCTGCTTTATGTGGGGTTCAACTTTGACCTGTGTACAGAATCAACAGTCACGTAAAAGACTGATCCACACTAAGCCTTATACAGCACGTTAAAGCAATTAATGCAGGTCTGAAGCGAATTATTTGTAGTCTGACTGTGGCCTTGGGTGAGGTGTTAGCATGACAGTTGCATTAAGAGCCCTTGTCTAACCTGCTAGAATTTAAATGATCCAATATCAGGCCCCACAGCTGCTACATGAACATCACTGCAACCTCCTACTGGCCAGGCAAAGATTGTTTTCAGGGACTGTATGATAGACTCCGGCATTTTATATGGCATTCAGACCCACTCAGGATGGTGCCTTAAGCGTGTGTGATCACAGAAATACCATCCCTCTGCTTTGATGCGACACCTCGTCTGCAGTGGGAGTACACGGCCCCAGTGTCATTTCAGCATACAAGGCTTTTTAAAAGCACTTGTTTGGCTGGCAGAGAAATTTGCCGAAGGACATGTTGTCTTGTGTGGCACACTGCTGGAATTGTTTGTTCGCTTTCACTAAAACAAATCGGCGTTGGGCCTTGTCAAAAATCAAGAGAGAGAGGAAGCAGCACTGTGATAATCCAAGGGTAAAAGGGGTAAACACAAGGAGGGAATTTCATGCTTGGCAAGTCCACCGTATGGCACCAGTTTTCTCCTTGTTTACCCATGCTAATGAGCAGTATGCAGATGAGCAGACCTGGGCCCAGCCCCGCCTACCTGCTGCGCTAAAGTGGCAGGAAGCATGTATGTGTGGCTCTGCTACCTTCTCACGAGTCCCCCTTGTGTTGTAGTTTCTGATGACTTTTTAATAGATTGGTCTCTCCCTTGAAAGGGAAATTTCTGCGTGTACCAACAGTAGACTATTCATGGTGTTTTTGGCAGCAACTTGAACAGTCTTCCAAACTGTTCACTACAATTTCCCCATAAAATTGCATTTTGATGGACACAATATTGCGGTGGACCTTAATGTATTGAGAAATGTAAACGGTAAACCAACAGAATATTAAGCTTATGGGAAGTTTTATTTGAGATTGATTATAAATGGTTTTAAATAGTTGGGAACATTTGCACCAAATCTAGCAGCATGATGCAAACAATGAAATACAATTTTATCTCCTACCTAATAATTGGACTTTGAAGACGATGCACTCCAACACGTGCTGCAGGACTTCCAAATATGCCTTATGTTGTTGTTTGTCTTTTCCACAGGTTGCAGCTGCAAACAAGAAAACTGTTTAATAAATCTTTTTTGGAGAAAGTCAAACACTGTGTGCTTTCATTTTTAACTTGTGAACAATGACGAACGTGAGGACATTATGGTCTGCTCAGTATTTTAAGTACACTGCACACCCTTATCTGACAAAGATGAGGCTGTACTCATATTTCACTGGTGTTAAAGGTGTTGACCAAATTCACAAAAGGAATACTAGGTATTAAGCCTGCTACAGGAAAACGGGCAGCTGCGAAAAATCATCCCAAGCTGGTTTCTGGCTGCCTGGTGTAAATGTCATTTAGTCTAAAGGGCAGCAAATGGCCATTAGTTGTAGTGTTTTCAGATCCTCATATCGTCTAACCAGCAAAAGCTCGCTACAGGGTGCAGTTTCATTACGCAGTTTGAAAAGGCTTGCTGGGAGCGATCCAGTGGGCAAAGCTCTGTCACAATACCACTTGCACTTTTTTTTTCTCTCTCCTGCGTTCATGCATCAGATGTAGTTTATCCTGGCTGATCCACAATACCTTAATACCATGACGACCAAAGAAAATTGTTCAGTTAATAAAGGCTGATTATATTTCCGCGAGCTACACAGTTGGCAGTTCAATAGTTGGTAAGGTATGATGTCATGATTTAGCGGTTTCATTCAGGGCCACAGTGCCACCTAGAGACTTAAACAGCTAACAACAGCTACTTAAATCAACTTAATGACATGGCATTGAACAAATATTGAATGTTAACCACTTGATGCCACCAAGGTTATTGTGCTATTTGAAAGCAGTGTCATAAGAAATGAGCCCTAACAGTTGTTCATGGTGTGGGGGGGGGGGTGAATGGGACGCTTATTCAAAACAAGGCTTTACTGCTTCTTCAGATGTGCCCAATTTGTCTTATCAAAGCAGCCTAAGTAGTGAATTTGAGTTTATGACCGAATCTAAAATCTGTCTAATCAAAAGTGCTTAAATTTTGAATATTTTGTTGCCATTTAACAATTTATATTTCTTGCTCCTCCCTGAGGAGGGAGGCCTGCACAGTCTGTTGCACAAAGCCCCAATCAGTGAGACAACTTGACTGATTTAATTTGGCGGTGCTTCTGAAATCCTGCAGAGGGTGCCAAAGCCTATAGAATATCTATCATGGCTATACATGCACATGGGGGTGATTGCCTCTGAAGTGCCTTCACACATACAAAGAACTAGCATTTACTCATCTAATAGCATCACTGTTCCCAAAGAATAGTTTGAGTTTGCCTTGTTACAAACAGATGCAGTATTTAAAAAAAGTCAAATGTGAGGTGCAGGTCTTTTGTAAGGGTTACTTCAACTGCAGTTACCAGCAGTTTTTCCTAAATTTGTTTTAGCATTCTGCATAATATGTGCCGCAGTTTCTGGAGCTCTTCACAGAGAAATGTTACATGCAGAGTCAGTTCGCTTTAAAACGTGTGTTTTCATTATTTTTAATTTGTCCAAGTGGGTCTTCATGTGCCGGCTTTTTTCCTTCCTCAACCAGCCTCGAGGCATCAAAACTACAAGCACGACTAAATGAGAAGAGGAGCAAAAGAGTGCAGTGCGGCTTTCATGTATATCTGTGTCCCCTCTAAGATAATACAGATTGCTTCTATATTAACTCAATTCATTTCCAGATTTGAAGAACAATAACCAGAAGGCGTTGTTTGCTGACAAAGCTGAGCTGTTGTACACAGCCCACTGTGTGCGTGGGGGACGAGCTCTTGCTTGGTCCTGTGTTTGCAAGATAGCGTGTGCTGTAGATCCCTGGACAGAGTGCCTGCTGTGTTTGCCAATCTGTCATCCACTGTATCCGTGTGTACAGTACACAGCGTAGTACACGCTATGCAGTGTGTGCTGACCCTTCCTGTGCACACGGCCGCCTCATCTTTTTGTGTGATGTCCGTCATCATGAGCAGTCTCCAACAATTACTCCGCACATCTCTCAGGAAATATTAATCTTGTCTTTTGATACACCCTTATTCTCTCTCACTCATGTCCTCCATCTTTCTGTCCTCTGCCTGCCCGCCCACTCCCTGCTTTTTTATTTGAAGACCAGCTGTTTCTGAACACCTGAACTCGCCGTCTCTCCCTCTCATGGCCCATCCCTCCCTCTCTCTCTCTCACCCCGTCTACC
The DNA here is from genome assembly GCF_042242105.1 of Pempheris klunzingeri. Taxonomy (NCBI): domain Eukaryota; kingdom Metazoa; phylum Chordata; class Actinopteri; order Acropomatiformes; family Pempheridae; genus Pempheris; species Pempheris klunzingeri. The sequence continues at coordinate 19,538,764 of NC_092019.1, read as the reverse complement.
CTGTAATTTGGTAGAAAAGAGAAGGATAAACATGTCCTTGAGTGGTAGAAAGAAATGTTTGGAATCCACCAGAGGAGGTCTGCCATGTTTGTTCACTTGATACAGTGTGTGCATGGTCACGTATGTGTACTCTGTGCATGCATATTTGGTGTTGACGTGCACTGTTTTTAAAGGCAATTTCAGGTCTGCTCAGTCGATTTGTTTGTGTGCCGATTTGTCATTGTGTGTCATATAATTATCAGCAGGCGTCACTATAGCAATTAGCGCTGTGGAACAATTACCACTTCAACGAATGCACGTCCAAGTGGTTTGTCATGCTATTTGTGGGTGTGTGTGTGTGTGTGTGTGTGGAGGTGGCTGCACCTACTCACTCTCCCAGTTCTTTGGCAGCTCGGCTTGATCGCAGTGAGAACGGATGCAGACCTGCCTCTCACCTCCTCGGGGCTGGAAACAGCAGATAACTAAGAAATGTCTCTGCCGCATAAGTCTTTCTAAAATAGCACCACTATCAGGAGGGCTGTTATATACACACACACACACACACACACACACACACACACACACACATTGTCAACCCACAGCTTCATGCCCTGTGGCATGTTCTCCTCAAAAGACAAGACATACCTCCAAAAGTTTCCCAGCATTCCTAGTCTTTGGCATACTGAGTTTTCTTGGGAAAGCTGACAGAGATCCCATAGAATACGCTTCTCGCGCTGCCATGATACCATCAGCCCTTCCTGTCGCGGAACACAATGCTTTTTTCATAAACTACATTGCTTTCTTATCAAAAGCATGATCCCCCCCCCCCGTTCAGCTTTTGTGCTCTCAAAACCTCCATCTCATGTGTGAGTGCGCTAAAATCTGTAGTAATAATTCTGTAGCAAAGTCTTACTAAAGTCTTATTGTACGAGCCAGTGGTTACACCAACACAGCACATGCAGTTGCAGAGGCCACGTATGGTGTGTTGATGGTGTGTGGCGAGGGTCGGCCCTACTATGCGAGAGTGTGTTTATAGAAATTAGTCTAAGGCCAAAAGGTCGATGTTGTTTTAGTAGAGAGCTGAGCCGCTGCCCTCTGCATTACAGGCCTGTAAGTGAGAAGACTCCTCGGCTACAAGAAGCCTGGTTTTCACATTTATCTGTCCCAGTGGGTATGTTAAAGCTGATTGATGGATGGGTTTTTGTGTGTGTGTGTGTGGAAGAAAGAATAAGTTTGACCTTGCTGACTTCCTGGATAGTTTCATATACATCTGTCTACTGTATGTGTTGCTGTTCTTCTGTGTGCTGTCAGCTCTAATCCCTCATCCTGTGTTTGGCCCCGCGAGCAGGTGGTGTAAACATGCAACGTGCCGCTCAGCCTGCCTGGCACCATAGGGCACTGCAGCACTGCCCCACAGCAGGTGTGTATACACGAGAGAGTGTGTGTGTGTGAAGGCAAGAAAAAAAAACTCACCATGTGTCAGTGACTTTTGGGTCTCTGTGAGCTGAGTGTGTGTGTGTGTGTCAGATTGTGAATCAGAATCCCTTCCACCTGTCATAGAGGGTGGGGTGCGAAGGGAGGATGACAGGACGCAGAACAGATGCTGTCTACAAAGCCAGTCGAACTGACTGACTTGCACAGTGTGTCCTCTCTCTCTCTCTGTGTGTGTGTGTGTTATATCTATGTTGTGGCTGTGCTTGTGTACGCCTACATTGAGATCAGAGCTTTCAAGTCCTCCGTTCTTTGATGCGGCGGCCCTGCGCTTTCTTCAGGACAGAACAAAAGAGTGACAGAGGGAGACAGCAGTGTGACACCAACACTGGCTGCGGAGATAGTTGACACATTGACAGACTGAGATAGGAAGAAGTGTGTGTTTGTAGTTCTGTTGTGCTTCATCATCTCTATCTCTTTCACTGCCCCCCCCTCCCCCCGTGTGTCTGTGGGGTGGGGGGTGGGAGGAAGGAAAAATCTCCAAAGAAATGCCAAGCAGAGGTGTCAGAAACTGACCAAGCAGTGAATGAACTTAGTTGTGAGTTACCAGGCTCAGTATATAACAAGCCAGATTTCTCACCACCCGCAGTTACAGTGATTGGTTATGGTAACCTGTCACTCTGTGGCCTCATGCAGAGTTTCATGTTATGTTGGATTTACTGTAAACACAAGCACTTGACTGGAAAACTGTTCACTTCAGGTTCATGGCAGTGACAATCTGGAGGAAACTGATTCTGGGCCAAGATATCTCCAAACTGTATATATAGTATATATATATATATAATAATAACTGAATGATCAAAATGAAAATCAGCTACCACTATAAATCTACAACAAAAAGCAAAGCAGGTGATGTCTGCTGCAATTTACCTTTGCACAATTTAAATTTAGTAAAATAGCTCATGTCGTTCTGTTACTTCCACAGATATAACAAATACAGACATGCTGTGTTTGTATCCGTGCTGGTGTCATGGCTACATGGCAATGCTGCCCTGTGCACCACTTTGATTCAACTATTCAATGGATTGCCGTGGCATTTTGCGCATACATTCGTGGTCCCCAGAGGATGAATCCTACCTGACGTCTTAGGGAGTTAATATCTCAGATACTCATACTATTTGTAAAGACAGGTGATCCCCGGAGCTTTCCTCCAGTGCCATAAACACGTCAGAGTTTTCACTATACCTGTGTAATATTTCATCCTCTGACTTTGCCCACTGGATGGTTTGCAGTGAAATATGGTGCACACATTCATGGCCCCCAGAGGATGGTTTGTAATAACTTTGATCTCCCAATTTTTGATCCAGCACCACAGTGTGGTCAAAGTTTCATTTTAAGCATGGCAGCGCGCTGATGTGAGCATTTAGCTCCAGTGCAGACTCACAGAGGTGCTAGCGTGACTGAAGAGAAGCTTCAGTCAAGCAAGAAAACTTTTTCTGACTTCTAACCCTCATTTCCTCCTGTTTCCACCGAATCCATGCCCTATTCTTCTCCTACACCCCCCAATCTAAACAATCCCTCAGACTCTCACTTTATCGCTCTAATGATCTTTCGTTTTCATCCTACCTTTTGTATGCCTGTGTGACCCCCCCTCCCTTCCTCCTATCTTCTCTCCCCTATCAGCCTTTTGCTGTTATCCTTTTACCACCATTACTACCCTATTACCCCTTCCCCCGGCCTCACCAATCAGCCTCACCTCATCAGGAGTAAAAGCGCCTCCGCTCCTTGCATTGCCACTGTGTCATGCTTTTCTTCTACAAAGATCCCATGTGTTCTGCAAGTGCCCGCACCTCTTTAAGTCATATCAAAGTGGAATCTAATGCAGCCTTTTCTGTTATTTTGAGGGAAAAGTTCATTGAAGTTTTTGCGTGAAGATGTTTTTATTGAATCAAAGGATGCAGACAAATCCTGTCGTAACTTTGACGGGAATAGATTTCCTGAATGCATCAACAGCAAAACAAGGAACAGTTAGCAAAAACCAAATAGTAGTAAATTTGTAAATTAGTTGTAAAGTGTGATTAAGAAATGAGCTTCCAGAGTGGACATTTTCCTTCGAGGTAGAGAATAAGAAGCCGTGATTGATTGCTGACAAAATTGCTGCAAATGTTTTGAAGTGTTTCAAGCAATAATTTAATTAAATCCGGAGTTTCATGTCCATATTTTCTCTTGGTTATGAACATTGTACTCACCAAAGTAATGGCTGAGATCTGGCATTGCACCTGTAGTGATGTCTAGCAGGACAAGAAACATGACCTGACAAAGTAACAGTCAGTGACTTCCAATTCTTGTTACTTTTACTTCAGTTGTTTCATTTTATGGTTATCCTCTGTGCTTCTACCCTATTACATTTCAGAGGCACATTTTTTACTATTCACTAGATTTATCTGACTACTTTGTCCGCCACTGCCAACAGTTGAGCCAGATTATCTAAATCACTTTATATGGAAAGTGAAACCTAAATGTGTCTATTAATCCCTCACTGCATATGAAAACTCTATATATACAACTATGATGTAAAGCTTTGTAGAGTAGCTCCAACACCTACCAGAAAGTCAAGCTTTAACGTTTTTTACTTTTGAAATTTACAGTTTGAGTCTTTTTTTTTTATACCATTTGCTTTTGCTCTATGGCTAACTTTAGGGGGGCTGGGGGGGATTTACCTGTCCTTTTTTGCCTTAGCAGTATTTCCACAACCCTAGACACTGACTCCTCACATGCAGCCTTGCGTGTATAGCTTCAGTGTGATTATCTTGTGACTTTCTAACATGTTTCTCAATTGAATTTTGGAGGAGTAACTAGATGAAGCTGTTGAGCTGCACAGATTCGGCTGCATGCCACAGCATTGTACAAGACTGGCTGTAGTTGCTGCACATGTACTATTTAGCTGGACTTTTCCTTCGTGACAACCAACCCAGGTGTGTTGTGCTTTACGTGCGCACGCATGTGAGTGTGCGTACGGGTTTGTGGTGCAGGGGCTGCAGAGGTCACGGAACTCATTTCAGACGGCTGTCGCGAAATTGCCTGCTATACTTTTACACACAGTGACCTCCTCAACCCAATATGACGGTCCTCTCCCCTCCCCCCTGGACAGATTCCAACATGCTCCTGATTTTTTCTCGATATCCGCGCTGTCTTACTTCTTCTTCCTCTGCCTGCCTCCTGTCTCTTCCTCCCTCTCCCCATTTTCCTCTCCACATTCCCACCCCTACTGTACCACTTCTGTATTCATTCTCTATACTTGCTATGGGACTCCTTTTTTGTCCCTTACCGCCCGCTCATTCCAAGCACACAATTATTTAAAAAAATGTGTCCTTGGACTCAGGAAACCTTCAGTCTCTGTCAATGGGCTTTTGTTTGTGTATCTTAACTCTCTGAACAGAGATAGATAAACTTTCCTATCCTCCACTGTTGTCAATGGGCTACTGTCTTCCTTGTGCAGTCGTGTGTGTGTGTGTGTGTGTGTGTGTGTGTGTGTGTGTGTGTGTGTGTGTGTGTGTGTGTGTGTGTGTGTGTGTGTGTGTGTCAGAGAGCGCGAGGATAGACAGAAAAAGTGTGAGAGTGAGAAGTAAAAAAAAAAAGCCACAGACACTGACTGTGGAAATGTGTGTGAAGAAGAAATACTGTGACAGAGAGAGGTGAGGTTGTGTTAGCAGAAATTTAATTAACTGCTGATCTGCTTTCAAAGCTTCCTGTCCTTTTTACCCACAGTTCTCCGTCAAAACATCTTCTGAGAAACCTCTCTGCTCTGCCCCTGCCAGAAATAAATGGTGCTTTTCCTGTTAAAGCACCCGCAAATGCAAACTGTGCACATTTCTGCACATTTCACACAAAAAAATAAACACTATTTTCCAATTTCACATAATAACTCCGGATACAGTATTTTGCAGTCGTGCTGGTTTGTGAGCCATGATTTAGGCACCATTTGGGACCTGTTGGATTCATGGCTTCAGGGTGAGAGAGAAACTGAGACCAAGCGCTGTATTTGACATCTGACGACAATCACAGAAATCACACTCTTCCCCCATGGATGTCCAGGCACTCAACAGAGACCCATCTTCTGAGAGAGCGTTTAATTTGACGGCCGGGTCCTGCTGTGGCCGAGGTTTGGTACAACTCTGGGCTAAAATTATGTACTAGCCTCCGGGCCTGGCGCATATGTGCAGGCAGCAAAGCACAGGGTCATGTTTCTCTGGGTCCTGATAGAGAGATTGTTCTCATGGTTTCTCTGTCTCATTTTCCCTTCTTATTATTTCATCTTTCAGTTTCCATTATACAGTTTTTTTCCCACCCCTCTCCCTCTTTTTCCCATCTGGCTGTTCCAGCTGAGGTCAATAGTTACCCACTACTCCGCTGTAGCACCAGGACACAGGAATCTCATGAATAGCAATGTACCAAACTGGCAGGCCCCCTGACATTTGGAAAGTAGGTTTAAAATTGAAGTTCATTTCAATATTTTGATTGTAATGTAAAGTGGAACCTTGTGAATGCTCGGTAATCAATCAGTTCGGTGAAGAACTTGATTAAAAAAAATTAATAACATATTTTCCCGGCATTATGTAATAATTTTCAGCTGGTAAATGAATGACTTTCCTAAACACCAGTTTAATGCAACAAGTGTCCTGTAACTTTCTATCAATCAGATAAACCTTGCATGCAGTGAGGTCTATCTGTGCTTTTTGTATCACAGTATGATACACACACACACACACACAGTTAATCATCTCTGTCAGCCACTGTCTGCCTGCCTTTCCAAACCAGCAACTCAAGTTCAAGGTCTGGCCATCTGAAAAGTCAGCCTGAGTTTATACCACAAATCTTGTCTGGTCCATTAGAGCTTGTGTGTGTGTGTGTGTGAGGGGGGCACTTTTTTTGTCCTAGCAAGAACTCTGTCTTTGAGACAGTCTCGATCTAGTTTTACATCATTTTGCACCGCTACCAAAGTCAATAATTCCACATCGTCTGTTTTCTAACTATTACTTTTGCACCAAATGATTATGTATTATAAGATGGCAAGATGGCGCCCACTGTAGCAGACATGTTTGCTCGCTCCGCTCTTCAAAGCCGTGTTTTTACTTATTTATCTTTTTTGTATTAAGCAGCTTTCTAAAATGTCAGGCCCTGCTGACATACGACAAGCAACAACATGAGACCATATTCACAGGTCTTATTACGTATAGGTGCTGTTTATTTAGCTCCTTTCTTTTTCTATTTATCTATTTTTTTTAAATCCTGAAGCGGCATTGAAGGCAAAAGGGCGAAGCAAGAATTTCATTGTGCGGTGAAACTTGTTTTATCCATGCAAATGACAGTCAAACGACCGAATCCTTGAATCCCATACAGACCTTTCTCCTCCTCACTTCTCCGCGCATTTACTCACGATCTCTCGATCTTCTTGCTGTCTAACCCCGATTCCTGCATTTTCCCTCTTAGCCCCCATTATCCACCCACCCAGCTATGTGCCTTTTTCTTGCTCTGTCTCTCTCTACTCAGCTGGTGGGCCTGCCAGGAGGCAGTGCATGCGTTTGAGGAGCGTAATCTGCTCTTTCTCTCCTTCCCATTTCCATTTCAATCCTCTGTTCACAGCTGGAACCAAGGCGCTCTGCATGCAGATGAGCAGGAGTTGACTTTTTCTAGAATGTACATTTAGACAAGATGGGCAGGAGAAGGGGGTGAGAGAGAGAGAGAGAGAGGCACCGGATGTAGAAGAATGAAACATGATGAAGCAAAGCAACAGTCGCTGACAGAGAGAAATCATCCAATTCAACTTCATTGTCATCAAAGTACAACAGAAAAGCAAAGAAGAGCAACAAAGGTTAGGCTGGTCATGTGTTAGTTATGAGAGCAATCTGGATAGTGTATTTTTATAGTAAGTTAAAGTAACACTGTGATCACTTCACCAATATAGACTCTTAGGACGGATACTTTGAGGTACAAATACCACATGTATGAAAGTACTTCATCAAACCACAAAGATGAAGGACAGTTTTGATGGAGCTCTCTCAGTGATTTAAGCTGTTTTCGTGCTTAAGAAATATTTAAATATGACCTTGTGTGAAGTGAAAATTCGCTTGTGGTTTAGCTTTGATTTAAAACATAAGAATAATATGTTGCAGGGGGAAAAAAGTACCGAGGACATTTTTAACCTCATGTTCTTCTTAATTCAAAGTGCTCAGAGGCTCAAAATCTTCAACATGAGTTCTCTTAAATATTTAATGCTGTACAGAATTACACAATGATGATTCGCTCCCTGAGCAACCAAGTCAAGAAACCAAAGAAAACCAACGGCCAAAGATTAATTTCCGTGCGCTCACTGCTCACGTGCCTTATGACACATTTTAATAAGGGAGCTCTCTTCATCCCAGCCCAAGGTCAAGAGCTTCGTCAGCCTCAGATCCTGACAGTGATGACAAATGACCACGAGGTCATCAGTGAGCATGCGGCTTAACAATCAGGCCCATGTTGATGACATCAGAGTTCTGAGAAGCTGAGTCATATTGGACTGACCATCGGTGAATATGGAGGATTGTTTTGGACTTCGGGCAGTCATATGATCTGTCAGCAGCATCCATTATAAGGATTGCAGATACAAACACACTCACAAATATACAGCTTAATTGATGTTATTGTTGTGGGACGGGGCCCCTAATGCACCCTGCTCAAGTGCTGTGTAGCTGGCCACTCGAGTTTCAGTTGAATCCCATTTATGGCAAAAACCATCTGCTTCCAATTGATTCCAAAAACAGATATCGATTTGAACAGGCAGGCTCAGCAGCAGAAGTAATTTACTCATGAGGAGGCAATGGGGTGTGACAAAAAGTGCTGACCACTTAATATGGCTATTTAATCTTTAATGCCATTGTCACTCTGTACTCCTTGAATCACATGTTTCGGTGTTTTCTCTTAAAATTAAAAAGGCATGCTCCCCGTCTATGCGGGTGAATCTGCTAGTAATTAATGTAATTGAAAGCTCTCCTCCTCCTCCACATTAGGCTGGCTCCTCTTCCTCTGCCACAGCATTGTGATAAATGGCCTTCGCTACCCATCTAGCTGCCATTGGCAGCCCACTACAGAGCTGCATTAAATCTTCTAATGCAAGTGGTCTGCGCAGGCAAGCTAGACAAACTGCGGGGCCGAGCAGAGGGGGTCCCCTGGCCTGCAAAAGCTCACGGTTTTTATTGACAGAAATCTTCTCTCTTCCGTACTCCTTCCCCTCTTCCTCTCCACCTCTCGCCCTGGGTCTGGGTTTGCTGCAGTCTGAAGCACATCAGCCTCTCCCACTCTTTCCCTTCACTCCTTTTGATCCTGGCTGTACTCACATTCTCACTTCTGTCTTTCATTCTCTTTCAAACCCCTAAAACATCTGAGCAGCCCACATCTCCTCTCCTGTTCTTCCTGCTCCTTTTGCACTAATTGACTCTAAGCCAGCCACTGCTGACTTTCCTCCACAAACTCTTTTATTCTTTGCCCCTTCCAAACCCCATTTTCCCTTCTTCTCTTCTCCACTCTCCATGCAAATTCCCCCCCTGTGGAGTCACAGAAGTCCGTATTGATGGCAACACTTGGCCATGGTGCGTGAGCGTGTGTCACGGTTCCTCTGCCCCCACTGCACAGTCATTGTGGCTATAATGCCATAATTACCCCCCATTATGGGCAAGAGAGGGGGTGAGGGAGGTAGTTTAAAAGAGAGAGAGACAAGGAGGAGGAAGGGATGAGGGGGGAAGACCAGTTGGACGGAGAGGTGATTGAGGGAGAAGATGCCGGACTGACAAATAGAGTTTAGAAAATATGATGAGGATTAGTATGCTGGTCAGTAGATCAATCGCACTGGTGTCTTGTTTGTGTGTGTGTGTGTGTGTGAGACAGACGGAAAGAGACAGCCTGGTACTCTGCGTCTCAAGGGGACGGCCTGCTCTTGGCCCCTGTTGTGGGGGGCCACATCAGTAGAGATATAATGGTTCAGGCTCCATTGAACACACGCAGATGGGTCCCTTACTTAGGCCACAGCAGACACACACAGGCAGAGAAACAGATCAGGCAGCACTATGAGGCATGAAGGCAAATATAAATGGTGCTCAGATAGGACAGCAGGTATCCTCTAATACTGAGCATCTCATTTTGGATAGAAGCTCCTCATTCTGCTCTTATAAGGTGCAAACTGCGCAATGTGTGTTTGATTGATTAGTGGTTGCACACACATATGTGTCTATTTGAGAGTGTACACAGCAAAAGGGCTTTTAAATAACAGGATAACATTGCTTTAGGTCACACCAAGAAAACCCACCAGGATAGCGTAAACATGCAAATAAGAATGTGCTCGCACACATAACGACACCGTTTAAGTTTGACAGAGGTGGTAACATTTCATATTCCTATCATAACCGGGGGGCTCACACAGCGAAAAATGCAATTGCCTGCAATTCATTCAGTAGCAAAGGATGATTAATATTCTATAAAATGGTTTATGTATTCATTCAAAGCCTGCGGGTTCTAGTAAAAAGACGACTCCAATGTTGAGTTGGTGTAGGCGCGATAAAGTCCAAGCAGCCCAGCAGGCATGGAGGATTGTGTGTGTGTGTGTGTGTTTTATGTTTGTAAGCAACAGAAACTGCAGTGCAGAGACGTTAGAGACTTTGAAGGCAAAGAGCTGATTCCTAATTAATTTTTCCACTGAAAGCTACATTTACATGTATTACAGAAAAAGATGTCTGAAGAAAAGCCAGCTGCGGCTCAAATGCATAAAAGAGTAACAATATGAAAATACATTAATTCAGAGTTTGCAGGGAAGTCATGTTCGTATGGTCTTGCTCTTGAAATGCATTAAATTCATTAAACTGTTCACCTTGTTCCCTTTTAAAGCCCGCATCTTTTTACTCAAGTAATCTTCCATTTGTAATTCTATAACAGATCGTGACCGGAAAAGTTTACTGAATGATTTAGAGAACACTAATAAATAAGGGATTTAACAATAAGAAGATCAAAGAAGATCAAGTTTAATTTCTACAGCTGACATGGCATTAAATTAAACAATAATAAACTGGGGTTTACGAATGAATTTGAAATAGCCACTAAAGTTAAAAACCATGCATATGATGGTCTGCTTTTACTGATACTCAATTTTCTCTTTTGGATGTCTCCCTTAAATTGAGTTTACAAATCACAGCATGATGCAGCATGGCATCATTCTATTTGTGATGCCACGTGGCAACATAGTTCCTCTGTTGAGTCAGTGTGACACGAGCCGCGACCAACTACAGAACGGAAAATAAGTCAGTTGTAGACATAGAATAAAAAGAATCCATTTTCACTGCCATCACCATGTAATGATGAGTTAACTGTGACCGAAATTTTAAAGTTGATATATTTACTGGTTTGGATTAACTTCCTGAGAAAATATTATCACAAATTGATTTTCATAGTGCTTTAATATAGATAGGAAAATATTTGACACTGAAAAACAAACAAACTAAAAAAAAACCCAATGATTTGTCGGAATGAAACGTGCAGAACAGTGGGTTAGTCTTTGAGGAAAAGCAAGACAAATTTCAGTGGATTATAGCTGTTTTCCACATGGGCCTGAAAGTGCAAATAATATTGAACAAATCTGAATAGAATTATTAAACACATTATTTGCGCTGTGCTGAAAATGATATTCTGCAAGGCTTGGGAACATCTCTGTGACACTGAATTTGTTAGTGAATTGAGGGGATCAGGCTATTTTTGGTTACGATATTAGGCTACATGAGTTTTATTTGAATGCAGGTCATACAGCCGTGAATCAAAAAATGTCCCCATATCCCAGTTTAATGATCTCGGCTTTTTCATCGCGTCTATGGAGCAGCTCTAGGATTTTGCTATAGATTACATCATCATCACAATCCGCCTCTCTTTTCTTTTCAGTTTGAGAAGCGACTAAAGCGACAAATTAAAACAGAACTGTAGAAAATGATATAATACGCTGTTTTTTTTAGCTGGATTCCCCCTTTAAAAGCATGAAATCCGAAGTGGATGAATATCAGTGTTTCCTGAGGATAAGTATGAACTGGGATGAGTAGTTGTTGTAAACTCAGCTGCCAGCAGTTGACCACATGGGTGACCTTTATGATGCAGTGACTCTATAGGCACAGAGGCGGGCTCTGTAACTCCTGTATTGTTCAGCACCATTTCCTGTAGCTTGCCCTGTCTACAGTTAGCACGACATATTTCCCTCCCACAGATTCACTGTCAGAGTGGGTGATATTGTGCCTGGCAACCAGTCAGGCAGAATCTACTATGATAGACACAAACACACATTAAAAGACACAGTCCCTGTGAAACTCTTCGGCAGACATAAACAGCAGCAGCTCATTTGATCTTGTTATAACCAACATTACAAATGCACATGGTTTTGTAGCAGCTGTTGTTGGCCCCACTGAACAAACCAGCCTGTTACATCAAAGGCAGGTAAAACCAATGGGATGGAAGACAGAAAGTGATCTTCTGATGAATCATAGTGATTTGATTTTGGTGACTTCACTGGTGGGGCTATTGATCGTCAGAGCCAGTTGGCAGCAAACGAAAGTTATCTACATAACATACAGTGGTGTTGAATTCCCAGGGAATAGCTGCATCACAGCACAAATCCTGCACTGTGACTCACGCTCTAATAAGTATCAATGCCTGGAAAACAGCTGTGTGATCATCTGTAGCTCGTCCAAGAGGAAAGTGGCCAAGGAAGAGAGGGAGAGACAGAATGGGAGCTGGAGCAGAGTGGGGGGGGTAATAATGATATATGGAGAGATTAAAGTGGATGGAGATGGAGGGCAGCACATAGAAAGAGAGACCAAAAGAGTGAAACAAAGGGGATAGATCAAAGGCTCATGTGAAGGATGGAGCTCCAGCACATCTTTCATTCATTCTTCCCAGCAATGCCAGACACGAGAATTCATGCAAGATTACAGCTACCTTCACTTTCCATTTTTCCCACTCTTTTTTCTCTCTGCCTATACTTTTCTTCTTTTTTTTCCCTAGGGCTATATGTTACCCATCCCCTGACTTTGGAGTTAAAGTGCTCCCCTCCTCCTCCACTTCTAATCTGTTCTCTTCATTATTCTTTCATTACACATCTCTGCTCCCTTTGTAGTGCCTCCGTGTGTCTGTTTCTCTTTATCCCCTTGCTTTAGGCTGACGTGTCAAATATTCTCTCTGTCAGGTAGCCTAATTTTTGACATTGGGTGGGGGTGGTAAATCACATAAAACAAAGGACTATAAAGTGGTCTGTCTGATTTACGTTTTGCAAGGTGTGACAATTCGAACCTTCAATGGGTGTCACACAACTGCATGATTTTATTTCTCTCGAAGTCTAAATGTGCTGACGGGTCTCAGTGCTGGGAGACAGATTTTGCTTGCATGTTATGACTTAAATTTTAACAATCATAGAGTTACCATGAAAGGTATATATAGAAAAAGAGGCTCTAGGGATGGCAATGTTGGTCTGCTGGTCAGTTCACCTGACTGAAATGTTGGAACTAGCGGATGGATGCATGAAATGTGATAATCCCTTGACCTCTAATTTAGCACCACCAGGAGGTTACCATTTTTGGTTTTCAGTGAAATACGCCAACAACTGTTTGATTGATTGATGTGACATACATGTATTCATGGACCAAATGGATAAGCACATGTTGTAGATACATTGTACAGATATTCCCAGACAATGTATTGCAACGACTTTTATGATCACCTGACTGTCCCTCTAGAACCGCTGAGAAATTTTGAGTGAAGTGCCTCGACAGCTGTTACTTGAATTGGCATGAAATTTGGACACACAGTTATGTCTCCCGTGGGATTTACTGTTACAACCTTGGTGATCCCTTAAAGAGGTAGTCCACTGATTGAACATATCAAAGTTTGTTTACAAGTCTTGGGGAATACAACAACATACACGAAGGAAGTAATAAATCCTTTTGAGGGTCAAGAGGAACTTGCTTGAAATCTGATTAGTTGCCTCAAGTGACGTGACTTGTGTATCTTTTAAATTTTCATTTAGTGCCATTATCAGGTCAAACGCAGACTAATTTGTCAAATACAACATATGAACAAACAACTGTTACATTTAAGCTCTCAGAAAACACAGTGCTGATTAAGCCTATCACAAGCTGGTAAATCTCTCTGTATTTCGCAGTAAAGTGGAGTTTTTAAATCTGTTTGTCTGTGGTGACATTCCTGCACTGGCACACCCATAGTGATGTGTTTTACATCAACCAGCAATGATTGGTTTGCCAGAGCTGCGGGGTGAGATCCTCTGTAGCGACAGAGTAGACTATAGCAACTAGGAATATAGCCGAGCCTAAGGCGGAAAAGACATGTCCAAGAAAAGTTTTTGATGCTCCAGATAAAAGAGAAATCCAGCATTCAGAGGAAGGAGCTGTGAAAAAAAGAAAGTGATCAATGGTGAGGACAAGTACAGATAACCATTGGTGTAGCTTTTCCTAATTAGAGAGCGCTGAAAGAAGAGTAGGGACTGAGAGCAGACATAGATATGTTATTGCTCTTGGACAGGCTGGTATTTGTAAAATAATTGGAGTAGGCTATGTAACTATTACATTTACTCCTCAATAAATGATTATTGACTTGGAACATTGGAAGTTTCTGTCTATAATGGCATATGTCATAAGCTCACATCAACAGTGTTTGTGTTGCACTCAGTGCCAGAAGGAAATCAAAGTTCCACACTGCATGTTTGATTTAATACCAAAAACCTGCAAAATTAAGGGCTTTCGCGCCAGCTTCAGCTGTATGTTGTGTCAAATGAATTAGCAAATGTTAGCCTACCAACACATTGAACAAGGATGGTGAACACCTGGCTAAAAACTTTGCAAGCTTTCCTTTGTTTCTATACAATATATATCAGGCTTGATAGTCCTTGACTCTTGAAGCAGTAGACACGTTGGTATTGGGAGGCAGGAAGGACTGTGGCCTCTGTGGTTGTGGAAGCAAAAACATGTCAAGTTTAGGAAGACCAAATTGAAAGAGATTGGTTGTTCACTACTTGCCATCTACCAAATTATCTGTGGACTGGCAAATAGAGACTGCGGTTCCCGTTTTAAAAAATTAGGGACCAGAAGACAAGCATTAATTATAAGGGTATCACACTCTTCTACTCCCCCACGAAAGCGTACTCCAGGGTGCTGGAGCTGATTGTCAGACTTCAGACTGAGGAGGAACAAAAGGGATTCCATCGTGGTTATGGATGAGTGGACCAGCTTTGTATTCTTGCAAGGATACTGAGGGTTCATGGAAGTTCAACCGTGGACTTGGAGAGGGCTTATGACTGTGTCCCCCTGGCTTTCTTGTGGTTGGCAACTGTGGGAATATGGAATGTCTAGGGACGGGGCCGTTGGTACGAGCAATGCAGCGTCCACACTCTGGTCAATCTAGGCACTCTCTACGGTCAGGGATGTGCCTCATCACTAATGCTGTTAATGAAAAGAATCTCTAGGCGAGGAGTGGGGAGTGTCCTGATTTGGCGATCTCAGCATTGCTTCCCTGGTATTTGCTGGTGATGCAGTTCTTACAGTTTATATCGGACAGTGACCTTTGGGATGCAAACAAGTGATTTGCAGTCTTGTGTGAAAGAGTTGTGATAAGCTCCAAAGCCCCTGGTACTCTGCTGGAAAATGGTGGATTGCCCGCAGCAGGTTGGAAGCCAAGCCAGTTTCTGTGAAGGAGTTGAAGTGTCTTAGTGCGATGCAGTGTACTGACAGTAGGATGTGCAGTGGAGTGGGATCATCAGGTAGATCAGCGAGGTGTCTACAGTGATAAAGGCTTTCTGCCAGAATGCTGTGGTAAAGAGAAAGATGAGTCGAATGAAGGCGATGCTTCTGATTTATCAGTCAGTTGACACGCTAACCCTTTTCTAGTTCATGAACTCTGGATAGTGACTGACAGAATGAGCTTAATGATTCAACGGGCTGCCATTAGTTTCCTTTGCATGGCTCGGAGCTTGGACGTCCAGTAGGTGCTTGGAGTAAAGTACAGTTTTAGCGGTGTAAAGATTCACCGGTACGAACTGGAAATCAGCTTTAGCTTCAAAGATATGACTTCATCGACTGGCAGACTTCTGAATCAATCTAAACGTAACATGAACCGGTTGGTTGCTGGTTCTAAAGTGAGAAACCGGTTGACAGGGTCCTTGCTGATGAATATGGCCACAATTTGGCAAGATTTCCACAGTGACGTCATTCCAGAGGTGACAACAACAACATAGTTTACAGTGCAAAAGCAAATCTAAAATCTAAAGTTCGGAAGACATTTGGGTTTTTGAAGAAGGCAGAAAATGGGACAAAGGTCAAAGTGTGTAGAGCGGCGATTAAGCACAACAGTAGCACGACAAATCTGAACACTCACCTGTTGAGACAGCATGGTGACAGCTATGCAGTCGATGAGGAATCTGTGTCTAATAGTGCTAGCATAAGCAAAACCACGCAAGGCAAAGAAAGTAGATTCAGATTACATCAAATCGCTTCGTATTGTATTAAAAGGTATTGTCCTTGAATTGTATCGTAGCCAATGTATCTAGATCCATATCGGATCAGCACATAATGGAGAGATGCCCCCTAGTAGTTGTTCTGTCATGTCAAAAGGAGGTAATTGCAATGGTTCAAGGGAGGATGCCTTCTGGATTTCTCCCTGTGAATGTATTCTGGGCAGACTCAGAATATACTAGAGGGATTATACCAAGTATACCAAGGTCCTTGTGAAAAGCTTCAGGACATGGCTGGTTGGACAGACATACGGACTGCTTGGCTTACTTTGTTTCAATTGCAACCTGGACTCCAATGAGCTGCATAAAATGGAGGCAAACTGCAATAGTCTTATGCTCCTAAAATACAGGGAATTCAGCAATGGCATGTGTATGAAGAAAGTGTGGCTTGTTGGGGTTCTTTGTTTGAGTAATATGCACCTTAGTATAATAACAGTACATTACCATTGTTTACACAAAGCGTAAGAGGCATAATGTTTATGCCAAGTATGGGGCCATGGTTCTGGAATAATAGCATTTGAATACTGCTCTTCATGTGGATTATGTCGAAGAACACAAAACACAGTCTATCTGAAAAGGGATGACAACCCTGTCATTTTGAAATTGCTCTTGTCTGACACCACTTAGACACCATTTTTACAAATCAGGTACAGGGCTACCTCCTCGTGATGCTCAAGCCCACCTTTGCTCAACCTATGGTGACTAAACCATCAGGGCGCTGAGACAATGACAATGAGGAGTTTATGTCCACAAATGACTGGAAGGATTTATCATCACGGCCTCTTTCTCTTTATTCTGCTTCTCTTCCTGCCTCTCATCCGCTACTATATTAATCCCTTTCCTGTCAGTCTCTACACTTATTCCCTTCATTTCTCTTTTCCCATTGCTTTTACTCTCCTCTCCTCTCCTCTCCTGCAGCACCATTAGGTAATGAGCCAATACAGTAAATCACAGCTACTGTATGAGTTAAAGGCCTTACGTAAGAATGCCTCGTACTCGGCTACATCAGCATAAGCCACAGCTATGCGGCATGATATAGGTCTTATGTAAGGCAGTGCGAGTGATACCCCGCGCTGAGTCCTTCACCACAGGACAGAAGACTTGTTAGTGGATCATGGAGAGATGATTATGACTGGGTCGATATCAGGGATGAGTGGCTGTATTGATGTGAGACAGTCAGTGGGAAGACTGTTTCTCTTCCTGTTGGCAATAGACGGATAGAAACAGAGATTCGGAGCATTAAACGGTTTGAGGGTAAACCAGCCGCCTCAGTCCTGTCAAACTCACAGTAGCCTGTACAAACTCCTGCCACTATCTTTGTTACATGTGGAGCAGCTGTGTGTGTGTGTGTGTGTGTGTGTGCAGCTCAACTATCAGATCCTATACATGGGGCGACAGTTCTGTGTGTATGCTGCAGTGGAGTCTCTCAAACGGGGCTCAGAAAATATTAACCAGCTGTACTGGACCAACTATGTTTGGAATGTGTGTCTTTGAATGCAACTGCTCTGCAAGCGACTATTATTACCTGCAGGGTGTGTTGATTATTTAGCCTTGCTCCACAGTCAAGCAGTCGCCAGTCAAAAGAAACTACAGGGAGATAGATGTTTTGTGCACTAACATGGGCAGTGGTGCCATTAAGCCATCTTATAGGGGACTGACATGTGTTTGTGCGTTTCTACTCCTAGCTTATGGGATTTGGCCTAAAGCAAATTTATGGGTCACACAATACCCACTCCAAGTACTCAGACTGGTATTATAGCATTGTGAATAAGCCACTTAGCCCCTCATGATAACTGTATATCTGAACTGTAAATACCCAAATAGCCTGTACCATGCCCAGTAAATACACAAACAGAATCAGAGGGGTTTACATGTCTAGGAATGAATGGTATGTCTGCTGATGACAGACAGCTTAGCCCACTCCCAAGAAACGACCTCCAGGTGCTTCGAAATGAAAATCATTATTCGAGACATATGCAAGTTGGGGACGGTCCATGTTTAACGTCTTACACAGGGCAGGAAATTTGACTGTGGAACAAAGTGGCTAAAAAAAGCGTTTTTTTGCCCCAAGCGATTAGTTTAGATCAAGACCTCTGAAGGATGATTAGCAACCTGCCAGATTCATTTAGTTGCGTTAGTGGATGAAAATAATTTTCTGCGTCTACAATTGCAAAATTACACCTCACTTAATCAGTAGTTAAGTGTTCTACAGCCTATTTAATCAAGCCTAATATGAGTTTTGTTTTTCAATGTCATTCCATTGTTGCCATAATTTCCAAGTAATAATATGAATTAATTTGGAAAAACTATTAAAGCCTAATAAGTGTTATATTCTGGGCTAATAGGGACAAAACACTAAAAGTGCAATATTAAATTCACTGTGAGCTTATACATTTCTGTGCTTCCAGTTTTTCCTATGAATTTTGTATGTCATCCTGATAAAACTTTGATTTTTTGTCTGAGGGGTACGGTTTTGGAGTTGTTGTGAGTCAGAGAGCCTCATGATAAAATCACTTTTAACTCCCTTTAAAGAAATCCTGCGGGCCCCAGATTAGTCAAGCAGGTCTTTTCACTGCAAGCGAGGTGGAGAGAGAGAGAGAGAGAGAGAGAGGGAGAGAGAGAGAGGAGGGGGTTGCATTGGGAGGAGGAGGAGGAGGAGGAGGAGAGGGTCACCTTTTGTGCAAATATATCAACCAAGAAGACTACCACCAGCATCAGATTTCTGTCTGTGTGTGTGAGAGAGAGAGAGGGAGAGAGGCACTCCTTTTGCAGAGAGAGAAGGAGAGAGAGAGAGGGAGAGAAGTCCAGAGAGCTTTGGAGCACTGAAACAAGAAAGAATACTTGCTGCTGCCACATTTCCACACTCCTCAAGCCAAAAACAAAGTGAATACTTTTCCTGTAAAAAGTTAGAAAAGGCGGCCATGGACGGGATAACGTTTGGACGCGCGTCGCTCTTGTGCACCTTGCTCCTCTGGGCATTTCAAGGTAAGTCTCTTTGATAGTTTCCGCTACAATGTTTTAATGAACCCCCCTCTTAGTAACTTTATAATGCTTTGGACACGGCCCCCGGTGAGTTTTTGTGGCTTCAGGCTGTAGATTTCTACTTTCCTCTTTCGCGGACTCCGCCTGAACAGGCTTACAGGACAAACCTGTCTGCGGGCTACATGCTGCAGCCAGACGCGGCGCACGGAGCTGTTATTTAAAAAGAAAAAAACACTTTGTAGTTTCTTTTTTAATGTTTTCTATAAATTGTTGATCCACCAGTTACAAGCTGCGCAGATAAGCCGGAACACGCAGAAGGAAAACCGGATTTATCCTGAGGTCACATATATCGAACAAGTCCTTCAACAGTCACCTAAGTGGTACAAAAAATAAATAAAACCAGAGTTAGCCGCCAGGTTGCGCACCCATGACGCGCGGGTTATCTCCACTGATGGGACGTTTTAAAGGTTAATGCCGTCTCTCTGTAGTTCCCCGGTAACTCTCAGCTCCGCACCTGAGTGCACTTCTTGGCGCACAGGACTGCGGCACGCCGGTATTCCTCTCCGGACACCGCTTCCAATCCAACACAGCCTCATAGCAAACATTACCTCTGCCATGCACCCACAGTGAAACACGTCAAAATAAAACACAGATCGACAAATCACAATATTCGGGTGAAGATAAAGTCTAGATTTGATGATGAAAATGCAAAAGAGGCTCATAGAATATTTTGGACTTTCCAAATATTTCAGTGGGAAATGTTAGGCTAAGCTTTTATTTTGAAGACCATGTTGCCCGTCTCGTTCAGCCTCATTCACGCTGCTGTGTCTGGCTGCTGGGTGCAGTTTCCAACGCTTTGATGTTTGATGTGCGGGATTTGCGTCTCCTTTGCTGGCAGTGTGCCTCGCCCTCAGCACCCCTGGGTGCTGCCAGAGAGACTAAGCCAATTTAAATGCAACTTGACTCTGGCCTTATATGATCTTAGCCAAGGAAAAGTTTTTGAGTACAGCCAAAAACCAAGTATATAATCATTTTAAGGAGTTGGTGTGGTGCTCTAAAAGTTTTTTATTGACCTCATAGGTTTACCACTGCTTTCCCTCTTACGGGCCCACGGGAGATTTACAGCAGCACCAGTGACATTATGGTCCCGCTGTAGCCTACTTTGTGATGTTTTCAAATCTGCTTTAGAATCATCTTTATATTTCTTTTAGCATCCTTGTAAAATGTGTAATTGATCACTTGTTTGATGTTGATATGTCTGTTTTCACGTTTGACTCGAAGATATGTCTTACAGCCTTCAGTGGGTCATAATGGACTGAGTGTGTGTGTGTGTGTGTGTGTGTGTGTGTGTGTGTGTGTGTGTGTGTGTGTGTGTGTGTGTGTCAAGATCAAATTTGCTAGAATGCTTTGTGGGCATTTTGTTAAAGTTATTTCTAATTCCTTGCCCGTGCAGGCGGCTTGGGGTGGTTTGAAGCAGGATGAGCCAAAGGGCGGGGCTGGAGTGCTGGGCTACACCCCACCCTGTTCTCTAGCCCCTCTTTTCTCTCTCACAGCACTCACTGCATCATTGTACATTTCTCGCCGATTTTGCAGCCCCTCAAAGTTTCTTCTCAATTTATACAAACAGGGCTTTCCGTATATATGAGTCAACCGCCTCCAGGTTTGTCAGGTTTAGCTCTTCTCTCCTCTTTGCACCCCCTCTTTTCCCCCAGGTCTGCTTTTACAACTGTCCCCTCCCTCCTCTGTGGCCTCAGGGACAGTTGTTGCGCTTTGCTGTCTGTCTGCCCTTCATGGAGCCTTTTAACAGGTGCCTACGAAAAAGTGCCTTGTAATTGATGGATGCAATGAAGATCACACGTCCCTCTGTACAGCTGTGGTGCATTGATTTAAAGGCTCAGCTCCAGGTGCTGAGCGCACCGTGTTCCCCCACATACTGCTCTGAAGACTGAGGAAAGGAAAGTCAATATTCCACTTTGGTGCTACAAATGTTGAGTTCTTCTTAGAAAAAGTTTGCCAAATCCCTTAGTGAGCTCTCTTTCTCTCTCTCTCTCTCTCTCTCTCTCTCTCTCTCTTGCATAGTTTTGTCTAATAATAGTGTCTCTTGTTGGGTCTCATTGGGGTTCGGTCACACAGACCCACATTCTCACAATTGCTGGTCACACGCTTGCAGCTCCCAACTATGTCCGTTCTGAGTATGGAAATGCGCTAAATACAACCAGGGGACATGTAACACCCAGATGTGTGTCATCTCCTGGAAGTGTGACTACGTATTTTTGGCATGTTTGCCTTTATTTTTGTATCAAGTTGTGACGCTTGGATATGTGGTGCATGACAGCAAGGGGTGCCCCGAGGTGCTCTGCATGCCTGCGCCCAGGACCCTTTGACCTGCTTACCCAGACATGTTGGTAAATGGCTCCTGCTCTACGCTCCTGAGATGCCATGGCCTTTTTCTGTTGCAGCAAAGGCATCAACAGCGGAAACATGCTGACGTATAACTTCATTGTAGGTGTCTAAAGTTTGTGACAGCACAGATAGTCAGTCTAAATAAGAAACACAGATGTAAAAAACAACAAGGCCGTTACAGTGTTGCAAAGTTAGATAAAATACAACATTGTTTGGGAGTATTTTACAGAAGCAATAACCACATACTAACTGTATCATTGCCTTAGTTTCTCCCCTCCTCTGGATTTTTGCAGGATAAAAAGAACAAAGTGACATTAAGGCAAAGAGACAAAAGATGAGTCAAATGGTCAGATGAGTTTGAGCTAAACTGTAGAGACTCCAAAGTGGTCAGTAGCAGGTGGAAAGAATCGTAGTGACAAGCATCAGCTGAGCTCAAGGTGTTAAAGTCTAACACGCAGCGTCAGCCTCTTTGTCTATCGCCGCCTTAATTCCCGCAGTCATTTCCTCACTTTTAATTTCTGTCCCCCCTGCCAGCGCAGCATCAAAAGTGCACCCCCTGCCGCCATGTGTAATTATTATGGTATTAGGCCAGAAAAAGAGCCATTTAGCCATGAGGAGATAAAAGCCAGGGGACCTCTTTTACATCTGTCCCGGGCCATTCGGGTTTTAGTCTTTTGGGAGCACACACACTTGTGTATTCTTCAATATGTGAATGCAAAAATATGAATAGGCATGCATTCCCGATCCAGTAAGGGTGCAGTCACACAACCGCAACTTAACACATAGATGCATGCATAATGTGTACCGTACATGGAGGCCCCTGACTGCAGCGTTCTGGGTGTTACACAACACGAGAACCTCAGCTCGTATAGCAGTGAGTGACAGATTGATGGTGACTGCTTTGGGAGAGCAAGTCCATGTTTGCCTGCTTGTCTTTAGGTCTGCGGGGGGGAAGTGGGCTTTGGTATGGTGGGGCTGTAAT
Source organism: Pempheris klunzingeri (assembly GCF_042242105.1). Lineage (NCBI taxonomy): Eukaryota > Metazoa > Chordata > Actinopteri > Acropomatiformes > Pempheridae > Pempheris > Pempheris klunzingeri. The sequence goes on along the minus strand of NC_092019.1, from coordinate 19,516,406 downwards.
TATTGAGGTGAATCATCCCCCCCTGTGTGTTTGTGGATATGTGCGTGTGAGACGGTGAAGAAGTAGAGCGCCGAGATAGAGTGAGTGGCATTCCTCCGGACACGTTGGAGCTCGCTCTGTCATGTGCGAGTTGGTTTGTCATCACTTCAAATTCTATGGTAAAGGGCTCCCTTTCTCGCTTTAAAACCCCCTCTCACCACAAGTCGCGGGCAGTAATCCACCTACAAACAAGCAGCCACAATGCGGCATCCACCTCACCATCGAGAGGCGGTGTTTCAGGTGCAAAGCTGGAGTCTGTTTACAGCCAGGGTGCATTCTTGTGGTTTGACAGGGTTTCACTGAGCCAAATAACCAGTGGGCACCAGTTAAACAATTGGGCTGACTTGTGTTAGAAGTCCATTTAGTAATCACTGAGCTCTGAAAGGTTGATATGAGCTCATCAGCCTTTCACAAACCCACTAGTGTTTATTATTTACAGCAATTGACACATTAAAGTCAATTACGGCAGGTTCATAGAACACTAATGTTGGCTGGTGAGCTGGCAGTCAGCGCCAGCAATCGGGCATCCGCAGATGGTAGGTTGCATGCACGTGGTTAATCCTGGTTTGAAGTCAGTTAGCAAGAATGATGTGGTTCACAGCGGAGACAGAAAAGTTTATCCCCACGCTTTTTCATCTTCGTATCCCCTCAAGAGCTTCAAAAGAGCTGCAGCCAAAACTGTGATTATACACACACACACACACTTCCACAGGTACTCATACATAAACAAAAGGCGTATTTCTCCAGATTAGCTTTGTCTGCGTTCCCATCTCTTTCATTCTTATCTTTTGTCTGTCTGCCCATTGCTCTGTCTCGGTGCATCTGTCTTTCACACAAACATCTCTCTTTTCTGCCTTTTACAATGACACTCTAAAGTTGTCTCTTGTAGTTGTGTTTGTGCGTGCGTTTGCCGTCTTTGATTTACCATGTTGTCTGTGCCCGCGTCAACCGCTGTGCTTTTGTGCGTGGCTCACAGTTAATAACCCTGCATAGCATCAGGAAGACTGCCTGCTGTGTTTTAGTGGGAGAGGGCTCTGTTTGCTTTTACACCCATTCTTACAGCCGTACCTCAGCAGATTTATGGCCACTATTGATGATTTTAAAATAGGAATGACCGTCCTCCCCCACTTGGCATGTTCACTGTTTCTCACTTTCCAAATAACACATTCCAGTATGGTGTCTGTCTCTGCTACCTTCTCCGTTTGAGTCTTGAATTAAACTTGTTGTTATAAATGTGAAAAATTCTACACACATTGTCAGGAAAATTAAGAAGAGAAATGGGAAAGGGAAGCTGGCTAGAAGTTGCTTTGGTTTGGCCTGTTGCTTTGAGGATTTGTCATTAGTGGGAGTTACAGGGAGGAAAGGAAGGAAGCAGAGGGGAAGGAATGGACAGAGATACATCAAAGGATGAGATGAGAGATGATTACAGCTGACTATTGTGTTGCCACTGTGCAGTCTTCTTGCTCTCGTCTCAGGGGAGGAAGATGATGCTGATGGGTAATTTCAAATGCAGCCTTGGAAAGAGGCTCCATTCCTCTGTCGTATGTGCGTCCTTGCTTCTACATCTGTGTATGTGATGGCGGTAGTGGGGGAGGCATTTCAGGGTTGGAGCAAAATTGAAAATTCACAAAGCTCTTTCAAGAGCTTAGGTTAAGTGCTCCCAATCCATTTAGCAGGAGAGTGCTGTAGTAAGATGCGTGTATCAGTGTGTTTGATGCAGGAATACACAAAGCGGCATGATTTTAGCCGCACGCTGTACAAATCTGTGTCATAAAACAGCAAGGGGAAAAATGATGGCCTATATGTTTCGTGCCAGAGAAAATAGCTCGTATAAAACTCATCTTGTGTCCAGTTGTTCTGATCAATCAAACAGCGGGCGACGGGGAGGATAACACGAACAAAAGCGATAAAAGCAGAGATAGCAGCAGTGAGGATCAGACGGTCGAACTACGTCAAGATTTAGGAATACCAATTAGGAATGGGGAATGTCATGGAAAAGCCTGGATCTGTGGCCAAGGAGATCATTTTCCTGGCAGTAGAGACGAAACCCTAACCCCTGCGCCCCACCAACCCTAAACCCTCCATCTGACTGTTGGCTGGCAGGCCGTCCTCTGGGAGCCATGCAAGCTGTTGCTTTTCAGACATCAACAGTTGCCTCAGCAGCAGTTGTTGAATGCACCCCTCCAAAAAAGCCCTACCATGCCCCCCCCCTTCCTTCCTTCACACACACACACACACACACACTTGGGTTCCATTACCACCTTGTATCTTTCCACACCACTGGCCTGGCCTGGTGTGGGGGAAGGAGAGAGTAAAACTGCACGTTGGCAGTGAATGCACCCCTAATGTAACTTGCTCTTCCATTAATTTTGTGAGTATTTATTTGACGTTTCCGGAAATGCGTCGGCAAAATGATTGTAAACACTCCCCGTGCTACTGAGGCACTTCTTTGAGCCGATGGACATATATTTGAAAGCACCTCTGACCCAGTAATTGTTGCCTCCTAAGGAGTGGTTTCAGAAATATGACGGTGGGGCCTCAAGGGATTCTTTTCCTCACTTATCTCTATCGCATAATGATAACTATAAAATGAGGGTGACTTAGAGTTCACTAAGCTACAGAATGCTCTGTGTTTACATACTAAATCTGTACTTGCACCTGCGTAAGCAAATTTACTCAAAGCAGTGCGACAAAGGTAGGACAAAACCACTGTGATTACTCTTCTCTCTTTTCAACCACTTTTCATGTCCAATCTCCCGTTTCCATCTGTCAGAGAACATTCCTGTGCCCCCCTGACTTTAATCTAGTTAATGGTTAAGCAGCGGTGGTTAACCTCTCCGCCGAGACTGGTCACTGTTTGACAGTGAGATCTTATTGCTTTAACTGGGCCGGGGGGACCTGGGAGACGGGATTGGGAGCATTAATCCTCCGTGCTGGGAAGGAAGAGGAGGAGTAGGAGGTGGAGGAGGGGTTGCATAGGTGGTGTTTGTATTACTGCACAATTGTTTGGTTCTGTGTGTTGGATGCTCGCTATGACTTCATGGCTATACGTGTGAGAAAAGGGGGCTGCCCACGTTACCCAAGGGCTAGGCCAGAGTGTCAGCACATAGATCCAGTGTCAGTTTTCAGGGCGTCCGAGTCAGGCAGCTTTCCTAAGGACATAACCCGTCTTTGTTTTTTATGAGGTTTCACTTACCTGAGCCCCTCTGAAACAACGACCACAGCACTAAAGTTCCCTTTGCTCATCTCTGCCTGTGTGAACTTGACTTTGAAAGAGAAGAGTAGAGGAGTAAAGTTACCATGCTCTGACTGTTAATGCTCTCCTCAAGTCACATCCTGTTCTTAACTTTAGTGTGAGTCTCTTTTTCTCTGTTAGTTACATGTCTCCCTGGAATGCGCTTGTCAGTGTCTTAACTACTCCCTAGTTTAGGCCCGGCTACGTGAATCATCACTTTTATCACTGTGTTTTTCTTCTCTACATCTCTCACACTCATCTGTCTCCCTCCTCCTCTATGTCTCACCCTACCATCCATCATCTGTCTCTCATCCCTGCCAGGGACAGACGCAAAATACATGCATCCTCCTGACCATGTGTTGTCTAATCATCACAATAGCCTGAACAGAAGGAGCCTCAAGATGCACGGTCTCTGAAATCCCTGATGATTTTTAGCCATAGGGGAAGGTAATCTCTTTTTATTCCTTGACTGACAGTTTAGCTAATGACAATAATCGACAATAATCGAGCCAGAGGACTTAGAGTCATTTCCAGCTGTTGTAACAATATAAAGTTGCATCAGTGCAGTGTAGCTGCGATGGAAAGCACTGTCTTTTTACAGAGCCACTAAGGTAATGCATTTTTGAGTCTTATTTTTGCTGGCGATTTCGAAGCTGAGTTTCCTGTGTTGTTCATCAGCCGTGTCCATGTTCCAGTAAGACAAGGAGAATCAAGTTTCATAGCTTCATTTTGATTCATTCGAACAGGAAAAAAGTACAAGCTTGCTCCCGATCCATATGAATATTTAATCCAAAATCAATAGCTTTCAATTGGGTTATGACTCCATCAGGCTAAATGATTCCCAATTACATGTCTGTGCAATTTGCCGAACAACAAACATGATGGATAGTTATTGTGGGGATAATGTTAGACTTACAGAGTGCCTAACTGATTTAGCTTCTTGTTATTACAGGCTAAAGTAATTATAACCCCAGTGTTTTGCCTCAAGAGCATCTTGCATTTTGCCCTGGTGGGCATGTTGCAACATCATGGCTAAATTTAGTTAACAATTATTCCAACTGAATGATTATCAAGCAGAAGTCAGTTGAACACACTGTGCACGTGACAGGGGACAACGGTAGATACTCGGCCTTTCCCGTCTGCGTTACGGAGTGTTGAGAGAGGCTGAGAGGTCCAGGACATGCAGCTTGGAGGACTACCTTTGATCCCATTCCCCACTCACATCCCACACACACGCGCGCGCACACACACTTCAAGATTTGACGATGAAAGATGCACCGACTCCCCATGTCAATTAGCAGTTTTGGAGTGTGTGCTACACTGTGTGTGTGAGTGTGTGTGCGTGTGCATTGAAAGCAGTGTGTTAGGGTGGGGTTGGTTAATGGCAGGGGCAGAGAGGACACATGTTCAATAATAAGGCCTGACAAAGGGGGACAGGCAGAGAGAGGGAAGGAGGGAGGATGAGAGGGTGCTGGAGCATTCACTACACTATGTGCACCGTATGCTGCTTTTCATTATGCCTCACTTCTACTTATGGCTGGAAATCAATACTATTACATTAAGAAGAGTACTTCTCCCCATTTAAATGTATCACATTATAGCCAGTCGCATATACACATAAATATATAAGATTATCCATTTTATGTTTAATGTAACAAGTTACACATATAAAGCAAAATGTGAAAAATTAAATTTTTCAAATGTCCAATATGCCCAAAACCTCCAAAATATGAATTCGCCAGCGATACAAAAACCCCAATAGACCACAATTGAGACTTATGAGCCAGGAAATGTTTAGCTTTTATGGTTAAAAATGACTTTAACAATTAATTTTTTTTTTTAAAAATTGTTGCCTATTCATTTTCTGTTGAATTTGATCAACTGATCATTGCGCCTATAATTTGGACCAATTTGTTGAACAACACGATATAATCTATGATTATAATATGTACCCACTGCAAATCAATGAGCTATATAGCTCAGCTGAATATTAATCTGTCCTTTGCATCCTAGACTTTAAGAGTCTGCATGTGTGAAAGTGGTATACTTAACTGAGACACTCTATGCATGTATGAGTATGCGTTTTTACTGAATTGGCCTCAAGTGATAGAGCCAGCATGAGAGCTCTCTCTGTCTGTCTCTCTGTCTCTGCACCTGAACAAGGCTACATTGTTAAGACATTCCTGTGGGCTGTTGGAATGCAGGTATTAATACTGGGCTGATTACACACACAGCAGAGAGAGAGAGAGAGAGAGAGAGAGAGAGAGAGAGAAGGGAAGGAAGGAGAGAGGACTTGAGAGGAGGTGCAGAGTGAAGGGAGTGTGGGAGGGTAGTATGTTGAGGCGCAGTGGAAGGGTGACGAACGTTGATGATTGTCAATGTTTAAACCATGTGTGTGATTGTGCATGCACGGATGAATACATGCATGTATGCGGGTGTTTCAGTATGTCAGTGTGTGTGCATCTAGAAGGGATGTCTGGGTATTTGAATGTGTGTCCAAAGTGTGTGTGACTGGAATGCAAACCCCATTAACTGAACTAACACTGCAGGATGTGTGTGTGCGCATGTGATGAAGCGGAGCGTAAGCCGCGAGTGTGGGACAGGACCCGACTGTGTGTGTGGGCACCCGTCACTTGGAGCAGCCAGGGCTGTTAGGAGCATGTGAACATTACTGCAACCCCAACATGAACTGGAATCCGGACTTAACAGAGGTTATAAATAGGTGTGTGTGCGTGTGTGTCCAATCCCATCGATGGCAGTACCAGCTGGCGATGGGACAGTGGTGGACTTGTGGGAGAGCCCACCACTACACTTACATGGCCTCACATGGCTACCACCATGTTTTTTCCCTCTTTATTCACTTTCCTTTTCCATCTCTCTGCTGTCTTTTTTTCCCCCTCCTTCATCCTTTAGTGGGCCTAAATGTTAAAATGATGTCTACAGGTATATCATATAGATATTTATTTTACCTTAAATGGAGAAGTCAGGCTTTTATTTCCTTAATGTTTCATTTACCCCTCTAATTTTGTCTTTCTCTTCCTCTCTGTCTCTTATGTTGGTCGTGGTTTCTTTCCGTATTTGCATTGTGTCATATTGTGCCGCCATGGTTGTGGCTCTTGGCTTACCAGCTGGTGATATACGATCCAGGCTGTCAGAATTAGAGCTCGCTCCCATTGGCAAGGAAGTTAGCGAGGTAAAGCCAGCCAAAAAATCTACCATCCACTGCCTACACCCTTTGCTATGGCCCCTCACCCACACACACTCCCCACCTCGCCCCATCTGTTTGTGTGCGAGTGTGTGTCGATTTGGCGCTGGTTTAGGGGCAGTTGGTGTAACGGTTCAGGAGAGCATCAAAGCCGGGCCCACCATCGGCATGACGGGGCAAACAAAGTCAAAGCTCAGTATGCAGCAGAAACCCCTAGCTAATGCTAACTTCATTGGCGAATCAGTGAGAGATGCTACATGCTAGGAGCAGTTTTAGTAGATGTGAACCGTATGGCTACATTGCTACCAGCCAAACAATGGCATATTTGTCTTCCTGTGGCTGCCCACCTGTTCTCTCCTCCCTCGCTTCGGCTGTATCCAAGTATCAGAACAGGAGCTCCTGTCCTTATTGGACACTTTCTCCTTCCCCCACCCACACTGTGCCTCTGTTCTTCTTTCTTTTTTCCTTTCATTGCCCTCTCCCATCGGGCAGGGTTAGCATTTTCAGCAGGACAAAGGAAACGGTGGCTGTGACTGAGAAAGGGGAGAGACAGCTGGATGGTCATGGACTTGAGATCGTGTTGCATGTGTTCACTTGTAACACCCCCTGCACTTCTTTCTCTCTGTGTCCTCATTTCTTCCTTTCACTGTCTCCTCACCCTTCCCAGTCTTTCGACACTTTCACCTCATCCCAGTTCCTCTTCTGTTCTTGGTTTCTCCTCTTACTCATGCTATTACGACCACGACTCTCTTCCAATTCTGTCTTTCGCTCATTCGCCCACTGCCTCTGTGTATCTCTCTGCTATTTCTTTTTTCTTCTTTTTGTGTTCGTCTGTTCCCACTCCACTATGTGGTCAGAGCCCCTGCAGTGGATTATCAGTCAGTTGACTCACAGAGGGCAGCCAAAGCCTCCAGTACAAACATGAGACAATATCCAAATGATTGGCTGGTTGGCTGTGGACCGTGGAAACAAGCCTCCATATCAGCTTGAGCCAGGCTCGGTCCACAGGTCTGCCCATAAACCATATTAACCGCTAACGCTGACACATTGCAGTGCTTCTGTTTGTTTGCAGCAGCTGCTTTGGGTGCAGTACAATCCAAAACTGAACGAATTATCAGATAAATACAGACGCTGCGATCGGTTGTTTTTACATAGGGTTATTATGCATGTGGGTGGGAAGAGGAGTTTGCATTGCAGAAATCATGCCAATTAATGCCAAAAGCTGTGTGACACTTAGACCTCATGTTCAGATTCCTCTTCGAGTCTGGTGAGGTCATGTTCAGCCATCAGTGAGTTCAGCAAGTTTTGTTCTTGCACAAGTTTTGAGTCCTTACTTCCCTCCAGCTGCCCTTAAACAGCAAAATAACTACAATTTGGGCGAACAGTGCAGAACTGGAGCTTAGTCAAGGCAATTTTCTGCTGCCACCCAATCCTTTGCACATAAGATGGTTGCATTTTTATATATAAAATCTTGCTTAGTACACATTTTGTGGCGTTTGTCCCACATTTGGTCACCTCTTTGAAAAAATGTTATGATAGAAGAAAACATTTGGTATGAACAGAGGGTAGTGTCTATCTGGATTGTACTATGCTAAATGTATATAATGCCTCTTTAATCTGGGAAACACATTGTCCCAAATCTACTGGGTCTTTCCGTCCCATCTGCCTTCACTTGTGCACGGCTGTAACTTAAGCCGGAGTGTTACCTCCAAGTGTTACCTCCATGTGTCTCCCTGCCTCACAGCTCATTATGGAGATAGAGGGATGGCTTCTCTGCCCTCCAGCAATGTCTCTGCTCGGAGTTGGAGAGTTGAAGTCATGGAAAATTCTGGAGCTCTGCTGATGACAGACAGCTTCCACATCTCCTGTCCATCAACCGAGTTTTCCACATTCCTCAGCTCACAGCTCTTTCGTTCTTCTCACCTTGTTTGGATTTGACAGAACCCCTTTCTGTCCTTTCCCATCTTTCCTCAGTCTACCCCTTCCTGCCATATACCTGTACGGACAGGCTTTTGCCTGCCTCTGCAAACCCTCCCGAAACACCCTCGCACCCTCCCCACCATAAATATTAGAATTCGCCCAGGGGCCCCCAACCCAACTGCAGAATGTGTAATTCTAACCGAGGCATTACAAAAGCACACTGCTCTCAAATGACATTTAGTGACATACAGACTCAGATGACAATGTCTGAGAAAAACTCACATTTGCAACTGACATCACAACATCAAAGGAAAATCTGAAAAATGTAAATTGAATAGCTTACTCATGCTGTAAGTCATCTGTGCCTTTGATGGGGGAAAAAAAACATCATTTATGAACACATTGTTATGAATAATGAATGAATGATGCTGATGGGAGGTCCAGCTACGCAGCCGTCACCGTCTTTGAGTTCGTCTGATTGAAACAAGTTCAGTATGTCATGTCTGCTTTTATCTCCATCTTGTTTCCTTTGTATCTCCATCCCCCACTCTAAAGAAAAGCACAGGCTGACAGCTGTGAATATAGTCATTCGATCACAGATGTCCCCGTATATATTGGATGCATATTATTTCACCCCTCTCTTTTCATTTTTTCCTGTTTCATTTTCTTTTTTTCTCCCAAGCAGGTTCTGTTTAATTGCAGGGAAACACTTCACAAATGATTTCCCTTCCTCCTATCACTTCCAAAAATGGCTGAAAATGCAAAGAACGCTAGTAGGCACTTTAATCTACTCCATCTTTATCTTGCTCAGAATGGTCTCCTCCAGTCCACTACCCTCTATCTAACCCCACCCTTCTCTCCTCACCTCTAACTTGCATTCTCCCCCAACTCTCCCTCCCTCTGCCTTCATATGCTCAAACATGTCTACATTATTACCAGATGCTTGACGATGGAGGAGGTGGATGGGATTGTGTCAGAATAGCAGAGGTGTTGAAGCTTCAGCACCGCTATGAACTTCCAGAAGCCTCCTCCTTACACACATGCAATCATCCTGCTTGGCTTCCTACCATATGATGTTCAATTTTCTCCATTATTCAAAAAAAAGGGCCAGCTCTTGCTACGCCTACCTGGACCATCTGCTCTTGTCAACACATACAACAAGACTCATCTACTTGGTCAGAAACTGGGTTTTCTTGCAGGTTAAAGCTTGATGAACAACGCTCAGCTCTATTTGACTTTTTTTATGGAAGCCACTAATCTTATTTTTACGGCTGGTGTGCATAGACATGTACAAAAAAAGTCTAGCACAGTCCAGTGTGCAGGATAGAGCTTGAGCTTGGAGCTTAACTAATATTTCAAAGATTGACGTTACTGATTCTCTATTTTAGGAAGGTTCTGGTTCTCCATGATACACTGTTAATTAAAACGGGAACAAATCAGTCTCCATGCTGTCTGCCTCTGTGGTATGCTGTCCATCCATGATTAAAGTGATACAAGGACACCCCGGCACACTCCTTTGTTAAGCTTCATTTTTCCTTTGATCTTTGTATGCGGGTGATGAGCGCTGTGTCTCTGTGCCAGTTTTGCCACGTTTTCTTTTTACCTCTCTTCCTATCAGTGTCTGTCATCCTTGTAATCTCTGCATGTCAGACTCCATCTTCCTGTCATCGCTTGTTTTCTTTTCTGAGATATACTGACATCATAAATCTATTGTTTTTCTTGATATGGTATCTTGAGCGGACATGTGGTGCGCGTGTTTGCATAAGAATGAATGCACTGAGGAGCAGATCTCATCAATGAGATGGTGCTTGGCTGTAAAATCCAAAAATGTTCGATTATGGAAACCAATAAAAGCCGCAGATTCTCACATTTGAAAAGATGGGACAAGATAATGTTTGAAATTTTGCTTGAAGGATTAATCGATTATCAGAGTAGTCAACTGACTAAACAATCAGTTTAGCACTACACTGAATAAACACTTTAGTTTTTTTCTAAACTGGTGTCTTTGCATATGCAAGGATGTGTTCTTAATACCACTTTCCTTTGTTAAGCAGGTGAGCCCTTGGTTTGCAGTGGCCAGTAAAAGAAGTAGGCGTCACTAACCCCTTATGGAAGGGCCACAATATTGATGAAATGCCAATGGGAGACATTAACAGAGTGTAAATTTGCTGTATTTGAATCAGGGTGAATATTATGTATGTGTGAGTGTGTGGGCGCAATAGGAAGCATAACCCACAGGGTCACAGGCCCATCTGGTGGAAGATCTCATGGGACACCAACACATCAGCATATGACCTTGGGCATGTACACTTGTATATATAGCTTGCTGTCGGGTGGTTGATTGGTCAGTCGGTCCAGGAAATTTTCTCCCCCCCCTTGGCAGCCACAGTTTTCGCCGTCAGTGGCTGAAATTCACCATCGCGGTTGTGTGTGTTTGTGTTCATGTCAAGTGGCATAAAGGAGTCGGGGCGGTGGGAGTGACCTATGAGAAAAAGACAGAGTCACGCAACATGACCAAACTTTGTAGAAAGACGCACACACACGTACACACATTGGTGGTGGTTCGCCACACCTTCCACTTTTTCTGTAGACCCGTGTGAGAGGCATAATTGCACTTAGCAGAGAGCAGTTTTTCTTTTTTCACTTTCTTTGGCCTAATATGCAGGGTAGAAAGAATTTCCCATTCAAACAAGTATACAGCATATTGCATCACTCTTTAATTTACGCAAAAAGAATCAACTTTTAACATTTGAGCAAAGGGAACAGTATTGTTATACACAATAAAAGAACATGGTTGCAGCTATGGCAAATTTTACGCCTCTTTCCCGAAAAGAAGGACATGAACACTGTGTGAGCACAGGAAGTTTTGGCACTGAATGGATCCAACCTGCTGTTGGTTAGAGAGAGACAGACTGCAAATGTTTCGGGGTTCAAAAGTTTGACGGGAGCAGAATGTGGCTGAGACTTTATACAGTCATATCACTATATCTAATCTTCTCACCCTCTCTCCCTCCAACCTCTTCCTCACTCTCCCCTCACCACTCGTCTTTGTCTCCTTATCCATCCATGACAGCTTCCCACTGTTTTTGTCTGTTTATTTTTGACTTTGCTGTCTCTCCCTGCAAACCCTCCAGCTCTTACCTACACCCCCCCCCACCCCCCTCCTCCACTCATCTCCCTCACCTCCGTAGTGTCTCCTGGAGTTGCAGGTCTGTGCAGGTTGAGACGTGTGTTGTTTTGTCTCTCTCAGGTTTCTCACATTCCAGATATTATCACCTGGCTCCAGTTTGCTTAGCTGATAGCCATCTAGACGGTGGCGGTCAATCACTTGGCAGACAGTGACGGATGGTGCCCTCTGCGTCAGGCCTGATGCCCACAGATGAAAGGCCCGCACCAGGCGTGGCCCTAACAGGATAATACCTATATCACGGTCAACAGTCACATGGTTATCTAGTCGGACAATTGTGCTCCACTGTCAGTTAGATTTCCTCTTTTGCTTTGCAGAGTCACCAGATGAGCGTCACAATAATCAGTCAAAATGAGAAGGAGCGTTGAATATTTAAATCTGAGCTTAATTTCCCTAATTCTTTTGTCTCCCATTTCATTTCTAATCACATCACCATCCAAGCTATGAATAATAATTTAATGAAGCATTAATGAATGGGAAAAATGTACCGGGTAACAGATTGAAATTTTATGAGGAGTGGAAAAATGCGCTGCCAGAAAGTCTCTGGTGAGCCTTGATGTGTAAATGAGTCAGACATTTTTGGTGTCTTGGTCAGAAAAATGTCCAATTTATGAGAAGTGGCTTTTGTAACAAAATTATTCATGGCTGACATTTTCTCCAGTTTCATTTTGTCATTTTCAAGCTCTCCCTTTACAGCCAGCATTTTATCAGGTAACTTGCAGACAATGTTCTCAATGTCTGTTTATTTCTGTGTCTGTTTCTGTGCGTGTCTATGTGTATCTATTCACCTCTAATCCAGCCTTGGGCAACTTCTGTCCCCTGCAGGCTCAATGTCAGCAGCCTTACTTTGATGTCAAGCCACAATTTATTCGTCTGTCTCTGCGGACTCCCCCGCTGTCCACATAATGTCAGGCAATCAATAATAATGTGACCTACCTATCTACCCTGCCTGCCCACTGCTTTAGTTATTCACCCCCTGGCCTGCACTGTTCCAATCTCTGACCTACCCCTGCCCCTAAACAACACCCCTCTCCTTCCCAATTTTACCAATAATGCCTGTCTAGCTATGACAATAACCTCTATGTCTGTTACCGTGGAAACATACAGCCCCCCTAAAGCATAGACAAACCACTGCTCCATTTGTTTTTTTAAAAAAAGAAAAAAAGACTGTTCCCTCTGGAAACAGATCACGAGAGGGAGGGTTGAAGATTGATAGAGGGATGCATAAAGAAAGAGAGAATTAAAGGAGAGGGTGGATCAGCTGTTTGTTCATGAATATGTTTAGTGCACACCCCCATCTCCGATCCCCTTCAAACCACCACTGTATTTCTGTGGAGGTAATAGAGAATGGGAGAAGACAGGTGTGCCATTATGGTGCAGATTAGCAAGGAATGCTGGAAGGTTGACACAGACAGGAGTCGGCTAACTCCAGTGCGTATTTGTGTTCACTTGCGAGCTCATATTCCCGGGGGTTTAGGTCAAAATATGTGTACATAATATGTGATCTGCATGCCACTTATGACATGTGTGCTTGCTCTGTCCGTATGCTGAATGATATTTGAAATATGCACACTGGGTGTGTAAACATGTGTGTGTGCGCATACACAGCTTTCTTCCGTCTCCTTGCCCTACCCATGTATGGGCAAGAGTTAGCCCCTCACTATCTCCTCGTCTCCAGCTTATCTGCAGGCCTGTCTTGAAGTGTTGGTGCAGAAAATAGAAACTACTTTGTGGGAATGCATTCTCTTTTTCTTTCCCCTGTGTAGAATATGCTCTTCACACGCAGCATACCATGAAACAAAAGAGAATGCAGTGCGGCATAGGAAATGATGTAGCGTGCTTTTAACTGTATGCCAATAGGGCGTTTTTATCTTTTCATAATGAGTTGTCTGGATGAGCACACTGTTGGCATCAGTTTGAGACAGAGAGATATTTGAGGAAGCTGTCTGCATACAAATGAGCTGCTGTATTTATATCTATAAATATATTGCAGTTACCAATGTGTGCACACTGGTGTGTGTATTTTTCTGTGAATTCTCCTTACAGCTAGCATCTTGCAGTGTGGTTATTAGTGGGTCTCTCCAGTACCCAGCCTCTCAGCCAGTCTTACACCAGCCAGTCAGCCAGCCATGTGGTCCCTCTCCACTCTAATTAAACTCACCGTGGTTCCAAACTGCAACCAGAAAGATGCAACCTCAATGCCAGACTCAGTGTCAGCTGCTGCCAAGACCTGTACGTTGGTGTGTGTGTCAGAGGGAGGAAAATTGAGAGGGAGAGGGGGCTCATAACCATATTTACCTCTCATTTTACTCTGTCAAGACATAGTGTGGAAGAGTCTGCCAAGGCACAAGGGGAGCAGCAGGGAATAAACAAATAAAAATGTGGAAGAGGGATCTACAGTAGACAGAATATTCAAATGCTTGCCTGGTTGGGGGGAAAGAGGGAGTTTAGTGGATTTAGAAATGAAGACGAAGAAAGAGGAATGCAGGAGAATGGTAATTAACTCTGAATTATTCTATCTCAGAGGGATCAGGGGGATTAATAGGGGCTTTGGTTTGGATTTTGCACCTTTCACTCTGGTTCTGCATGGGAGTCTGGTTCCTGTATGTAAATGTATATTCGTGTGTGTGCATGTATGTGTATGTGCGGGTGTCTGCATGTGTCTCGCTGTACTCCAGAAGGCTCCATGTGTCTGTGCCAGTGGGCTTGTGACCATATCTGCCAGCCAGCCAGCCAGCATTTGTGTGTGTATTGATGTGTGACTTTGTACCCCCCACTTACTGAAGTTCATCCAAGCATTATAAGTTAATCCGCCATAATAGGCAAAAAGACAGAAAATGGGGGAGAGTGGTAGGTAGGGGGAGAAGGAACACGGGTGGGAGGTGGGGCATCAAAAGGTAGTGAGAGTGTGTTCCTGTGTGTGTAACAGTCTGCTGTGTGTGAGGTATGCCAGGCAGGAGACCACAGATTTAGGGCTAGACAGACCGTTCTAAATCTCCGGCTTATACGCTGTTTTGGGACAGCGAGTGTTGATAGCCCGGGCGGGCAGACAGCTCATGTCATTCTGATGAAATCATGGCTTTGGTTGCAGCACTGTCACAGCTATAAATCTACCCAAATATGATAAGAAAACACTGATTTAAGTGGGAGACAGGGTGGAAATGTTTTTCTCAACCAATGGATCATTGGTGGCGTATGAAGAAGTGAGAAAGATAAGTTGAAAAAACGGTTTAGCTGATGTATGGAGGTCAGTGGTGGCAATGAATTAGCACAGGTCATGGAAAGGGCAAAACGCACTTGGTGAGGCTTTTCTTAAAGGTAGTTCGCCAGGCTTCCTAGCATAGGATGAATGAGTTCACTCTCTAGCCTGGGTATCTCTCAACCTCCCACTGAGTGTTGCCACTGTCAACACTGTGTAAGGCTGTTTGTCCAAGACAGGAGGGGTTAGGGGGAGGAAAAGAAGGAGGGGGGGAGGGCTGGAGGGCAGGTGCAGGGGTAATTTTGTGATGGTGGAGGAGTGGAGGTAGGCTTTATCCAGCCTGTCTGGAGGCAGTGACCCATACTGTGTACACCCCGTCTCTCTATCTCTTGATTACTCCCCGTCCTCTGTCTCTCAAGTGCGCCATTGTTTTTTTCACTGTTGAATTTGAGATTTCCAAGGTCTTGTTAGCACGCACATGTTTTCAGGAACACGCACACACACACACAAAGAGACACACAAAGAGACAAGTTCCTTTTCAAGCTTTCATTTCCACACTTACGCCTTTTTTTTCTCCTTTGCCCTATCTCTCAGCCAGTGTGCTTACCCATTCGTCTCTATCCCTCTATCTGTCCCTCACACACGGGCTTTACCAGCCTGCTGAGCATGATGGCCTGTTTTTTAAAAAATGGAGCAATGGATGGATAAGAAAACAGCAAAGGGATAAGGGATGTAGAGAAAGGAGGAACAAATCAAAGCGTACTCCAGTGGCCTGTTATCTCATTACAGCGGTACCGGCTTGTCACACCCGACTGACTGGCCCCCTAAGGAGCGCCCTCACCCCCTTATAAGACCCCCTTTATTCAGCAAGCACTCTCGTATTTCAGCCTGGGCACAAAGAAGGGCAATTCTCTCTGGTTTCTAAGCTGTCCACACCAGATTTGTGTATCCTAGTTCGGCCAAGGCGCACATTTGAGCATAAAACAGGGGCATGGGCACATACACAGAGGCCTTGTTAGTCGCTAGTTATGAAATGATGCTTGCGGATAATGGAGGCTAATAGGGAGAGTGGATATCCATTTGTTCCACCATTTTCTCCCTATTCCATCCCTCTTGTATAGTCCCATGTGGGTAGTGGAAGAGCGCTTCTAGAGGGAACTGCTGTCAGCTGAAGTAGTGGAAACGGTGTTCCTCTATCTGGCTTTTCTCCCTCTTCTGCCAAAATGAAGGCTCATTAGAAGTGAAGGGAGGGCTGTTTCTAAACGAGATGGGCAGAGTGCTGCTCAGCACTCGTACAGAGAGACAATGAGAGACCAGAGAGAATGGGAGAAAGTCAGGAAAAGTGGAAACACACGAAAGACAGAATGCCGACATTGATTTTGCTTAAGTGGAGAGAAAAGAGGCACATCAAAATATACACAAGATAAAGGCAACGGGGGAAAAGTCAGGCGATGCCCACACTACGCTATGTGAAAAGATTTACTAGTCTTTTGAAAACTCCTCACTACCCTCTTCATCCCTTTCAGTTAGCAAACAGCAAAACTGTCATCACACCAACTTAACCTGTGTTAATGTTTATTAGCTGCATTTACTTAAAACGAGTGATTGTCCACTGTTGCAGTGGAGAGAAAAAGATGTGTTTCCAGGTTCAGCATGTTACAAGTAGGGTTGAGATCTAAATCTAGATCTCCTACAGTAATTTAATTCACAAAAGGAGTAAGATCAGGGTGTGAGCTACAGTAGCATCTTGGTGTTATTTACCCATAGGGTCTCTGTTCCCTTTCTCTGTTTACCCCAGCTTGTGCAGTGTGTGTGTACAACCCTTCTATCCAGGAACAGGCTCTTTGTCAGGCCAACAAAACACCTGGGTGCTACAATTCAGAGTGAGATGACTGTTTGGAGAAAAAAAAAAAAGAGGGGGCAGGGGATGACTGTGCGTTTGAGGAATTGAGTTGTTGAGATATGAGGGGAGGGCAGGTGTGATTGTGCGTTTGTTTCCCTCTGTTTGTCAGTGTAACAGTAATCGTACTATAAATTAGGCTACTGTAAATAGAACTTGAGACATTCAAGACTCATCAGTATTAAAATACACATGTTGGCAGGACAGCCTGTTTCACCCTTTACTGTGTGTGTGTGTGTGTGTGTGTGTGTGTGGGTGTGTGGGTGTGTGGGTGTGTGTGTGAGTACAAATTTTGACATCCGCAGAGGGACACATTGGCCTGGTTTCACCTTTTCCTCACCTTACAACTTATCTCAGATCTCATTTCCCCTCTGGACCAAAAGTGTCTGGGTCTGTTCCTTTATCTTAATCAAACACACAGTTGAGCCATTGTATTCTTAGGGACACACACATATACAGATACAGTAATGGACACACTCCACTGGGTTGCTTGTTACAGTAAATGGGCATAAGAGCTACCTTACTCTGAGTATTTGTCTGTACAGTACAGCTAGGAAATTACCTGCAGAATGAATTGATTCAAGGATAGAGGGAGAGGGGAAGCGAGAGAGACGGCAGCGGCGGCAGCACTTTGTCCTAACCCTTTTAGCGAGATTAGTTGTAGTCTTAATGTCTCTCCCCTTATTTATACTCTGAGTCAGCCGTTCTCCTCGCCCCCTCTCACTCCTCTCGCCAACGGTTTGTCCTGACTGTGAAAGACAGAGGTGTCACTAAGTTCTCATTTTGAAAGTATAAAACCGTTCCAGTAACACACAGCAGTAAAATGAGAATAGTGCAGACTGCCCTGCAACCTTGCAAGTCTCAGAATAGCAATTTGAGCTTTGTCAAGCTACAAGTACTCCTTATTTCTTCAAATCAAATGCTATAAAAATGCTAAGATATAAAACGGAAGTCCTTGACCGTAGTAACCTCTGTGAAATGATATCCATCGACGCAACAGTACCGACCCTCTCCTGCGCTGCTGTGTTGCCTCTAAACATCCCGGGGCCACGTGAGTTTTATAAAAACAGAAGGGAAGGACAGTGAATCCTGAGGACATCCTCTTTTGAAAAACAAGCGTATTTCTTCTTTCTTTCTATCGTTGTACAAATGGCATCCCTTTACACGCAGAAAAGTGGACAACAAGATTTCTAAAATGCTTGAAGTGCCACTGCTGGTCAGATTACTGAAGAACATACCCTGATATGCACAGCCCTTGCAAAATTTGGAATATCCTCATCGGAGCTAGTTAAGCATCCACATGACTCCAGCCACTGATTTTAAATACACTTGATAAATATCTTGAACTTCTTTTCCAGTGGCATTTCTTCACTGAAGTAAATCGTAAGGCTATTTTATAACATTACAATTCATTAACATCCAGTGAATGTATGACTAAACTATGTAAATATGGGATCCAGTCGACGTACCTCCGACTCAGTTGCTTCAATCAAATTTCGGCCACTTTTTTACTAATCTCTTGAGCGTGATCCAATTTTATTAAATCCCTGCGAGTCCCTTTAAAGAATATTGGATTGCAGGAGTAATGTGGTCCACCAGTTTGGCAATTTCAAGTCAGTCGTGTCGAACCACACACAATGGCGATTAGAATACTACAGTTTGCTCTACATCACTTGTCAATCCCTTGTCATCGATCTCTCCATCCATCATCTTCTCATGGCTCCCCCTGCCCATATAGGGTCCTGAGAGGAATTCATAAACTCTGTTGCCGCTCTCATCACTGAATGCATCTCATTAGAGAACCCTATTATAGATGGCAGTGACATTAGCGGCAACATATGCAAGCAGATTGCCTCTGCCAAAAATTGCATATCATTGTGGCCCATTAAAGAAAGTCATTTACCTTGATAAATAGGTAGAGGCAGAGGGGAATTGAAAAGACCCGCAGGGGACCCTCTCCTTCCCTCACTTCATATTTCTCCCGCTTCTTTGCTCTAATTTTAACTCCTGCATCTGCGGGAGCTTCTGCGCACAACCGCCTCTCTCTGGTTAGATGCTCACGCCTGCGTTTGCATGACTGTCCTCCTGCATCTGCTTGCTCTCTTCTTTGACACCCTCTAGCCTTCTCAACTTCTTCTTTCAACAAACTTTGCGTTGCACTGCCTAACACTATTCCAGTCAAACTCTCCGTTTCATTACTTTTTGCCTCCTCTCTCCCCTCCTGTTTCTAAATTTCATTTTTCGCCAGGGGCTCTGTTTCAAGGAAGGAGGGAATAGCAAGAAAGAGGAGTGGGAGGAAGGGGGAGGAAAGGACAGGGTGTGTTAATTGGAGTGCCTGCGGCGAGAGGGATGGAAGGAAGAAGGAGAAGAGGGAAAGGAGGCCCAGATTCAGGGGCCCCGAAACATTAAATATTAACACCTTTTCTCATCTCTGCCCCTTAAGTGACACCCACAGATTGGGTTCACTAGTCGATCAGGACACACACACACACACAAGCACACACTCGCTCCTTTTTCTCTTTTACCAAATTGAGTTCCCCCTGTAAATGAAAGGCAGCCAGTAGGAGACATAGCGGGGTAATTGGCGGACCCTCTGTTTTGTGCCCTTTGATTGGAAAAGTAATGAAATTCCTCTTGATATTTTTATCTGATCGTGCACGTCTCTCACCGCTGTGGCCTTGCTTTTTTCCCCTTTGTTACCTCCACTGTATTAGGACCCAAATGGGAGCTCTAATAGGAGCACGACACTGGCTATTGTCGTGTGAACTCCCTGTTAATGGAGTCACATATTATGGCACCAGATTGTGTCAGCTTAAAGATATTAGCTTTATAAATAGCCCAGATATTCCATTTGAGAGATGATTTCAATTTTACTCTGCTACCTCTAATGGAGAAGGACACTCGGAGAATTCTTTGGTTTATCAGTGAGACGATGTATCAAAGCTACTTTTGCAGAAGCACTTACACAGCACTAAAACGCACAAGACTCATGCATTCATAGCTCTATTTATAATCTCTTTACAAGACATCTCGGCTTTGTTTTATGTCTGCAGAATGGGACACGGGACTGCAATGTCAGCTTCACAAATTTATATTCTGCTCATGTGCTCTGTCTCAGTTTTTCCTTTTTGTTTTTCTTCTCCTTGTTTCTACCATCTATCCTTGTCCCCTTGTTCTTCTCCTGACTCACTGGCTCATGTTTGAAGAGGACAAACACACCCCCCATCCCATCGCAGCACATACACACACAGAGACGCACTCACTGTCCACGCAGCTCTAAACTCTCCTGTTTGAATGGGTTTGACTTCTCACCCCGTTGCCAGGACGACAAGACCAGCAAGGGGGAATCTCCCAGCAGACAAAGGAGTGTGTGAGGGGCTGACCTTGTAGCCCACTTCACACTGTTTGTCTTGAGCCCCTAAACTGCCGTGAGATGACACAACACACACACCAGTAAAGCTGTGATTTATCCGTTGCTACTGCACACACTGTGATGTTACCTCTCTGCCCTCTACTCTAACACAGCGGACGCTCTCACACACAAAGAAATCCAGACACCCGCTGCTTGGCTGGCAGACCTCATTTGCCGAGTCATTGAGCTTTGCGATGACTTTGGGCTCTGCATTTTATTGCATTGAGTAGGATGCACAGATGCTAATATTGTTGGGCTCGTGGCATTGAAGCAGACTGATGAGCACCCAGGCTAATTGCTAATAGCCTTATGTTTGACACAGCTGCATTACGTCAACGTCAAGTCCCCGGGAACATCAGACCCGCTCTTAAGTGTCCCTGTTCTCCCTCCTTCTGACGCCGTCCTCTGTCTCTCCTCACTCATTTTAAATTAGTTCAACTTGTGAATTTAAATGAGGTCGAACGCGTTATAAGTGCTAATCACATCCACTTCATACAAAGTGTGCTTTACACATCAAAAACGAAAGAGGAAATAGATTTCACGCAAGAGGATTGATATAAGAGCCATGAAACAACAGCCTGACAGAGGAGACAAATGGAGCTAATACAAAAACTTTAGGAGACCGAGAACAGGACGATGAAAGGTTGCAGGACTCTTTTCTAACAAATAATAAAATCTATTTTCCCCTCGCAGCCCCTCCGTCTCCTCTCTTCCATCTAGAACAGACACGTGTCAGGTAGTTTTGCAGCCAATGAATAAACAAAGTGATAAAACGCAGTCGCCTCCGCTAGACTCAGATGACCTCCGCAACCCAAATGTGTGTGTGAGTGTGAGTGTGTGTGTTGCCGCAGGGTCCCAGGTGTGAATTGTACTTCTACTCAGGTGGCACATCAGCACAAGCCCAGACAGGAAGGCAGACAGCCCCATCCATATCCTGTAATTGCGGTGCAAGGGCTTTAGCATGTGGCATCTGAACATCCGGGATCGGCCTATCTCACCTTTAATCACCCCCCCCCCCCCCCCCCCCCCCCTTTCCCAACGCGTACAGATATCACACGCATCCCTGATAAAACATGCAGTCAATCCATAAAAAACAAAGAAGCTCAGTTTCACCAAGCAATGAAATTTGAGCACCAAAGACTTTTATTTGATGCCCAGATATCTTCTTTGAAGCACAGCAGACCTCCGCTATCGACTTGAGGAGTTATGACTACAGAAGCTTTTGAGTGTCTTGTGAACGGTCAGATGAGATTTACAAGACTGAGGCTGATTCTCTGATTGCTGTAATTGGTACTTGAGAGTGCTGCCATCCATGTGTCATAGTGCAAAAAAAAAAAGAAGAGAAAATCCTTTAAAAACTTTTTTTTTCCAGGAGATTCTTGTGAAGTACTTTACAGTCAAGTCCTGACTGTGTTTGGTCATTAAGAGTTGTTGGAAACTCTTAAGGGTTTCTTTAAACTTCAGAATCTTTTCTTTGGTGAAGATGCAATGACAGACCAATGCCCCCTGAATCAGCATTACAGTCACATTATTAGGCAAATTAAACGAATGGCATTTGTCTTGAGAACAGTTCATCAGGGACTCTTATGACTCCATGAAGGCACTTTAAGTACTTAATCAGTCCCACTCAGGGAAATTTCCTTCTCATGAAGCTTCATAAGCAGGTCAAGACTCAGCTGCCACATAAAAGGAGCATACAAAGAGCACAACCTCCCACGTCTGTAGAAAGGCCAACCAGAAAGCCATTATGATCCATGATTTCTGTGTTGAATCAGTGCATGGCTGTTGGTGTTATTTGCATTGTTTGAGACATTTGAGCAGATACATGTACACAGGCACCACAGGTTACCCTCTTCCTGTCTTGTCTTCTTCTTATTTTTAGTTCCTTCTCTCTTCCTGGCCAGTTCTCTCAGCTGTGCTACCATGTGAATTCAGTAAACAACAGTGGGATTCTGAGTAGCATTAGATACGAATCAGTGCTTCCTTCTCAAAGGTCAACACTTAGCAGGACACCAACAGGCATTTCATCGCTCATTCTGCTCTGCGAGGCCACTCTGTAGATACACTTGCCACGAGTGGTATCCAAGGAGACAGACAGCGAGTGTGCGCTGTATCTATTTCTGTCTGGTTTTCACTGTATGTGTCACTGTTGTTTATACTATTTTGTCTCCTTGGTTGCTAAAAGTTTTACTTCTACAAACTGATTGGGTCTGTTGGGAAACTTCCTCTGTCTCCTTGTCTATCATCTCTGTGCATCTGTGTATCTCACTGTGTCTTTCTCACTCTCTCCCTTGCCCTCTGCATGTGGCATTCATTGTTGGTGTGTGTGTGTGTTTTGCAGCAGCTGCTGTTCATGCACTGCACCTGTTCTTGTCTCATCAGTCAGGCGTTGACGGACTCCATGCCTTACATGGACCCACCCTGACACTGGCAGTCTGACCCAGCCTGCCCCATTACCACACACACACACACACACACACAAACACTCAAACATATATATGTATGTGTGTGTGTGTGTGTGTGTGTGTGTGTATATATATATATATATATATATAAATTTTGAATTTTGAATTTTTAGTCATGTATTTATTTCCAATTCATAGAATAGAAACACTGAGATGAATAGAGCATGAGTATGTACACATACATATACAGCATGTATATAAAATTAAATCTTCCTCTTGCTTCAACAGAATGGCACAAACTTAACTTGCACGTTTTTGGTCTTTGCAGTGTTCAGTCACAACTGCATAATTTGCAGCAGTTTTAACCACAGCATGATTTAGCACCCACTAAAGAGCCTCTTTTTGTTTATTTGTCCACCTTACAGCTGCCCCTCTTGGGTACATTTTGGAGATGGATCAAGTTTGTCCACTAAAATGAAACTCTCTGAACAAACTGAATTTCCTGCGGAATGCAAACTGTTCCCATCTAGCAGGGCAGGCAGACTAATGTGAGCACTGAGTGAATGTGAAAGGCCAGTAAACTGGAGATTTGAGTCAGATCCAGTCAGCAACATTAATGGGCCATTATCAGTCAGTGTGAGAGAGCTTAGGGCGACCTGCCACACCACAACTGTACCCACATACACAGAGCCTCTGGCTCATGATGATGACTCCTGTGAGTCAGCCACAATGTGTCTGTGGTGATAGTAGCCACAACAGCCTGTGGTGGGAGCACAGCGGCTCTGCTGTAGATGTCTCCGGGGTTGATTTATAGCTCAGCAATTGATTTCACTCATTGATACCACCACAGCAACACTAAGCAAATGTTTTGTACATTATCAGGCTGTGCAATGCTTTTACAAAGTAACTGTGCTTACATTCATTCACTTTGAAAGAGAGAGTGCGAATACTGGTGAGCTTTGCAGTGGGAATAGCTTTTTGAGATCACTTAATATGTCTACTGTTTCTGACAATGGGAAGGTTACTGAGCTGTTCTGCAAATATTGCTTACGTCCAGTTTTTTAATTGTAAGAATTTACTGTGTTTCTTCATCTTAAATGACAGTATCTCAAGGATACTTTATGTACTTGACAATCAATTGATTGACTGAGAAAATATTCTGAAGATGAAGTGGTAGCAGCCCACAAACAGCCTAAGCGGACCTGTCACAGCTGCCATCTGTTTCTACACTACCCTGATGTGTACTGACATTTGCTGAGGAGGAGCTTGTTCTGGTCAAGCTGCAGAGCTGCTGTATGTAGCCTCTGTAGCTGTACACCTTAAACCCTTTACAATAAAGTACAAATTCAGATATGCTGATTGGTAGAAAGAGATGAATAAAAACATGGAAGTTGCTGTGACGTGCTGTTGTTCAGTGATCTCATGCTGTAGGTGACTCAGTCCTCGTGACTTTGAGGCTGTGTCTTCTGCAGCAGGACGCTGTTTGCTTTGCCAACAGTCAAGCACACTAATCCTGTTAGAGCCCAACGATGTTTTGGACCACACACACTCGCACACAAACTTGTGCACTCAGGTACACACACACACACCGTCTGACATGCCTTGTCTGTCAGGTACCGCATTGCACTCCCCTTGTCCATTTCAGCTTTATACTCTCCACATAGATCAAGTCTTCCGGACACTCCTCGTCCTTGTTGGCACTGGTGCAGATCTTCATGCTCTATCTCATGTCGACTGCAATCTTAACACACTTCTCTTGCACCCCTAGCACCATCATCCAGGTGTAAACAGTAGACTTACATAAAGCTTGATTATCCAGGACAGCCATTGCTCTTCAGTGTTTGGGTTAGCTGGGAGGCAAAAAGGTATCAGTGGAAAAAAAAATCATGATGGCTTCATAAAGACGTTCTAGTTGGGTGACACTCATGTAGGTACGAGTGGATTTACAGACACACACACACACACACACACTGTCTCAAGCTCCTTTTCATTTTAAAACTCTCCCTTTCTGTCCGCTTTCTTATTTTCTTTAAGTCTTTCTTTTGCTGCTTTGCATTCTGTTTTTCTTGCCCCTTTCTCTTTCTGTCTTTCAAACACACATGCGCAGACTAGACACGCATGCGAGTTTGTGCACCGGGTATTGAAAAATGCTCTTTGAGAATGAGGGATTAAAAGAGGAGAGTCACAGAGAGAGGGGGGCTCCTGGTTTGATGTCCAGAATACAACAGTAGGTGAGGGGAGAACAAGAGAGGAAAAGAGGACAGGAGAGAGAGGATCCAGCTGGTTCCTTTCATAATGAGGGGCACCCGCTTGTGTGTGTCTGAGTATGAAAGAGAGAGAGGGTGAAAGAGAAAGAGATGCAGGCAGAGACAGACACGGAGAGAGTATTAAAGATGGTTTCACATTAACTTTTCAGTAGATATGGGACTAACATCACTCTCTGGTTCTCCTCCACTCTGACACTACACACTTGAATCTTCTTTTTTCTACACACACACTGTACTTAACCTCAGCTTTTTGGGGTGGTTCAGTTTCTCATAAATATCAGATGCATTATAGATATACTGTAAGGCTGTGTGTGTGTGCGTGCGTGTGTGTGTGTGTGTGTGTGTGTGTGTGTGTGTGTGTGTGTGTGTGTGTGTGTGTGTACAGGTCACAGTCTGACCGTCTCGTTCCCATCTGTCTTTCTAGCCGGTCACACACCCCATCACACACCACCTCACACACACTTTCCCTCTCTTTGGCTAAATCGGATTATCTGGCCTGCGTCAGCTAACGAGACCCCCATGAAGCTACCCCCCCCTCTGCAAGAGCCCCATCTACTTTCTTTCTCTCTCTCTCTCTCCATTCAATTCAATATATTTTTTTCATTTCACTCGGCTTTATTGGCACGACCGTTTTAGAGACAATGTTGCCAAAGCATCTGAAAAACCAAAAAATAAAAAAGCAAAACACAATGTCTCTTTCTGTCTCCCTCCCACACACATACACACACACACTGACAGCCAACAGCCTGTGTCTCTAAACACACACACACACACACACACACACACACACACACACACACACACACACGCTGCTCCAGGCTCAGATTGGACAGAGGTCTCCCTAATTATGCTTTAATTATCCGTCTGTGTCTGTCCAGCTGCTTCTTGTGTAAAACATAGAGCTGCGGCCTGACTGATCACTCTGGACCAAAACATATTGTCAATGACACCAAAGGATGGTTAAGAAAGAGAGAAAAGGGTGAGACAGACAATAAAATCAAATGGGACATAGAGAGGGGGAGAGGAAAAGGAAGAGGCCGGCAAAAAGAGAAGGATATGGCACAGATGGACTCTGCATTAGCTGCCTCTCACAATGTAGTAGTAGCATGTAGTAACCCAGCTACAAGAAAAGAACAAGTGTATGTCAGATGATAAAGACACAAAAGCCATCCAAACATCCTCAGTAGATTGTTTGTTCTGTGCTTCATGTTAACACTTTCACACAGACTGTCTTGACTGACTTTATTGTCCCATAAATAGAAAATGATGGGTTGTAGCTGCTCTGAAAGTGAGAATTCAGACATTTTGATTATATTCTATTATGTCTGGCAAATTTGTGTCAGCAAACAGTACTGAAATGGTACTATGGTCCCACAGGAAGGTAATGGATTCCATATTGTGTGACTTAGACAGCCAACAGCTGCATGATAGCTCATCCTAAACATCAAGGCTTCATCAGCCACACTGAGCTAATACTATTTCAGTTGTTTTTCTTTTATCTTCAAAATAGAAGTTAAGGGATCTATAAAGTTGGAACTTGGAATAAAAACCAATCTTTAGTATCCAAGGATTTGTCTTTTTAATTTTCATAATCTTTATCACCTAATTGTGCTTAGTGAAGGGAAGGAAGGATTTTACAAATTCAAGAATTTTGAGTGATTTATGTCAAAGAAGCATTGAAAAGGAGCAGGCAATAACTACGTCTTCGAAAAAACATCCAGTATTCATATTCTGCCTATCACTTACACAACTTCACCCTTTCTGACTCGTGTTAAGATGGCTGTAGTTACCAGTAAATATTGGAGTAACATTTTAGCTTTCCCACGACCATTTTGAAATCATACTCTAAAGTTTACAGGTGTTTTTTGACATCAACTTACTTGAGTAAGTGAGTTAAGATTTAGGTTCTCTACACATGTGCCAGTAAGTCACTTGATTTAATGCTGTATGTGTGTGAGTGTGTATTTTTCCCATGCACCACTTAACGGGACTCTTAAATCCTGCCTAAAAGCAGAGCGCTCCGTTTACTCGCGCATACTTGTCCGTGTGCTCGCCTGGCCTCCTGTTTGTGTTGGCGCAGAAAACTGGAGTTTTTCTTTTGGGCTACATCCCTCTTACAAATTCGGAACATGGGACTCCGTTTGTAAAACTAATGTTACACTTGAGAGCTACTGAGCTAAGAGAACAAAATATTTAGAGACAGGGGGATGCTGGGTAGGGTTGAAGATAGCAAAAAAAAAAAAAAAAGGAGCATAAGGAAATCTGGATAAAAATAGCAGCGAGGGAAGTGAAAAAGTAAATGAAGAGGAAGTGAAAGAATAAAACAGAGGAGACATTTCATTAAATGTCAACGCTTGACTGACCCTTGACCTCCGTGTAGTTTGTGGGTCATGGCGAATCACAGCATCTGACCCTGGTGGAATGTGTCTCACCAGCACACATACACAACCCTGACCAAGAACAGAGTGTATGTTTGACAGCGCTTGTCTGCTATCTCCTCAATATCTACTCTCTGCCTTCGTTTTTTTCCTTCCATCCTTTGCTCTCTTTCTCCGTCACAGCGGAGTGGTAAAAAGGCGGTCATCCCTCGGCTCCTCTCATCTCTCTTTAGACATTCTGAGCAAACATCTTCCTTTCATCTCCATCCCTGTCTGCATTTCTCTGCCCTGTTATTAAAACTAGCCTGTCAAACAACTATGATTCCCAGAAGTCCATCCTCCACTGCTCCTGGCAGTTTCTCACAACAAATAAATTATTTAGTTGTAGATTTTGTAGTCCAGAAATTGATGACATGATTAATTGATGTTATCATACAGAGTAGGGGGCTGGGTTGTTCATTAGCAACATATACATACGTCCACAATATGAATATTAATTTTTTTTTTTGCCTTTTTTTTTGTATCTTTTGCTTTTTTTGGCCTCACATTAACTAAATGTTTGGAGTGTTTGCAGCATAGAAAGCTCTTTGGGAATGTTGTTGAGTGTTTGTTTACTGCTGTTTCATGGATGCCTCCATTATTTACGCTATAAAAACATTTAAGCCTCGCAAGCCTGCCAAAGTGTACTTATGAAATATGCTGTTCATATGTTGGCAACATACTTAGTTGATTTGATGGTTGCAGATTAGTTTTGGCAGTTTAACTCCAGTCACTTTAACAGCAGTGCCCTTTCTTTGCAGTGTGTTACAATGACCTCCACTGCCTTTGTGTGTCACTTTTCCATAGGATTTATTACACTGTACGTGCTACAGTGACTTCATTAGCAGAAATGGTGTGTTTCCCTTCCTCCAGCTTTCCACCTTCCCCCCTCCCCCATTTCCCGCCTCTCCTCTCTGCAATGTCATCTCCTTGTCCTGTTGTTTTCCCCACAGCTAGGTATGCAGAGGGTTAGAGAGCGACAGTGCTCCCTATCTAGTCTATCCATCCCACATGAATCACTTTGGGTCCATGCTGCACCCTAGCTGCTGCTCTCACACTGAAATCTGGGACACTACATGCATCCCAATGTCTCTGTTGAATGAAGAGCGAGCGATTTGGGCCTTCTAGCTTCCCTTCAGGGTTCCTTAATAGTTTTTACTGCAGGTCATACACCGTTAAGGGAACACTGACACTTGTACTTTGCTACCTGCTGCCTCAGCCTGTGTGGATTTACAGCACTTGCAATAGTTTCCAGTGGAGACCCAAAGTCATGGCAAAAAAACATGGTGAAATATCTATAAAAACGTCTCAAACCACTCCTGCAGTGCAGTCCACTTCTTTGCCATTGATCCATATGTTTAGTATGTACCATCACTGTCATATCTTCTGTATCTTGGGACATAGCCAATCACTAAAATGTCCCAAGCAACTTTCATCATGATGCAGAATGGTATTGATTAAAACCCGCATTGTTAACACATTACTGCCAGTCATTCTGTCTTCCTATGCTTGATTCTTTAATCATATTCTTTCTTTGCGTCTTTGTGTGTTTCTCTGCAGTGTGTAGCGCGTCCGTGACCGTGGATGTGTCTCCTAAAGTAGAAGTGTTAAAAGGAGAGACTGCTAAACTGCCATGCACATACAAGGTCTCACAGTCATCAAGCAACACTGTTGTGGAATGGTACATTGTAAGTAATTTCCAGATATTGGTATTATTTATTCAGGTATTTAATTTTTTTGCTCAAATGTTTTTAAATAGGTTTGTCACAATACAAGTTATTAAGAATGCACTGTTAAAATGTTTATAGTTTTAGGTCTCAGGTTACCAATTCTTTTTCTCCTTGTTCGATTATTCCTCATATTTCTCCCACCCTCTTTCTGTATCTCCTTCTGTCTGTCCGTCCACTCAGGAGGACCAGGGAACCAGGAAGCGCGTGGCTTTCCGCTCCCAGGCAGGTGAGGGAAAAAGCGACGACAACACCCCTCTGACTGGGCGTGTCGGCATCGGAGAGGACTTCACCCTGACCATCTCCTCGGTTCAACCCTCTGATGAGCTCGTCTTCTACTGCCAAGTCACTGCTGGCCCCGCTGGGGTTGGAGATGCCGCCACTATGCTCAAAGTCTTCTGTGAGTCGGCCGGTGCTCTTTGCCCCTTTATATGACTTTAACATGACCTTTTCTAAGACACTCTTCCTTGGCTTTTCATCAGTTAGTGATGTGTGGTCTTTTTTTGTTACTGTCACTGCCACTTAAGGGTTATGGCTTTAATCAGATCAGTGTCTGTGTTCATGCATACTTTGATTTAGAAGTGGCCTAATGGTACCTAATCCATGTAATGCATTTTGCTGATTGCATTTCACACGCACTCAAAGTAACTCCATGCAAAACCTCTTCATAGAAATACAGTATCATAAATGTATAATTTGTCGCATATGTCTACATCTGTCAAAGAGAAGACCTCAGATAATGTTTTTTCATCATATGTTGGACTTGGGATTCTTTTCCCATGTCTGGGGTTACCAGTTTCCTTTGATAAGTTCCCCAGAGGTCAATTAACCACAATCTAATCACTCTTGACACAATTGATGAATAGTTCAATCACACCTGTCATGTCTCATATATCTCACCTTAATAACAGTCCAGATTTATCACCAAGGCGCTGAGGGCTGACCCCGGATGCTGCCTGCGGTGTCCTTGTCCCTCCCACAGCAGCCCCTGAGCAGACATCAATCATACTTTTAGCATTTAGCCTAACCAAAATGAATATACTTCATTTGCATTTTGGATTTGACTGATCAATCACTTTAAAGAGGGGAAATTTGCGCTGGGGGAAAAACAACCCTTTTCTTTTGTCAAGCTCTCAACTGAAAAGAGCTTACGAGTTATCCATTAACATTTACGCACTCAGAGATACTGAAGTTTAAAGCTATCTCTTAAAACAAGCTATTAATTGCGAATGGGCCAGTCAGTGGAAGACAAAACCACAATGCACTGCTATTTGACAAAGGCCTTTTTAGATGCACTTCATGCCTGCAGTCATAAGAAAACAGCCTGTCTCGCAAACCAGCAATCATTCTTTGTCCACATTTGACCACTTGACTCATTGGGGGATAAATTATAGCGTGCCTGTCCTGCCTTAACTTAATAAGACTGAGTTATGAGGTCTGCCGAGGGTTGAGCTGCAGCAGTGATAGCCTGATTTTTCTCTCTCTGGAGGCCTACAGTAGATGGCAAACACTATATCTGCTAAGCCAAAAACACACTATAACAGAATAAAAATAATGCTGCAGTTCTAACTCTGTGGCCTGTGCTGTCTCGACTTTGAATTACTTATTTTAGGCGAAAAAACTTTATTTGGCTAAATGCAAGGGGATGTAAAAGAGAGCTTTAGTCATGTTGTTTGTTTAAGTTGTGTTAAGTTAAAGAAACCAACTTTTTTAATATCAAGTCTTCATTTTGCATCTAAATAATTGTGTGCAGACATGGCTGCATGCATTGCAGAGTGTGTGGAAAGGAACTGGCTGCAAAAATACTTCTGCAGTTTTGGGAGCAGTGCAGCAAAAAGGATTAAAAACAAACAACTGAGCAAGTGAGACAGAGGGAGGAATACTCATCTACTGTTTATTTTCATAAGCAGTCCACAGCTGCAGGCAGTGATAAGATGACCTTGCATGTGAACAAGTGAGCTGAGGAATAAAACAGAGAGGCAAGAGGGAACACTCACACCTGTGGTTGACTGCATGCTTGTGAGAGCCAGAGAGAAAGGGGAGTGTTTTTTTTTCTCTTTCGTTATTTGACCCTTATCAGCTCATGTGAACCAGGTCACGGTGGAATAATGTGAAGCAGGATATTTACAGCTCAACATAATTAACAAGGTCAGCAGGCATGCGGGTTGGACTGCACGGACGGGGAGAGTGTGTGCTTGTGTGTGCTTGCGTTAAGGTTCTCCTCCCGGTGAAGCATAATGATCTCCCCTCTCTTTTTCCTGTCTCAGTTGCTCCTGAAACACCAGAACTCACAAAACCGTCAAGTCAGGCCATTTCTGCAGGACAAACAACCAGCTCTGAGGTGTGTGTGCAATTTCTGTAACTGTGTGCGCACCCTGCATGTGAGCGCATATTTTATGAGTGCACTTTTGTCTCACCTACAATTTTTCGTTGTGTATAAGATCGGTTCCTGTGTGACGATGAATGGACATCCCCAGCCAAGAATTATCTGGTTCAAAGATGACCAGCCCCTTCCTGAGGTCAAAGACAAGAAAGAGAGTGCGTGTCCTCTGGCTCTTAATTAAAAGTTCATTAACAAAGTATAGTCTAATATTGTATGCAAAGCAGAAGATAATCTGTGTCCCTTGATCCTTCCTTCTTCCATCCCTACATCAGAGACCTACATGATTCCCTCGGTGGTGAAGGAGGCTTCGGGTCTCTACACTATCAAGAGCACCCTGTATATGCAACCCACCAAGGCAGACAAGGACTCTGTGTTCCAGTGCACCGTGGAGTACAGTATGCAAGGAGAACAGATCAAACAGAAGAAATCCAACGTGATCACCATCAACCTCAACTGTGAGTGGAGGGGAGGGACAAGAGTTGTAATTATTGAACTTTACAGGTGCTGGTAGGTAGATTTTGTTACCTTCAGACAGAGCCAGGCTAGTAGTTTCCCCCTGTTTGTAGGCTTTATGCTAAGCTAAGCTGCTGTTGGCTGTAGCCTTATATGTGCTGGACAGACATGAGAGTGGAATCGATCTTACTTTACTTTACAGCTCCATGAGCTATGATTGTGCTGCTATGTAAACATGTTACAACTGATCCTGAATTGGACATGAATGTTTGTGCAAATTTGCACCGCAACCCCTCCAATAGCTGTCAAGGTATTTCACTAAAATCCAAAAACATCATCCTGTGGGTGGCATTAGAGGAAACCTCAGACGATCACCGATGTCATTAGGATTTATCCTCTGGGCTCCATTAACCTATGTATAAAATGTCATGGCATTCCATTCACCACTTATTGAAACATTTTAGTCTGGACCAAAGTGGTGAAGAGTCATATTCACATTTATAGAGTGGCTAGACTGGTTAAAACAGCTGAAGACCTCTGATCTTTAAATATGAATCTATTTATTCATTCATTATTTGTGAATCACTCTCTGTTTTATCCTAAAAAACATATGACCTTTAAATTGAACATTGTCAACAAACATTGCAAATGTTGTGTTTTCTTCTTTCTGTCTTTGTTGTGTTTATATTGACTGTGGGTGGTATTTTGACTTGTTCACTTTGTAGCTGTATTTTGAAAAGTGCTATAATGATAATAATGATAATAATGATATCTTCACTTCTTGGACCCATTTTATTAGTTAAATGTCTTTCCTCCTGCACACTGTAGTTTAGCGCAGCCACACTAGAATTTCACATTTAGATAAAGAAGAATGATGAGGTGAGGAAAGTAAACCATCCCTACTGGAATGCATTGCTCATCTCTGATTGATGATATACAGTGTAAATGTATCCAGAGGAGGAATTTTCACCTGTTCCGTATCTGTCCTTGTCTGTCCAGACCCGTCAGAGAAAGCAACCTTTTCTCTACTCAACGCTGATCCGGTCAAAGAGGGCGATGCTGTTACCATGCAGTGTGAGACTGATGGAAACCCTCAGCCCGAGTTTGACTTCACTAAAAATGTACGTTTATGTACGCTCCATGCATCCCAACTTTGTATAAAATTCATTCTTACTCACACACTGCGTTTTTCCGCCTTCCACCATCAGAACGTGGGCATCAGCGGTCAGGGTGGTCTCCTGACGCTGAAATCTGTGAAACGCACAGACAGCGGTAAGTACAAGTGCACAGCCATGGATTTCGAAAACTTGGATGCTGACCTGAGTGGAACCATCGACTTAACTGTCAACTGTGAGTGAACTGAAGACGCACACACACACACACAGACAGGCAGACACACACAACTGCAGAATAAAGTAAACGCACATAAAGAACAATTTACCTCCTGTTTATGCAGTTTCACCTCTGCAGCAAGCCATTCTTTTCATCTGTAAATCTTACAATTAAAAGGGTTAGAATGGAATGAGCTTTAATGTAATCCTATCAGGAGGCCGATATCCAATTCAATTTTTCACAGTTCATCTGTTACTTTAATGTTATTCACACTACACTACCTAATTTGATCTTATCACACACATTAAGCAGAGATAGCCTAGAAATAGCATTGAATGGGCTTAACTTGGTCCTCGAAATGGGCTTAACTGGAGAGTAAGTGTATTAGCTTTGTACTCACAAAAAAATCAAATATTCTGCTTAATACGCTCGTTTTAAAAGTCTTATTACATGGTTATTTAAGCAATGCCAAGCTTTTTGAGTGGTACTCCTTAAACTCCTTTGGATGTATCGACGGTCTCAGGTTCCTATCTCTCAATTGCGTTCCATTTTTTCTCCGTCAGACATCGACCCAGTGAGCGTGATCCCGGCCGAACCGCAAGTCGTCATGCTTGGAGACAATGTGGAGTGGCAGTGTAAGACCAAGGCCTCTGCTTCGCATACTGTACACTGGAAAAAGGTGGGCTTCGTCAACCTTCCTTTCCCTTTCCCTTTCATGGAAAAGTGGTGTATTTCTAATAATACAGAGCTATGCTTCATTTATCATCTGTCTACAGAATTCTTTCCGAGCATTCCTAGATAAAAGTTTTTTTAAAATGCAAATTTGTCATTCTCACATATGAACAGCACTGGGTGGATGTTGAAAGAAGAATTCCTGGGCTCCATGCTTGGACATTTTTTGATTCTGATTCAGTTTCGATGCACATTTTTGCAGCTTTATTTAATGGAAAAGACAAAAGACAAAAATGTGACACATACAGTAACTCCCCTATTGTGCAGCTGTCATACAACAGTAGATCCTCTTGATTGGAGGCAATGGCCCGTCTAGAGACAGTTGTGGTCCAGCTTCACAAGCTACATTGTGTTGTGTGTAATTGCAGCAACTGGAGAGCAGACACTGGTGTTTGTTCCATTTTGTGAATGAAGCTTAGAATAAATTGGTTATGTATGATTTCACTTTTATGATTTAACATGTAGATATGCTAGAATGATGATTAGGGCAATAGATAGAACAATTTTGAGTTTGCATACTCTCTGTGTAGCAGGCTAAAGGTTATAATTGATAGAAATGAAAGCACTCCTTCTTGTGTCTCTTTTCTGTGGAAAACATTGCGTTTTCTAAATGTATTTTCAACAGTAAACATTCCACAGAAAAGATGTGTTGACTCTTACAGTTCATTTGAAGAGGATCAGTGCATTCTGACACTGGTGTTGTTGCAGTGGTGTTTTTTGGTATTCGTCTCATCTCCTCCACTTGTTATGTGCAGAGTGTCCCTCCAGTGTCAGGTCTGCTGTTGTAGCCTGCGTGTCTATTGTTGCGTCTCCTGGGTGTGATAGAAACTCACTGACTGCTGGTTTTCTGGGCAGAGAACGTGTTTGTTCTTAGTGAGATGGATTCCTATGCGAAGAAGTTGAGAGGCATTCCAAGAGAAAGGTTCATCATGGAGGACTGACTTTGATCTGTTATCACTGCGCTTTGGAACAGTCCGTGTGAAGGCTCTTCGTCTGCTTTCCCAGCATAGCAGCGCGCCTTCAATCTAGATATTCACAATGCCATTCTACTCTCATATTCACACACAGAGAATAAAAAGAAAGAATTGGTTTTATTTCTGTATGTGTGTTTCTGTGTGTGTGTTCCCCCAGGGCTCTGACGTGCTCTCTCAGGACGGCACACTGTCAATAGAGGCCACTTCCTATGATATAGCAGGACAGTACATGTGTGTTGGAGCCGTGCCATCTGTGCCAGGACTGACTGCCCAGGCCAGTGTCAACCTCACCGTCAAAGGTAACACACTCCCTTAGACATAAACACACACTTTCACAGGCCTACATGTATAGTCTGCCTCAGGAAATCCAATAAAATAATATTTGGATCAGACCTAAGTGAAGATTTCAATCACATCAGCATTTGTATTGTTATTCTTTCATGCACCCACATACACACACACAGGATAATAAACAATGGTCAGTGTTAGGGTGTGGGGGGGTATTGTTTTAGTCAAAGGAAGGAGGTTGTACAGTTTGTGGATGCAGCTGAAAGAGGGTGTGGTTTCCTAATCTGTTGATGAGTATATTCTAAGACAATAAGACGACATTCAGGGGTTTAGTGGAATCATTGAATGTATTTCAAGTTAATTCAAATTAAAATAGTCAGACCATTTCAGAAGTCTTTTGACTTTGAAATGATGAGCTGAATAAATGTACTGCTGTCTATAAAGTCTATAAAGTAACATCATCAGCATATTAGCAGACCTCCCTGCATGTATTGTTTGATAGTTAAACACTCCAGAGTCCATTTATGAAGTAAAAGGACCTGATGAAAACGTGCTGTGTCTTTTATACATATCAAATATACATTATACTGTATATTATATATACTATACTTGATAGATAGATAGATAGATAGATAGATAGATAGATAGATAGATAGATAGATAGATAGATAGATAGATAGATAGATAGATAGATAGATAGATAGATAGATAGAAATACTTAATTGATCCCGAGGGGAAATTCTGGTATTCTTTATATCTATTAAGTCACAGTTGTTTCTTTTTATAATAATGAAAACAATGTAAACCATGATAAAGATTAGTATTAACTCACATTAATACTCAGAAGGCAGCAGAGGAACTTTCTTTAATATGTTGGACCAGCCAAAATGATATATAGTCCTTTGTGTGTGTGTGTGTGTGTGTGTGTGTGTGTGTGTGTTTAAGCTGTGTTGTTTACTCCTGAATTTCCCCATGTTCACTGGCTTTCTCACTCCCTTTCCAGGAAAGCCGATAATTGAGTCTCCCATTGCTGGAGAGGTTGGGAAGGAAGGAGACATGGTGACTCTGAAGTGCTCAGCCTACGGCCTCCCCGCCCCTCAGTTCACCTGGAAGCCCTCAGGAAAAGAGGTACGGATGTAAAGACAAGCACAGATAAGAATACAACATAGTATTA
This sequence comes from Pempheris klunzingeri, assembly GCF_042242105.1. Classification (NCBI taxonomy): domain Eukaryota; kingdom Metazoa; phylum Chordata; class Actinopteri; order Acropomatiformes; family Pempheridae; genus Pempheris; species Pempheris klunzingeri. The sequence goes on along the minus strand of NC_092019.1, from coordinate 19,480,157 downwards.
CCGGATCTATTTTACCTAGCATGCAATTTACAAGAATCACTTAGTAAACAGGTGTAATTGCTACTTTCCTAGAAGGGACTGCACAAGTATAGAAACAGTATTCCAAACAAACAAAGCTATCATTAAAAGTTTTTTCTTTCGGGTCAATTTGTGAAGTTTGAGGCATGATATTTCTTAACATCTTAAAATCTTCTTGGTAGGCTGGTATGTTAAACTTTAAATGTAGTAAAAAAAAAAAAAAAAAACAGGGAGAGCAACAGCTCGAGGGGTAGTGGAAAGTAATATCTTATTCTAATATTTCATATTGATGCGATATAGTTGAAAAGAAAACTCCATATGAAGCAGCTTTAAAGAAACATACAGAGGGAATACAGCCATATAATTGAAATATTACATCAAATGAAGTGATAGAATGGGATAAAACATTCATGATCCCTCTGAAAAAATGAATCATTTCAGAAGCAAACAGTGATGTATGTAAGATTAAAGACGAGACGCATTCAAACTTGCACCACAGACTATTTTTAAGAGCAGATCTGGATGTGTAAAAGAGAGTCACATGTGGGATAAAGCATCACTTGAGTGTGCAAAATGATGGGAACCAGACTTAATAAGACAAAATATGCCACAAATTTAAAAATATTGGCGGAAAATATGTAGAAAAAAAATCATGCTATTATCTCTGTGTCCTCCATCCATTCCTCCTGCCAGTCAGTATCAGTGGAAGGTAACAAGGTGGTGAGCACCGTGACCCTTCAAGCCACAGCCGAGGTCATGAAGGACGGGGTGACCTGCGAGGTCTCCAACGAGCATGGAACAGATAGCAAGGCCTTCCTGGTATCTCTGAAAAGAGGTCAGTGTCAGGAGATGACAGCAGCGATTATGCTACTTTATCTCCTTCGCTCCCTCCTCTCACTTCACGCTTTCTTCACTGCCAGCTTTGGATGTTTAGAGATGTGTTTTGATGATGAGCCTAAAAATTCGATTGGGTGAAAGAAATTGTGTTGGAAACATGGTGAAACTGGTCTTTTTTTAAAAAAAAAACAACTAAATCCTTTCTTCTCTCTGCTCTCCTCTCTTGCAGCAATTGACAACTCGGCCGACAGAGGTAGAGCCTTCTCCCTTCTCCTCCTCCTCTCCTCCCTCCTTCTCTCAGGACTCTTTCTTGTACAGACCCTGTAATTTAGAACCCCCCACCCCTCCCTCCACACGCACCCACCCATCTTTTCTTGCCCCGGCCCCTTCATCACATACACACACACACACTCATACACGTTCACACACACAACTCCCTCCGCTGTACTGTAATCTTGTATATTTGCCCTCTTGCTACCGAGCACTGTGGATATTGTATATTGTTATTCTTCTTCTTCTCTTGTCACCTTTGTATGATGTCTGTCCTATATTTTGTGGATGCTACTACAACTTTTTGTGGCCCCTTGGGGACAATAAAGGATTCTATTCTATTCTATTCCTTCCTTTCCTCTCTTCGTTTCTTCACTGTGGGTCCTTTTTTGTCACCTCTTCTTTCCAACTGCCTTCTAGTTTCTTGCTTTTTCCTCTTGCCGTTTCCACTCGCCGGGGTGCTGTGTGTAGGATCTTGTAACCCTAGCTTTTGTTTGTGTATGCTCTTAGATGTGTATGTGTGTTGTGTTGTGGTTTTTGCTTTGCTATGCTATGGGACTGAGAAACTCTCTTTCTCTCAAAGTGCTGCTCTCTGGAAACCCTGTGCTTAAGTCAGGTCTGTATCGCTAACCCTATTGACATGTGTATGCCGTTCGTCTAGAACTGTAAGTCACTGTGTGTGTATTGATGTCTGTGTGCACACACAGGTAAATGTATTTGTGTTTACAAGAGCTAATGTGTTTGTGTATCCATACTTGTATTTACTGTAGTTGAGAGGACAGATTTAAAATTTAAACAAGGAATTTGGGGTCAAAAGGAAGTTACATTTTATGTTGGTTTTAGGGACTTTGTCGTCCATTATAACTTGAAGTGTAACAATTGTTTTCCTTTTCAATTAGTCAGCTGATTATATACTCATTTAAATGATTAATCATTTGGTCTCTAAAATGTCAGAAAACAGCGAAAAATGCGTGTTACAATCTAATTGTTGTTGTTTTTAAAAAACAGTTAGATGTTGATCCCTAATCACCGCCACATAAAAACAGATCTCCAGATTTTGTTTGATTTAATCTTTAATTCAAGGCAAGGACGTGGCCCTTTTATGTCCTGTGGATCACCCTGCCCTGATGATTCACTAAAACTAAAATTATGAGATTGTTTTGTCAACGAGAAGTTCAATAATCCCACAATGGCTGAATTCTGCTTTTAAGAAATAAGAAACATTTTGGTGAAAATGCTTCAAGTGTGGTATTAGAAAACAATGGACAGCATGGAGGCAAAGGACATTTCCTCCACCTGGTCTTTAAAGCATTAAGTCATGATGGCATGCTTATACCACAGACACTTATCCATCCATCCATCCATCCATCCATTATCTTCCGCTTATCCTTAACCTGTTGCCACCGCGACAGACACTTATCATAGTCAAAGAAAAAAGAAGAGTTATCTTCAAATTTGCATTAATTCTTTAAGTTTGTTTGCAGGTCATGTAACTCATGTTGAGGTCAGCGTAGCCACTGAAAGAAGTACAACTGTTACCTTGGTTACTGTGAATGCTTCTCTGTTTACCTGAACAATGACTGAGTCACACATTTAAGGGAATAGTTTGATATTTCCTGTAGTCTTGTTGTCATTGAGAGGTTGTCAGGCAACCGCTGGAGACTCCAGGAAGTTACTGCTTCCAAGGAGGCCAAGAAATAGTCCATCACATAATCCCATGTAAATCCATTAAATCAATTAGATATAACCTGTTAATTAGTGAGCTTTAGGGGTGCTGGTCAGCTGATTTTTGCTAGAAACAGACTAGACAGGCTCCAGCTTTATATTTAACGCACAGATATGAGAGCGCTATCGATATCCTCATCTAGCTCTTGGCACAAAAGCAAACAGCGTATTTGATTGGCGCACCAGCGAGCCAATCAGAAACAACATTGGCATCAATACTGGCTAACACATGCTAAATACATAATAATGTTGTAGTCCATGTAGAACGTTAACGTAGTGTCATGTCCTCACAAGTATAGTAATACAAGTGTAGGTGGATGGGTGAGTATGTTCAGTGTTGTTTTCTGCCTCTGGTCAGCTGTCTACTATTATTATCTGTGAGTATACAGGCCCCATTTTTGGGTCCCATCACTTTTCAATCATTGCATTCAAAAGTTAAACTAACCCCACATCCAACTCCCCACCCCTCCGCTCCTTTTCCTCTCCACCCACCCATCCATCCATCCATCCATCCATCTATCTATTGTCTTCATCTGGACCCCACCTGTCCCTCTCCTCTCCCTCACTCTCTCCATGCTCCCCTCCCCTCCTTTGGAACCCCAAATAAAATTATTTTCCTGACTCCCTCTCTTCTAACTCACGAATCAAACACCCCCATCCCCACCTGCACCCCTTATAATGCCCCTCTGCCTACAACTGCCCCCCTCAAATCAAACACTCGCAACCCCCCCCCCCCACCAAACACCTACCTCCCACCTCTGTCTTCCCTCCACCATCCCACCAACCCTCCACCCCACCATCCGCCCCTCCATGTGTCACTCTATTGCGGTGCTGTAGCTGACAAGCAGCAGGGAGGCTCCAGCGGGGTGGTGATAGCCGTGGTGGTGTGTGTTCTGCTGCTTCTGCTGCTGGTGGCCCTCATCTACTTCCTGAACAAGAAGAGCAAGCTGCCATGCAGCAAGAAGGACAAGAAGGAAGTGTGAGTAGATGGGAAGGAGGAGGGGATTAACTCTTCAGAGTCTTGGACCGCCCGCCGGCGTCAAAGACACAAACACAAAGAAAGCAAGCTAAACAGTTTTAATGGGAAAGACAAAGGTAAAATGAAAAGTTGTAAAAAAACGGCCATTTTACCCCAAGACTCTGGAGGGTTAATGTTGGCATCGATTACTTCATGTGACTCAATAAACACTTAAGTTAAACTAAACTGTGGTGCTTTTTGTACGGATTTTCTTTGTTAAAAAGAAAACACAAACACAAACAGAAAAACTCATGAAAATAAATTTTAAAAAATGAAAAATAAATCAGTGAATAAATTAGATAAATAGATGGAGAAGTACATTCAATAGGAATACAAGTCCTGGGAAATTAAGACTTAACTGGGAATAGAAATGCCCATATTTCCACAAGTGTCATTATAACAGAGCAGCTTCCTTTAACATTCTGCCAATAGTCTTGATTGCTTCTCTCCTTTGCGTTATGTCAAACGCTATTAGTAATGCTTAATTGGTTGCTAAATAGCTGATCATGAAAAATAAGCCATTTTGTTATTCAGTTTGTGCAGTATGAAAAAGAAACATCCTCAGGCTCCTGAGGAAAATTTGTGTGAAGTTGATCCATTTATGACACTAAACTCAAAATCTGATTTTGTCAGTTCCCATTTTATCGTCTTTTGTGCGTGGTTTGAAGGTTTTCACATCAGTATGCAGAATACAGTCACTTTGGTAGTCTCTATCAGACAGTTACCCTCAAAAAGACATTGCTTTGATTTTTGCTGTCTTTTTAGTCATCTTAACTAATCATCAAAGCAGTTTTATCTTAGATTTGTAAATCTTAAATAGTGACGTTGCAGTATACCCCATTCACTACAGAAGAACTGGGAGAATTGGTAACAAAGTGGTAGAAGTCACTGGCCTCTAAGGCAGTCCAGGGTTCTTCTGTATGTCAGAAACATTGCGTAGAAGTGCCTACAGCAATTGACATGCTTGAGTCTGGATCCATTAGCTGTACAAGATGAATACTCATGGCAGGGCAGATCATTCAGTTTTCTTACATCTTTTTCTTTTCTTTTCTCTCCTACGCTCTCTGCAGGGCCAGCGGCGAGGTGAACAACGACATCGTGGTGGAGATGAAGACGGACAAGTTGAACGAAGAGGCTGGTCTCCTCAACAAGAGACCGCCCACAGAACAGGTCAGGCTAATGGGCACCAGGCATCAAAGCGTTAAAGGGTCACAGCTCTGGGCTTTGGTCAATTGTGAGCTCAAACTGATAATCATCACAGAGCAAAACAACAATTTATTTATATTGTTTTGTCTTTGTTTGACTTACTCAATGGTTACTTGCTTCTGCATTCATGAATGTGGTTCATGATGCTACAGTCTGATGGTATGCAGGGACGAGTCAAGGACAGTGGAGTGGATCAAAACAAAGCCATTCCTGATCTGAAAAGGCTTCTCCCATAAAAATAGTTTCCACTTAGTCATTTTTTCCCCATTTAGTCACTGTTTGTGGCCTGGGGCTGTATTACATAAACTTCCTAACTTGCAGATCCTACCCTGTCTTATCTGTAACCATGGTAATAAGGGTCAGGACCTGATTAAGGGGAAAAAAAGCAATTACAGATGAACATAATTCTTAAATAAATGTTCCTCTCCTAACTTAAGATAGGAAAAGTGTACTACACAAGCATCCTGACTTCCCAAAATCTTAACTAAACTATCCTAATTTTAGGATTTTACTGCAAAGCTGTCCTAATTTTCACTTATCCAACAGGCAGTGTTAGCTAACTTGTTTAATGCGTACAGCATTAAACAAATGCAATTAGATCCTGCAGTTAGCTGTGCAACTACGACGAGCTTTGGAGAGGCCAACCCTGCGATATCAGGCTCCGTTGGGTGTGGTGCACTGACGTGAAGGTTGTTTTGCAAAAGGATATTTTCAAAGTAAAGTGACTGAAATTGCGATGGCATTGTGATGCTCCGTTTTTTGTATGTTTCATGTATCTTTTAGTGCGGTTCAATGAGACTGGCTAAGGGTACCGTACTGTGGTTGCTATTCGGGACTTCCTAACCTGCGAAAAGATAGAAGAAATAAGATAAAATGAGATTCCTAAAGTCAGTTAGGATTTGCTTCTGCAATACCAAATTGGGAAAAATCCTATCTTAGACTCTTCCTATCTTAAGACTTAAGATAAGTAGTTTCTGTAATACAGCCCCAGGCCTGTGAAATGCAGACTCTCATCACAGAAGACAAAAAGAAAAAAGGGATTTTCTAAAGACTTTAGTCATGTTCAGATTTCATGCAGCAGGGGAATCACTTCAACTCGGCTTTAAAACTTTGCTAAACAAAGTACATTTTGCTCATTTGGAGATGGAGAAGCAAGACATAGTAACTTAAAGCCAGTATAGTCAACAGTCCTCTTTGGATTGATTGCAGCACCACGAGACTTACAATGATCATGTAGACATAAACTAGCCAACAAAGATCCTTTATAGCAGATGCAATCAGTCTGGCATAAAATCAAGCTTTACAGTCAGCAGAAATATTTTCAGAAACCCTTGTCATGCTGATTTCATGCTACAGTCAGTTTTAGTTCAAAGAGAGCAGCTTTGAGGAAGCTGTCCCGGCAGCCCAAATGACAGAGTGTGACAGCTGTACGGAGTCATCTGAAAATGTCATCACAAATTTGAAACATTTCATTATGAAATTTATGGTAGTGGCATATTTGACATGAACGCAAAAGCCAGTTGAAGCGAGCCTTATTTTATGTGGTTTTTGAAACTACAGACAGCAAACCGTGTGACATTTCAGCATTGCAGAGAGATTGCCGACACACTTTGCTTTGCTTTTGAAATGGATATGACAAGAAGATGTAAAAGTCGGTCTCTCCATATGCAATTAAGTGATGCTTCATTCCTGAGATGTCATTAAAGAAATATTACCCTGTAAGCTATCTTCTGAAGGGCTGCAGCCCAGCCGTGGACAGAGTTAATTTTATTCTGAAATATAAATCTTGGCCTGTTCATTTTAAAACAGATTTATTTAGGAGTACATCTTGAAATACCAAGTGCACAAATAAACTGTTGTGGTAGCTCTATATTTTCTACATATACCCTTGTTGTCAGCGCCTAAATAAGGCACATATTTATTTTTTCTAAGTTGTTATTGGAAATTTTGGAAAGTCATAAATCATTATAAGCATATATGCATCTATAATGATCAGCCATATTTATATTGTGTGTTTTTCTCTCCTTCTTTTTGACAGTGATGAAACAAGACAATGAAAGTGTTCAACAGAGGGATGAAGGGAAGGAGGAGAACAGTTATGAAGACAACAGGGCTAATTTTTATTTTCTACACTAGACTGAGGGGGACAAGAGGTGGAACATGGATACTGGTTTGTTTCGGGGACCTCGGGAGGCACACCATGTGCAGCATTGGTTATGTTTTATAACCTGGAGTAGAACTTTTGGATGGAGCTTTTGTTTTTTTTTTTGTTTTTTTTTTGCCCTTAAAGAACTCCATCCATCTATGCTGCCGCAGGTTTAAAACCACACACGTGCTAAATTATAATGTGACATCACTGGATGACATTATTATCACGGCTTCTTTTGATTCTAACTCCTTATTCGCCAATCACGACTTTGGTCGACTCCTCTGCAGAATAGAGCTGCACGGTGAGGCGTGGCCGACACAATCCAAACACTCTGGCAGAATCTTTCTTATCTTCCCCAAATTAAACACAAAATGCCATTTAAGCCACTCTGTGTTTCTGGAGTGTGTGTCTGCATGCAAGTGTAACACAGAACATCTATTCTGTCTTGGAGTCTGCACTTAAATTCTGTGCTCGCTGCTGGGTATATTGGGAAGAAATTATCACAGGCTGTCATTCCGTTTAATTCACCTCAATAACAAGTGATGATTTACGCTCACAACATTTAATCCCTAAGCACACTGTTTGGCACGCATTGCTGTAACATTTCCGCTCAAAGAAGGTTGTGTTTGCTTTCGTGCTGTTTGTTTAATTGCGTTTTTGCCACCTGTGAACTTTTATGTACCCCCCCCCCCCCCCCCCCCCCAAAATCTCCCTAATTAGCTTTCCATAGAAACATCCAGCATTTAATAAAGCCAATCCTTTCTCTAAAATTGCTTGCTTTTTAAAATCCAGCTAAAAAGCCACCAAGCAAGCAAGCTATTAGGTTGTACAAATTTATTCTTGCCATTTCCAGCATACGTGTATATTATGTTAGTACATGAGTTGCTCACTTGTTTTTCTTTGCTGTTGTGTTTTCTCTGTAAATTCAAATACGCTGTCTATCAAGCAGGAGGTGTACTGTGTGCGTGTGATGTGGAGCTCTGTGGTTACTAAGCTGCTGGCCTGTGACTGTAATTGCTACCATTTCTTACTGAGTCCTTTACAGCCTTTCGGTTCTCTACTCTGGGACAAAAAATGTTCTCACAAGCATAGCGCGCAGCAGTTCCGCTCAGAGAGCCCAATTATCATCACCTTTCACTGTAAAATTGGTGGAATTTGGTGAAATGGTTGACAATCTCAAACTGTGGCTGCGCTGCGTTGTCATTTTTCTATGACAACACAGTGGGACTTTCAGGCACTGCGGCGCAGTAGTCACAGATTCACCTGTCAGGAGAAATCACTGGCACCGGTTCACTCCAGTTTGAGACAAGCGGGGAAGGGAAAGGGAGGTGTGGGAGGGACTGGGGTTGTTGCAGAAGTATGTTATGTACCTTTTGATTTTACCAAATGAAAGTTCTGAGTGTCACAGCAGGAATGTTTCTGTGTTTAGGTACGCAATACTGGTATTTCTGTTTGTCCCCTACACTGTCGGCAGGCCAGAGAGGTTTGATAGCGGGTTGACGTGCCCTTTTACTTTGTTGTACACTGGAACCAATGGCCTTGATTTATTTTCTTTAGAAAGGTCACCTCAAACCACTATGTCCGCCCACAAGGCTCATTTTATTTTTCAATGTCTGTCTACTGATCTTGCCATATTGACTGTTAGCCAACCTGTGGTGGCAGGGGAAGATAGACAAGTAAACTTACAGCATCGTTTTTTTTATTTTAATGTTTTATATAAAAATATTGTGGTATAAAAATTGTTTTCTAGACAGGGGATTCTTAATTTTGGAACTACTGAGTTTTCATTTTACCCATGCTTTTCCACTTGCTCTGAGAGAAAAAAGAGAAATGTTTTTGTTCTTTTTGTTTTTTTAATTTAGGGTTCTTTTTTTATTCAATATTCTCAGTGCTTTACTTCTCTTTCTCTCTGTACTGTATACTGTATATTTTGTGCTACACTGTTGTGACCTCTGTGGTGTGTTGATGTATCTTTTTATTTTGTTCCAGCTGTGTAGAATTTATAATGAAACAAAAAAAAACTCAAGAAAACCAATCACAACTCTACATTCATTGTGTTTTCATTCCCATCTCTGCAACAGGCAATTTACAAAAGATCTTTAGCAATTTCTTAGCAAGAACACTGTTATTTCTTATCATTATCACAAATGGGACTAAATTTGTTGTGAAACTCACCGTGTGGGCCTTTTTTTTAGACACACAAAGCTGTGAAGAAAGTGTGTCTGGTCGTGTGAAACCCTTGCACACCACGGAAAATCATCTCAGATTTTCACACTCCAAACCAAAAATGAAGGCCTATCAGAAATCAAATTGCTTTTGATGTAATTCATTCGTGTGTGTTTTTTTCTTACATCTCCAAGAAGATGACATCTAAATTGATTCCTAGCTTGCACCAAAGTTTAATCTCTTTGATATAACCAGCGTTATGTAAATTCCCCCTCACATTGATTGATCCCATGATTTGTTTTGACAGAACAGAAAAATTGAGGAAACTCATGTTTTGCATTGATAACTGCTAGAGGGATGGGCTCACCGCCAACTTCATGCAGTGTTTTCTCTCCTCGCTTTCATTTTTCCAAATGAACTGAAATGAATCCATCAATCACCAGCAAACTGCCGTGCGGCTTTCTGCATAGATCAGTATCAGTAAGTTGGACTTTAATCAATAGCAGCCATAATCTTAATTGGCTATTTGAAAAATCCATCAATGAAAACCAAACGCTGATCAAGAGATGGGGTGAAAGAATTCCTATTTCATTCTCAGTAAAAATCTTCAGTAAAAATCTCCCCTTCCTAACCTTAAGCTTACATAACAGGGTGTTCTAACCTTGTACCACTTCATGACCATTTAGCTCACCACCATGCATACACTTAGGCTGTCTGGTTACAGGCCTATCAGCATCATTGTCCTGACACACACCCCTCTCTGCTCTGCTGGCTCTCCATTAGGAAATGAAAAGTCTCCCATCAATGTGACCTGGAGAAATCGACCTGTGCTCTGAATGCAAAGCAGCAAAGACAGAGGCGAGCTGTATGGGCGGATACAGGGAATTTATGGGAAATGTAAATAACAGTGCCAGTGTCATACCATGCTGACCTGATGATGGTGACGATACAGGTCAGCATTTTCAGTGTTTCAGACTCAAAAACCTGCAATCAAACCTTCAGACATTTGCTGTTTCATATAAAAAAGCTGAATCGCAACTCAAAATATCACACGCACACGAAAAGGAAAAATAATCAATAGTGGGCAAGTCCAACAAGCCTAGAAAAGCTGCAATATCAAATGTTGCATATTTAAAGAGAGACTATATATACTTACTTTAGAGATTGCTCAACATCATAAGTAAGTAGTTACATTAGTTTTTACTGTCATTGCTCACATGAAGTGTAGAATTAGAGAACAAGACATTGTTGTTTTACCATGGATGTATAATAAGAACTAGACCGCTCAGCTTTGCATTGAATTATTCCCATTGGCCGCCTACGGTATCGCAACAAAAACTGTTGGCAGGACACCTCCAGCTATAAACATGGTCAGTTATTAATCAAGACATAGAGGTTTAGTCTTTGTAAAATGTTTGCCATTTCTTCTCGTCACTGACATTTTTCTTTTTTTTTTTGAGACTAGCTGCCCCCGCGCCCAGCTAATGGTCCACTGAAGTCACAGAGACCAAACTGATATCAAGCCTCCATTAAACTCCCAGCAGGACTGCCAAACTAGCCGACCCTGCGAAATGTTGAAGTTATGGGGCTTGACAGGGATTAGTGACTGTGTTGTAATGACTAACTTTCAAGATGTTATTCCTCATACTGGGGTAGCATGGCGGTGCAGTGGTTTGCACTGTTGCCTCGCAGCCAGAATGTTCTCACTGTGCTTGCGTGGGCTCTTTCCAGGTACCCCAGCTTCCTTCCACTGTCCAAACACATGCAGACAAGCAGATAAATGTGGTAAGATGGCCAGAAAACAAGTGGCAGCCAAAACAGTGGAGGAGGGGGGATTGGCCAAAAACGCTGACCCCGGGGTCAAGGAAATGGCCGTTTTGGGAGCGGACGCAAAGTTGCCTCCTTTTTTCCAAATCCACCTCCAGACCTGTTGGAAACCAGTTACTAATCACTTTTAATGTGGTAAGTCGGCCACAAAACAAGTGGCAGCCAAAACAGTGGAGGAGGGGGGATATGCCAAAAACGCTGACCCAGGGGTCAAGGAAATGGCCGTTTAGGGAGCAGACGTAAAACTGCCTCTTTTTTGCCTGATCCACCTCCAGACCTGTTGGGAAACAGTTACTGATCACTTTTAATGTGGTAAGTCGGCCAGAAAACAAGTGGCAGCCAAAACAGTGGAGGAGGGGGGATTGGCCAAAAACGCTGACCCCGGGGTCAAGGAAATGGCCGTTTTGGGAGCGGACGCAAAACTGCCTCTTTTTTGCCTGATCCACCTCCAGACCTGTTGGGAAACAGTTACTGATCACTTTTAATGTGGTAAGTCGGCCAGAAAACAAGTGGCAGCCAAAACAGTGGAGGAGGGGGGATTGGCCAAAAACGCTGACCCCGGGGTCAAGGAAATTCACGTTTTGGGAGCCGACACAAAACTGCCTCTTTTTTGCCTGATCCACCTCCAAACCTGTTGGAAACCAGTTACTGATCACTTTTAATGTGGTAAATCGGCCAGAAAACAACTGGCAGCCAAAACAGTGGGATTGGACAAAAACGATGACCGCGGGGTCAAGGAAATTCCCGTTTTGGGAGCCGACACAAAACTGCCTCTTTTTTGCCTGATCCACCTCCAAACCTGTTGGAAACCAGTTACTGATCATTTTTAATGTGGTAAATCGGCCAGAAAACAACTGGCAGCCAAAACAGTGGGATTGGACAAAAACGATGACCGCGGGGTCAAGGAAATTCCCGTTTTGGGAGCCGACACAAAACTGCCTCTTTTTTGCCTGATCCACCTCCAAACCTGTTGGAAACCAGTTACTGATCACTTTTAATGTGGTAAATCGGCCAGAAAACAACTGGCAGCCAAAACAGGGGGATTGGACAAAAACGATGACCGCTGGGTCAAGGAAATTCCCGTTTTGGGAGCCGACACAAAACTGCCTCTTTTTTGCCTGATCCACCTCCAAACCTGTTGGAAACCAGTTACTGATCACTTTTAATGTGGTAAATCGGCCAGAAAACAACTGGCAGCCAAAACAGTGGAGGAGGGGGAATTGGACAAAAACGATGACCGCGGGGTCAAGGAAATTCCCGTTTTGGGAGCCGACACAAAACTGCCTCTTTTTTGCCTGATCCACCTCCAGACCTGTTGGGAAACAGTTACTGATCACTTTTAATGTGGTAAGTCGGCCAGAAAACAAGTGGCAGCCAAAACAGTGGAGGAGGGGGGATTGGCCAAAAACGCTGACCCCGGGGTCAAGGAAATTCCCGTTTTGGGAGCCGACACAAAACTGCCTCTTTTTTGCCTGATCCACCTCCAAACCTGTTGGAAACCAGTTACTGATCACTTTTAATGTGGTAAGTCGGCCAGAAAACAAGTGGCAGCCAAAACAGTGGAGGAGGGGGGATTGGCCAAAAACGCTGACCCCGGGGTCAAGAAAATGGCCGTTTTGGGAGCGGACGCAAAACTGCCTCTTTTTTGCCTGATCCACCTCCAGACCTGTTGGAAACCAGTTACTGATCACTTTTAATGTGGTAAGTCAGCCAGAAAACAAGTGGCAGCCAAAACAGTGGGATTGGACAAAAACGATGACCGCGGGGTCAAGGAAATTCCCGTTTTGGGAGCCGACACAAAACTGCCTCTTTTTTGCCTGATCCACCTCCAGACCTGTTGGGAAACAGTTACTGATCACTTTTAATGTGGTAAGTCGGCCAGAAAACAAGTGGCAGCCAAAACAGTGGAGGAGGGGGGATTGGCCAAAAACGCTGACCCCGGGGTCAAGGAAATTCCCGTTTTGGGAGCCGACACAAAACTGCCTCTTTTTTGCCTGATCCACCTCCAAACCTGTTGGAAACCAGTTACTGATCACTTTTAATGTGGTAAGTCGGCCAGAAAACAAGTGGCAGCCAAAACAGTGGAGGAGGGGGGATTGGCCAAAAACGCTGACCCCGGGGTCAAGAAAATGGCCGTTTTGGGAGCGGACGCAAAACTGCCTCTTTTTTGCCTGATCCACCTCCAGACCTGTTGGGAAACAGTTACTGATCACTTTTAATGTGGTAAGTCGGCCAGAAAACAAGTGGCAGCCAAAACAGTGGAGGAGGGGGGATTGGCCAAAAACGCTGACCCCGGGGTCAAGGAAATTCCCGTTTTGGGAGCCGACACAAAACTGCCTCTTTTTTGCCTGATCCACCTCCAAACCTGTTGGAAACCAGTTACTGATCACTTTTAATGTGGTAAATCGGCCAGAAAACAACTGGCAGCCAAAACAGTGGGATTGGACAAAAACGATGACCGCGGGGTCAAGGAAATTCCCGTTTTGGGAGCCGACACAAAACTGCCTCTTTTTTGCCTGATCCACCTCCAAACCTGTTGGAAACCAGTTACTGATCACTTTTAATGTGGTAAATCGGCCAGAAAACAACTGGCAGCCAAAACAGTGGAGGAGGGGGAATTGGACAAAAACGATGACCGCGGGGTCAAGGAAATTCCCGTTTTGGGAGCCGACACAAAACTGCCTCTTTTTTGCCTGATCCACCTCCAGACCTGTTGGGAAACAGTTACTGATCACTTTTAATGTGGTAAGTCGGCCAGAAAACAAGTGGCAGCCAAAACAGTGGAGGAGGGGGGATTGGCCAAAAACGCTGACCCCGGGGTCAAGGAAATTCCCGTTTTGGGAGCCGACACAAAACTGCCTCTTTTTTGCCTGATCCACCTCCAAACCTGTTGGAAACCAGTTACTGATCACTTTTAATGTGGTAAGTCGGCCAGAAAACAAGTGGCAGCCAAAAAAGTGGGATTGGACAAAAACGATGATTGCGGGGTCAAGGAAATTCCCGTTTTGGGAGCCGACACAAAACTGCCTCTTTTTTGCCTGATCCACCTCCAAACCTGTTGGAAAACAGTTACTGATCACTTTTAATGTGGTAAGTCGGCCAGAAAACAACTGGCAGCCAAAACAGTGGAGGAGGGGGAATTGGACAAAAACGATGACCGCGGGGTCAAGGAAATTCCCGTTTTGGGAGCCGACACAAAACTGCCTCTTTTTTGCCTGATCCACCTCCAGACCTGTTGGGAAACAGTTACTGATCACTTTTAATGTGGTAAGTCGGCCAGAAAACAAGTGGCAGCCAAAACAGTGGAGGAGGGGGGATTGGCCAAAAACGCTGACCCCGGGGTCAAGAAAATGGCCGTTTTGGGAGCGGACGCAAAACTGCCTCTTTTTTGCCTGATCCACCTCCAAACCTGTTGGAAACCAGTTACTGATCACTTTTAATGTGGTAAGTCGGCCAGAAAACAAGTGGCAGCCAAAACAGTGGAGGAGGGGGGATTGGCCAAAAACGCTGACCCCGGGGTCAAGAAAATGGCCGTTTTGGGAGCGGACGCAAAACTGCCTCTTTTTTGCCTGATCCACCTCCAAACCTGTTGGAAACCAGTTACTGATCACTTTTAATGTGGTAAGTCGGCCAGAAAACAAGTGGCAGCCAAAACAGTGGAGGAGGGGGGATTGGCCAAAAACGCTGAAGAAAATGGCCGTTTTGGGAGCGGACGCAAAACTGCCTCTTTTTTGCCTGATCCACCTCCAGACCTGTTGGGAAACAGTTACTGATCACTTTTAATGTGGTAAGTCGGCCAGAAAACAAGTGGCAGCCAAAACAGTGGAGGAGGGGGGATTGGCCAAAAACGATGACCCCGGGGTCAAGGAAATTCCCATTTTGGGAGCCGACACAAAACTGCCTCTTTTTTGCCTGATCCACCTCCAAACCTGTTGGAAACCAGTTACTGATCACTTTTAATGTGGTAAATCGGCCAGAAAACAACTGGCAGCCAAAACAGTGGGATTGGACAAAAACGATGACCGCGGGGTCAAGGAAATTCCCGTTTTGGGAGCCGACACAAAACTGCCTCTTTTTTGCCTGATCCACCTCCAAACCTGTTGGAAAACAGTTACTGATCACTTTTAATGTGGTAAATCGGCCAGAAAACAACTGGCAGCCAAAACAGTGGGATTGGACAAAAACGATGACCGCGGGGTCAAGGAAATTCCCGTTTTGGGAGCCGACACAAAACTGCCTCTTTTTTGCCTGATCCACCTCCAAAACAACTGGCAGCCAAAACAGTGGGATTGGACAAAAACGATGACCGCGGGGTCAAGGAAATTCCCGTTTTGGGAGCCGACACAAAACTGCCTCTTTTTTGCCTGATCCACCTCCAGACCTGTTGGGAAACAGTTACTGATCACTTTTAATGTGGTAAATCGGCCAGAAAACAAGTGGCAGCCAAAACAGTGGAGGAGGGGGGATTGGCCAAAAACGCTGACCCCGGGGTCAAGGAAATTCCCGTTTTGGGAGCCGACACAAAACTGCCTCTTTTTTGCCTGATCCACCTCCAAACCTGTTGGAAACCAGTTACTGATCACTTTTAATGTGGTAAGTCGGCCAGAAAACAAGTGGCAGCCAAAACAGTGGAGGAGGGGGGATTGGCCAAAAACGCTGACCCCGGGGTCAAGAAAATTCCCGTTTTGGGAGCGGACGCAAAACTGCCTCTTTTTTGCCTGATCCACCTCCAGACCTGTTGGGAAACAGTTACTGATCACTTTTAATGTGGTAAGTCGGCCAGAAAACAAGTGGCAGCCAAAACAGTGGGATTGGACAAAAACGATGACCGCGGGGTCAAGGAAATTCCCGTTTTGGGAGCCGACACAAAACTGCCTCTTTTTTGCCTGATCCACCTCCAAACCTGTTGGGAAACAGTTACTGATCACTTTTAATGTGGTAAGTCGGCCAGAAAACAAGTGGCAGCCAAAACAGTGGAGGAGGGGGGATATGCCAAAAACGCTGACCCCGGGGTCAAGAAAATGGCCGTTTTGGGAGCGGACGCAAAACTGCCTCTTTTTTGCCTGATCCACCTCCAGACCTGTTGGGAAACAGTTACTGATCACTTTTAATGTGGTAAGTCGGCCAGAAAACAAGTGGCAGCCAAAAAAGTGGGATTGGACAAAAACGATGACCGCGGGGTCAAGGAAATTCCCGTTTTGGGAGCCGACACAAAACTGCCTCTTTTTTGCCTGATCCACCTCCAAACCTGTTGGAAACCAGTTACTGATCACTTTTAATGTGGTAAATCGGCCAGAAAACAACTGGCAGCCAAAACAGTGGGATTGGACAAAAACGATGACCGCGGGGTCAAGGAAATTCCCGTTTTGGGAGCCGACACAAAACTGCCTCTTTTTTGCCTGATCCACCTCCAAACCTGTTGGAAACCAGTTACTGATCACTTTTAATGTGGTAAATCGGCCAGAAAACAACTGGCAGCCAAAACAGTGGAGGAGGGGGAATTGGACAAAAACGATGACCGCGGGGTCAAGGAAATTCCTGTTTTGGGAGCCGACACAAAACTGCCTCTTTTTTGCCTGATCCACCTCCAAACCTGTTGGAAACCAGTTACTGATCACTTTTAATGTGGTAAATCGGCCAGAAAACAACTGGCAGCCAAAACAGTGGGATTGGACAAAAACGATGACCGCGGGGTCAAGAAAATGGCCGTTTTGGGAGCGGACGCAAAACTGCCTCTTTTTTGCCTGATCCACCTCCAGACCTGTTGGAAAACAGTTACTGATCACTTTTAATGTGGTAAATCGGCCAGAAAACAAGTGGCAGCCAAAACAGTGGAGGAGGGGGAATTGGACAAAAACGATGACCGCGCGGTCAAGGAAATTCTCGTTTTGGGAGCCGACACAAAACTGCCTCTTTTTTGCCTGATCCACCTCCAAACCTGTTGGAAAACAGTTACTGATCACTTTTAATGTGGTAAGTCGGCCAGAAAACAAGTGGCAGCCAAAACAGTGGAGGAGGGGGAATTGGACAAAAACGATGACCGCGGGGTCAAGGAAATTCCCGTTTTGGGAGCCGACACAAAACTGCCTCTTTTTTGCCTGATCCACCTCCAGACCTGTTGGGAAACAGTTACTGATCACTTTTAATGTGGTAAGTCGGCCAGAAAACAAGTGGCAGCCAAAAAAGTGGGATTGGACAAAAACGATGACCGCGGGGTCAAGGAAATTCCCGTTTTGGGAGCCGACACAAAACTGCCTCTTTTTTGCCTGATCCACCTCCAAACCTGTTGGGAAACAGTTACTGATCACTTTTAATGTGGTAAGTCGGCCAGAAAACAAGTGGCAGCCAAAACAGTGGAGGAGGGGGGATTGGCCAAAAACGCTGACCCCGGGGTCAAGAAAATGGCCGTTTTGGGAGCGGACGCAAAACTGCCTCTTTTTTGCCTGATCCACCTCCAGACCTGTTGGGAAACAGTTACTGATCACTTTTAATGTGGTAAGTCGGCCAGAAAACAAGTGGCAGCCAAAACAGTGGGATTGGACAAAAACGATGACCGCGGGGTCAAGGAAATTCCCGTTTTGGGAGCCGACACAAATCTGCCTCTTTTTTGCCTGATCCACCTCCAAACCTGTTGGAAACCAGTTACTGATCACTTTTAATGTGGTAAATCGGCCAGAAAACAACTGGCAGCCAAAACAGTGGGATTGGACAAAAACGATGACCGCGGGGTCAAGGAAATTCCCGTTTTGGGAGCCGACACAAAACTGCCTCTTTTTTGCCTGATCCACCTCCGGACCTGTTGGGAAACAGTTACTGATCACTTTTAATGTGGTAAGTCGGCCAGAAAACAAGTGGCAGCCAAAACAGTGGGATTGGACATAAACGATGACCGCGGGGTCAAGGAAATTCCCGTTTTGGGAGCCGACACAAAACTGCCTCTTTTTTGCCTGATCCACCTCCAAACCTGTTGGAAACCAGTTACTGATCACTTTTAATGTGGTAAATCGGCCAGAAAACAACTGGCAGCCAAAACAGTGGAGGAGGGGGAATTGGACAAAAACGATGACCGCGGGGTCAAGGAAATTCCCGTTTTGGGAGCCGACACAAAACTGCCTCTTTTTTGCCTGATCCACCTCCAAACCTGTTGGAAACCAGTTACTGATCACTTTTAATGTGGTAAATCGGCCAGAAAACAAGTGGCAGCCAAAACAGTGGAGGAGGGGGGATTGGCCAAAAACGCTGACCCCGGGGTCAAGGAAATTCCCATTTTGGGAGCCGACACAAAACTGCCTCTTTTTTGCCTGATCCACCTCCAAACCTGTTGGGAAACAGTTACTGATCACTTTTAATGTGGTAAGTCGGCCAGAAAACAAGTGGCAGCCAAAACAGTGGAGGAGGGGGGATTGGCCAAAAACGCTGACCCCGGGGTCAAGAAAATGGCCGTTTTGGGAGCGGATGCAAAACTGCCTCTTTTTTGCCTGATCCACCTCCAGACCTGTTGGGAAACAGTTACTGATCACTTTTAATGTGGTAAGTCGGCCAGAAAACAAGTGGCAGCCAAAAAAGTGGGATTGGACAAAAACGATGACCGCGGGGTCAAGGAAATTCCCGTTTTGGGAGCCGACACAAAACTGCCTCTTTTTTGCCTGATCCACCTCCAAACCTGTTGGGAAACAGTTACTGATCACTTTTAATGTGGTAAGTCGGCCAGAAAACAAGTGGCAGCCAAAACAGTGGAGGAGGGGGGATTGGCCAAAAACGCTGACCCCGGGGTCAAGAAAATGGCCGTTTTGGGAGCCGACACAAATCTGCCTCTTTTTTGCCTGATCCACCTCCAAACCTGTTGGAAACCAGTTACTGATCACTTTTAATGTGGTAAATCGGCCAGAAAACAACTGGCAGCCAAAACAGTGGGATTGGACAAAAACGATGACCGCGGGGTCAAGGAAATTCCCGTTTTGGGAGCCGACACAAAACTGCCTCTTTTTTGCCTGATCCACCTCCGGACCTGTTGGGAAACAGTTACTGATCACTTTTAATGTGGTAAGTCGGCCAGAAAACAAGTGGCAGCCAAAACAGTGGGATTGGACATAAACGATGACCGCGGGGTCAAGGAAATTCCCGTTTTGGGAGCCGACACAAAACTGCCTCTTTTTTGCCTGATCCACCTCCAAACCTGTTGGAAACCAGTTACTGATCACTTTTAATGTGGTAAATCGGCCAGAAAACAACTGGCAGCCAAAACAGTGGAGGAGGGGGAATTGGACAAAAACGATGACCGCGGGGTCAAGGAAATTCCCGTTTTGGGAGCCGACACAAAACTGCCTCTTTTTTGCCTGATCCACCTCCAAACCTGTTGGAAACCAGTTACTGATCACTTTTAATGTGGTAAATCGGCCAGAAAACAAGTGGCAGCCAAAACAGTGGAGGAGGGGGGATTGGCCAAAAACGCTGACCCCGGGGTCAAGGAAATTCCCATTTTGGGAGCCGACACAAAACTGCCTCTTTTTTGCCTGATCCACCTCCAAACCTGTTGGGAAACAGTTACTGATCACTTTTAATGTGGTAAGTCGGCCAGAAAACAAGTGGCAGCCAAAACAGTGGAGGAGGGGGGATTGGCCAAAAACGCTGACCCCGGGGTCAAGAAAATGGCCGTTTTGGGAGCGGATGCAAAACTGCCTCTTTTTTGCCTGATCCACCTCCAGACCTGTTGGGAAACAGTTACTGATCACTTTTAATGTGGTAAGTCGGCCAGAAAACAAGTGGCAGCCAAAAAAGTGGGATTGGACAAAAACGATGACCGCGGGGTCAAGGAAATTCCTGTTTTGGGAGCCGACACAAAACTGCCTCTTTTTTGCCTGATCCACCTCCAAACCTGTTGGGAAACAGTTACTGATCACTTTTAATGTGGTAAGTCGGCCAGAAAACAAGTGGCAGCCAAAACAGTGGAGGAGGGGGGATTGGCCAAAAACGCTGACCCCGGGGTCAAGAAAATGGCCGTTTTGGGAGCGGACGCAAAACTGCCTCTTTTTTGCCTGATCCACCTCCAGACCTGTTGGGAAACAGTTACTGATCACTTTTAATGTGGTAAGTCGGCCAGAAAACAAGTGGCAGCCAAAAAAGTGGGATTGGACAAAAACGATGACCGCGGGGTCAAGGAAATTCCCGTTTTGGGAGCCGACACAAAACTGCCTCTTTTTTGCCTGATCCACCTCCAAACCTGTTGGAAACCAGTTACTGATCACTTTTAATGTGGTAAATCGGCCAGAAAACAACTGGCAGCCAAAACAGTGGGATTGGACAAAAACGATGACCGCGGGGTCAAGGAAATTCCCGTTTTGGGAGCCGACACAAAACTGCCTCTTTTTTGCCTGATCCACCTCCAAACCTGTTGGGAAACAGTTACTGATCACTTTTAATGTGGTAAGTCGGCCAGAAAACAAGTGGCAGCCAAAACAGTGGAGGAGGGGGGATTGGCCAAAAACGCTGACCGCGGGGTCAAGGAAATTCCCGTTTTGGGAGCGGACGCAAAACTGCCTCTTTTTTGCCTGATCCACCTCCAGACCTGTTGGGAAACAGTTACTGATCACTTTTAATGTGGTAAGTCGGCCAGAAAACAAGTGGCAGCCAAAAAAGTGGGATTGGACAAAAACGATGACCGCGGGGTCAAGGAAATTCCCGTTTTGGGAGCCGACACAAAACTGCCTCTTTTTTGCCTGATCCACCTCCAAACCTGTTGGAAACCAGTTACTGATCACTTTTAATGTGGTAAATCGGCCAGAAAACAACTGGCAGCCAAAACAGTGGAGGAGGGGGAATTGGACAAAAACGATGACCGCGGGGTCAAGGAAATTCCTGTTTTGGGAGCCGACACAAAACTGCCTCTTTTTTGCCTGATCCACCTCCAAACCTGTTGGAAACCAGTTACTGATCACTTTTAATGTGGTAAATCGGCCAGAAAACAACTGGCAGCCAAAACAGTGGGATTGGACAAAAACGATGACCGCGGGGTCAAGGAAATTCCCGTTTTGGGAGCCGACACAAAACTGCCTCTTTTTTGCCTGATCCACCTCCAAACCTGTTGGAAAACAGTTACTGATCACTTTTAATGTGGTAAATCGGCCAGAAAAGAAGTGGCAGCCAAAACAGTGGAGGAGGGGGAATTGGACAAAAACGATGACCGCGGGGTCAAGGAAATTCCCGTTTTGGGAGCCGACACAAAACTGCCTCTTTTTTGCCTGATCCACCTCCAGACCTGTTGGGAAACAGTTACTGATCACTTTTAATGTGGTAAGTCGGCCAGAAAACAAGTGGCAGCCAAAACAGTGGAGGAGGGGGGATTGGCCAAAAACGCTGACCCCGGGGTCAAGGAAATTCCCGTTTTGGGAGCCGACACAAAACTGCCTCTTTTTTGCCTGATCCACCTCCAAACCTGTTGGAAACCAGTTACTGATCACTTTTAATGTGGTAAGTCGGCCAGAAAACAAGTGGCAGCCAAAACAGTGGAGGAGGGGGGATTGGCCAAAAACGCTGACCCCGGGGTCAAGAAAATGGCCGTTTTGGGAGCGGACGCAAAACTGCCTCTTTTTTGCCTGATCCACCTCCAAACCTGTTGGAAACCAGTTACTGATCACTTTTAATGTGGTAAATCGGCCAGAAAACAACTGGCAGCCAAAACAGTGGAGGAGGGGGAATTGGACAAAAACGATGACCGCGGGGTCAAGGAAATTCCTGTTTTGGGAGCCGACACAAAACTGCCTCTTTTTTGCCTGATCCACCTCCAAACCTGTTGGAAACCAGTTACTGATCACTTTTAATGTGGTAAGTCGGCCAGAAAACAAGTGGCAGCCAAAACAGTGGAGGAGGGGGGATTGGCCAAAAACGCTGACCCAGGGGTCAAGAAAATGGCCGTTTTGGGAGCGGACTCAAAACTGCCTCTTTTTTGCCTGATCCACCTCCAGACCTGTTGGGAAACAGTTACTGATCACTTTTAATGTGGTAAGTCGGCCAGAAAACAAGTGGCAGCCAAAACAGTGGGATTGGACAAAAACGATGACCGCGGGGTCAAGGAAATTCCCGTTTTGGGAGCCGACACAAAACTGCCTCTTTTTTGCCTGATCCACCTCCAGACCTGTTGGAAACCAGTTACTGATCACTTTTAATGTGGTAAATCGGCCAGAAAACAACTGGCAGCCAAAACAGTGGGATTGGACAAAAACGATGACCGCGGGGTCAAGGAAATTCCCGTTTTGGGAGCCGACACAAAACTGCCTCTTTTTTGCCTGATCCACCTCCAAACCTGTTGGAAACCAGTTACTGATCACTTTTAATGTGGTAAATCGGCCAGAAAACAACTGGCAGCCAAAACAGTGGAGGAGGGGGAATTGGACACAAACGATGACCGCGGGGTCAAGGAAATTCCTGTTTTGGGAGCCGACACAAAACTGCCTCTTTTTTGCCTGATCCACCTCCAAACCTGTTGGAAACCAGTTACTGATCACTTTTAATGTGGTAAATCGGCCAGAAAACAACTGGCAGCCAAAACAGTGGGATTGGACAAAAACGATGACCGCGGGGTCAAGGAAATTCCCGTTTTGGGAGCCGACACAAAACTGCCTCTTTTTTGCCTGATCCACCTCCAGACCTGTTGGGAAACAGTTACTGATCACTTTTAATGTGGTAAGTCGGCCAGAAAACAAGTGGCAGCCAAAACAGTGGAGGAGGGGGGATTGGCCAAAAACGCTGACCCCGGGGTCAAGGAAATTCCCGTTTTGGGAGCCGACACAAAACTGCCTCTTTTTTGCCTGATCCACCTCCAAACCTGTTGGAAACCAGTTACTGATCACTTTTAATGTGGTAAGTCGGCCAGAAAACAAGTGGCAGCCAAAACAGTGGAGGAGGGGGGATTGGCCAAAAACGCTGACCCCGGGGTCAAGAAAATGGCCGTTTTGGGAGCGGACGCAAAACTGCCTCTTTTTTGCCTGATCCACCTCCAGACCTGTTGGGAAACAGTTACTGATCACTTTTAATGTGGTAAGTCGGCCAGAAAACAAGTGGCAGCCAAAACAGTGGGATTGGACAAAAACGATGACCGCGGGGTCAAGGAAATTCCCGTTTTGGGAGCCGACACAAAACTGCCTCTTTTTTGCCTGATCCACCTCCAAACCTGTTGGAAACCAGTTACTGATCACTTTTAATGTGGTAAATTGGCCAGAAAACAACTGGCAGCCAAAACAGTGGGATTGGACAAAAACGATGACCGCGGGGTCAAGGAAATTCCCGTTTTGGGAGCCGACACAGAACTGCCTCTTTTTTGCCTGATCCACCTCCAGACCTGTTGGGAAACAGTTACTGATCACTTTTAATGTGGTAAGTCGGCCAGAAAACAAGTGGCAGCCAAAACAGTGGAGGAGGGGGGATTGGCCAAAAACGCTGACCCCGGGGTCAAGGAAATTCCCGTTTTGGGAGCCGACACAAAACTGCCTCTTTTTTGCCTGATCCACCTCCAAACCTGTTGGAAACCAGTTACTGATCACTTTTAATGTGGTAAGTCGGCCAGAAAACAAGTGGCAGCCAAAACAGTGGAGGAGGGGGGATTGGCCAAAAACGCTGACCCCGGGGTCAAGAAAATGGCCGTTTTGGGAGCGGACGCAAAACTGCCTCTTTTTTGCCTGATCCACCTCCAGACCTGTTGGGAAACAGTTACTGATCACTTTTAATGTGGTAAGTCGGCCAGAAAACAAGTGGCAGCCAAAAAAGTGGGATTGGACAAAAACGATGACCGCGGGGTCAAGGAAATTCCCGTTTTGGGAGCCGACACAAAACTGCCTCTTTTTTGCCTGATCCACCTCCAAACCTGTTGGAAAACAGTTACTGATCACTTTTAATGTGGTAAATCGGCCAGAAAACATCTGGCAGCCAAAACAGTGGAGGAGGGGGAATTGGACAAAAACGATGACCGCGGGGTCAAGGAAATTCCCGTTTTGGGAGCCGACACAAAACTGCCTCTTTTTTGCCTGATCCACCTCCAAACCTGTTGGAAAACAGTTACTGATCACTTTTAATGTGGTAAATCGGCCAGAAAACAACTGGCAGCCAAAACAGTGGAGGAGGGGGAATTGGACAAAAACGATGACCGCGGGGTCAAGGAAATTCCCGTTTTGGGAGCCGACACAAAACTGCCTCTTTTTTGCCTGATCCACCTCCAAACCTGTTGGAAACCAGTTACTGATCACTTTTAATGTGGTAAATCGGCCAGAAAACAACTGGCAGCCAAAACAGTGGGATTGGACAAAAACGATGACCGCGGGGTCAAGGAAATTCCCGTTTTGGGAGCCGACACAAAACTGCCTCTTTTTTGCCTGATCCACCTCCAAACCTGTTGGAAACCAGTTACTGATCACTTTTAATGTGGTAAATCGGCCAGAAAACAACTGGCAGCCAAAACAGTGGAGGAGGGGGAATTGGACACAAACGATGACCGCGGGGTCAAGGAAATTCCTGTTTTGGGAGCCGACACAAAACTGCCTCTTTTTTGCCTGATCCACCTCCAAACCTGTTGGAAACCAGTTACTGATCACTTTTAATGTGGTAAATCGGCCAGAAAACAACTGGCAGCCAAAACAGTGGGATTGGACAAAAACGATGACCGCGGGGTCAAGGAAATTCCCGTTTTGGGAGCCGACACAAAACTGCCTCTTTTTTGCCTGATCCACCTCCAAACCTGTTGGAAACCAGTTACTGATCACTTTTAATGTGGTAAGTCGGCCAGAAAACAAGTGGCAGCCAAAACAGTGGAGGAGGGGGGATTGGCCAAAAACGCTGACCCCGGGGTCAAGAAAATGGCCGTTTTGGGAGCGGACGCAAAACTGCCTCTTTTTTGCCTGATCCACCTCCAGACCTGTTGGGAAACAGTTACTGATCACTTTTAATGTGGTAAGTCGGCCAGAAAACAAGTGGCAGCCAAAAAAGTGGGATTGGACAAAAACGATGACCGCGGGGTCAAGGAAATTCCCGTTTTGGGAGCCGACACAAAACTGCCTCTTTTTTGCCTGATCCACCTCCAAACCTGTTGGAAACCAGTTACTGATCACTTTTAATGTGGTAAATCGGCCAGAAAACAACTGGCAGCCAAAACAGTGGGATTGGACAAAAACGATGACCGCGGGGTCAAGGAAATTCCCGTTTTGGGAGCCGACACAGAACTGCCTCTTTTTTGCCTGATCCACCTCCAGACCTGTTGGGAAACAGTTACTGATCACTTTTAATGTGGTAAGTCGGCCAGAAAACAAGTGGCAGCCAAAAAAGTGGGATTGGACAAAAACGATGACCGCGGGGTCAAGGAAATTCCCGTTTTGGGAGCCGACACAAAACTGCCTCTTTTTTGCCTGATCCACCTCCAAACCTGTTGGAAAACAGTTACTGATCACTTTTAATGTGGTAAATCGGCCAGAAAACAACTGGCAGCCAAAACAGTGGAGGAGGGGGAATTGGACAAAAACGATGACCGCGGGGTCAAGGAAATTCCCGTTTTGGGAGCCGACACAAAACTGCCTCTTTTTTGCCTGATCCACCTCCAGACCTGTTGGGAAACAGTTACTGATCACTTTTAATGTGGTAAGTCGGCCAGAAAACAAGTGGCAGCCAAAACAGTGGAGGAGGGGGGATTGGCCAAAAACGCTGACCCCGGGGTCAAGGAAATTCCCGTTTTGGGAGCCGACACAAAACTGCCTCTTTTTTGCCTGATCCACCTCCAAACCTGTTGGAAACCAGTTACTGATCACTTTTAATGTGGTAAGTCGGCCAGAAAACAAGTGGCAGCCAAAACAGTGGAGGAGGGGGGATTGGCCAAAAACGCTGACCCCGGGGTCAAGAAAATGGCCGTTTTGGGAGCGGACGCAAAACTGCCTCTTTTTTGCCTGATCCACCTCCAGACCTGTTGGGAAACAGTTACTGATCACTTTTAATGTGGTAAGTCGGCCAGAAAACAAGTGGCAGCCAAAAAAGTGGGATTGGACAAAAACGATGACCGCGGGGTCAAGGAAATTCCCGTTTTGGGAGCCGACACAAAACTGCCTCTTTTTTGCCTGATCCACCTCCAAACCTGTTGGAAAACAGTTACTGATCACTTTTAATGTGGTAAATCGGCCAGAAAACAACTGGCAGCCAAAACAGTGGAGGAGGGGGAATTGGACAAAAACGATGACCGCGGGGTCAAGGAAATTCCCGTTTTGGGAGCCGACACAAAACTGCCTCTTTTTTGCCTGATCCACCTCCAAACCTGTTGGAAAACAGTTACTGATCACTTTTAATGTGGTAAATCGGCCAGAAAACAACTGGCAGCCAAAACAGTGGAGGAGGGGGAATTGGACAAAAACGATGACCGCGGGGTCAAGGAAATTCCCGTTTTGGGAGCCGACACAAAACTGCCTCTTTTTTGCCTGATCCACCTCCAAACCTGTTGGAAACCAGTTACTGATCACTTTTAATGTGGTAAATCGGCCAGAAAACAACTGGCAGCCAAAACAGTGGGATTGGACAAAAACGATGACCGCGGGGTCAAGGAAATTCCCGTTTTGGGAGCCGACACAAAACTGCCTCTTTTTTGCCTGATCCACCTCCAAACCTGTTGGAAACCAGTTACTGATCACTTTTAATGTGGTAAATCGGCCAGAAAACAACTGGCAGCCAAAACAGTGGGATTGGACAAAAACGATGACCGCGGGGTCAAGGAAATTCCCGTTTTGGGAGCCGACACAAAACTGCCTCTTTTTTGCCTGATCCACCTCCAGACCTGTTGGGAAACAGTTACTGATCACTTTTAATGTGGTAAGTCGGCCAGAAAACAAGTGGCAGCCAAAACAGTGGAGGAGGGGGGATTGGCCAAAAACGCTGACCCCGGGGTCAAGGAAATTCCCGTTTTGGGAGCCGACACAAAACTGCCTCTTTTTTGCCTGATCCACCTCCAAACCTGTTGGAAACCAGTTACTGATCACTTTTAATGTGGTAAGTCGGCCAGAAAACAAGTGGCAGCCAAAACAGTGGAGGAGGGGGGATTGGCCAAAAACGCTGACCCCGGGGTCAAGAAAATGGCCGTTTTGGGAGCGGACGCAAAACTGCCTCTTTTTTGCCTGATCCACCTCCAGACCTGTTGGGAAACAGTTACTGATCACTTTTAATGTGGTAAGTCGGCCAGAAAACAAGTGGCAGCCAAAACAGTGGGATTGGACAAAAACGATGACCGCGGGGTCAAGGAAATTCCCGTTTTGGGAGCCGACACAAAACTGCCTCTTTTTTGCCTGATCCACCTCCAAACCTGTTGGAAACCAGTTACTGATCACTTTTAATGTGGTAAATCGGCCAGAAAACAACTGGCAGCCAAAACAGTGGGATTGGACAAAAACGATGACCGCGGGGTCAAGGAAATTCCCGTTTTGGGAGCCGACACAGAACTGCCTCTTTTTTGCCTGATCCACCTCCAGACCTGTTGGGAAACAGTTACTGATCACTTTTAATGTGGTAAGTCGGCCAGAAAACAAGTGGCAGCCAAAAAAGTGGGATTGGACAAAAACGATGACCGCGGGGTCAAGGAAATTCCCGTTTTGGGAGCCGACACAAAACTGCCTCTTTTTTGCCTGATCCACCTCCAAACCTGTTGGAAAACAGTTACTGATCACTTTTAATGTGGTAAATCGGCCAGAAAACAACTGGCAGCCAAAACAGTGGAGGAGGGGGAATTGGACAAAAACGATGACCGCGGGGTCAAGGAAATTCCCGTTTTGGGAGCCGACACAAAACTGCCTCTTTTTTGCCTGATCCACCTCCAGACCTGTTGGGAAACAGTTACTGATCACTTTTAATGTGGTAAGTCGGCCAGAAAACAAGTGGCAGCCAAAACAGTGGAGGAGGGGGGATTGGCCAAAAACGCTGACCCCGGGGTCAAGGAAATTCCCGTTTTGGGAGCCGACACAAAACTGCCTCTTTTTTGCCTGATCCACCTCCAAACCTGTTGGAAACCAGTTACTGATCACTTTTAATGTGGTAAGTCGGCCAGAAAACAAGTGGCAGCCAAAACAGTGGAGGAGGGGGGATTGGCCAAAAACGCTGACCCCGGGGTCAAGAAAATGGCCGTTTTGGGAGCGGACGCAAAACTGCCTCTTTTTTGCCTGATCCACCTCCAGACCTGTTGGGAAACAGTTACTGATCACTTTTAATGTGGTAAGTCGGCCAGAAAACAAGTGGCAGCCAAAAAAGTGGGATTGGACAAAAACGATGACCGCGGGGTCAAGGAAATTCCCGTTTTGGGAGCCGACACAAAACTGCCTCTTTTTTGCCTGATCCACCTCCAAACCTGTTGGAAAACAGTTACTGATCACTTTTAATGTGGTAAATCGGCCAGAAAACAACTGGCAGCCAAAACAGTGGAGGAGGGGGAATTGGACAAAAACGATGACCGCGGGGTCAAGGAAATTCCCGTTTTGGGAGCCGACACAAAACTGCCTCTTTTTTGCCTGATCCACCTCCAAACCTGTTGGAAAACAGTTACTGATCACTTTTAATGTGGTAAATCGGCCAGAAAACAACTGGCAGCCAAAACAGTGGAGGAGGGGGAATTGGACAAAAACGATGACCGCGGGGTCAAGGAAATTCCCGTTTTGGGAGCCGACACAAAACTGCCTCTTTTTTGCCTGATCCACCTCCAAACCTGTTGGAAACCAGTTACTGATCACTTTTAATGTGGTAAATCGGCCAGAAAACAACTGGCAGCCAAAACAGTGGGATTGGACAAAAACGATGACCGCGGGGTCAAGGAAATTCCCGTTTTGGGAGCCGACACAAAACTGCCTCTTTTTTGCCTGATCCACCTCCAAACCTGTTGGAAACCAGTTACTGATCACTTTTAATGTGGTAAATCGGCCAGAAAACAACTGGCAGCCAAAACAGTGGGATTGGACAAAAACGATGACCGCGGGGTCAAGGAAATTCCCGTTTTGGGAGCCGACACAAAACTGCCTCTTTTTTGCCTGATCCACCTCCAGACCTGTTGGGAAACAGTTACTGATCACTTTTAATGTGGTAAGTCGGCCAGAAAACAAGTGGCAGCCAAAACAGTGGAGGAGGGGGGATTGGCCAAAAACGCTGACCCCGGGGTCAAGGAAATTCCCGTTTTGGGAGCCGACACAAAACTGCCTCTTTTTTGCCTGATCCACCTCCAAACCTGTTGGAAACCAGTTACTGATCACTTTTAATGTGGTAAGTCGGCCAGAAAACAAGTGGCAGCCAAAACAGTGGAGGAGGGGGGATTGGCCAAAAACGCTGACCCCGGGGTCAAGAAAATGGCCGTTTTGGGAGCGGACGCAAAACTGCCTCTTTTTTGCCTGATCCACCTCCAGACCTGTTGGGAAACAGTTACTGATCACTTTTAATGTGGTAAGTCGGCCAGAAAACAAGTGGCAGCCAAAACAGTGGGATTGGACAAAAACGATGACCGCGGGGTCAAGGAAATTCCCGTTTTGGGAGCCGACACAAAACTGCCTCTTTTTTGCCTGATCCACCTCCAAACCTGTTGGAAACCAGTTACTGATCACTTTTAATGTGGTAAATCGGCCAGAAAACAACTGGCAGCCAAAACAGTGGGATTGGACAAAAACGATGACCGCGGGGTCAAGGAAATTCCCGTTTTGGGAGCCGACACAGAACTGCCTCTTTTTTGCCTGATCCACCTCCAGACCTGTTGGGAAACAGTTACTGATCACTTTTAATGTGGTAAGTCGGCCAGAAAACAAGTGGCAGCCAAAAAAGTGGGATTGGACAAAAACGATGACCGCGGGGTCAAGGAAATTCCCGTTTTGGGAGCCGACACAAAACTGCCTCTTTTTTGCCTGATCCACCTCCAAACCTGTTGGAAAACAGTTACTGATCACTTTTAATGTGGTAAATCGGCCAGAAAACAACTGGCAGCCAAAACAGTGGAGGAGGGGGAATTGGACAAAAACGATGACCGCGGGGTCAAGGAAATTCCCGTTTTGGGAGCCGACACAAAACTGCCTCTTTTTTGCCTGATCCACCTCCAAACCTGTTGGAAAACAGTTACTGATCACTTTTAATGTGGTAAATCGGCCAGAAAACAACTGGCAGCCAAAACAGTGGAGGAGGGGGAATTGGACAAAAACGATGACCGCGGGGTCAAGGAAATTCCCGTTTTGGGAGCCGACACAAAACTGCCTCTTTTTTGCCTGATCCACCTCCAAACCTGTTGGAAACCAGTTACTGATCACTTTTAATGTGGTAAATCGGCCAGAAAACAACTGGCAGCCAAAACAGTGGGATTGGACAAAAACGATGACCGCGGGGTCAAGGAAATTCCCGTTTTGGGAGCCGACACAAAACTGCCTCTTTTTTGCCTGATCCACCTCCAAACCTGTTGGAAAACAGTTACTGATCACTTTTAATGTGGTAAATCGGCCAGAAAACAAGTGGCAGCCAAAACAGTGGAGGAGGGGGAATTGGACAAAAACGATGACCGCGGGGTCAAGGAAATTCCCGTTTTGGGAGCCGACACAAAACTGCCTCTTTTTTGCCTGATCCACCTCCAAACCTGTTGGAAACCAGTTACTGATCACTTTTAATGTGGTAAATCGGCCAGAAAACAACTGGCAGCCAAAACAGTGGAGGAGGGGGAATTGGACAAAAACGATGACCGCGGGGTCAAGGAAATTCCCGTTTTGGGAGCCGACACAAAACTGCCTCTTTTTTGCCTGATCCACCTCCAGACCTGTTGGGAAACAGTTACTGATCACTTTTAATGTGGTAAGTCGGCCAGAAAACAAGTGGCAGCCAAAACAGTGGAGGAGGGGGAATTGGACAAAAACGCTGACCGCGGGGTCAAGGAAATTCCCGTTTTGGGAGCCGACACAAAACTGCCTCTTTTTTGCCTGATCCACCTCCAAACCTGTTGGAAACCAGTTACTGATCACTTTTAATGTGGTAAATCGGCCAGAAAACAACTGGCAGCCAAAACAGTGGAGGAGGGGGAATTGGACAAAAACGATGACCGCGGGGTCAAGGAAATTCCCGTTTTGGGAGCCGACACAAAACTGCCTCTTTTTTGCCTGATCCACCTCCAAACCTGTTGGAAACCAGTTACTGATCACTTTTAATGTGGTAAATCGGCCAGAAAACAACTGGCAGCCAAAACAGTGGAGGAGGGGGAATTGGACAAAAACGATGACCGCGGGGTCAAGGAAATTCCTGTTTTGGGAGCCGACACAAAACTGCCTCTTTTTTGCCTGATCCACCTCCAGACCTGTTGGAAACCAGTTACTGATCACTTTTAATGTGGTAAATCGGCCAGAAAACAACTGGCAGCCAAAACAGTGGGATTGGACAAAAACGATGACCGCGGGGTCAAGGAAATTCCCGTTTTGGGAGCCGACACAAAACTGCCTCTTTTTTGCCTGATCCACCTCCAGACCTGTTGGGAAACAGTTACTGATCACTTTTAATGTGGTAAGTCGGCCAGAAAACAAGTGGCAGCCAAAACAGTGGAGGAGGGGGGATTGGCCAAAAACGCTGACCCCGGGGTCAAGGAAATTCCCGTTTTGGGAGCCGACACAAAACTGCCTCTTTTTTGCCTGATCCACCTCCAAACCTGTTGGAAACCAGTTACTGATCACTTTTAATGTGGTAAGTCGGCCAGAAAACAAGTGGCAGCCAAAACAGTGGAGGAGGGGGGATTGGCCAAAAACGCTGACCCCGGGGTCAAGAAAATGGCCGTTTTGGGAGCGGACGCAAAACTGCCTCTTTTTTGCCTGATCCACCTCCAAACCTGTTGGAAACCAGTTACTGATCACTTTTAATGTGGTAAATCGGCCAGAAAACAACTGGCAGCCAAAACAGTGGAGGAGGGGGAATTGGACAAAAACGATGACCGCGGGGTCAAGGAAATTCCCGTTTTGGGAGCCGACACAAAACTGCCTCTTTTTTGCCTGATCCACCTCCAGACCTGTTGGGAAACAGTTACTGATCACTTTTAATGTGGTAAGTCGGCCAGGAAACAAGTGGCAGCCAAAACAGTGGAGGAGGGGGAATTGGACAAAAACGCTGACCGCGGGGTCAAGGAAATTCCCGTTTTGGGAGCCGACACAAAACTGCCTCTTTTTTGCCTGATCCACCTCCAAACCTGTTGGAAACCAGTTACTGATCACTTTTAATGTGGTAAGTCGGCCAGAAAACAAGTGGCAGCCAAAACAGTGGAGGAGGGGGGATTGGCCAAAAACGCTGACCCCGGGGTCAAGAAAATGGCCGTTTTGGGAGCGGACGCAAAACTGCCTCTTTTTTGCCTGATCCACCTCCAGACCTGTTGGGAAACAGTTACTGATCACTTTTAATGTGGTAAGTCGGCCAGAAAACAAGTGGCAGCCAAAACAGTGGAGGAGGGGGGATTGGCCAAAAACGCTGACCCCGGGGTCAAGGAAATTCCCGTTTTGGGAGCCGACACAAAACTGCCTCTTTTTTGCCTGATCCACCTCCAAACCTGTTGGAAACCAGTTACTGATCACTTTTAATGTGGTAAGTCGGCCAGAAAACAAGTGGCAGCCAAAACAGTGGAGGAGGGGGGATTGGCCAAAAACGCTGACCCCGGGGTCAAGAAAATGGCCGTTTTGGGAGCGGACGCAAAACTGCCTCTTTTTTGCCTGATCCACCTCCAAACCTGTTGGAAACCAGTTACTGATCACTTTTAATGTGGTAAATCGGCCAGAAAACAACTGGCAGCCAAAACAGTGGAGGAGGGGGAATTGGACAAAAACGATGACCGCGGGGTCAAGGAAATTCCCGTTTTGGGAGCCGACACAAAACTGCCTCTTTTTTGCCTGATCCACCTCCAGACCTGTTGGGAAACAGTTACTGATCACTTTTAATGTGGTAAGTCGGCCAGGAAACAAGTGGCAGCCAAAACAGTGGAGGAGGGGGAATTGGACAAAAACGCTGACCGCGGGGTCAAGGAAATTCCCGTTTTGGGAGCCGACACAAAACTGCCTCTTTTTTGCCTGATCCACCTCCAAACCTGTTGGAAACCAGTTACTGATCACTTTTAATGTGGTAAGTCGGCCAGAAAACAAGTGGCAGCCAAAACAGTGGAGGAGGGGGGATTGGCCAAAAACGCTGACCCCGGGGTCAAGAAAATGGCCGTTTTGGGAGCGGACGCAAAACTGCCTCTTTTTTGCCTGATCCACCTCCAGACCTGTTGGGAAACAGTTACTGATCACTTTTAATGTGGTAAGTCGGCCAGAAAACAAGTGGCAGCCAAAACAGTGGGATTGGACAAAAACGATGACCCCGGGGTCAAGGAAATTCCCGTTTTGGGAGCCGACACAAAACTGCCTCTTTTTTGCCTGATCCACCTCCAGACCTGTTGGAAACCAGTTACTGATCACTTTTAATGTGGTAAATCGGCCAGAAAACAACTGGCAGCCAAAACAGTGGGATTGGACAAAAACGATGACCGCGGGGTCAAGGAAATTCCCGTTTTGGGAGCCGACACAAAACTGCCTCTTTTTTGCCTGATCCACCTCCAAACCTGTTGGAAACCAGTTACTGATCACTTTTAATGTGGTAAATCGGCCAGAAAACAACTGGCAGCCAAAACAGTGGGATTGGACAAAAACGATGACCGCGGGGTCAAGGAAATTCCCGTTTTGGGAGCCGACACAAAACTGCCTCTTTTTTGCCTGATCCACCTCCAGACCTGTTGGGAAACAGTTACTGATCACTTTTAATGTGGTAAGTCGGCCAGAAAACAAGTGGCAGCCAAAACAGTGGAGGAGGGGGAATTGGACAAAAACGCTGACCGCGGGGTCAAGGAAATTCCCGTTTTGGGAGCCGACACAAAACTGCCTCTTTTTTGCCTGATCCACCTCCAAACCTGTTGGAAACCAGTTACTGATCACTTTTAATGTGGTAAATCGGCCAGAAAACAACTGGCAGCCAAAACAGTGGGATTGGACAAAAACGATGACCGCGGGGTCAAGGAAATTCCCGTTTTGGGAGCCGACACAAAACTGCCTCTTTTTTGCCTGATCCACCTCCAAACCTGTTGGAAACCAGTTACTGATCACTTTTAATGTGGTAAATCGGCCAGAAAACAACTGGCAGCCAAAACAGTGGGATTGGACAAAAACGATGACCGCGGGGTCAAGGAAATTCCCGTTTTGGGAGCCGACACAAAACTGCCTCTTTTTTGCCTGATCCACCTCCAGACCTGTTGGGAAACAGTTACTGATCACTTTTAATGTGGTAAGTCGGCCAGAAAACAAGTGGCAGCCAAAACAGTGGAGGAGGGGGGATTGGCCAAAAACGCTGACCCCGGGGTCAAGGAAATTCCCGTTTTGGGAGCCGACACAAAACTGCCTCTTTTTTGCCTGATCCACCTCCAAACCTGTTGGAAACCAGTTACTGATCACTTTTAATGTGGTAAGTCGGCCAGAAAACAAGTGGCAGCCAAAACAGTGGAGGAGGGGGGATTGGCCAAAAACGCTGACCCCGGGGTCAAGAAAATGGCCGTTTTGGGAGCGGACGCAAAACTGCCTCTTTTTTGCCTGATCCACCTCCAGACCTGTTGGGAAACAGTTACTGATCACTTTTAATGTGGTAAGTCGGCCAGAAAACAAGTGGCAGCCAAAAAAGTGGGATTGGACAAAAACGATGACCGCGGGGTCAAGGAAATTCCCGTTTTGGGAGCCGACACAAAACTGCCTCTTTTTTGCCTGATCCACCTCCAAACCTGTTGGAAAACAGTTACTGATCACTTTTAATGTGGTAAATCGGCCAGAAAACAACTGGCAGCCAAAACAGTGGAGGAGGGGGAATTGGACAAAAACGATGACCGCGGGGTCAAGGAAATTCCCGTTTTGGGAGCCGACACAAAACTGCCTCTTTTTTGCCTGATCCACCTCCAAACCTGTTGGAAAACAGTTACTGATCACTTTTAATGTGGTAAATCGGCCAGAAAACAACTGGCAGCCAAAACAGTGGAGGAGGGGGAATTGGACAAAAACGATGACCGCGGGGTCAAGGAAATTCCCGTTTTGGGAGCCGACACAAAACTGCCTCTTTTTTGCCTGATCCACCTCCAAACCTGTTGGAAACCAGTTACTGATCACTTTTAATGTGGTAAATCGGCCAGAAAACAACTGGCAGCCAAAACAGTGGGATTGGACAAAAACGATGACCGCGGGGTCAAGGAAATTCCCGTTTTGGGAGCCGACACAAAACTGCCTCTTTTTTGCCTGATCCACCTCCAAACCTGTTGGAAACCAGTTACTGATCACTTTTAATGTGGTAAATCGGCCAGAAAACAACTGGCAGCCAAAACAGTGGGATTGGACAAAAACGATGACCGCGGGGTCAAGGAAATTCCCGTTTTGGGAGCCGACACAAAACTGCCTCTTTTTTGCCTGATCCACCTCCAGACCTGTTGGGAAACAGTTACTGATCACTTTTAATGTGGTAAGTCGGCCAGAAAACAAGTGGCAGCCAAAACAGTGGAGGAGGGGGGATTGGCCAAAAACGCTGACCCCGGGGTCAAGGAAATTCCCGTTTTGGGAGCCGACACAAAACTGCCTCTTTTTTGCCTGATCCACCTCCAAACCTGTTGGAAACCAGTTACTGATCACTTTTAATGTGGTAAGTCGGCCAGAAAACAAGTGGCAGCCAAAACAGTGGAGGAGGGGGGATTGGCCAAAAACGCTGACCCCGGGGTCAAGAAAATGGCCGTTTTGGGAGCGGACGCAAAACTGCCTCTTTTTTGCCTGATCCACCTCCAGACCTGTTGGGAAACAGTTACTGATCACTTTTAATGTGGTAAGTCGGCCAGAAAACAAGTGGCAGCCAAAACAGTGGGATTGGACAAAAACGATGACCGCGGGGTCAAGGAAATTCCCGTTTTGGGAGCCGACACAAAACTGCCTCTTTTTTGCCTGATCCACCTCCAAACCTGTTGGAAACCAGTTACTGATCACTTTTAATGTGGTAAATCGGCCAGAAAACAACTGGCAGCCAAAACAGTGGGATTGGACAAAAACGATGACCGCGGGGTCAAGGAAATTCCCGTTTTGGGAGCCGACACAGAACTGCCTCTTTTTTGCCTGATCCACCTCCAGACCTGTTGGGAAACAGTTACTGATCACTTTTAATGTGGTAAGTCGGCCAGAAAACAAGTGGCAGCCAAAAAAGTGGGATTGGACAAAAACGATGACCGCGGGGTCAAGGAAATTCCCGTTTTGGGAGCCGACACAAAACTGCCTCTTTTTTGCCTGATCCACCTCCAAACCTGTTGGAAAACAGTTACTGATCACTTTTAATGTGGTAAATCGGCCAGAAAACAACTGGCAGCCAAAACAGTGGAGGAGGGGGAATTGGACAAAAACGATGACCGCGGGGTCAAGGAAATTCCCGTTTTGGGAGCCGACACAAAACTGCCTCTTTTTTGCCTGATCCACCTCCAAACCTGTTGGAAAACAGTTACTGATCACTTTTAATGTGGTAAATCGGCCAGAAAACAACTGGCAGCCAAAACAGTGGAGGAGGGGGAATTGGACAAAAACGATGACCGCGGGGTCAAGGAAATTCCCGTTTTGGGAGCCGACACAAAACTGCCTCTTTTTTGCCTGATCCACCTCCAAACCTGTTGGAAACCAGTTACTGATCACTTTTAATGTGGTAAATCGGCCAGAAAACAACTGGCAGCCAAAACAGTGGGATTGGACAAAAACGATGACCGCGGGGTCAAGGAAATTCCCGTTTTGGGAGCCGACACAAAACTGCCTCTTTTTTGCCTGATCCACCTCCAGACCTGTTGGGAAACAGTTACTGATCACTTTTAATGTGGTAAGTCGGCCAGAAAACAAGTGGCAGCCAAAACAGTGGAGGAGGGGGGATTGGCCAAAAACGCTGACCCCGGGGTCAAGGAAATTCCCGTTTTGGGAGCCGACACAAAACTGCCTCTTTTTTGCCTGATCCACCTCCAAACCTGTTGGAAACCAGTTACTGATCACTTTTAATGTGGTAAGTCGGCCAGAAAACAAGTGGCAGCCAAAACAGTGGAGGAGGGGGGATTGGCCAAAAACGCTGACCCCGGGGTCAAGAAAATGGCCGTTTTGGGAGCGGACGCAAAACTGCCTCTTTTTTGCCTGATCCACCTCCAGACCTGTTGGGAAACAGTTACTGATCACTTTTAATGTGGTAAGTCGGCCAGAAAACAAGTGGCAGCCAAAAAAGTGGGATTGGACAAAAACGATGACCGCGGGGTCAAGGAAATTCCCGTTTTGGGAGCCGACACAAAACTGCCTCTTTTTTGCCTGATCCACCTCCAAACCTGTTGGAAAACAGTTACTGATCACTTTTAATGTGGTAAATCGGCCAGAAAACAACTGGCAGCCAAAACAGTGGAGGAGGGGGAATTGGACAAAAACGATGACCGCGGGGTCAAGGAAATTCCCGTTTTGGGAGCCGACACAAAACTGCCTCTTTTTTGCCTGATCCACCTCCAAACCTGTTGGAAAACAGTTACTGATCACTTTTAATGTGGTAAATCGGCCAGAAAACAACTGGCAGCCAAAACAGTGGAGGAGGGGGAATTGGACAAAAACGATGACCGCGGGGTCAAGGAAATTCCCGTTTTGGGAGCCGACACAAAACTGCCTCTTTTTTGCCTGATCCACCTCCAAACCTGTTGGAAACCAGTTACTGATCACTTTTAATGTGGTAAATCGGCCAGAAAACAACTGGCAGCCAAAACAGTGGGATTGGACAAAAACGATGACCGCGGGGTCAAGGAAATTCCCGTTTTGGGAGCCGACACAAAACTGCCTCTTTTTTGCCTGATCCACCTCCAAACCTGTTGGAAACCAGTTACTGATCACTTTTAATGTGGTAAATCGGCCAGAAAACAACTGGCAGCCAAAACAGTGGGATTGGACAAAAACGATGACCGCGGGGTCAAGGAAATTCCCGTTTTGGGAGCCGACACAAAACTGCCTCTTTTTTGCCTGATCCACCTCCAGACCTGTTGGGAAACAGTTACTGATCACTTTTAATGTGGTAAGTCGGCCAGAAAACAAGTGGCAGCCAAAACAGTGGAGGAGGGGGGATTGGCCAAAAACGCTGACCCCGGGGTCAAGGAAATTCCCGTTTTGGGAGCCGACACAAAACTGCCTCTTTTTTGCCTGATCCACCTCCAAACCTGTTGGAAACCAGTTACTGATCACTTTTAATGTGGTAAGTCGGCCAGAAAACAAGTGGCAGCCAAAACAGTGGAGGAGGGGGGATTGGCCAAAAACGCTGACCCCGGGGTCAAGAAAATGGCCGTTTTGGGAGCGGACGCAAAACTGCCTCTTTTTTGCCTGATCCACCTCCAGACCTGTTGGGAAACAGTTACTGATCACTTTTAATGTGGTAAGTCGGCCAGAAAACAAGTGGCAGCCAAAACAGTGGGATTGGACAAAAACGATGACCGCGGGGTCAAGGAAATTCCCGTTTTGGGAGCCGACACAAAACTGCCTCTTTTTTGCCTGATCCACCTCCAAACCTGTTGGAAACCAGTTACTGATCACTTTTAATGTGGTAAATCGGCCAGAAAACAACTGGCAGCCAAAACAGTGGGATTGGACAAAAACGATGACCGCGGGGTCAAGGAAATTCCCGTTTTGGGAGCCGACACAGAACTGCCTCTTTTTTGCCTGATCCACCTCCAGACCTGTTGGGAAACAGTTACTGATCACTTTTAATGTGGTAAGTCGGCCAGAAAACAAGTGGCAGCCAAAAAAGTGGGATTGGACAAAAACGATGACCGCGGGGTCAAGGAAATTCCCGTTTTGGGAGCCGACACAAAACTGCCTCTTTTTTGCCTGATCCACCTCCAAACCTGTTGGAAAACAGTTACTGATCACTTTTAATGTGGTAAATCGGCCAGAAAACAACTGGCAGCCAAAACAGTGGAGGAGGGGGAATTGGACAAAAACGATGACCGCGGGGTCAAGGAAATTCCCGTTTTGGGAGCCGACACAAAACTGCCTCTTTTTTGCCTGATCCACCTCCAAACCTGTTGGAAAACAGTTACTGATCACTTTTAATGTGGTAAATCGGCCAGAAAACAACTGGCAGCCAAAACAGTGGAGGAGGGGGAATTGGACAAAAACGATGACCGCGGGGTCAAGGAAAT
The DNA here is from genome assembly GCF_042242105.1 of Pempheris klunzingeri. Classification (NCBI taxonomy): domain Eukaryota; kingdom Metazoa; phylum Chordata; class Actinopteri; order Acropomatiformes; family Pempheridae; genus Pempheris; species Pempheris klunzingeri. The sequence goes on along the minus strand of NC_092019.1, from coordinate 19,440,722 downwards.
TCCCGTTTTGGGAGCCGACACAAAACTGCCTCTTTTTTGCCTGATCCACCTCCAAACCTGTTGGAAACCAGTTACTGATCACTTTTAATGTGGTAAATCGGCCAGAAAACAACTGGCAGCCAAAACAGTGGGATTGGACAAAAACGATGACCGCGGGGTCAAGGAAATTCCCGTTTTGGGAGCCGACACAAAACTGCCTCTTTTTTGCCTGATCCACCTCCAGACCTGTTGGGAAACAGTTACTGATCACTTTTAATGTGGTAAGTCGGCCAGAAAACAAGTGGCAGCCAAAACAGTGGAGGAGGGGGGATTGGCCAAAAACGCTGACCCCGGGGTCAAGGAAATTCCCGTTTTGGGAGCCGACACAAAACTGCCTCTTTTTTGCCTGATCCACCTCCAAACCTGTTGGAAACCAGTTACTGATCACTTTTAATGTGGTAAGTCGGCCAGAAAACAAGTGGCAGCCAAAACAGTGGAGGAGGGGGGATTGGCCAAAAACGCTGACCCCGGGGTCAAGAAAATGGCCGTTTTGGGAGCGGACGCAAAACTGCCTCTTTTTTGCCTGATCCACCTCCAGACCTGTTGGGAAACAGTTACTGATCACTTTTAATGTGGTAAGTCGGCCAGAAAACAAGTGGCAGCCAAAAAAGTGGGATTGGACAAAAACGATGACCGCGGGGTCAAGGAAATTCCCGTTTTGGGAGCCGACACAAAACTGCCTCTTTTTTGCCTGATCCACCTCCAAACCTGTTGGAAAACAGTTACTGATCACTTTTAATGTGGTAAATCGGCCAGAAAACAACTGGCAGCCAAAACAGTGGAGGAGGGGGAATTGGACAAAAACGATGACCGCGGGGTCAAGGAAATTCCCGTTTTGGGAGCCGACACAAAACTGCCTCTTTTTTGCCTGATCCACCTCCAAACCTGTTGGAAAACAGTTACTGATCACTTTTAATGTGGTAAATCGGCCAGAAAACAACTGGCAGCCAAAACAGTGGAGGAGGGGGAATTGGACAAAAACGATGACCGCGGGGTCAAGGAAATTCCCGTTTTGGGAGCCGACACAAAACTGCCTCTTTTTTGCCTGATCCACCTCCAAACCTGTTGGAAACCAGTTACTGATCACTTTTAATGTGGTAAATCGGCCAGAAAACAACTGGCAGCCAAAACAGTGGGATTGGACAAAAACGATGACCGCGGGGTCAAGGAAATTCCCGTTTTGGGAGCCGACACAAAACTGCCTCTTTTTTGCCTGATCCACCTCCAAACCTGTTGGGAAACAGTTACTGATCACTTTTAATGTGGTAAGTCGGCCAGAAAACAAGTGGCAGCCAAAACAGTGGAGGAGGGGGGATTGGCCAAAAACGCTGACCCCGGGGTCAAGAAAATGGCCGTTTTGGGAGCGGACGCAAAACTGCCTCTTTTTTGCCTGATCCACCTCCAGACCTGTTGGGAAACAGTTACTGATCACTTTTAATGTGGTAAGTCGGCCAGAAAACAAGTGGCAGCCAAAAAAGTGGGATTGGACAAAAACGATGACCGCGGGGTCAAGGAAATTCCCGTTTTGGGAGCCGACACAAAACTGCCTCTTTTTTGCCTGATCCACCTCCAAACCTGTTGGAAACCAGTTACTGATCACTTTTAATGTGGTAAATCGGCCAGAAAACAACTGGCAGCCAAAACAGTGGGATTGGACAAAAACGATGACCGCGGGGTCAAGGAAATTCCCGTTTTGGGAGCCGACACAAAACTGCCTCTTTTTTGCCTGATCCACCTCCAAACCTGTTGGGAAACAGTTACTGATCACTTTTAATGTGGTAAGTCGGCCAGAAAACAAGTGGCAGCCAAAACAGTGGAGGAGGGGGGATTGGCCAAAAACGCTGACCGCGGGGTCAAGGAAATTCCCGTTTTGGGAGCGGACGCAAAACTGCCTCTTTTTTGCCTGATGCACCTCCAGACCTGTTGGGAAACAGTTACTGATCACTTTTAATGTGGTAAGTCGGCCAGAAAACAAGTGGCAGCCAAAAAAGTGGGATTGGACAAAAACGATGACCGCGGGGTCAAGGAAATTCCCGTTTTGGGAGCCGACACAAAACTGCCTCTTTTTTGCCTGATCCACCTCCAAACCTGTTGGAAACCAGTTACTGATCACTTTTAATGTGGTAAATCGGCCAGAAAACAACTGGCAGCCAAAACAGTGGAGGAGGGGGAATTGGACAAAAACGATGACCGCGGGGTCAAGGAAATTCCTGTTTTGGGAGCCGACACAAAACTGCCTCTTTTTTGCCTGATCCACCTCCAAACCTGTTGGAAACCAGTTACTGATCACTTTTAATGTGGTAAATCAGCCAGAAAACAACTGGCAGCCAAAACAGTGGGATTGGACAAAAACGATGACCGCGGGGTCAAGGAAATTCCCGTTTTGGGAGCCGACACAAAACTGCCTCTTTTTTGCCTGATCCACCTCCAAACCTGTTGGAAAACAGTTACTGATCACTTTTAATGTGGTAAATCGGCCAGAAAAGAAGTGGCAGCCAAAACAGTGGAGGAGGGGGAATTGGACAAAAACGATGACCGCGGGGTCAAGGAAATTCCCGTTTTGGGAGCCGACACAAAACTGCCTCTTTTTTGCCTGATCCACCTCCAGACCTGTTGGGAAACAGTTACTGATCACTTTTAATGTGGTAAGTCGGCCAGAAAACAAGTGGCAGCCAAAACAGTGGAGGAGGGGGGATTGGCCAAAAACGCTGACCCCGGGGTCAAGGAAATTCCCGTTTTGGGAGCCGACACAAAACTGCCTCTTTTTTGCCTGATCCACCTCCAAACCTGTTGGAAACCAGTTACTGATCACTTTTAATGTGGTAAGTCGGCCAGAAAACAAGTGGCAGCCAAAACAGTGGAGGAGGGGGGATTGGCCAAAAACGCTGACCCCGGGGTCAAGAAAATGGCCGTTTTGGGAGCGGACGCAAAACTGCCTCTTTTTTGCCTGATCCACCTCCAGACCTGTTGGGAAACAGTTACTGATCACTTTTAATGTGGTAAGTCGGCCAGAAAACAACTGGCAGCCAAAACAGTGGGATTGGACAAAAACGATGACCGCGGGGTCAAGGAAATTCCCGTTTTGGGAGCCGACACAAAACTGCCTCTTTTTTGCCTGATCCACCTCCAAACCTGTTGGAAACCAGTTACTGATCACTTTTAATGTGGTAAATCGGCCAGAAAACAAGTGGCAGCCAAAACAGTGGAGGAGGGGGAATTGGACAAAAACGATGACCGCGGGGTCAAGGAAATTCCCGTTTTGGGAGCCGACACAAAACTGCCTCTTTTTTGCCTGATCCACCTCCAAACCTGTTGGAAACCAGTTACTGATCACTTTTAATGTGGTAAATCGGCCAGAAAACAACTGGCAGCCAAAACAGTGGAGGAGGGGGAATTGGACAAAAACGATGACCGCGGGGTCAAGGAAATTCCTGTTTTGGGAGCCGACACAAAACTGCCTCTTTTTTGCCTGATCCACCTCCAAACCTGTTGGAAACCAGTTACTGATCACTTTTAATGTGGTAAGTCGGCCAGAAAACAAGTGGCAGCCAAAACAGTGGAGGAGGGGGGATTGGCCAAAAACGCTGACCCCGGGGTCAAGAAAATGGCCGTTTTGGGAGCGGACTCAAAACTGCCTCTTTTTTGCCTGATCCACCTCCAGACCTGTTGGGAAACAGTTACTGATCACTTTTAATGTGGTAAGTCGGCCAGAAAACAAGTGGCAGCCAAAACAGTGGGATTGGACAAAAACGATGACCGCGGGGTCAAGGAAATTCCCGTTTTGGGAGCCGACACAAAACTGCCTCTTTTTTGCCTGATCCACCTCCAGACCTGTTGGAAACCAGTTACTGATCACTTTTAATGTGGTAAATCGGCCAGAAAACAACTGGCAGCCAAAACAGTGGGATTGGACAAAAACGATGACCGCGGGGTCAAGGAAATTCCCGTTTTGGGAGCCGACACAAAACTGCCTCTTTTTTGCCTGATCCACCTCCAAACCTGTTGGAAACCAGTTACTGATCACTTTTAATGTGGTAAATCGGCCAGAAAACAACTGGCAGCCAAAACAGTGGAGGAGGGGGAATTGGACACAAACGATGACCGCGGGGTCAAGGAAATTCCTGTTTTGGGAGCCGACACAAAACTGCCTCTTTTTTGCCTGATCCACCTCCAAACCTGTTGGAAACCAGTTACTGATCACTTTTAATGTGGTAAATCGGCCAGAAAACAACTGGCAGCCAAAACAGTGGGATTGGACAAAAACGATGACCGCGGGGTCAAGGAAATTCCCGTTTTGGGAGCCGACACAAAACTGCCTCTTTTTTGCCTGATCCACCTCCAGACCTGTTGGGAAACAGTTACTGATCACTTTTAATGTGGTAAGTCGGCCAGAAAACAAGTGGCAGCCAAAACAGTGGAGGAGGGGGGATTGGCCAAAAACGCTGACCCCGGGGTCAAGGAAATTCCCGTTTTGGGAGCCGACACAAAACTGCCTCTTTTTTGCCTGATCCACCTCCAAACCTGTTGGAAACCAGTTACTGATCACTTTTAATGTGGTAAGTCGGCCAGAAAACAAGTGGCAGCCAAAACAGTGGAGGAGGGGGGATTGGCCAAAAACGCTGACCCCGGGGTCAAGAAAATGGCCGTTTTGGGAGCGGACGCAAAACTGCCTCTTTTTTGCCTGATCCACCTCCAGACCTGTTGGGAAACAGTTACTGATCACTTTTAATGTGGTAAGTCGGCCAGAAAACAAGTGGCAGCCAAAACAGTGGGATTGGACAAAAACGATGACCGCGGGGTCAAGGAAATTCCCGTTTTGGGAGCCGACACAAAACTGCCTCTTTTTTGCCTGATCCACCTCCAAACCTGTTGGAAACCAGTTACTGATCACTTTTAATGTGGTAAATTGGCCAGAAAACAACTGGCAGCCAAAACAGTGGGATTGGACAAAAACGATGACCGCGGGGTCAAGGAAATTCCCGTTTTGGGAGCCGACACAGAACTGCCTCTTTTTTGCCTGATCCACCTCCAGACCTGTTGGGAAACAGTTACTGATCACTTTTAATGTGGTAAGTCGGCCAGAAAACAAGTGGCAGCCAAAAAAGTGGGATTGGACAAAAACGATGACCGCGGGGTCAAGGAAATTCCCGTTTTGGGAGCCGACACAAAACTGCCTCTTTTTTGCCTGATCCACCTCCAAACCTGTTGGAAAACAGTTACTGATCACTTTTAATGTGGTAAATCGGCCAGAAAACAACTGGCAGCCAAAACAGTGGAGGAGGGGGAATTGGACAAAAACGATGACCGCGGGGTCAAGGAAATTCCCGTTTTGGGAGCCGACACAAAACTGCCTCTTTTTTGCCTGATCCACCTCCAAACCTGTTGGAAAACAGTTACTGATCACTTTTAATGTGGTAAATCGGCCAGAAAACAACTGGCAGCCAAAACAGTGGAGGAGGGGGAATTGGACAAAAACGATGACCGCGGGGTCAAGGAAATTCCCGTTTTGGGAGCCGACACAAAACTGCCTCTTTTTTGCCTGATCCACCTCCAAACCTGTTGGGAAACAGTTACTGATCACTTTTAATGTGGTAAGTCGGCCAGAAAACAAGTGGCAGCCAAAACAGTGGAGGAGGGGGGATTGGCCAAAAACGCTGACCCCGGGGTCAAGAAAATGGCCGTTTTGGGAGCGGACGCAAAACTGCCTCTTTTTTGCCTGATCCACCTCCAGACCTGTTGGGAAACAGTTACTGATCACTTTTAATGTGGTAAGTCGGCCAGAAAACAAGTGGCAGCCAAAAAAGTGGGATTGGACAAAAACGATGACCGCGGGGTCAAGGAAATTCCCGTTTTGGGAGCCGACACAAAACTGCCTCTTTTTTGCCTGATCCACCTCCAAACCTGTTGGAAACCAGTTACTGATCACTTTTAATGTGGTAAATCGGCCAGAAAACAACTGGCAGCCAAAACAGTGGGATTGGACAAAAACGATGACCGCGGGGTCAAGGAAATTCCCGTTTTGGGAGCCGACACAAAACTGCCTCTTTTTTGCCTGATCCACCTCCAAACCTGTTGGGAAACAGTTACTGATCACTTTTAATGTGGTAAGTCGGCCAGAAAACAAGTGGCAGCCAAAACAGTGGAGGAGGGGGGATTGGCCAAAAACGCTGACCCCGGGGTCAAGAAAATGGCCGTTTTGGGAGCGGACGCAAAACTGCCTCTTTTTTGCCTGATCCACCTCCAGACCTGTTGGGAAACAGTTACTGATCACTTTTAATGTGGTAAATCGGCCAGAAAACAACTGGCAGCCAAAACAGTGGGATTGGACAAAAACGATGACCGCGGGGTCAAGGAAATTCCCGTTTTGGGAGCCGACACAAAACTGCCTCTTTTTTGCCTGATCCACCTCCAAACCTGTTGGGAAACAGTTACTGATCACTTTTAATGTGGTAAGTCGGCCAGAAAACAAGTGGCAGCCAAAACAGTGGAGGAGGGGGGATTGGCCAAAAACGCTGACCGCGGGGTCAAGGAAATTCCCGTTTTGGGAGCGGACGCAAAACTGCCTCTTTTTTGCCTGATGCACCTCCAGACCTGTTGGGAAACAGTTACTGATCACTTTTAATGTGGTAAGTCGGCCAGAAAACAAGTGGCAGCCAAAAAAGTGGGATTGGACAAAAACGATGACCGCGGGGTCAAGGAAATTCCCGTTTTGGGAGCCGACACAAAACTGCCTCTTTTTTGCCTGATCCACCTCCAAACCTGTTGGAAACCAGTTACTGATCACTTTTAATGTGGTAAATCGGCCAGAAAACAACTGGCAGCCAAAACAGTGGAGGAGGGGGAATTGGACAAAAACGATGACCGCGGGGTCAAGGAAATTCCTGTTTTGGGAGCCGACACAAAACTGCCTCTTTTTTGCCTGATCCACCTCCAAACCTGTTGGAAACCAGTTACTGATCACTTTTAATGTGGTAAATCAGCCAGAAAACAACTGGCAGCCAAAACAGTGGGATTGGACAAAAACGATGACCGCGGGGTCAAGGAAATTCCCGTTTTGGGAGCCGACACAAAACTGCCTCTTTTTTGCCTGATCCACCTCCAAACCTGTTGGAAAACAGTTACTGATCACTTTTAATGTGGTAAATCGGCCAGAAAAGAAGTGGCAGCCAAAACAGTGGAGGAGGGGGAATTGGACAAAAACGATGACCGCGGGGTCAAGGAAATTCCCGTTTTGGGAGCCGACACAAAACTGCCTCTTTTTTGCCTGATCCACCTCCAGACCTGTTGGGAAACAGTTACTGATCACTTTTAATGTGGTAAGTCGGCCAGAAAACAAGTGGCAGCCAAAACAGTGGAGGAGGGGGGATTGGCCAAAAACGCTGACCCCGGGGTCAAGGAAATTCCCGTTTTGGGAGCCGACACAAAACTGCCTCTTTTTTGCCTGATCCACCTCCAAACCTGTTGGAAACCAGTTACTGATCACTTTTAATGTGGTAAGTCGGCCAGAAAACAAGTGGCAGCCAAAACAGTGGAGGAGGGGGGATTGGCCAAAAACGCTGACCCCGGGGTCAAGAAAATGGCCGTTTTGGGAGCGGACGCAAAACTGCCTCTTTTTTGCCTGATCCACCTCCAGACCTGTTGGGAAACAGTTACTGATCACTTTTAATGTGGTAAGTCGGCCAGAAAACAACTGGCAGCCAAAACAGTGGGATTGGACAAAAACGATGACCGCGGGGTCAAGGAAATTCCCGTTTTGGGAGCCGACACAAAACTGCCTCTTTTTTGCCTGATCCACCTCCAAACCTGTTGGAAACCAGTTACTGATCACTTTTAATGTGGTAAATCGGCCAGAAAACAAGTGGCAGCCAAAACAGTGGAGGAGGGGGAATTGGACAAAAACGATGACCGCGGGGTCAAGGAAATTCCCGTTTTGGGAGCCGACACAAAACTGCCTCTTTTTTGCCTGATCCACCTCCAAACCTGTTGGAAACCAGTTACTGATCACTTTTAATGTGGTAAATCGGCCAGAAAACAACTGGCAGCCAAAACAGTGGAGGAGGGGGAATTGGACAAAAACGATGACCGCGGGGTCAAGGAAATTCCTGTTTTGGGAGCCGACACAAAACTGCCTCTTTTTTGCCTGATCCACCTCCAAACCTGTTGGAAACCAGTTACTGATCACTTTTAATGTGGTAAGTCGGCCAGAAAACAAGTGGCAGCCAAAACAGTGGAGGAGGGGGGATTGGCCAAAAACGCTGACCCCGGGGTCAAGAAAATGGCCGTTTTGGGAGCGGACTCAAAACTGCCTCTTTTTTGCCTGATCCACCTCCAGACCTGTTGGGAAACAGTTACTGATCACTTTTAATGTGGTAAGTCGGCCAGAAAACAAGTGGCAGCCAAAACAGTGGGATTGGACAAAAACGATGACCGCGGGGTCAAGGAAATTCCCGTTTTGGGAGCCGACACAAAACTGCCTCTTTTTTGCCTGATCCACCTCCAGACCTGTTGGAAACCAGTTACTGATCACTTTTAATGTGGTAAATCGGCCAGAAAACAACTGGCAGCCAAAACAGTGGGATTGGACAAAAACGATGACCGCGGGGTCAAGGAAATTCCCGTTTTGGGAGCCGACACAAAACTGCCTCTTTTTTGCCTGATCCACCTCCAAACCTGTTGGAAACCAGTTACTGATCACTTTTAATGTGGTAAATCGGCCAGAAAACAACTGGCAGCCAAAACAGTGGAGGAGGGGGAATTGGACACAAACGATGACCGCGGGGTCAAGGAAATTCCTGTTTTGGGAGCCGACACAAAACTGCCTCTTTTTTGCCTGATCCACCTCCAAACCTGTTGGAAACCAGTTACTGATCACTTTTAATGTGGTAAATCGGCCAGAAAACAACTGGCAGCCAAAACAGTGGGATTGGACAAAAACGATGACCGCGGGGTCAAGGAAATTCCCGTTTTGGGAGCCGACACAAAACTGCCTCTTTTTTGCCTGATCCACCTCCAGACCTGTTGGGAAACAGTTACTGATCACTTTTAATGTGGTAAGTCGGCCAGAAAACAAGTGGCAGCCAAAACAGTGGAGGAGGGGGGATTGGCCAAAAACGCTGACCCCGGGGTCAAGGAAATTCCCGTTTTGGGAGCCGACACAAAACTGCCTCTTTTTTGCCTGATCCACCTCCAAACCTGTTGGAAACCAGTTACTGATCACTTTTAATGTGGTAAGTCGGCCAGAAAACAAGTGGCAGCCAAAACAGTGGAGGAGGGGGGATTGGCCAAAAACGCTGACCCCGGGGTCAAGAAAATGGCCGTTTTGGGAGCGGACGCAAAACTGCCTCTTTTTTGCCTGATCCACCTCCAGACCTGTTGGGAAACAGTTACTGATCACTTTTAATGTGGTAAGTCGGCCAGAAAACAAGTGGCAGCCAAAACAGTGGGATTGGACAAAAACGATGACCGCGGGGTCAAGGAAATTCCCGTTTTGGGAGCCGACACAAAACTGCCTCTTTTTTGCCTGATCCACCTCCAAACCTGTTGGAAACCAGTTACTGATCACTTTTAATGTGGTAAATTGGCCAGAAAACAACTGGCAGCCAAAACAGTGGGATTGGACAAAAACGATGACCGCGGGGTCAAGGAAATTCCCGTTTTGGGAGCCGACACAGAACTGCCTCTTTTTTGCCTGATCCACCTCCAGACCTGTTGGGAAACAGTTACTGATCACTTTTAATGTGGTAAGTCGGCCAGAAAACAAGTGGCAGCCAAAACAGTGGAGGAGGGGGGATTGGCCAAAAACGCTGACCCCGGGGTCAAGGAAATTCCCGTTTTGGGAGCCGACACAAAACTGCCTCTTTTTTGCCTGATCCACCTCCAAACCTGTTGGAAACCAGTTACTGATCACTTTTAATGTGGTAAGTCGGCCAGAAAACAAGTGGCAGCCAAAACAGTGGAGGAGGGGGGATTGGCCAAAAACGCTGACCCCGGGGTCAAGAAAATGGCCGTTTTGGGAGCGGACGCAAAACTGCCTCTTTTTTGCCTGATCCACCTCCAGACCTGTTGGGAAACAGTTACTGATCACTTTTAATGTGGTAAGTCGGCCAGAAAACAACTGGCAGCCAAAACAGTGGGATTGGACAAAAACGATGACCGCGGGGTCAAGGAAATTCCCGTTTTGGGAGCCGACACAAAACTGCCTCTTTTTTGCCTGATCCACCTCCAAACCTGTTGGAAACCAGTTACTGATCACTTTTAATGTGGTAAATCGGCCAGAAAACAAGTGGCAGCCAAAACAGTGGAGGAGGGGGAATTGGACAAAAACGATGACCGCGGGGTCAAGGAAATTCCCGTTTTGGGAGCCGACACAAAACTGCCTCTTTTTTGCCTGATCCACCTCCAAACCTGTTGGAAACCAGTTACTGATCACTTTTAATGTGGTAAATCGGCCAGAAAACAACTGGCAGCCAAAACAGTGGAGGAGGGGGAATTGGACAAAAACGATGACCGCGGGGTCAAGGAAATTCCTGTTTTGGGAGCCGACACAAAACTGCCTCTTTTTTGCCTGATCCACCTCCAAACCTGTTGGAAACCAGTTACTGATCACTTTTAATGTGGTAAGTCGGCCAGAAAACAAGTGGCAGCCAAAACAGTGGAGGAGGGGGGATTGGCCAAAAACGCTGACCCCGGGGTCAAGAAAATGGCCGTTTTGGGAGCGGACTCAAAACTGCCTCTTTTTTGCCTGATCCACCTCCAGACCTGTTGGGAAACAGTTACTGATCACTTTTAATGTGGTAAGTCGGCCAGAAAACAAGTGGCAGCCAAAACAGTGGGATTGGACAAAAACGATGACCGCGGGGTCAAGGAAATTCCCGTTTTGGGAGCCGACACAAAACTGCCTCTTTTTTGCCTGATCCACCTCCAGACCTGTTGGAAACCAGTTACTGATCACTTTTAATGTGGTAAATCGGCCAGAAAACAACTGGCAGCCAAAACAGTGGGATTGGACAAAAACGATGACCGCGGGGTCAAGGAAATTCCCGTTTTGGGAGCCGACACAAAACTGCCTCTTTTTTGCCTGATCCACCTCCAAACCTGTTGGAAACCAGTTACTGATCACTTTTAATGTGGTAAATCGGCCAGAAAACAACTGGCAGCCAAAACAGTGGAGGAGGGGGAATTGGACACAAACGATGACCGCGGGGTCAAGGAAATTCCTGTTTTGGGAGCCGACACAAAACTGCCTCTTTTTTGCCTGATCCACCTCCAAACCTGTTGGAAACCAGTTACTGATCACTTTTAATGTGGTAAATCGGCCAGAAAACAACTGGCAGCCAAAACAGTGGGATTGGACAAAAACGATGACCGCGGGGTCAAGGAAATTCCCGTTTTGGGAGCCGACACAAAACTGCCTCTTTTTTGCCTGATCCACCTCCAGACCTGTTGGGAAACAGTTACTGATCACTTTTAATGTGGTAAGTCGGCCAGAAAACAAGTGGCAGCCAAAACAGTGGAGGAGGGGGGATTGGCCAAAAACGCTGACCCCGGGGTCAAGGAAATTCCCGTTTTGGGAGCCGACACAAAACTGCCTCTTTTTTGCCTGATCCACCTCCAAACCTGTTGGAAACCAGTTACTGATCACTTTTAATGTGGTAAGTCGGCCAGAAAACAAGTGGCAGCCAAAACAGTGGAGGAGGGGGGATTGGCCAAAAACGCTGACCCCGGGGTCAAGAAAATGGCCGTTTTGGGAGCGGACGCAAAACTGCCTCTTTTTTGCCTGATCCACCTCCAGACCTGTTGGGAAACAGTTACTGATCACTTTTAATGTGGTAAGTCGGCCAGAAAACAAGTGGCAGCCAAAACAGTGGGATTGGACAAAAACGATGACCGCGGGGTCAAGGAAATTCCCGTTTTGGGAGCCGACACAAAACTGCCTCTTTTTTGCCTGATCCACCTCCAAACCTGTTGGAAACCAGTTACTGATCACTTTTAATGTGGTAAATTGGCCAGAAAACAACTGGCAGCCAAAACAGTGGGATTGGACAAAAACGATGACCGCGGGGTCAAGGAAATTCCCGTTTTGGGAGCCGACACAGAACTGCCTCTTTTTTGCCTGATCCACCTCCAGACCTGTTGGGAAACAGTTACTGATCACTTTTAATGTGGTAAGTCGGCCAGAAAACAAGTGGCAGCCAAAAAAGTGGGATTGGACAAAAACGATGACCGCGGGGTCAAGGAAATTCCCGTTTTGGGAGCCGACACAAAACTGCCTCTTTTTTGCCTGATCCACCTCCAAACCTGTTGGAAAACAGTTACTGATCACTTTTAATGTGGTAAATCGGCCAGAAAACAACTGGCAGCCAAAACAGTGGAGGAGGGGGAATTGGACAAAAACGATGACCGCGGGGTCAAGGAAATTCCCGTTTTGGGAGCCGACACAAAACTGCCTCTTTTTTGCCTGATCCACCTCCAAACCTGTTGGAAACCAGTTACTGATCACTTTTAATGTGGTAAATCGGCCAGAAAACAACTGGCAGCCAAAACAGTGGAGGAGGGGGAATTGGACACAAACGATGACCGCGGGGTCAAGGAAATTCCTGTTTTGGGAGCCGACACAAAACTGCCTCTTTTTTGCCTGATCCACCTCCAAACCTGTTGGAAACCAGTTACTGATCACTTTTAATGTGGTAAATCGGCCAGAAAACAACTGGCAGCCAAAACAGTGGGATTGGACAAAAACGATGACCGCGGGGTCAAGGAAATTCCCGTTTTGGGAGCCGACACAAAACTGCCTCTTTTTTGCCTGATCCACCTCCAGACCTGTTGGGAAACAGTTACTGATCACTTTTAATGTGGTAAGTCGGCCAGAAAACAAGTGGCAGCCAAAACAGTGGAGGAGGGGGGATTGGCCAAAAACGCTGACCCCGGGGTCAAGGAAATTCCCGTTTTGGGAGCCGACACAAAACTGCCTCTTTTTTGCCTGATCCACCTCCAAACCTGTTGGAAACCAGTTACTGATCACTTTTAATGTGGTAAGTCGGCCAGAAAACAAGTGGCAGCCAAAACAGTGGAGGAGGGGGGATTGGCCAAAAACGCTGACCCCGGGGTCAAGAAAATGGCCGTTTTGGGAGCGGACGCAAAACTGCCTCTTTTTTGCCTGATCCACCTCCAGACCTGTTGGGAAACAGTTACTGATCACTTTTAATGTGGTAAGTCGGCCAGAAAACAAGTGGCAGCCAAAACAGTGGGATTGGACAAAAACGCTGACCGCGGGGTCAAGGAAATTCCCGTTTTGGGAGCCGACACAAAACTGCCTCTTTTTTGCCTGATCCACCTCCAAACCTGTTGGAAACCAGTTACTGATCACTTTTAATGTGGTAAATCGGCCAGAAAACAACTGGCAGCCAAAACAGTGGGATTGGACAAAAACGATGACCGCGGGGTCAAGGAAATTCCCGTTTTGGGAGCCGACACAAAACTGCCTCTTTTTTGCCTGATCCACCTCCAAACCTGTTGGAAAACAGTTACTGATGATTTTTAATGTGGTAAATCGGCCAGAAAACAACTGGCAGCCAAAACAGTGGAGGAGGGGGAATTGGACAAAAACGATGACCGCAGGGTCAAGGAAATTCCCGTTTTGGGAGCCGACACAAAACTGCCTCTTTTTTGCCTGATCCACCTCCAGACCTGTTGGAAACCAGTTACTGATCACTTTTAATGTGGTAAATCGGCCAGAAAACAACTGGCAGCCAAAACAGTGGGATTGGACAAAAACGATGACCGCGGGGTCAAGGAAATTCCCGTTTTGGGAGCCGACACAAAACTGCCTCTTTTTTGCCTGATCCACCTCCAAACCTGTTGGAAACCAGTTACTGATCACTTTTAATGTGGTAAATCGGCCAGAAAACAACTGGCAGCCAAAACAGTGGGATTGGACAAAAACGATGACCGCGGGGTCAAGGAAATTCCCGTTTTGGGAGCCGACACAAAACTGCCTCTTTTTTGCCTGATCCACCTCCAGACCTGTTGGGAAACAGTTACTGATCACTTTTAATGTGGTAAGTCGGCCAGAAAACAACTGGCAGCCAAAACAGTGGGATTGGACAAAAACGATGACCGCGGGGTCAAGGAAATTCCCGTTTTGGGAGCCGACACAAAACTGCCTCTTTTTTGCCTGATCCACCTCCAGACCTGTTGGGAAACAGTTACTGATCACTTTTAATGTGGTAAGTCGGCCAGAAAACAAGTGGCAGCCAAAACAGTGGAGGAGGGGGGATTGGCCAAAAACGCTGACCCTGGGGTCAAGAAAATGGCCGTTTTGGGAGCGGACGCAAAACTGCCTCTTTTTTGCCTGATCCACCTCCAGACCTGTTGGGAAACAGTTACTGATCACTTTTAATGTGGTAAGTCGGCCAGAAAACAAGTGGCAGCCAAAAAAGTGGGATTGGACAAAAACGATGACCGCGGGGTCAAGGAAATTCCCGTTTTGGGAGCCGACACAAAACTGCCTCTTTTTTGCCTGATCCACCTCCAAACCTGTTGGAAACCAGTTACTGATCACTTTTAATGTGGTAAATCGGCCAGAAAACAACTGGCAGCCAAAACAGTGGAGGAGGGGGGATTGGACAAAAACGCTGACCCCGGGGTCAAGAAAATGGCCGTTTTGGGAGCCGACACAAAACTGCCTCTTTTTTGCCTGATCCACCTCCAAACCTGTTGGAAACCAGTTACTGATCACTTTTAATGTGGTAAATCGGCCAGAAAACAACTGGCAGCCAAAACAGTGGAGGAGGGGGAATTGGACAAAAACGATGACCGCGGGGTCAAGGAAATTCCCGTTTTGGGAGCCGACACAAAACTGCCTCTTTTTTGCCTGATCCACCTCCAGACCTGTTGGGAAACAGTTACTGATCACTTTTAATGTGGTAAGTCGGCCAGAAAACAACTGGCAGCCAAAACAGTGGGATTGGACAAAAACGATGACCGCGGGGTCAAGGAAATTCCCGTTTTGGGAGCCGACACAAAACTGCCTCTTTTTTGCCTGATCCACCTCCAGACCTGTTGGAAACCAGTTACTGATCACTTTTAATGTGGTAAATCGGCCAGAAAACAACTGGCAGCCAAAACAGTGGGATTGGACAAAAACGATGACCGCGGGGTCAAGGAAATTCCCGTTTTGGGAGCCGACACAAAACTGCCTCTTTTTTGCCTGATCCACCTCCAAACCTGTTGGAAACCAGTTACTGATCACTTTTAATGTGGTAAATCGGCCAGAAAACAACTGGCAGCCAAAACAGTGGGATTGGACAAAAACGATGACCGCGGGGTCAAGGAAATTCCCGTTTTGGGAGCCGACACAAAACTGCCTCTTTTTTGCCTGATCCACCTCCAGACCTGTTGGAAACCAGTTACTGATCACTTTTAATGTGGTAAATCGGCCAGAAAACAACTGGCAGCCAAAACAGTGGGATTGGACAAAAACGATGACCGCGGGGTCAAGGAAATTCCCGTTTTGGGAGCCGACACAAAACTGCCTCTTTTTTGCCTGATCCACCTCCAAACCTGTTGGAAACCAGTTACTGATCACTTTTAATGTGGTAAATCGGCCAGAAAACAACTGGCAGCCAAAACAGTGGAGGAGGGGGAATTGGACAAAAACGATGACCGCGGGGTCAAGGAAATTCCCGTTTTGGGAGCCGACACAAAACTGCCTCTTTTTTGCCTGATCCACCTCCAGACCTGTTGGGAAACAGTTACTGATCACTTTTAATGTGGTAAGTCGGCCAGAAAACAACTGGCAGCCAAAACAGTGGGATTGGACAAAAACGATGACCGCGGGGTCAAGGAAATTCCCGTTTTGGGAGCCGACACAAAACTGCCTCTTTTTTGCCTGATCCACCTCCAGACCTGTTGGAAACCAGTTACTGATCACTTTTAATGTGGTAAATCGGCCAGAAAACAACTGGCAGCCAAAACAGTGGGATTGGACAAAAACGATGACCGCGGGGTCAAGGAAATTCCCGTTTTGGGAGCCGACACAAAACTGCCTCTTTTTTGCCTGATCCACCTCCAAACCTGTTGGAAACCAGTTACTGATCACTTTTAATGTGGTAAATCGGCCAGAAAACAACTGGCAGCCAAAACAGTGGGATTGGACAAAAACGATGACCGCGGGGTCAAGGAAATTCCCGTTTTGGGAGCCGACACAAAACTGCCTCTTTTTTGCCTGATCCACCTCCAAACCTGTTGGAAACCAGTTACTGATCACTTTTAATGTGGTAAATCGGCCAGAAAACAACTGGCAGCCAAAACAGTGGGATTGGACAAAAACGATGACCGCGGGGTCAAGGAAATTCCCGTTTTGGGAGCCGACACAAAACTGCCTCTTTTTTGCCTGATCCACCTCCAGACCTGTTGGGAAACAGTTACTGATCACTTTTAATGTGGTAAGTCGGCCAGAAAACAAGTGGCAGCCAAAACAGTGGAGGAGGGGGGATTGGCCAAAAACGCTGACCCCGGGGTCAAGGAAATTCCCGTTTTGGGAGCCGACACAAAACTGCCTCTTTTTTGCCTGATCCACCTCCAAACCTGTTGGAAACCAGTTACTGATCACTTTTAATGTGGTAAGTCGGCCAGAAAACAAGTGGCAGCCAAAACAGTGGAGGAGGGGGGATTGGCCAAAAACGCTGACCCCGGGGTCAAGAAAATGGCCGTTTTGGGAGCGGACGCAAAACTGCCTCTTTTTTGCCTGATCCACCTCCAGACCTGTTGGGAAACAGTTACTGATCACTTTTAATGTGGTAAGTCGGCCAGAAAACAAGTGGCAGCCAAAAAAGTGGGATTGGACAAAAACGATGACCGCGGGGTCAAGGAAATTCCCGTTTTGGGAGCCGACACAAAACTGCCTCTTTTTTGCCTGATCCACCTCCAAACCTGTTGGAAAACAGTTACTGATCACTTTTAATGTGGTAAATCGGCCAGAAAACAACTGGCAGCCAAAACAGTGGAGGAGGGGGAATTGGACAAAAACGATGACCGCGGGGTCAAGGAAATTCCCGTTTTGGGAGCCGACACAAAACTGCCTCTTTTTTGCCTGATCCACCTTCAAACCTGTTGGAAAACAGTTACTGATGATTTTTAATGTGGTAAATCGGCCAGAAAACAACTGGCAGCCAAAACAGTGGAGGAGGGGGAATTGGACAAAAACGATGACCGCGGGGTCAAGGAAATTCCCGTTTTGGGAGCCGACACAAAACTGCCTCTTTTTTGCCTGATCCACCTCCAGACCTGTTGGAAACCAGTTACTGATCACTTTTAATGTGGTAAATCGGCCAGAAAACAACTGGCAGCCAAAACAGTGGGATTGGACAAAAACGATGACCGCGGGGTCAAGGAAATTCCCGTTTTGGGAGCCGACACAAAACTGCCTCTTTTTTGCCTGATCCACCTCCAAACCTGTTGGAAACCAGTTACTGATCACTTTTAATGTGGTAAATCGGCCAGAAAACAACTGGCAGCCAAAACAGTGGGATTGGACAAAAACGCTGACCCCGGGGTCAAGGAAATTCCCGTTTTGGGAGCCGACACAGAACTGCCTCTTTTTTGCCTGATCCACCTCCAGACCTGTTGGGAAACAGTTACTGATCACTTTTAATGTGGTAAGTCGGCCAGAAAACAAGTGGCAGCCAAAAAAGTGGGATTGGACAAAAACGATGACCGCGGGGTCAAGGAAATTCCCGTTTTGGGAGCCGACACAAAACTGCCTCTTTTTTGCCTGATCCACCTCCAAACCTGTTGGAAACCAGTTACTGATCACTTTTAATGTGGTAAATCGGCCAGAAAACAACTGGCAGCCAAAACAGTGGAGGAGGGGGAATTGGACAAAAACGATGACCGCGGGGTCAAGGAAATTCCTGTTTTGGGAGCCGACACAAAACTGCCTCTTTTTTGCCTGATCCACCTCCAAACCTGTTGGAAACCAGTTACTGATCACTTTTAATGTGGTAAGTCGGCCAGAAAACAAGTGGCAGCCAAAACAGTGGAGGAGGGGGGATTGGCCAAAAACGCTGACCCCGGGGTCAAGAAAATGGCCGTTTTGGGAGCGGACGCAAAACTGCCTCTTTTTTGCCTGATCCACCTCCAGACCTGTTGGGAAACAGTTACTGATCACTTTTAATGTGGTAAGTCGGCCAGAAAACAAGTGGCAGCCAAAAAAGTGGGATTGGACAAAAACGATGACCGCGGGGTCAAGGAAATTCCCGTTTTGGGAGCCGACACAAAACTGCCTCTTTTTTGCCTGATCCACCTCCAAACCTGTTGGAAAACAGTTACTGATCACTTTTAATGTGGTAAATCGGCCAGAAAACAACTGGCAGCCAAAACAGTGGAGGAGGGGGAATTGGACAAAAACGATGACCGCGGGGTCAAGGAAATTCCCGTTTTGGGAGCCGACACAAAACTGCCTCTTTTTTGCCTGATCCACCTTCAAACCTGTTGGAAAACAGTTACTGATGATTTTTAATGTGGTAAATCGGCCAGAAAACAACTGGCAGCCAAAACAGTGGAGGAGGGGGAATTGGACAAAAACGATGACCGCGGGGTCAAGGAAATTCCCGTTTTGGGAGCCGACACAAAACTGCCTCTTTTTTGCCTGATCCACCTCCAGACCTGTTGGAAACCAGTTACTGATCACTTTTAATGTGGTAAATCGGTCAGAAAACAACTGGCAGCCAAAACAGTGGGATTGGACAAAAACGATGACCGCGGGGTCAAGGAAATTCCCGTTTTGGGAGCCGACACAAAACTGCCTCTTTTTTGCCTGATCCACCTCCAAACCTGTTGGAAACCAGTTACTGATCACTTTTAATGTGGTAAATCGGCCAGAAAACAACTGGCAGCCAAAACAGTGGGATTGGACAAAAACGCTGACCCCGGGGTCAAGGAAATTCCCGTTTTGGGAGCCGACACAGAACTGCCTCTTTTTTGCCTGATCCACCTCCAGACCTGTTGGGAAACAGTTACTGATCACTTTTAATGTGGTAAGTCGGCCAGAAAACAAGTGGCAGCCAAAAAAGTGGGATTGGACAAAAACGATGACCGCGGGGTCAAGGAAATTCCCGTTTTGGG
Source organism: Pempheris klunzingeri (assembly GCF_042242105.1). Classification (NCBI taxonomy): domain Eukaryota; kingdom Metazoa; phylum Chordata; class Actinopteri; order Acropomatiformes; family Pempheridae; genus Pempheris; species Pempheris klunzingeri. The sequence continues at coordinate 19,421,558 of NC_092019.1, read as the reverse complement.
AGCCGACACAAAACTGCCTCTTTTTTGCCTGATCCACCTCCAAACCTGTTGGAAACCAGTTACTGATCACTTTTAATGTGGTAAATCGGCCAGAAAACAACTGGCAGCCAAAACAGTGGAGGAGGGGGAATTGGACAAAAACGATGACCGCGGGGTCAAGGAAATTCCTGTTTTGGGAGCCGACACAAAACTGCCTCTTTTTTGCCTGATCCACCTCCAGACCTGTTGGAAACCAGTTACTGATCACTTTTAATGTGGTAAGTCGGCCAGAAAACAAGTGGCAGCCAAAACAGTGGAGGAGGGGGGATTGGCCAAAAACGCTGACCCCGGGGTCAAGAAAATGGCCGTTTTGGGAGCGGACGCAAAACTGCCTCTTTTTTGCCTGATCCACCTCCAGACCTGTTGGGAAACAGTTACTGATCACTTTTAATGTGGTAAGTCGGCCAGAAAACAAGTGGCAGCCAAAACAGTGGGATTGGACAAAAACGATGACCGCGGGGTCAAGGAAATTCCCGTTTTGGGAGCCGACACAAAACTGCCTCTTTTTTGCCTGATCCACCTCCAGACCTGTTGGAAACCAGTTACTGATCACTTTTAATGTGGTAAATCGGCCAGAAAACAACTGGCAGCCAAAACAGTGGGATTGGACAAAAACGATGACCGCGGGGTCAAGGAAATTCCCGTTTTGGGAGCCGACACAAAACTGCCTCTTTTTTGCCTGATCCACCTCCAAACCTGTTGGAAACCAGTTACTGATCACTTTTAATGTGGTAAATCGGCCAGAAAACAACTGGCAGCCAAAACAGTGGAGGAGGGGGAATTGGACAAAAACGATGACCGCGGGGTCAAGGAAATTCCCGTTTTGGGAGCCGACACAAAACTGCCTCTTTTTTGCCTGATCCACCTCCAGACCTGTTGGGAAACAGTTACTGATCACTTTTAATGTGGTAAGTCGGCCAGAAAACAAGTGGCAGCCAAAACAGTGGAGGAGGGGGAATTGGACAAAAACGCTGACCGCGGGGTCAAGGAAATTCCCGTTTTGGGAGCCGACACAAAACTGCCTCTTTTTTGCCTGATCCACCTCCAAACCTGTTGGAAACCAGTTACTGATCACTTTTAATGTGGTAAATCGGCCAGAAAACAACTGGCAGCCAAAACAGTGGAGGAGGGGGAATTGGACAAAAACGATGACCGCGGGGTCAAGGAAATTCCCGTTTTGGGAGCCGACACAAAACTGCCTCTTTTTTGCCTGATCCACCTCCAGACCTGTTGGGAAACAGTTACTGATCACTTTTAATGTGGTAAGTCGGCCAGAAAACAAGTGGCAGCCAAAACAGTGGAGGAGGGGGAATTGGACAAAAACGCTGACCGCGGGGTCAAGGAAATTCCCGTTTTGGGAGCCGACACAAAACTGCCTCTTTTTTGCCTGATCCACCTCCAAACCTGTTGGAAACCAGTTACTGATCACTTTTAATGTGGTAAGTCGGCCAGAAAACAAGTGGCAGCCAAAACAGTGGAGGAGGGGGGATTGGCCAAAAACGCTGACCCCGGGGTCAAGAAAATGGCCGTTTTGGGAGCGGACGCAAAACTGCCTCTTTTTTGCCTGATCCACCTCCAGACCTGTTGGGAAACAGTTACTGATCACTTTTAATGTGGTAAGTCGGCCAGAAAACAAGTGGCAGCCAAAACAGTGGGATTGGACAAAAACGATGACCGCGGGGTCAAGGAAATTCCCGTTTTGGGAGCCGACACAAAACTGCCTCTTTTTTGCCTGATCCACCTCCAGACCTGTTGGAAACCAGTTACTGATCACTTTTAATGTGGTAAATCGGCCAGAAAACAACTGGCAGCCAAAACAGTGGGATTGGACAAAAACGATGACCGCGGGGTCAAGGAAATTCCCGTTTTGGGAGCCGACACAAAACTGCCTCTTTTTTGCCTGATCCACCTCCAAACCTGTTGGAAACCAGTTACTGATCACTTTTAATGTGGTAAATCGGCCAGAAAACAACTGGCAGCCAAAACAGTGGAGGAGGGGGAATTGGACAAAAACGATGACCGCGGGGTCAAGGAAATTCCTGTTTTGGGAGCCGACACAAAACTGCCTCTTTTTTGCCTGATCCACCTCCAAACCTGTTGGAAACCAGTTACTGATCACTTTTAATGTGGTAAATCGGCCAGAAAACAACTGGCAGCCAAAACAGTGGGATTGGACAAAAACGATGACCGCGGGGTCAAGGAAATTCCCGTTTTGGGAGCCGACACAAAACTGCCTCTTTTTTGCCTGATCCACCTCCAGACCTGTTGGGAAACAGTTACTGATCACTTTTAATGTGGTAAGTCGGCCAGAAAACAAGTGGCAGCCAAAACAGTGGAGGAGGGGGGATTGGCCAAAAACGCTGACCCCGGGGTCAAGGAAATTCCCGTTTTGGGAGCCGACACAAAACTGCCTCTTTTTTGCCTGATCCACCTCCAAACCTGTTGGAAACCAGTTACTGATCACTTTTAATGTGGTAAGTCGGCCAGAAAACAAGTGGCAGCCAAAACAGTGGAGGAGGGGGGATTGGCCAAAAACGCTGACCCCGGGGTCAAGAAAATGGCCGTTTTGGGAGCGGACGCAAAACTGCCTCTTTTTTGCCTGATCCACCTCCAGACCTGTTGGGAAACAGTTACTGATCACTTTTAATGTGGTAAGTCGGCCAGAAAACAAGTGGCAGCCAAAAAAGTGGGATTGGACAAAAACGATGACCGCGGGGTCAAGGAAATTCCCGTTTTGGGAGCCGACACAAAACTGCCTCTTTTTTGCCTGATCCACCTCCAAACCTGTTGGAAAACAGTTACTGATCACTTTTAATGTGGTAAATCGGCCAGAAAACAAGTGGCAGCCAAAACAGTGGGATTGGACAAAAACGATGACCGCGGGGTCAAGGAAATTCCCGTTTTGGGAGCCGACACAAAACTGCCTCTTTTTTGCCTGATCCACCTCCAGACCTGTTGGGAAACAGTTACTGATCACTTTTAATGTGGTAAGTCGGCCAGAAAACAACTGGCAGCCAAAACAGTGGGATTGGACAAAAACGATGACCGCGGGGTCAAGGAAATTCCCGTTTTGGGAGCCGACACAAAACTGCCTCTTTTTTGCCTGATCCACCTCCAGACCTGTTGGGAAACAGTTACTGATCACTTTTAATGTGGTAAGTCGGCCAGAAAACAAGTGGCAGCCAAAACAGTGGAGGAGGGGGGATTGGCCAAAAACGCTGACCCCGGGGTCAAGGAAATTCCCGTTTTGGGAGCCGACACAAAACTGCCTCTTTTTTGCCTGATCCACCTCCAAACCTGTTGGAAACCAGTTACTGATCACTTTTAATGTGGTAAGTCGGCCAGAAAACAAGTGGCAGCCAAAACAGTGGAGGAGGGGGGATTGGCCAAAAACGCTGACCCCGGGGTCAAGAAAATGGCCGTTTTGGGAGCGGACGCAAAACTGCCTCTTTTTTGCCTGATCCACCTCCAGACCTGTTGGGAAACAGTTACTGATCACTTTTAATGTGGTAAGTCGGCCAGAAAACAAGTGGCAGCCAAAACAGTGGAGGAGGGGGGATTGGCCAAAAACGCTGACCCCGGGGTCAAGAAAATGGCCGTTTTGGGAGCGGACGCAAAACTGCCTCTTTTTTGCCTGATCCACCTCCAGACCTGTTGGGAAACAGTTACTGATCACTTTTAATGTGGTAAGTCGGCCAGAAAACAACTGGCAGCCAAAACAGTGGGATTGGACAAAAACGATGACCGCGGGGTCAAGGAAATTCCCGTTTTGGGAGCCGACACAAAACTGCCTCTTTTTTGCCTGATCCACCTCCAAACCTGTTGGAAACCAGTTACTGATCACTTTTAATGTGGTAAATCGGCCAGAAAAAAACTGGCAGCCAAAACAGTGGGATTGGACAAAAACGATGACCGCGGGGTCAAGGAAATTCCCGTTTTGGGAGCCGACACAAAACTGCCTCTTTTTTGCCTGATCCACCTCCAAACCTGTTGGAAAACAGTTACTGATCACTTTTAATGTGGTAAATCGGCCAGAAAACAACTGGCAGCCAAAACAGTGGGATTGGACAAAAACGATGACCGCGGGGTCAAGGAAATTCCCGTTTTGGGAGCCGACACAAAACTGCCTCTTTTTTGCCTGATCCACCTCCAAACCTGTTGGAAACCAGTTACTGATCACTTTTAATGTGGTAAATCGGCCAGAAAACAACTGGCAGCCAAAACAGTGGAGGAGAGGGAATTGGACAAAAACGATGACCGCGGGGTCAAGGAAATTCCCGTTTTGGGAGCCGACACAAAACTGCCTCTTTTTTGCCTGATCCACCTCCAAACCTGTTGGAAAACAGTTACTGATCACTTTTAATGTGGTAAATCGGCCAGAAAACAAGTGGCAGCCAAAACAGTGGAGGAGGGGGAATTGGACAAAAACGATGACCGCGGGGTCAAGGAAATTCCCGTTTTGGGAGCCGACACAAAACTGCCTCTGTTTTGCCTGATCCACCTCCAAACCTGTTGGAAACCAGTTACTGATCACTTTTAATGTGGTAAATCGGCCAGAAAACAACTGGCAGCCAAAACAGTGGAGGAGGGGGAATTGGACAAAAACGATGACCGCGGGGTCAAGGAAATTCCCGTTTTGGGAGCCGACACAAAACTGCCTCTTTTTTGCCTGATCCACCTCCAAACCTGTTGGAAAACAGTTACTGATCACTTTTAATGTGGTAAGTCGGCCAGAAAACAACTGGCAGCCAAAACAGTGGGATTGGACAAAAACGATGACCGCGGGGTCAAGGAAATTCCCGTTTTGGGAGCCGACACAAAACTGCCTCTTTTTTGCCTGATCCACCTCCAAACCTGTTGGAAACCAGTTACTGATCACTTTTAATGTGGTAAATCGGCCAGAAAACAACTGGCAGCCAAAACAGTGGGATTGGACAAAAACGATGACCGCGGGGTCAAGGGAATTCCCGTTTTGGGAGCCGACACAAAACTGCCTCTTTTTTGCCTGATCCACCTCCAAACCTGTTGGAAAACAGTTACTGATCACTTTTAATGTGGTAAATCGGCCAGAAAACAACTGGCAGCCAAAACAGTGGGATTGGACAAAAACGATGACCGCGGGGTCAAGGAAATTCCCGTTTTGGGAGCCGACACAAAACTGCCTCTTTTTTGCCTGATCCACCTCCAAACCTGTTGGAAACCAGTTACTGATCACTTTTAATGTGGTAAATCGGCCAGAAAACAACTGGCAGCCAAAACAGTGGGATTGGACAAAAACGATGACCGCGGGGTCAAGGAAATTCCCGTTTTGGGAGCCGACACAAAACTGCCTCTTTTTTGCCTGATCCACCTCCAAACCTGTTGGAAACCAGTTACTGATCACTTTTAATGTGGTAAATCGGCCAGAAAACAACTGGCAGCCAAAACAGTGGAGGAGAGGGAATTGGACAAAAACGATGACCGCGGGGTCAAGGAAATTCCCGTTTTGGGAGCCGACACAAAACTGCCTCTTTTTTGCCTGATCCACCTCCAAACCTGTTGGAAAACAGTTACTGATCACTTTTAATGTGGTAAATCGGCCAGAAAACAAGTGGCAGCCAAAACAGTGGAGGAGGGGGAATTGGACAAAAACGATGACCGCGGGGTCAAGGAAATTCCCGTTTTGGGAGCCGACACAAAACTGCCTCTGTTTTGCCTGATCCACCTCCAAACCTGTTGGAAACCAGTTACTGATCACTTTTAATGTGGTAAATCGGCCAGAAAACAACTGGCAGCCAAAACAGTGGAGGAGGGGGAATTGGACAAAAACGATGACCGCGGGGTCAAGGAAATTCCCGTTTTGGGAGCCGACACAAAACTGCCTCTTTTTTGCCTGATCCACCTCCAAACCTGTTGGAAACCAGTTACTGATCACTTTTAATGTGGTAAATCGGCCAGAAAACAACTGGCAGCCAAAACAGTGGGATTGGACAAAAACGATGACCGCGGGGTCAAGGAAATTCCCGTTTTGGGAGCCGACACAAAACTGCCTCTTTTTTGCCTGATCCACCTCCAAACCTGTTGGAAAACAGTTACTGATCACTTTTAATGTGGTAAATCGGCCAGAAAACAAGTGGCAGCCAAAACAGTGGGATTGGACAAAAACGCTGACCGCGGGGTCAAGGAAATTCCCGTTTTGGGAGCCGACACAAAACTGCCTCTTTTTTGCCTGATCCACCTCCAAACCTGTTGGAAACCAGTTACTGATCACTTTTAATGTGGTAAATCGGCCAGAAAACAACTGGCAGCCAAAACAGTGGAGGAGAGGGAATTGGACAAAAACGATGACCGCGGGGTCAAGGAAATTCCCGTTTTGGGAGCCGACACAAAACTGCCTCTTTTTTGCCTGATCCACCTCCAAACCTGTTGGAAAACAGTTACTGATCACTTTTAATGTGGTAAATCGGCCAGAAAACAAGTGGCAGCCAAAACAGTGGAGGAGGGGGGATTGGCCAAAAACGCTGACCCCGGGGTCAAGAAAATGGCCGTTTTGGGAGCGGACGCAAAACTGCCTCTTTTTTGCCTGATCCACCTCCAGACCTGTTGGGAAACAGTTACTGATCACTTTTAATGTGGTAAGTCGGCCAGAAAACAAGTGGCAGCCAAAACAGTGGGATTGGACAAAAACGCTGACCGCGGGGTCAAGGAAATTCCCGTTTTGGGAGCCGACACAAAACTGCCTCTTTTTTGCCTGATCCACCTCCAAACCTGTTGGAAACCAGTTACTGATCACTTTTAATGTGGTAAGTCGGCCAGAAAACAAGTGGCAGCCAAAACAGTGGAGGAGGGGGGATTGGCCAAAAACGCTGACCCCGGGGTCAAGAAAATGGCCGTTTTGGGAGCGGACGCAAAACTGCCTCTTTTTTGCCTGATCCACCTCCAGACCTGTTGGGAAACAGTTACTGATCACTTTTAATGTGGTAAGTCGGCCAGAAAACAACTGGCAGCCAAAACAGTGGGATTGGACAAAAACGATGACCGCGGGGTCAAGGAAATTCCCGTTTTGGGAGCCGACACAAAACTGCCTCTTTTTTGCCTGATCCACCTCCAAACCTGTTGGAAACCAGTTACTGATCACTTTTAATGTGGTAAATCGGCCAGAAAACAAGTGGCAGCCAAAACAGTGGAGGAGGGGGGATTGGCCAAAAACGCTGACCCCGGGGTCAAGAAAATGGCCGTTTTGGGAGCGGACGCAAAACTGCCTCTTTTTTGCCTGATCCACCTCCAGACCTGTTGGGAAACAGTTACTGATCACTTTTAATGTGGTAAGTCGGCCAGAAAACAAGTGGCAGCCAAAACAGTGGGATTGGACAAAAACGCTGACCGCGGGGTCAAGGAAATTCCCGTTTTGGGAGCCGACACAAAACTGCCTCTTTTTTGCCTGATCCACCTCCAAACCTGTTGGAAACCAGTTACTGATCACTTTTAATGTGGTAAGTCGGCCAGAAAACAAGTGGCAGCCAAAACAGTGGAGGAGGGGGGATTGGCCAAAAACGCTGACCCCGGGGTCAAGAAAATGGCCGTTTTGGGAGCGGACGCAAAACTGCCTCTTTTTTGCCTGATCCACCTCCAGACCTGTTGGGAAACAGTTACTGATCACTTTTAATGTGGTAAGTCGGCCAGAAAACAAGTGGCAGCCAAAAAAGTGGGATTGGACAAAAACGATGACCGCGGGGTCAAGGAAATTCCCGTTTTGGGAGCCGACACAAAACTGCCTCTTTTTTGCCTGATCCACCTCCAGACCTGTTGGGAAACAGTTACTGATCACTTTTAATGTGGTAAGTCGGCCAGAAAACAAGTGGCAGCCAAAACAGTGGAGGAGGGGGGATTGGCCAAAAACGCTGACCCCGGGGTCAAGGAAATTCCCGTTTTGGGAGCCAACACAAAACTGCCTCTTTTTTGCCTGATCCACCTCCAAACCTGTTGGAAACCAGTTACTGATCACTTTTAATGTGGTAAGTCGGCCAGAAAACAAGTGGCAGCCAAAACAGTGGAGGAGGGGGGATTGGCCAAAAACGCTGACCCCGGGGTCAAGAAAATGGCCGTTTTGGGAGCGGACGCAAAACTGCCTCTTTTTTGCCTGATCCACCTCCAGACCTGTTGGGAAACAGTTACTGATCACTTTTAATGTGGTAAGTCGGCCAGAAAACAAGTGGCAGCCAAAACAGTGGAGGAGGGGGGATTGGCCAAAAACGCTGACCCCGGGGTCAAGAAAATGGCCGTTTTGGGAGCGGACGCAAAACTGCCTCTTTTTTGCCTGATCCACCTCCAGACCTGTTGGGAAACAGTTACTGATCACTTTTAATGTGGTAAGTCGGCCAGAAAACAACTGGCAGCCAAAACAGTGGGATTGGACAAAAACGATGACCGCGGGGTCAAGGAAATTCCCGTTTTGGGAGCCGACACAAAACTGCCTCTTTTTTGCCTGATCCACCTCCAAACCTGTTGGAAACCAGTTACTGATCACTTTTAATGTGGTAAATCGGCCAGAAAACAACTGGCAGCCAAAACAGTGGGATTGGACAAAAACGATGACCGCGGGGTCAAGGAAATTCCCGTTTTGGGAGCCGACACAAAACTGCCTCTTTTTTGCCTGATCCACCTCCAAACCTGTTGGAAAACAGTTACTGATCACTTTTAATGTGGTAAATCGGCCAGAAAACAACTGGCAGCCAAAACAGTGGGATTGGACAAAAACGATGACCGCGGGGTCAAGGAAATTCCCGTTTTGGGAGCCGACACAAAACTGCCTCTTTTTTGCCTGATCCACCTCCAAACCTGTTGGAAACCAGTTACTGATCACTTTTAATGTGGTAAATCGGCCAGAAAACAACTGGCAGCCAAAACAGTGGAGGAGAGGGAATTGGACAAAAACGATGACCGCGGGGTCAAGGAAATTCCCGTTTTGGGAGCCGACACAAAACTGCCTCTTTTTTGCCTGATCCACCTCCAAACCTGTTGGAAAACAGTTACTGATCACTTTTAATGTGGTAAATCGGCCAGAAAACAAGTGGCAGCCAAAACAGTGGAGGAGGGGGGATTGGCCAAAAACGCTGACCCCGGGGTCAAGAAAATGGCCGTTTTGGGAGCGGACGCAAAACTGCCTCTTTTTTGCCTGATCCACCTCCAGACCTGTTGGGAAACAGTTACTGATCACTTTTAATGTGGTAAGTCGGCCAGAAAACAAGTGGCAGCCAAAACAGTGGGATTGGACAAAAACGCTGACCCCGGGGTCAAGGAAATTCCCGTTTTGGGAGCCGACACAAAACTGCCTCTTTTTTGCCTGATCCACCTCCAAACCTGTTGGAAACCAGTTACTGATCACTTTTAATGTGGTAAGTCGGCCAGAAAACAAGTGGCAGCCAAAACAGTGGAGGAGGGGGGATTGGCCAAAAACGCTGACCCCGGGGTCAAGAAAATGGCCGTTTTGGGAGCGGACGCAAAACTGCCTCTTTTTTGCCTGATCCACCTCCAGACCTGTTGGGAAACAGTTACTGATCACTTTTAATGTGGTAAGTCGGCCAGAAAACAAGTGGCAGCCAAAACAGTGGGATTGGACAAAAACGATGACCGCGGGGTCAAGGAAATTCCCGTTTTGGGAGCCGACACAAAACTGCCTCTTTTTTGCCTGATCCACCTCCAAACCTGTTGGAAACCAGTTACTGATCACTTTTAATGTGGTAAGTCGGCCAGAAAACAAGTGGCAGCCAAAACAGTGGGATTGGACAAAAACGATGACCGCGGGGTCAAGGAAATTCCCGTTTTGGGAGCCGACACAAAACTGCCTCTTTTTTGCCTGATCCACCTCCAAACCTGTTGGAAACCAGTTACTGATCACTTTTAATGTGGTAAATCGGCCAGAAAACAACTGGCAGCCAAAACAGTGGGATTGGACAAAAACGATGACCGCGGGGTCAAGGAAATTCCCGTTTTGGGAGCCGACACAAAACTGCCTCTTTTTTGCCTGATCCACCTCCAAACCTGTTGGAAACCAGTTACTGATCACTTTTAATGTGGTAAATCGGCCAGAAAACAACTGGCAGCCAAAACAGTGGAGGAGAGGGAATTGGACAAAAACGATGACCGCGGGGTCAAGGAAATTCCCGTTTTGGGAGCCGACACAAAACTGCCTCTTTTTTGCCTGATCCACCTCCAAACCTGTTGGAAAACAGTTACTGATCACTTTTAATGTGGTAAATCGGCCAGAAAACAAGTGGCAGCCAAAACAGTGGAGGAGGGGGAATTGGACAAAAACGATGACCGCGGGGTCAAGGAAATTCCCGTTTTGGGAGCCGACACAAAACTGCCTCTGTTTTGCCTGATCCACCTCCAAACCTGTTGGAAACCAGTTACTGATCACTTTTAATGTGGTAAATCGGCCAGAAAACAACTGGCAGCCAAAACAGTGGAGGAGGGGGAATTGGACAAAAACGATGACCGCGGGGTCAAGGAAATTCCCGTTTTGGGAGCCGACACAAAACTGCCTCTTTTTTGCCTGATCCACCTCCAAACCTGTTGGAAACCAGTTACTGATCACTTTTAATGTGGTAAATCGGCCAGAAAACAACTGGCAGCCAAAACAGTGGGATTGGACAAAAACGATGACCGCGGGGTCAAGGAAATTCCCGTTTTGGGAGCCGACACAAAACTGCCTCTTTTTTGCCTGATCCACCTCCAAACCTGTTGGAAAACAGTTACTGATCACTTTTAATGTGGTAAATCGGCCAGAAAACAACTGGCAGCCAAAACAGTGGGATTGGACAAAAACGATGACCGCGGGGTCAAGGAAATTCCCGTTTTGGGAGCCGACACAAAACTGCCTCTTTTTTGCCTGATCCACCTCCAAACCTGTTGGAAACCAGTTACTGATCACTTTTAATGTGGTAAATCGGCCAGAAAACAACTGGCAGCCAAAACAGTGGAGGAGAGGGAATTGGACAAAAACGATGACCGCGGGGTCAAGGAAATTCCCGTTTTGGGAGCCGACACAAAACTGCCTCTTTTTTGCCTGATCCACCTCCAAACCTGTTGGAAAACAGTTACTGATCACTTTTAATGTGGTAAATCGGCCAGAAAACAAGTGGCAGCCAAAACAGTGGAGGAGGGGGGATTGGCCAAAAACGCTGACCCCGGGGTCAAGAAAATGGCCGTTTTGGGAGCGGACGCAAAACTGCCTCTTTTTTGCCTGATCCACCTCCAGACCTGTTGGGAAACAGTTACTGATCACTTTTAATGTGGTAAGTCGGCCAGAAAACAAGTGGCAGCCAAAACAGTGGGATTGGACAAAAACGCTGACCGCGGGGTCAAGGAAATTCCCGTTTTGGGAGCCGACACAAAACTGCCTCTTTTTTGCCTGATCCACCTCCAAACCTGTTGGAAACCAGTTACTGATCACTTTTAATGTGGTAAGTCGGCCAGAAAACAAGTGGCAGCCAAAACAGTGGAGGAGGGGGGATTGGCCAAAAACGCTGACCCCGGGGTCAAGAAAATGGCCGTTTTGGGAGCGGACGCAAAACTGCCTCTTTTTTGCCTGATCCACCTCCAGACCTGTTGGGAAACAGTTACTGATCACTTTTAATGTGGTAAGTCGGCCAGAAAACAACTGGCAGCCAAAACAGTGGGATTGGACAAAAACGATGACCGCGGGGTCAAGGAAATTCCCGTTTTGGGAGCCGACACAAAACTGCCTCTTTTTTGCCTGATCCACCTCCAAACCTGTTGGAAACCAGTTACTGATCACTTTTAATGTGGTAAATCGGCCAGAAAACAAGTGGCAGCCAAAACAGTGGAGGAGGGGGGATTGGCCAAAAACGCTGACCCCGGGGTCAAGAAAATGGCCGTTTTGGGAGCGGACGCAAAACTGCCTCTTTTTTGCCTGATCCACCTCCAGACCTGTTGGGAAACAGTTACTGATCACTTTTAATGTGGTAAGTCGGCCAGAAAACAAGTGGCAGCCAAAACAGTGGGATTGGACAAAAACGCTGACCGCGGGGTCAAGGAAATTCCCGTTTTGGGAGCCGACACAAAACTGCCTCTTTTTTGCCTGATCCACCTCCAAACCTGTTGGAAACCAGTTACTGATCACTTTTAATGTGGTAAGTCGGCCAGAAAACAAGTGGCAGCCAAAACAGTGGAGGAGGGGGGATTGGCCAAAAACGCTGACCCCGGGGTCAAGAAAATGGCCGTTTTGGGAGCGGACGCAAAACTGCCTCTTTTTTGCCTGATCCACCTCCAGACCTGTTGGGAAACAGTTACTGATCACTTTTAATGTGGTAAGTCGGCCAGAAAACAAGTGGCAGCCAAAACAGTGGGATTGGACAAAAACGATGACCGCGGGGTCAAGGAAATTCCCGTTTTGGGAGCCGACACAAAACTGCCTCTTTTTTGCCTGATCCACCTCCAAACCTGTTGGAAACCAGTTACTGATCACTTTTAATGTGGTAAGTCGGCCAGAAAACAAGTGGCAGCCAAAAAAGTGGGATTGGACAAAAACGATGACCGCGGGGTCAAGGAAATTCCCGTTTTGGGAGCCGACACAAAACTGCCTCTTTTTTGCCTGATCCACCTCCAGACCTGTTGGGAAACAGTTACTGATCACTTTTAATGTGGTAAGTCGGCCAGAAAACAAGTGGCAGCCAAAACAGTGGAGGAGGGGGGATTGGCCAAAAACGCTGACCCCGGGGTCAAGGAAATTCCCGTTTTGGGAGCCAACACAAAACTGCCTCTTTTTTGCCTGATCCACCTCCAAACCTGTTGGAAACCAGTTACTGATCACTTTTAATGTGGTAAGTCGGCCAGAAAACAAGTGGCAGCCAAAACAGTGGAGGAGGGGGGATTGGCCAAAAACGCTGACCCCGGGGTCAAGAAAATGGCCGTTTTGGGAGCGGACGCAAAACTGCCTCTTTTTTGCCTGATCCACCTCCAGACCTGTTGGGAAACAGTTACTGATCACTTTTAATGTGGTAAGTCGGCCAGAAAACAAGTGGCAGCCAAAACAGTGGAGGAGGGGGGATTGGCCAAAAACGCTGACCCCGGGGTCAAGAAAATGGCCGTTTTGGGAGCGGACGCAAAACTGCCTCTTTTTTGCCTGATCCACCTCCAGACCTGTTGGGAAACAGTTACTGATCACTTTTAATGTGGTAAGTCGGCCAGAAAACAACTGGCAGCCAAAACAGTGGGATTGGACAAAAACGATGACCGCGGGGTCAAGGAAATTCCCGTTTTGGGAGCCGACACAAAACTGCCTCTTTTTTGCCTGATCCACCTCCAAACCTGTTGGAAACCAGTTACTGATCACTTTTAATGTGGTAAATCGGCCAGAAAACAACTGGCAGCCAAAACAGTGGGATTGGACAAAAACGATGACCGCGGGGTCAAGGAAATTCCCGTTTTGGGAGCCGACACAAAACTGCCTCTTTTTTGCCTGATCCACCTCCAAACCTGTTGGAAAACAGTTACTGATCACTTTTAATGTGGTAAATCGGCCAGAAAACAACTGGCAGCCAAAACAGTGGGATTGGACAAAAACGATGACCGCGGGGTCAAGGAAATTCCCGTTTTGGGAGCCGACACAAAACTGCCTCTTTTTTGCCTGATCCACCTCCAAACCTGTTGGAAACCAGTTACTGATCACTTTTAATGTGGTAAATCGGCCAGAAAACAACTGGCAGCCAAAACAGTGGAGGAGAGGGAATTGGACAAAAACGATGACCGCGGGGTCAAGGAAATTCCCGTTTTGGGAGCCGACACAAAACTGCCTCTTTTTTGCCTGATCCACCTCCAAACCTGTTGGAAAACAGTTACTGATCACTTTTAATGTGGTAAATCGGCCAGAAAACAAGTGGCAGCCAAAACAGTGGAGGAGGGGGGATTGGCCAAAAACGCTGACCCCGGGGTCAAGAAAATGGCCGTTTTGGGAGCGGACGCAAAACTGCCTCTTTTTTGCCTGATCCACCTCCAGACCTGTTGGGAAACAGTTACTGATCACTTTTAATGTGGTAAGTCGGCCAGAAAACAAGTGGCAGCCAAAACAGTGGGATTGGACAAAAACGCTGACCCCGGGGTCAAGGAAATTCCCGTTTTGGGAGCCGACACAAAACTGCCTCTTTTTTGCCTGATCCACCTCCAAACCTGTTGGAAACCAGTTACTGATCACTTTTAATGTGGTAAGTCGGCCAGAAAACAAGTGGCAGCCAAAACAGTGGAGGAGGGGGGATTGGCCAAAAACGCTGACCCCGGGGTCAAGAAAATGGCCGTTTTGGGAGCGGACGCAAAACTGCCTCTTTTTTGCCTGATCCACCTCCAGACCTGTTGGGAAACAGTTACTGATCACTTTTAATGTGGTAAGTCGGCCAGAAAACAAGTGGCAGCCAAAACAGTGGGATTGGACAAAAACGATGACCGCGGGGTCAAGGAAATTCCCGTTTTGGGAGCCGACACAAAACTGCCTCTTTTTTGCCTGATCCACCTCCAAACCTGTTGGAAACCAGTTACTGATCACTTTTAATGTGGTAAGTCGGCCAGAAAACAAGTGGCAGCCAAAAAAGTGGGATTGGACAAAAACGATGACCGCGGGGTCAAGGAAATTCCCGTTTTGGGAGCCGACACAAAACTGCCTCTTTTTTGCCTGATCCACCTCCAGACCTGTTGGGAAACAGTTACTGATCACTTTTAATGTGGTAAGTCGGCCAGAAAACAAGTGGCAGCCAAAACAGTGGAGGAGGGGGGATTGGCCAAAAACGCTGACCCCGGGGTCAAGAAAATGGCCGTTTTGGGAGCGGACGCAAAACTGCCTCTTTTTTGCCTGATCCACCTCCAGACCTGTTGGGAAACAGTTACTGATCACTTTTAATGTGGTAAGTCGGCCAGAAAACAAGTGGCAGCCAAAACAGTGGAGGAGGGGGGATTGGCCAAAAACGCTGACCCCGGGGTCAAGAAAATGGCCGTTTTGGGAGCGGACGCAAAACTGCCTCTTTTTTGCCTGATCCACCTCCAGACCTGTTGGGAAACAGTTACTGATCACTTTTAATGTGGTAAGTCGGCCAGAAAACAACTGGCAGCCAAAACAGTGGGATTGGACAAAAACGATGACCGCGGGGTCAAGGAAATTCCCGTTTTGGGAGCCGACACAAAACTGCCTCTTTTTTGCCTGATCCACCTCCAAACCTGTTGGAAAACAGTTACTGATCACTTTTAATGTGGTAAATCGGCCAGAAAACAACTGGCAGCCAAAACAGTGGGATTGGACAAAAACGATGACCGCGGGGTCAAGGAAATTCCCGTTTTGGGAGCCGACACAAAACTGCCTCTTTTTTGCCTGATCCACCTCCAAACCTGTTGGAAACCAGTTACTGATCACTTTTAATGTGGTAAATCGGCCAGAAAACAACTGGCAGCCAAAACAGTGGAGGAGAGGGAATTGGACAAAAACGATGACCGCGGGGTCAAGGAAATTCCCGTTTTGGGAGCCGACACAAAACTGCCTCTTTTTTGCCTGATCCACCTCCAAACCTGTTGGAAAACAGTTACTGATCACTTTTAATGTGGTAAATCGGCCAGAAAACAAGTGGCAGCCAAAACAGTGGAGGAGGGGGGATTGGCCAAAAACGCTGACCCCGGGGTCAAGAAAATGGCCGTTTTGGGAGCGGACGCAAAACTGCCTCTTTTTTGCCTGATCCACCTCCAGACCTGTTGGGAAACAGTTACTGATCACTTTTAATGTGGTAAGTCGGCCAGAAAACAAGTGGCAGCCAAAACAGTGGGATTGGACAAAAACGCTGACCGCGGGGTCAAGGAAATTCCCGTTTTGGGAGCCGACACAAAACTGCCTCTTTTTTGCCTGATCCACCTCCAAACCTGTTGGAAACCAGTTACTGATCACTTTTAATGTGGTAAGTCGGCCAGAAAACAAGTGGCAGCCAAAACAGTGGAGGAGGGGGGATTGGCCAAAAACGCTGACCCCGGGGTCAAGAAAATGGCCGTTTTGGGAGCGGACGCAAAACTGCCTCTTTTTTGCCTGATCCACCTCCAGACCTGTTGGGAAACAGTTACTGATCACTTTTAATGTGGTAAGTCGGCCAGAAAACAACTGGCAGCCAAAACAGTGGGATTGGACAAAAACGATGACTGCGGGGTCAAGGAAATTCCCGTTTTGGGAGCCGACACAAAACTGCCTCTTTTTTGCCTGATCCACCTCCAAACCTGTTGGAAACCAGTTACTGATCACTTTTAATGTGGTAAATCGGCCAGAAAACAACTGGCAGCCAAAACAGTGGGATTGGACAAAAACGATGACCGCGGGGTCAAGGAAATTCCCGTTTTGGGAGCCGACACAAAACTGCCTCTTTTTTGCCTGATCCACCTCCAAACCTGTTGGAAAACAGTTACTGATCACTTTTAATGTGGTAAATCGGCCAGAAAACAACTGGCAGCCAAAACAGTGGGATTGGACAAAAACGATGACCGCGGGGTCAAGGAAATTCCCGTTTTGGGAGCCGACACAAAACTGCCTCTTTTTTGCCTGATCCACCTCCAAACCTGTTGGAAACCAGTTACTGATCACTTTTAATGTGGTAAATCGGCCAGAAAACAACTGGCAGCCAAAACAGTGGAGGAGAGGGAATTGGACAAAAACGATGACCGCGGGGTCAAGGAAATTCCCGTTTTGGGAGCCGACACAAAACTGCCTCTTTTTTGCCTGATCCACCTCCAAACCTGTTGGAAAACAGTTACTGATCACTTTTAATGTGGTAAATCGGCCAGAAAACAAGTGGCAGCCAAAACAGTGGAGGAGGGGGGATTGGCCAAAAACGCTGACCCCGGGGTCAAGAAAATGGCCGTTTTGGGAGCGGACGCAAAACTGCCTCTTTTTTGCCTGATCCACCTCCAGACCTGTTGGGAAACAGTTACTGATCACTTTTAATGTGGTAAGTCGGCCAGAAAACAAGTGGCAGCCAAAACAGTGGGATTGGACAAAAACGCTGACCGCGGGGTCAAGGAAATTCCCGTTTTGGGAGCCGACACAAAACTGCCTCTTTTTTGCCTGATCCACCTCCAAACCTGTTGGAAACCAGTTACTGATCACTTTTAATGTGGTAAGTCGGCCAGAAAACAAGTGGCAGCCAAAACAGTGGAGGAGGGGGGATTGGCCAAAAACGCTGACCCCGGGGTCAAGAAAATGGCCGTTTTGGGAGCGGACGCAAAACTGCCTCTTTTTTGCCTGATCCACCTCCAGACCTGTTGGGAAACAGTTACTGATCACTTTTAATGTGGTAAGTCGGCCAGAAAACAAGTGGCAGCCAAAACAGTGGGATTGGACAAAAACGATGACCGCGGGGTCAAGGAAATTCCCGTTTTGGGAGCCGACACAAAACTGCCTCTTTTTTGCCTGATCCACCTCCAAACCTGTTGGAAACCAGTTACTGATCACTTTTAATGTGGTAAATCGGCCAGAAAACAACTGGCAGCCAAAACAGTGGGATTGGACAAAAACGATGACCGCGGGGTCAAGGAAATTCCCGTTTTGGGAGCCGACACAAAACTGCCTCTTTTTTGCCTGATCCACCTCCAAACCTGTTGGAAAACAGTTACTGATCACTTTTAATGTGGTAAATCGGCCAGAAAACAACTGGCAGCCAAAACAGTGGGATTGGACAAAAACGATGACCGCGGGGTCAAGGAAATTCCCGTTTTGGGAGCCGACACAAAACTGCCTCTTTTTTGCCTGATCCACCTCCAAACCTGTTGGAAACCAGTTACTGATCACTTTTAATGTGGTAAATCGGCCAGAAAACAACTGGCAGCCAAAACAGTGGAGGAGAGGGAATTGGACAAAAACGATGACCGCGGGGTCAAGGAAATTCCCGTTTTGGGAGCCGACACAAAACTGCCTCTTTTTTGCCTGATCCACCTCCAAACCTGTTGGAAAACAGTTACTGATCACTTTTAATGTGGTAAATCGGCCAGAAAACAAGTGGCAGCCAAAACAGTGGAGGAGGGGGGATTGGCCAAAAACGCTGACCCCGGGGTCAAGAAAATGGCCGTTTTGGGAGCGGACGCAAAACTGCCTCTTTTTTGCCTGATCCACCTCCAGACCTGTTGGGAAACAGTTACTGATCACTTTTAATGTGGTAAGTCGGCCAGAAAACAAGTGGCAGCCAAAACAGTGGGATTGGACAAAAACGCTGACCCCGGGGTCAAGGAAATTCCCGTTTTGGGAGCCGACACAAAACTGCCTCTTTTTTGCCTGATCCACCTCCAAACCTGTTGGAAACCAGTTACTGATCACTTTTAATGTGGTAAGTCGGCCAGAAAACAAGTGGCAGCCAAAACAGTGGAGGAGGGGGGATTGGCCAAAAACGCTGACCCCGGGGTCAAGAAAATGGCCGTTTTGGGAGCGGACGCAAAACTGCCTCTTTTTTGCCTGATCCACCTCCAGACCTGTTGGGAAACAGTTACTGATCACTTTTAATGTGGTAAGTCGGCCAGAAAACAAGTGGCAGCCAAAACAGTGGGATTGGACAAAAACGATGACCGCGGGGTCAAGGAAATTCCCGTTTTGGGAGCCGACACAAAACTGCCTCTTTTTTGCCTGATCCACCTCCAAACCTGTTGGAAACCAGTTACTGATCACTTTTAATGTGGTAAGTCGGCCAGAAAACAAGTGGCAGCCAAAAAAGTGGGATTGGACAAAAACGATGACCGCGGGGTCAAGGAAATTCCCGTTTTGGGAGCCGACACAAAACTGCCTCTTTTTTGCCTGATCCACCTCCAGACCTGTTGGGAAACAGTTACTGATCACTTTTAATGTGGTAAGTCGGCCAGAAAACAAGTGGCAGCCAAAACAGTGGAGGAGGGGGGATTGGCCAAAAACGCTGACCCCGGGGTCAAGAAAATGGCCGTTTTGGGAGCCGACACAAAACTGCCTCTTTTTTGCCTGATCCACCTCCAAACCTGTTGGAAACCAGTTACTGATCACTTTTAATGTGGTAAGTCGGCCAGAAAACAAGTGGCAGCCAAAACAGTGGAGGAGGGGGGATTGGCCAAAAACGCTGACCCCGGGGTCAAGAAAATGGCCGTTTTGGGAGCGGACGCAAAACTGCCTCTTTTTTGCCTGATCCACCTCCAGACCTGTTGGGAAACAGTTACTGATCACTTTTAATGTGGTAAGTCGGCCAGAAAACAAGTGGCAGCCAAAACAGTGGAGGAGGGGGGATTGGCCAAAAACGCTGACCCCGGGGTCAAGAAAATGGCCGTTTTGGGAGCGGACGCAAAACTGCCTCTTTTTTGCCTGATCCACCTCCAGACCTGTTGGGAAACAGTTACTGATCACTTTTAATGTGGTAAGTCGGCCAGAAAACAACTGGCAGCCAAAACAGTGGGATTGGACAAAAACGATGACCGCGGGGTCAAGGAAATTCCCGTTTTGGGAGCCGACACAAAACTGCCTCTTTTTTGCCTGATCCACCTCCAAACCTGTTGGAAAACAGTTACTGATCACTTTTAATGTGGTAAATCGGCCAGAAAACAACTGGCAGCCAAAACAGTGGGATTGGACAAAAACGATGACCGCGGGGTCAAGGAAATTCCCGTTTTGGGAGCCGACACAAAACTGCCTCTTTTTTGCCTGATCCACCTCCAAACCTGTTGGAAACCAGTTACTGATCACTTTTAATGTGGTAAATCGGCCAGAAAACAACTGGCAGCCAAAACAGTGGAGGAGAGGGAATTGGACAAAAACGATGACCGCGGGGTCAAGGAAATTCCCGTTTTGGGAGCCGACACAAAACTGCCTCTTTTTTGCCTGATCCACCTCCAAACCTGTTGGAAAACAGTTACTGATCACTTTTAATGTGGTAAATCGGCCAGAAAACAAGTGGCAGCCAAAACAGTGGAGGAGGGGGGATTGGCCAAAAACGCTGACCCCGGGGTCAAGAAAATGGCCGTTTTGGGAGCGGACGCAAAACTGCCTCTTTTTTGCCTGATCCACCTCCAGACCTGTTGGGAAACAGTTACTGATCACTTTTAATGTGGTAAGTCGGCCTGAAAACAAGTGGCAGCCAAAACAGTGGGATTGGACAAAAACGCTGACCGCGGGGTCAAGGAAATTCCCGTTTTGGGAGCCGACACAAAACTGCCTCTTTTTTGCCTGATCCACCTCCAAACCTGTTGGAAACCAGTTACTGATCACTTTTAATGTGGTAAGTCGGCCAGAAAACAAGTGGCAGCCAAAACAGTGGAGGAGGGGGGATTGGCCAAAAACGCTGACCCCGGGGTCAAGAAAATGGCCGTTTTGGGAGCGGACGCAAAACTGCCTCTTTTTTGCCTGATCCACCTCCAGACCTGTTGGGAAACAGTTACTGATCACTTTTAATGTGGTAAGTCGGCCAGAAAACAACTGGCAGCCAAAACAGTGGGATTGGACAAAAACGATGACCGCGGGGTCAAGGAAATTCCCGTTTTGGGAGCCGACACAAAACTGCCTCTTTTTTGCCTGATCCACCTCCAAACCTGTTGGAAACCAGTTACTGATCACTTTTAATGTGGTAAATCGGCCAGAAAACAACTGGCAGCCAAAACAGTGGGATTGGACAAAAACGATGACCGCGGGGTCAAGGAAATTCCCGTTTTGGGAGCCGACACAAAACTGCCTCTTTTTTGCCTGATCCACCTCCAAACCTGTTGGAAAACAGTTACTGATCACTTTTAATGTGGTAAATCGGCCAGAAAACAACTGGCAGCCAAAACAGTGGGATTGGACAAAAACGATGACCGCGGGGTCAAGGAAATTCCCGTTTTGGGAGCCGACACAAAACTGCCTCTTTTTTGCCTGATCCACCTCCAAACCTGTTGGAAACCAGTTACTGATCACTTTTAATGTGGTAAATCGGCCAGAAAACAACTGGCAGCCAAAACAGTGGAGGAGAGGGAATTGGACAAAAACGATGACCGCGGGGTCAAGGAAATTCCCGTTTTGGGAGCCGACACAAAACTGCCTCTTTTTTGCCTGATCCACCTCCAAACCTGTTGGAAAACAGTTACTGATCACTTTTAATGTGGTAAATCGGCCAGAAAACAAGTGGCAGCCAAAACAGTGGAGGAGGGGGGATTGGCCAAAAACGCTGACCCCGGGGTCAAGAAAATGGCCGTTTTGGGAGCGGACGCAAAACTGCCTCTTTTTTGCCTGATCCACCTCCAGACCTGTTGGGAAACAGTTACTGATCACTTTTAATGTGGTAAGTCGGCCAGAAAACAAGTGGCAGCCAAAACAGTGGGATTGGACAAAAACGCTGACCGCGGGGTCAAGGAAATTCCCGTTTTGGGAGCCGACACAAAACTGCCTCTTTTTTGCCTGATCCACCTCCAAACCTGTTGGAAACCAGTTACTGATCACTTTTAATGTGGTAAGTCGGCCAGAAAACAAGTGGCAGCCAAAACAGTGGAGGAGGGGGGATTGGCCAAAAACGCTGACCCCGGGGTCAAGAAAATGGCCGTTTTGGGAGCGGACGCAAAACTGCCTCTTTTTTGCCTGATCCACCTCCAGACCTGTTGGGAAACAGTTACTGATCACTTTTAATGTGGTAAGTCGGCCAGAAAACAACTGGCAGCCAAAACAGTGGGATTGGACAAAAACGATGACCGCGGGGTCAAGGAAATTCCCGTTTTGGGAGCCGACACAAAACTGCCTCTTTTTTGCCTGATCCACCTCCAAACCTGTTGGAAACCAGTTACTGATCACTTTTAATGTGGTAAATCGGCCAGAAAACAACTGGCAGCCAAAACAGTGGGATTGGACAAAAACGATGACCGCGGGTTCAAGGAAATTCCCGTTTTGGGAGCCGACACAAAACTGCCTCTTTTTTGCCTGATCCACCTCCAAACCTGTTGGAAAACAGTTACTGATCACTTTTAATGTGGTAAATCGGCCAGAAAACAACTGGCAGCCAAAACAGTGGGATTGGACAAAAACGATGACCGCGGGGTCAAGGAAATTCCCGTTTTGGGAGCCGACACAAAACTGCCTCTTTTTTGCCTGATCCACCTCCAAACCTGTTGGAAACCAGTTACTGATCACTTTTAATGTGGTAAATCGGCCAGAAAACAACTGGCAGCCAAAACAGTGGAGGAGAGGGAATTGGACAAAAACGATGACCGCGGGGTCAAGGAAATTCCCGTTTTGGGAGCCGACACAAAACTGCCTCTTTTTTGCCTGATCCACCTCCAAACCTGTTGGAAAACAGTTACTGATCACTTTTAATGTGGTAAATCGGCCAGAAAACAAGTGGCAGCCAAAACAGTGGAGGAGGGGGGATTGGCCAAAAACGCTGACCCCGGGGTCAAGAAAATGGCCGTTTTGGGAGCGGACGCAAAACTGCCTCTTTTTTGCCTGATCCACCTCCAGACCTGTTGGGAAACAGTTACTGATCACTTTTAATGTGGTAAGTCGGCCAGAAAACAAGTGGCAGCCAAAACAGTGGGATTGGACAAAAACGATGACCGCGGGGTCAAGGAAATTCCCGTTTTGGGAGCCGACACAAAACTGCCTCTTTTTTGCCTGATCCACCTCCAAACCTGTTGGAAACCAGTTACTGATCACTTTTAATGTGGTAAGTCGGCCAGAAAACAAGTGGCAGCCAAAAAAGTGGGATTGGACAAAAACGATGACCGCGGGGTCAAGGAAATTCCCGTTTTGGGAGCCGACACAAAACTGCCTCTTTTTTGCCTGATCCACCTCCAGACCTGTTGGGAAACAGTTACTGATCACTTTTAATGTGGTAAGTCGGCCAGAAAACAAGTGGCAGCCAAAACAGTGGAGGAGGGGGGATTGGCCAAAAACGCTGACCCCGGGGTCAAGGAAATTCCCGTTTTGGGAGCCGACACAAAACTGCCTCTTTTTTGCCTGATCCACCTCCAAACCTGTTGGAAACCAGTTACTGATCACTTTTAATGTGGTAAGTCGGCCAGAAAACAAGTGGCAGCCAAAACAGTGGAGGAGGGGGGATTGGCCAAAAACGCTGACCCCGGGGTCAAGAAAATGGCCGTTTTGGGAGCGGACGCAAAACTGCCTCTTTTTTGCCTGATCCACCTCCAGACCTGTTGGGAAACAGTTACTGATCACTTTTAATGTGGTAAGTCGGCCAGAAAACAAGTGGCAGCCAAAACAGTGGAGGAGGGGGGATTGGCCAAAAACGCTGACCCCGGGGTCAAGAAAATGGCCGTTTTGGGAGCGGACGCAAAACTGCCTCTTTTTTGCCTGATCCACCTCCAGACCTGTTGGGAAACAGTTACTGATCACTTTTAATGTGGTAAGTCGGCCAGAAAACAACTGGCAGCCAAAACAGTGGGATTGGACAAAAACGATGACCGCGGGGTCAAGGAAATTCCCGTTTTGGGAGCCGACACAAAACTGCCTCTTTTTTGCCTGATCCACCTCCAAACCTGTTGGAAACCAGTTACTGATCACTTTTAATGTGGTAAATCGGCCAGAAAACAACTGGCAGCCAAAACAGTGGGATTGGACAAAAACGATGACCGCGGGGTCAAGGAAATTCCCGTTTTGGGAGCCGACACAAAACTGCCTCTTTTTTGCCTGATCCACCTCCAAACCTGTTGGAAAACAGTTACTGATCACTTTTAATGTGGTAAATCGGCCAGAAAACAACTGGCAGCCAAAACAGTGGGATTGGACAAAAACGATGACCGCGGGGTCAAGGAAATTCCCGTTTTGGGAGCCGACACAAAACTGCCTCTTTTTTGCCTGATCCACCTCCAAACCTGTTGGAAAACAGTTACTGATCACTTTTAATGTGGTAAATCGGCCAGAAAACAAGTGGCAGCCAAAACAGTGGAGGAGGGGGAATTGGACAAAAACGATGACCGCGGGGTCAAGGAAATTCCCGTTTTGGGAGCCGACACAAAACTGCCTCTGTTTTGCCTGATCCACCTCCAAACCTGTTGGAAACCAGTTACTGATCACTTTTAATGTGGTAAATCGGCCAGAAAACAACTGGCAGCCAAAACAGTGGAGGAGGGGGAATTGGACAAAAACGATGACCGCGGGGTCAAGGAAATTCCCGTTTTGGGAGCCGACACAAAACTGCCTCTTTTTTGCCTGATCCACCTCCAAACCTGTTGGAAAACAGTTACTGATCACTTTTAATGTGGTAAGTCGGCCAGAAAACAACTGGCAGCCAAAACAGTGGGATTGGACAAAAACGATGACCGCGGGGTCAAGGAAATTCCCGTTTTGGGAGCCGACACAAAACTGCCTCTTTTTTGCCTGATCCACCTCCAAACCTGTTGGAAACCAGTTACTGATCACTTTTAATGTGGTAAATCGGCCAGAAAACAACTGGCAGCCAAAACAGTGGGATTGGACAAAAACGATGACCGCGGGGTCAAGGAAATTCCCGTTTTGGGAGCCGACACAAAACTGCCTCTTTTTTGCCTGATCCACCTCCAAACCTGTTGGAAAACAGTTACTGATCACTTTTAATGTGGTAAATCGGCCAGAAAACAACTGGCAGCCAAAACAGTGGGATTGGACAAAAACGATGACCGCGGGGTCAAGGAAATTCCCGTTTTGGGAGCCGACACAAAACTGCCTCTTTTTTGCCTGATCCACCTCCAAACCTGTTGGAAACCAGTTACTGATCACTTTTAATGTGGTAAATCGGCCAGAAAACAAGTGGCAGCCAAAACAGTGGGATTGGACAAAAACGATGACCGCGGGGTCAAGGAAATTCCCGTTTTGGGAGCCGACACAAAACTGCCTCTTTTTTGCCTGATCCACCTCCAAACCTGTTGGAAAACAGTTACTGATCACTTTTAATGTGGTAAATCGGCCAGAAAACAACTGGCAGCCAAAACAGTGGGATTGGACAAAAACGATGACCGCGGGGTCAAGGAAATTCCCGTTTTGGGAGCCGACACAAAACTGCCTCTTTTTTGCCTGATCCACCTCCAAACCTGTTGGAAACCAGTTACTGATCACTTTTAATGTGGTAAATCGGCCAGAAAACAACTGGCAGCCAAAACAGTGGAGGAGAGGGAATTGGACAAAAACGATGACCGCGGGGTCAAGGAAATTCCCGTTTTGGGAGCCGACACAAAACTGCCTCTTTTTTGCCTGATCCACCTCCAAACCTGTTGGAAAACAGTTACTGATCACTTTTAATGTGGTAAATCGGCCAGAAAACAAGTGGCAGCCAAAACAGTGGAGGAGGGGGGATTGGCCAAAAACGCTGACCCCGGGGTCAAGAAAATGGCCGTTTTGGGAGCGGACGCAAAACTGCCTCTTTTTTGCCTGATCCACCTCCAGACCTGTTGGGAAACAGTTACTGATCACTTTTAATGTGGTAAGTCGGCCAGAAAACAAGTGGCAGCCAAAACAGTGGGATTGGACAAAAACGCTGACCCCGGGGTCAAGGAAATTCCCGTTTTGGGAGCCGACACAAAACTGCCTCTTTTTTGCCTGATCCACCTCCAAACCTGTTGGAAACCAGTTACTGATCACTTTTAATGTGGTAAGTCGGCCAGAAAACAAGTGGCAGCCAAAACAGTGGAGGAGGGGGGATTGGCCAAAAACGCTGACCCCGGGGTCAAGAAAATGGCCGTTTTGGGAGCGGACGCAAAACTGCCTCTTTTTTGCCTGATCCACCTCCAGACCTGTTGGGAAACAGTTACTGATCACTTTTAATGTGGTAAGTCGGCCAGAAAACAAGTGGCAGCCAAAACAGTGGGATTGGACAAAAACGATGACCGCGGGGTCAAGGAAATTCCCGTTTTGGGAGCCGACACAAAACTGCCTCTTTTTTGCCTGATCCACCTCCAAACCTGTTGGAAACCAGTTACTGATCACTTTTAATGTGGTAAGTCGGCCAGAAAACAAGTGGCAGCCAAAACAGTGGAGGAGGGGGGATTGGCCAAAAACGCTGACCCCGGGGTCAAGAAAATGGCCGTTTTGGGAGCGGACGCAAAACTGCCTCTTTTTTGCCTGATCCACCTCCAGACCTGTTGGGAAACAGTTACTGATCACTTTTAATGTGGTAAGTCGGCCAGAAAACAAGTGGCAGCCAAAACAGTGGGATTGGACAAAAACGATGACCGCGGGGTCAAGGAAATTCCCGTTTTGGGAGCCGACACAAAACTGCCTCTTTTTTGCCTGATCCACCTCCAAACCTGTTGGAAACCAGTTACTGATCACTTTTAATGTGGTAAGTCGGCCAGAAAACAAGTGGCAGCCAAAAAAGTGGGATTGGACAAAAACGATGACCGCGGGGTCAAGGAAATTCCCGTTTTGGGAGCCGACACAAAACTGCCTCTTTTTTGCCTGATCCACCTCCAGACCTGTTGGGAAACAGTTACTGATCACTTTTAATGTGGTAAGTCGGCCAGAAAACAAGTGGCAGCCAAAACAGTGGAGGAGGGGGGATTGGCCAAAAACGCTGACCCCGGGGTCAAGGAAATTCCCGTTTTGGGAGCCGACACAAAACTGCCTCTTTTTTGCCTGATCCACCTCCAAACCTGTTGGAAACCAGTTACTGATCACTTTTAATGTGGTAAGTCGGCCAGAAAACAAGTGGCAGCCAAAACAGTGGAGGAGGGGGGATTGGCCAAAAACGCTGACCCCGGGGTCAAGAAAATGGCCGTTTTGGGAGCGGACGCAAAACTGCCTCTTTTTTGCCTGATCCACCTCCAGACCTGTTGGGAAACAGTTACTGATCACTTTTAATGTGGTAAATCGGCCAGAAAACAACTGGCAGCCAAAACAGTGGAGGAGGGGGAATTGGACAAAAACGATGACCGCGGGGTCAAGGAAATTCCCGTTTTGGGAGCCGACACAAAACTGCCTCTTTTTTGCCTGATCCACCTCCAGACCTGTTGGAAACCAGTTACTGATCACTTTTAATGTGGTAAATCGGCCAGAAAACAAGTGGCAGCCAAAACAGTGGGATTGGACAAAAACGATGACCGCGGGGTCAAGGAAATTCCCGTTTTGGGAGCCGACACAAAACTGCCTCTTTTTTGCCTGATCCACCTCCAAACCTGTTGGAAACCAGTTACTGATCACTTTTAATGTGGTAAGTCGGCCAGAAAACAAGTGGCAGCCAAAACAGTGGAGGAGGGGGGATTGGCCAAAAACGCTGACCCCGGGGTCAAGAAAATGGCCGTTTTGGGAGCGGACGCAAAACTGCCTCTTTTTTGCCTGATCCACCTCCAGACCTGTTGGGAAACAGTTACTGATCACTTTTAATGTGGTAAATCGGCCAGAAAACAAGTGGCAGCCAAAACAGTGGAGGAGGGGGGATTGGCCAAAAACGCTGACCCCGGGGTCAAGAAAATGGCCGTTTTGGGAGCGGACGCAAAACTGCCTCTTTTTTGCCTGATCCACCTCCAGACCTGTTGGGAAACAGTTACTGATCACTTTTAATGTGGTAAGTCGGCCAGAAAACAAGTGGCAGCCAAAACAGTGGGATTGGACAAAAACGATGACCGCGGGGTCAAGGAAATTCCCGTTTTGGGAGCCGACACAAAACTGCCTCTTTTTTGCCTGATCCACCTCCAAACCTGTTGGAAACCAGTTACTGATCACTTTTAATGTGGTAAATCGGCCAGAAAACAAGTGGCAGCCAAAACAGTGGGATTGGACAAAAACGATGACCGCGGGGTCAAGGAAATTCCCGTTTTGGGAGCCGACACAAAACTGCCTCTTTTTTGCCTGATCCACCTCCAAACCTGTTGGAAACCAGTTACTGATCACTTTTAATGTGGTAAATCGGCCAGAAAACAAGTGGCAGCCAAAACAGTGGGATTGGACAAAAACGATGACCGCGGGGTCAAGGAAATTCCCGTTTTGGGAGCCGACACAAAACTGCCTCTTTTTTGCCTGATCCACCTCCAAACCTGTTGGAAACCAGTTACTGATCACTTTTAATGTGGTAAATCGGCCAGAAAACAACTGGCAGCCAAAACAGTGGGATTGGACAAAAACGATGACCGCGGGGTCAAGGAAATTCCCGTTTTGGGAGCCGACACAAAACTGCCTCTTTTTTGCCTGATCCACCTCCAAACCTGTTGGAAACCAGTTACTGATCACTTTTAATGTGGTAAATCGGCCAGAAAACAACTGGCAGCCAAAACAGTGGAGGAGAGGGAATTGGACAAAAACGATGACCGCGGGGTCAAGGAAATTCCCGTTTTGGGAGCCGACACAAAACTGCCTCTTTTTTGCCTGATCCACCTCCAAACCTGTTGGAAAACAGTTACTGATCACTTTTAATGTGGTAAATCGGCCAGAAAACAAGTGGCAGCCAAAACAGTGGAGGAGGGGGGATTGGCCAAAAACGCTGACCCCGGGGTCAAGAAAATGGCCGTTTTGGGAGCGGACGCAAAACTGCCTCTTTTTTGCCTGATCCACCTCCAGACCTGTTGGGAAACAGTTACTGATCACTTTTAATGTGGTAAGTCGGCCAGAAAACAAGTGGCAGCCAAAACAGTGGGATTGGACAAAAACGCTGACCGCGGGGTCAAGGAAATTCCCGTTTTGGGAGCCGACACAAAACTGCCTCTTTTTTGCCTGATCCACCTCCAAACCTGTTGGAAACCAGTTACTGATCACTTTTAATGTGGTAAGTCGGCCAGAAAACAAGTGGCAGCCAAAACAGTGGAGGAGGGGGGATTGGCCAAAAACGCTGACCCCGGGGTCAAGGAAATTCCCGTTTTGGGAGCCGACACAAAACTGCCTCTTTTTTGCCTGATCCACCTCCAAACCTGTTGGAAACCAGTTACTGATCACTTTTAATGTGGTAAGTCGGCCAGAAAACAAGTGGCAGCCAAAACAGTGGAGGAGGGGGGATTGGCCAAAAACGCTGACCCCGGGGTCAAGAAAATGGCCGTTTTGGGAGCGGACGCAAAACTGCCTCTTTTTTGCCTGATCCACCTCCAGACCTGTTGGGAAACAGTTACTGATCACTTTTAATGTGGTAAGTCGGCCAGAAAACAAGTGGCAGCCAAAACAGTGGAGGAGGGGGGATTGGCCAAAAACGCTGACCCCGGGGTCAAGAAAATGGCCGTTTTGGGAGCGGACGCAAAACTGCCTCTTTTTTGCCTGATCCACCTCCAGACCTGTTGGGAAACAGTTACTGATCACTTTTAATGTGGTAAGTCGGCCAGAAAACAACTGGCAGCCAAAACAGTGGGATTGGACAAAAACGATGACCGCGGGGTCAAGGAAATTCCCGTTTTGGGAGCCGACACAAAACTGCCTCTTTTTTGCCTGATCCACCTCCAAACCTGTTGGAAACCAGTTACTGATCACTTTTAATGTGGTAAATCGGCCAGAAAACAACTGGCAGCCAAAACAGTGGGATTGGACAAAAACGATGACCGCGGGGTCAAGGAAATTCCCGTTTTGGGAGCCGACACAAAACTGCCTCTTTTTTGCCTGATCCACCTCCAAACCTGTTGGAAAACAGTTACTGATCACTTTTAATGTGGTAAATCGGCCAGAAAACAACTGGCAGCCAAAACAGTGGGATTGGACAAAAACGATGACCGCGGGGTCAAGGAAATTCCCGTTTTGGGAGCCGACACAAAACTGCCTCTTTTTTGCCTGATCCACCTCCAAACCTGTTGGAAAACAGTTACTGATCACTTTTAATGTGGTAAATCGGCCAGAAAACAAGTGGCAGCCAAAACAGTGGAGGAGGGGGAATTGGACAAAAACGATGACCGCGGGGTCAAGGAAATTCCCGTTTTGGGAGCCGACACAAAACTGCCTCTGTTTTGCCTGATCCACCTCCAAACCTGTTGGAAACCAGTTACTGATCACTTTTAATGTGGTAAATCGGCCAGAAAACAACTGGCAGCCAAAACAGTGGAGGAGGGGGAATTGGACAAAAACGATGACCGCGGGGTCAAGGAAATTCCCGTTTTGGGAGCCGACACAAAACTGCCTCTTTTTTGCCTGATCCACCTCCAAACCTGTTGGAAAACAGTTACTGATCACTTTTAATGTGGTAAGTCGGCCAGAAAACAACTGGCAGCCAAAACAGTGGGATTGGACAAAAACGATGACCGCGGGGTCAAGGAAATTCCCGTTTTGGGAGCCGACACAAAACTGCCTCTTTTTTGCCTGATCCACCTCCAAACCTGTTGGAAACCAGTTACTGATCACTTTTAATGTGGTAAATCGGCCAGAAAACAACTGGCAGCCAAAACAGTGGGATTGGACAAAAACGATGACCGCGGGGTCAAGGAAATTCCCGTTTTGGGAGCCGACACAAAACTGCCTCTTTTTTGCCTGATCCACCTCCAAACCTGTTGGAAAACAGTTACTGATCACTTTTAATGTGGTAAATCGGCCAGAAAACAACTGGCAGCCAAAACAGTGGAGGAGAGGGAATTGGACAAAAACGATGACCGCGGGGTCAAGGAAATTCCCGTTTTGGGAGCCGACACAAAACTGCCTCTTTTTTGCCTGATCCACCTCCAAACCTGTTGGAAAACAGTTACTGATCACTTTTAATGTGGTAAGTCGGCCAGAAAACAAGTGGCAGCCAAAACAGTGGAGGAGGGGGGATTGGCCAAAAACGCTGACCCCGGGGTCAAGAAAATGGCCGTTTTGGGAGCGGACGCAAAACTGCCTCTTTTTTGCCTGATCCACCTCCAGACCTGTTGGGAAACAGTTACTGATCACTTTTAATGTGGTAAGTCGGCCAGAAAACAAGTGGCAGCCAAAACAGTGGGATTGGACAAAAACGATGACCGCGGGGTCAAGGAAATTCCCGTTTTGGGAGCCGACACAAAACTGCCTCTTTTTTGCCTGATCCACCTCCAAACCTGTTGGAAACCAGTTACTGATCACTTTTAATGTGGTAAGTCGGCCAGAAAACAAGTGGCAGCCAAAAAAGTGGGATTGGACAAAAACGATGACCGCGGGGTCAAGGAAATTCCCGTTTTGGGAGCCGACACAAAACTGCCTCTTTTTTGCCTGATCCACCTCCAGACCTGTTGGGAAACAGTTACTGATCACTTTTAATGTGGTAAGTCGGCCAGAAAACAAGTGGCAGCCAAAACAGTGGAGGAGGGGGGATTGGCCAAAAACGCTGACCCCGGGGTCAAGGAAATTCCCGTTTTGGGAGCCGACACAAAACTGCCTCTTTTTTGCCTGATCCACCTCCAAACCTGTTGGAAACCAGTTACTGATCACTTTTAATGTGGTAAGTCGGCCAGAAAACAAGTGGCAGCCAAAACAGTGGAGGAGGGGGGATTGGCCAAAAACGCTGACCCCGGGGTCAAGAAAATGGCCGTTTTGGGAGCGGACGCAAAACTGCCTCTTTTTTGCCTGATCCACCTCCAGACCTGTTGGGAAACAGTTACTGATCACTTTTAATGTGGTAAGTCGGCCAGAAAACAAGTGGCAGCCAAAACAGTGGAGGAGGGGGGATTGGCCAAAAACGCTGACCCCGGGGTCAAGAAAATGGCCGTTTTGGGAGCGGACGCAAAACTGCCTCTTTTTTGCCTGATCCACCTCCAGACCTGTTGGGAAACAGTTACTGATCACTTTTAATGTGGTAAGTCGGCCAGAAAACAACTGGCAGCCAAAACAGTGGGATTGGACAAAAACGATGACCGCGGGGTCAAGGAAATTCCCGTTTTGGGAGCCGACACAAAACTGCCTCTTTTTTGCCTGATCCACCTCCAAACCTGTTGGAAACCAGTTACTGATCACTTTTAATGTGGTAAATCGGCCAGAAAACAACTGGCAGCCAAAACAGTGGGATTGGACAAAAACGATGACCGCGGGGTCAAGGAAATTCCCGTTTTGGGAGCCGACACAAAACTGCCTCTTTTTTGCCTGATCCACCTCCAAACCTGTTGGAAAACAGTTACTGATCACTTTTAATGTGGTAAATCGGCCAGAAAACAACTGGCAGCCAAAACAGTGGGATTGGACAAAAACGATGACCGCGGGGTCAAGGAAATTCCCGTTTTGGGAGCCGACACAAAACTGCCTCTTTTTTGCCTGATCCACCTCCAAACCTGTTGGAAACCAGTTACTGATCACTTTTAATGTGGTAAATCGGCCAGAAAACAACTGGCAGCCAAAACAGTGGAGGAGAGGGAATTGGACAAAAACGATGACCGCGGGGTCAAGGAAATTCCCGTTTTGGGAGCCGACACAAAACTGCCTCTTTTTTGCCTGATCCACCTCCAAACCTGTTGGAAAACAGTTACTGATCACTTTTAATGTGGTAAATCGGCCAGAAAACAAGTGGCAGCCAAAACAGTGGAGGAGGGGGAATTGGACAAAAACGATGACCGCGGGGTCAAGGAAATTCCCGTTTTGGGAGCCGACACAAAACTGCCTCTGTTTTGCCTGATCCACCTCCAAACCTGTTGGAAACCAGTTACTGATCACTTTTAATGTGGTAAATCGGCCAGAAAACAACTGGCAGCCAAAACAGTGGAGGAGGGGGAATTGGACAAAAACGATGACCGCGGGGTCAAGGAAATTCCCGTTTTGGGAGCCGACACAAAACTGCCTCTTTTTTGCCTGATCCACCTCCAAACCTGTTGGAAAACAGTTACTGATCACTTTTAATGTGGTAAGTCGGCCAGAAAACAAGTGGCAGCCAAAAAAGTGGGATTGGACAAAAACGATGACCGCGGGGTCAAGGAAATTCCCGTTTTGGGAGCCGACACAAAACTGCCTCTTTTTTGCCTGATCCACCTCCAAACCTGTTGGAAACCAGTTACTGATCACTTTTAATGTGGTAAATCGGCCAGAAAACAAGTGGCAGCCAAAACAGTGGAGGAGGGGGAATTGGACAAAAACGATGACCGCGGGGTCAAGGAAATTCCCGTTTTGGGAGCCGACACAAAACTGCCTCTTTTTTGCCTGATCCACCTCCAGACCTGTTGGGAAACAGTTACTGATCACTTTTAATGTGGTAAGTCGGCCAGAAAACAAGTGGCAGCCAAAACAGTGGAGGAGGGGGGATTGGCCAAAAACGCTGACCCCGGGGTCAAGAAAATGGCCGTTTTGGGAGCGGACGCAAAACTGCCTCTTTTTTGCCTGATCCACCTCCAGACCTGTTGGGAAACAGTTACTGATCACTTTTAATGTGGTAAATCGGCCAGAAAACAACTGGCAGCCAAAACACTGGAGGAGGGGGAATTGGACAAAAACGATGACCGCGGGGTCAAGGAAATTCCCGTTTTGGGAGCCGACACAAAACTGCCTCTTTTTTGCCTGATCCACCTCCAGACCTGTTGGAAACCAGTTACTGATCACTTTTAATGTGGTAAATCGGCCAGAAAACAACTGGCAGCCAAAACAGTGGGATTGGACAAAAACGATGACCGCGGGGTCAAGGAAATTCCCGTTTTGGGAGCCGACACAAAACTGCCTCTTTTTTGCCTGATCCACCTCCAAACCTGTTGGAAACCAGTTACTGATCACTTTTAATGTGGTAAGTCGGCCAGAAAACAAGTGGCAGCCAAAACAGTGGAGGAGGGGGGATTGGCCAAAAACGCTGACCCCGGGGTCAAGAAAATGGCCGTTTTGGGAGCGGACGCAAAACTGCCTCTTTTTTGCCTGATCCACCTCCAGACCTGTTGGGAAACAGTTACTGATCACTTTTAATGTGGTAAATCGGCCAGAAAACAAGTGGCAGCCAAAACAGTGGAGGAGGGGGGATTGGCCAAAAACGCTGACCCCGGGGTCAAGAAAATGGCCGTTTTGGGAGCGGACGCAAAACTGCCTCTTTTTTGCCTGATCCACCTCCAGACCTGTTGGGAAACAGTTACTGATCACTTTTAATGTGGTAAGTCGGCCAGAAAACAAGTGGCAGCCAAAACAGTGGGATTGGACAAAAACGATGACCGCGGGGTCAAGGAAATTCCCGTTTTGGGAGCCGACACAAAACTGCCTCTTTTTTGCCTGATCCACCTCCAAACCTGTTGGAAACCAGTTACTGATCACTTTTAATGTGGTAAATCGGCCAGAAAACAAGTGGCAGCCAAAACAGTGGGATTGGACAAAAACGATGACCGCGGGGTCAAGGAAATTCCCGTTTTGGGAGCCGACACAAAACTGCCTCTTTTTTGCCTGATCCACCTCCAAACCTGTTGGAAACCAGTTACTGATCACTTTTAATGTGGTAAATCGGCCAGAAAACAAGTGGCAGCCAAAACAGTGGGATTGGACAAAAACGATGACCGCGGGGTCAAGGAAATTCCCGTTTTGGGAGCCGACACAAAACTGCCTCTTTTTTGCCTGATCCACCTCCAAACCTGTTGGAAACCAGTTACTGATCACTTTTAATGTGGTAAATCGGCCAGAAAACAACTGGCAGCCAAAACAGTGGGATTGGACAAAAACGATGACCGCGGGGTCAAGGAAATTCCCGTTTTGGGAGCCGACACAAAACTGCCTCTTTTTTGCCTGATCCACCTCCAGACCTGTTGGGAAACAGTTACTGATCACTTTTAATGTGGTAAGTCGGCCAGAAAACAAGTGGCAGCCAAAACAGTGGAGGAGGGGGGATTGGCCAAAAACGCTGACCCCGGGGTCAAGGAAATTCCCGTTTTGGGAGCCGACACAAAACTGCCTCTTTTTTGCCTGATCCACCTCCAAACCTGTTGGAAACCAGTTACTGATCACTTTTAATGTGGTAAGTCGGCCAGAAAACAAGTGGCAGCCAAAACAGTGGAGGAGGGGGGATTGGCCAAAAACGCTGACCCCGGGGTCAAGAAAATGGCCGTTTTGGGAGCGGACGCAAAACTGCCTCTTTTTTGCCTGATCCACCTCCAGACCTGTTGGGAAACAGTTACTGATCACTTTTAATGTGGTAAGTCGGCCAGAAAACAAGTGGCAGCCAAAACAGTGGAGGAGGGGGGATTGGCCAAAAACGCTGACCCCGGGGTCAAGAAAATGGCCGTTTTGGGAGCGGACGCAAAACTGCCTCTTTTTTGCCTGATCCACCTCCAGACCTGTTGGGAAACAGTTACTGATCACTTTTAATGTGGTAAGTCGGCCAGAAAACAACTGGCAGCCAAAACAGTGGGATTGGACAAAAACGATGACCGCGGGGTCAAGGAAATTCCCGTTTTGGGAGCCGACACAAAACTGCCTCTTTTTTGCCTGATCCACCTCCAAACCTGTTGGAAACCAGTTACTGATCACTTTTAATGTGGTAAATCGGCCAGAAAACAACTGGCAGCCAAAACAGTGGGATTGGACAAAAACGATGACCGCGGGGTCAAGGAAATTCCCGTTTTGGGAGCCGACACAAAACTGCCTCTTTTTTGCCTGATCCACCTCCAAACCTGTTGGAAAACAGTTACTGATCACTTTTAATGTGGTAAATCGGCCAGAAAACAACTGGCAGCCAAAACAGTGGGATTGGACAAAAACGATGACCGCGGGGTCAAGGAAATTCCCGTTTTGGGAGCCGACACAAAACTGCCTCTTTTTTGCCTGATCCACCTCCAAACCTGTTGGAAACCAGTTACTGATCACTTTTAATGTGGTAAATCGGCCAGAAAACAACTGGCAGCCAAAACAGTGGAGGAGAGGGAATTGGACAAAAACGATGACCGCGGGGTCAAGGAAATTCCCGTTTTGGGAGCCGACACAAAACTGCCTCTTTTTTGCCTGATCCACCTCCAAACCTGTTGGAAAACAGTTACTGATCACTTTTAATGTGGTAAATCGGCCAGAAAACAAGTGGCAGCCAAAACAGTGGAGGAGGGGGGATTGGCCAAAAACGCTGACCCCGGGGTCAAGAAAATGGCCGTTTTGGGAGCGGACGCAAAACTGCCTCTTTTTTGCCTGATCCACCTCCAGACCTGTTGGGAAACAGTTACTGATCACTTTTAATGTGGTAAGTCGGCCAGAAAACAAGTGGCAGCCAAAACAGTGGGATTGGACAAAAACGCTGACCGCGGGGTCAAGGAAATTCCCGTTTTGGGAGCCGACACAAAACTGCCTCTTTTTTGCCTGATCCACCTCCAAACCTGTTGGAAACCAGTTACTGATCACTTTTAATGTGGTAAGTCGGCCAGAAAACAAGTGGCAGCCAAAACAGTGGAGGAGGGGGGATTGGCCAAAAACGCTGACCCCGGGGTCAAGAAAATGGCCGTTTTGGGAGCGGACGCAAAACTGCCTCTTTTTTGCCTGATCCACCTCCAGACCTGTTGGGAAACAGTTACTGATCACTTTTAATGTGGTAAGTCGGCCAGAAAACAACTGGCAGCCAAAACAGTGGGATTGGACAAAAACGATGACCGCGGGGTCAAGGAAATTCCCGTTTTGGGAGCCGACACAAAACTGCCTCTTTTTTGCCTGATCCACCTCCAAACCTGTTGGAAACCAGTTACTGATCACTTTTAATGTGGTAAATCGGCCAGAAAACAACTGGCAGCCAAAACAGTGGGATTGGACAAAAACGATGACCGCGGGTTCAAGGAAATTCCCGTTTTGGGAGCCGACACAAAACTGCCTCTTTTTTGCCTGATCCACCTCCAAACCTGTTGGAAAACAGTTACTGATCACTTTTAATGTGGTAAATCGGCCAGAAAACAACTGGCAGCCAAAACAGTGGGATTGGACAAAAACGATGACCGCGGGGTCAAGGAAATTCCCGTTTTGGGAGCCGACACAAAACTGCCTCTTTTTTGCCTGATCCACCTCCAAACCTGTTGGAAACCAGTTACTGATCACTTTTAATGTGGTAAATCGGCCAGAAAACAACTGGCAGCCAAAACAGTGGAGGAGAGGGAATTGGACAAAAACGATGACCGCGGGGTCAAGGAAATTCCCGTTTTGGGAGCCGACACAAAACTGCCTCTTTTTTGCCTGATCCACCTCCAAACCTGTTGGAAAACAGTTACTGATCACTTTTAATGTGGTAAATCGGCCAGAAAACAAGTGGCAGCCAAAACAGTGGAGGAGGGGGGATTGGCCAAAAACGCTGACCCCGGGGTCAAGAAAATGGCCGTTTTGGGAGCGGACGCAAAACTGCCTCTTTTTTGCCTGATCCACCTCCAGACCTGTTGGGAAACAGTTACTGATCACTTTTAATGTGGTAAGTCGGCCAGAAAACAAGTGGCAGCCAAAACAGTGGGATTGGACAAAAACGCTGACCGCGGGGTCAAGGAAATTCCCGTTTTGGGAGCCGACACAAAACTGCCTCTTTTTTGCCTGATCCACCTCCAAACCTGTTGGAAACCAGTTACTGATCACTTTTAATGTGGTAAGTCGGCCAGAAAACAAGTGGCAGCCAAAACAGTGGAGGAGGGGGGATTGGCCAAAAACGCTGACCCCGGGGTCAAGAAAATGGCCGTTTTGGGAGCGGACGCAAAACTGCCTCTTTTTTGCCTGATCCACCTCCAGACCTGTTGGGAAACAGTTACTGATCACTTTTAATGTGGTAAGTCGGCCAGAAAACAAGTGGCAGCCAAAACAGTGGGATTGGACAAAAACGATGACCGCGGGGTCAAGGAAATTCCCGTTTTGGGAGCCGACACAAAACTGCCTCTTTTTTGCCTGATCCACCTCCAAACCTGTTGGAAACCAGTTACTGATCACTTTTAATGTGGTAAGTCGGCCAGAAAACAAGTGGCAGCCAAAAAAGTGGGATTGGACAAAAACGATGACCGCGGGGTCAAGGAAATTCCCGTTTTGGGAGCCGACACAAAACTGCCTCTTTTTTGCCTGATCCACCTCCAGACCTGTTGGGAAACAGTTACTGATCACTTTTAATGTGGTAAGTCGGCCAGAAAACAAGTGGCAGCCAAAACAGTGGAGGAGGGGGGATTGGCCAAAAACGCTGACCCCGGGGTCAAGGAAATTCCCGTTTTGGGAGCCGACACAAAACTGCCTCTTTTTTGCCTGATCCACCTCCAAACCTGTTGGAAACCAGTTACTGATCACTTTTAATGTGGTAAGTCGGCCAGAAAACAAGTGGCAGCCAAAACAGTGGAGGAGGGGGGATTGGCCAAAAACGCTGACCCCGGGGTCAAGAAAATGGCCGTTTTGGGAGCGGACGCAAAACTGCCTCTTTTTTGCCTGATCCACCTCCAGACCTGTTGGGAAACAGTTACTGATCACTTTTAATGTGGTAAGTCGGCCAGAAAACAAGTGGCAGCCAAAACAGTGGAGGAGGGGGGATTGGCCAAAAACGCTGACCCCGGGGTCAAGAAAATGGCCGTTTTGGGAGCGGACGCAAAACTGCCTCTTTTTTGCCTGATCCACCTCCAGACCTGTTGGGAAACAGTTACTGATCACTTTTAATGTGGTAAGTCGGCCAGAAAACAACTGGCAGCCAAAACAGTGGGATTGGACAAAAACGATGACCGCGGGGTCAAGGAAATTCCCGTTTTGGGAGCCGACACAAAACTGCCTCTTTTTTGCCTGATCCACCTCCAAACCTGTTGGAAACCAGTTACTGATCACTTTTAATGTGGTAAATCGGCCAGAAAACAACTGGCAGCCAAAACAGTGGGATTGGACAAAAACGATGACCGCGGGGTCAAGGAAATTCCCGTTTTGGGAGCCGACACAAAACTGCCTCTTTTTTGCCTGATCCACCTCCAAACCTGTTGGAAAACAGTTACTGATCACTTTTAATGTGGTAAATCGGCCAGAAAACAACTGGCAGCCAAAACAGTGGGATTGGACAAAAACGATGACCGCGGGGTCAAGGAAATTCCCGTTTTGGGAGCCGACACAAAACTGCCTCTTTTTTGCCTGATCCACCTCCAAACCTGTTGGAAAACAGTTACTGATCACTTTTAATGTGGTAAATCGGCCAGAAAACAAGTGGCAGCCAAAACAGTGGAGGAGGGGGAATTGGACAAAAACGATGACCGCGGGGTCAAGGAAATTCCCGTTTTGGGAGCCGACACAAAACTGCCTCTGTTTTGCCTGATCCACCTCCAAACCTGTTGGAAACCAGTTACTGATCACTTTTAATGTGGTAAATCGGCCAGAAAACAACTGGCAGCCAAAACAGTGGAGGAGGGGGAATTGGACAAAAACGATGACCGCGGGGTCAAGGAAATTCCCGTTTTGGGAGCCGACACAAAACTGCCTCTTTTTTGCCTGATCCACCTCCAAACCTGTTGGAAAACAGTTACTGATCACTTTTAATGTGGTAAGTCGGCCAGAAAACAACTGGCAGCCAAAACAGTGGGATTGGACAAAAACGATGACCGCGGGGTCAAGGAAATTCCCGTTTTGGGAGCCGACACAAAACTGCCTCTTTTTTGCCTGATCCACCTCCAAACCTGTTGGAAACCAGTTACTGATCACTTTTAATGTGGTAAATCGGCCAGAAAACAACTGGCAGCCAAAACAGTGGGATTGGACAAAAACGATGACCGCGGGGTCAAGGAAATTCCCGTTTTGGGAGCCGACACAAAACTGCCTCTTTTTTGCCTGATCCACCTCCAAACCTGTTGGAAAACAGTTACTGATCACTTTTAATGTGGTAAATCGGCCAGAAAACAACTGGCAGCCAAAACAGTGGGATTGGACAAAAACGATGACCGCGGGGTCAAGGAAATTCCCGTTTTGGGAGCCGACACAAAACTGCCTCTTTTTTGCCTGATCCACCTCCAAACCTGTTGGAAACCAGTTACTGATCACTTTTAATGTGGTAAATCGGCCAGAAAACAACTGGCAGCCAAAACAGTGGAGGAGAGGGAATTGGACAAAAACGATGACCGCGGGGTCAAGGAAATTCCCGTTTTGGGAGCCGACACAAAACTGCCTCTTTTTTGCCTGATCCACCTCCAAACCTGTTGGAAAACAGTTACTGATCACTTTTAATGTGGTAAGTCGGCCAGAAAACAAGTGGCAGCCAAAACAGTGGGATTGGACAAAAACGCTGACCGCGGGGTCAAGGAAATTCCCGTTTTGGGAGCCGACACAAAACTGCCTCTTTTTTGCCTGATCCACCTCCAAACCTGTTGGAAACCAGTTACTGATCACTTTTAATGTGGTAAGTCGGCCAGAAAACAAGTGGCAGCCAAAACAGTGGAGGAGGGGGGATTGGCCAAAAACGCTGACCCCGGGGTCAAGAAAATGGCCGTTTTGGGAGCGGACGCAAAACTGCCTCTTTTTTGCCTGATCCACCTCCAGACCTGTTGGGAAACAGTTACTGATCACTTTTAATGTGGTAAGTCGGCCAGAAAACAAGTGGCAGCCAAAACAGTGGGATTGGACAAAAACGATGACCGCGGGGTCAAGGAAATTCCCGTTTTGGGAGCCGACACAAAACTGC
Organism: Pempheris klunzingeri; assembly: GCF_042242105.1. Taxonomy (NCBI): domain Eukaryota; kingdom Metazoa; phylum Chordata; class Actinopteri; order Acropomatiformes; family Pempheridae; genus Pempheris; species Pempheris klunzingeri. The sequence continues at coordinate 19,381,185 of NC_092019.1, read as the reverse complement.
CTCTTTTTTGCCTGATCCACCTCCAAACCTGTTGGAAACCAGTTACTGATCACTTTTAATGTGGTAAGTCGGCCAGAAAACAAGTGGCAGCCAAAAAAGTGGGATTGGACAAAAACGATGACCGCGGGGTCAAGGAAATTCCCGTTTTGGGAGCCGACACAAAACTGCCTCTTTTTTGCCTGATCCACCTCCAGACCTGTTGGGAAACAGTTACTGATCACTTTTAATGTGGTAAGTCGGCCAGAAAACAAGTGGCAGCCAAAACAGTGGAGGAGGGGGGATTGGCCAAAAACGCTGACCCCGGGGTCAAGGAAATTCCCGTTTTGGGAGCCGACACAAAACTGCCTCTTTTTTGCCTGATCCACCTCCAAACCTGTTGGAAACCAGTTACTGATCACTTTTAATGTGGTAAGTCGGCCAGAAAACAAGTGTCAGCCAAAACAGTGGAGGAGGGGGGATTGGCCAAAAACGCTGACCCCGGGGTCAAGAAAATGGCCGTTTTGGGAGCGGACGCAAAACTGCCTCTTTTTTGCCTGATCCACCTCCAGACCTGTTGGGAAACAGTTACTGATCACTTTTAATGTGGTAAGTCGGCCAGAAAACAAGTGGCAGCCAAAACAGTGGAGGAGGGGGGATTGGCCAAAAACGCTGACCCCGGGGTCAAGAAAATGGCCGTTTTGGGAGCGGACGCAAAACTGCCTCTTTTTTGCCTGATCCACCTCCAGACCTGTTGGGAAACAGTTACTGATCACTTTTAATGTGGTAAGTCGGCCAGAAAACAACTGGCAGCCAAAACAGTGGGATTGGACAAAAACGATGACCGCGGGGTCAAGGAAATTCCCGTTTTGGGAGCCGACACAAAACTGCCTCTTTTTTGCCTGATCCACCTCCAAACCTGTTGGAAACCAGTTACTGATCACTTTTAATGTGGTAAATCGGCCAGAAAACAACTGGCAGCCAAAACAGTGGGATTGGACAAAAACGATGACCGCGGGGTCAAGGAAATTCCCGTTTTGGGAGCCGACACAAAACTGCCTCTTTTTTGCCTGATCCACCTCCAAACCTGTTGGAAAACAGTTACTGATCACTTTTAATGTGGTAAATCGGCCAGAAAACAACTGGCAGCCAAAACAGTGGGATTGGACAAAAACGATGACCGCGGGGTCAAGGAAATTCCCGTTTTGGGAGCCGACACAAAACTGCCTCTTTTTTGCCTGATCCACCTCCAAACCTGTTGGAAACCAGTTACTGATCACTTTTAATGTGGTAAATCGGCCAGAAAACAACTGGCAGCCAAAACAGTGGAGGAGAGGGAATTGGACAAAAACGATGACCGCGGGGTCAAGGAAATTCCCGTTTTGGGAGCCGACACAAAACTGCCTCTTTTTTGCCTGATCCACCTCCAAACCTGTTGGAAAACAGTTACTGATCACTTTTAATGTGGTAAATCGGCCAGAAAACAAGTGGCAGCCAAAACAGTGGAGGAGGGGGAATTGGACAAAAACGATGACCGCGGGGTCAAGGAAATTCCCGTTTTGGGAGCCGACACAAAACTGCCTCTGTTTTGCCTGATCCACCTCCAAACCTGTTGGAAACCAGTTACTGATCACTTTTAATGTGGTAAATCGGCCAGAAAACAACTGGCAGCCAAAACAGTGGAGGAGGGGGAATTGGACAAAAACGATGACCGCGGGGTCAAGGAAATTCCCGTTTTGGGAGCCGACACAAAACTGCCTCTTTTTTGCCTGATCCACCTCCAAACCTGTTGGAAAACAGTTACTGATCACTTTTAATGTGGTAAGTCGGCCAGAAAACAAGTGGCAGCCAAAAAAGTGGGATTGGACAAAAACGATGACCGCGGGGTCAAGGAAATTCCCGTTTTGGGAGCCGACACAAAACTGCCTCTTTTTTGCCTGATCCACCTCCAAACCTGTTGGAAACCAGTTACTGATCACTTTTAATGTGGTAAATCGGCCAGAAAACAAGTGGCAGCCAAAACAGTGGAGGAGGGGGAATTGGACAAAAACGATGACCGCGGGGTCAAGGAAATTCCCGTTTTGGGAGCCGACACAAAACTGCCTCTTTTTTGCCTGATCCACCTCCAAACCTGTTGGAAACCAGTTACTGATCACTTTTAATGTGGTAAATCGGCCAGAAAACAAGTGGCAGCCAAAACAGTGGGATTGGACAAAAACGATGACCGCGGGGTCAAGGAAATTCCCGTTTTGGGAGCCGACACAAAACTGCCTCTTTTTTGCCTGATCCACCTCCAAACCTGTTGGAAACCAGTTACTGATCACTTTTAATGTGGTAAGTCGGCCAGAAAACAAGTGGCAGCCAAAACAGTGGAGGAGGGGGGATTGGCCAAAAACGCTGACCCCGGGGTCAAGAAAATGGCCGTTTTGGGAGCGGACGCAAAACTGCCTCTTTTTTGCCTGATCCACCTCCAGACCTGTTGGGAAACAGTTACTGATCACTTTTAATGTGGTAAATCGGCCAGAAAACAAGTGGCAGCCAAAACAGTGGAGGAGGGGGGATTGGCCAAAAACGCTGACCCCGGGGTCAAGAAAATGGCCGTTTTGGGAGCGGACGCAAAACTGCCTCTTTTTTGCCTGATCCACCTCCAGACCTGTTGGGAAACAGTTACTGATCACTTTTAATGTGGTAAGTCGGCCAGAAAACAAGTGGCAGCCAAAACAGTGGGATTGGACAAAAACGCTGACCGCGGGGTCAAGGAAATTCCCGTTTTGGGAGCCGACACAAAACTGCCTCTTTTTTGCCTGATCCACCTCCAAACCTGTTGGAAACCAGTTACTGATCACTTTTAATGTGGTAAATCGGCCAGAAAACAAGTGGCAGCCAAAACAGTGGGATTGGACAAAAACGATGACCGCGGGGTCAAGGAAATTCCCGTTTTGGGAGCCGACACAAAACTGCCTCTTTTTTGCCTGATCCACCTCCAAACCTGTTGGAAACCAGTTACTGATCACTTTTAATGTGGTAAATCGGCCAGAAAACAACTGGCAGCCAAAACAGTGGGATTGGACAAAAACGATGACCGCGGGGTCAAGGAAATTCCCGTTTTGGGAGCCGACACAAAACTGCCTCTTTTTTGCCTGATCCACCTCCAAACCTGTTGGAAAACAGTTACTGATCACTTTTAATGTGGTAAATCGGCCAGAAAACAACTGGCAGCCAAAACAGTGGGATTGGACAAAAACGATGACCGCGGGGTCAAGGAAATTCCCGTTTTGGGAGCCGACACAAAACTGCCTCTTTTTTGCCTGATCCACCTCCAAACCTCTTGGAAACCAGTTACTGATCACTTTTAATGTGGTAAATCGGCCAGAAAACAACTGGCAGCCAAAACAGTGGAGGAGAGGGAATTGGACAAAAACGATGACCGCGGGGTCAAGGAAATTCCCGTTTTGGGAGCCGACACAAAACTGCCTCTTTTTTGCCTGATCCACCTCCAAACCTGTTGGAAAACAGTTACTGATCACTTTTAATGTGGTAAATCGGCCAGAAAACAAGTGGCAGCCAAAACAGTGGAGGAGGGGGAATTGGACAAAAACGATGACCGCGGGGTCAAGGAAATTCCCGTTTTGGGAGCCGACACAAAACTGCCTCTGTTTTGCCTGATCCACCTCCAAACCTGTTGGAAACCAGTTACTGATCACTTTTAATGTGGTAAATCGGCCAGAAAACAACTGGCAGCCAAAACAGTGGAGGAGGGGGAATTGGACAAAAACGATGACCGCGGGGTCAAGGAAATTCCCGTTTTGGGAGCCGACACAAAACTGCCTCTGTTTTGCCTGATCCACCTCCAAACCTGTTGGAAAACAGTTACTGATCACTTTTAATGTGGTAAGTCGGCCAGAAAACAAGTGGCAGCCAAAAAAGTGGGATTGGACAAAAACGATGACCGCGGGGTCAAGGAAATTCCCGTTTTGGGAGCCGACACAAAACTGCCTCTTTTTTGCCTGATCCACCTCCAAACCTGTTGGAAACCAGTTACTGATCACTTTTAATGTGGTAAATCGGCCAGAAAACAACTGGCAGCCAAAACAGTGGAGGAGGGGGAATTGGACAAAAACGATGACCGCGGGGTCAAGGAAATTCCCGTTTTGGGAGCCGACACAAAACTGCCTCTTTTTTGCCTGATCCACCTCCAGACCTGTTGGGAAACAGTTACTGATCACTTTTAATGTGGTAAGTCGGCCAGAAAACAAGTGGCAGCCAAAACAGTGGAGGAGGGGGGATTGGCCAAAAACGCTGACCCCGGGGTCAAGAAAATGGCCGTTTTGGGAGCGGACGCAAAACTGCCTCTTTTTTGCCTGATCCACCTCCAGACCTGTTGGGAAACAGTTACTGATCACTTTTAATGTGGTAAATCGGCCAGAAAACAACTGGCAGCCAAAACAGTGGAGGAGGGGGAATTGGACAAAAACGATGACCGCGGGGTCAAGGAAATTCCCGTTTTGGGAGCCGACACAAAACTGCCTCTTTTTTGCCTGATCCACCTCCAGACCTGTTGGAAACCAGTTACTGATCACTTTTAATGTGGTAAATCGGCCAGAAAACAACTGGCAGCCAAAACAGTGGGATTGGACAAAAACGATGACCGCGGGGTCAAGGAAATTCCCGTTTTGGGAGCCAACACAAAACTGCCTCTTTTTTGCCTGATCCACCTCCAAACCTGTTGGAAACCAGTTACTGATCACTTTTAATGTGGTAAATCGGCCAGAAAACAACTGGCAGCCAAAACAGTGGAGGAGGGGGAATTGGACAAAAACGATGACCGCGGGGTCAAGGAAATTCCCGTTTTGGGAGCCGACACAAAACTGCCTCTTTTTTGCCTGATCCACCTCCAAACCTGTTGGAAACCAGTTACTGATCACTGTTAATGTGGTAAGTCGGCCAGAAAACAAGTGGCAGCCAAAACAGTGGAGGAGGGGGGATTGGCCAAAAACGCTGACCCCGGGGTCAAGAAAATGGCCGTTTTGGGAGCGGACGCAAAACTGCCTCTTTTTTGCCTGATCCACCTCCAGACCTGTTGGGAAACAGTTACTGATCACTTTTAATGTGGTAAATCGGCCAGAAAACAAGTGGCAGCCAAAACAGTGGAGGAGGGGGGATTGGCCAAAAACGCTGACCCCGGGGTCAAGAAAATGGCCGTTTTGGGAGCGGACGCAAAACTGCCTCTTTTTTGCCTGATCCACCTCCAAACCTGTTGGAAACCAGTTACTGATCACTTTTAATGTGGTAAATCGGCCAGAAAACAAGTGGCAGCCAAAACAGTGGGATTGGACAAAAACGATGACCGCGGGGTCAAGGAAATTCCCGTTTTGGGAGCCGACACAAAACTGCCTCTTTTTTGCCTGATCCACCTCCAGACCTGTTGGAAACCAGTTACTGATCACTTTTAATGTGGTAAATCGGCCAGAAAACAAGTGGCAGCCAAAACAGTGGGATTGGACAAAAACGATGACCGCGGGGTCAAGGAAATTCCCGTTTTGGGAGCCGACACAAAACTGCCTCTTTTTTGCCTGATCCACCTCCAGACCTGTTGGAAACCAGTTACTGATCACTTTTAATGTGGTAAATCGGCCAGAAAACAACTGGCAGCCAAAACAGTGGAGGAGGGGGAATTGGACAAAAACGATGACCGCGGGGTCAAGGAAATTCCCGTTTTGGAAGCCGACACAAAACTGCCTCTTTTTTGCCTGATCCACCTCCAGACCTGTTGGAAACCAGTTACTGATCACTTTTAATGTGGTAAATCGGCCAGAAAACAACTGGCAGCCAAAACAGTGGAGGAGGGGGAATTGGACAAAAACGATGACCCCGGGGTCAAGGAAATTCCCGTTTTGGGAGCCGACACAAAACTGCCTCTTTTTTGCCTGATCCACCTCCAAACCTGTTGGAAACCAGTTACTGATCACTTTTAATGTGGTAAATCGGCCAGAAAACAACTGGCAGCCAAAACAGTGGAGGAGGGGGAATTGGACAAAAACGATGACCGCGGGGTCAAGGAAATTCCTGTTTTGGGAGCCGACACAAAACTGCCTCTTTTTTGCCTGATCCACCTCCAAACCTGTTGGAAACCAGTTACTGATCACTTTTAATGTGGTAAATCGGCCAGAAAACAACTGGCAGCCAAAACAGTGGAGGAGGGGGAATTGGACAAAAACGATGACCGCGGGGTCAAGGAAATTCCTGTTTTGGGAGCCGACACAAAACTGCCTCTTTTTTGCCTGATCCACCTCCAAACCTGTTGGAAACCAGTTACTGATCACTTTTAATGTGGTAAATCGGCCAGAAAACAACTGGCAGCCAAAACAGTGGGATTGGACAAAAACGATGACCGCGGGGTCAAGGAAATTCCCGTTTTGGGAGCCGACACAAAACTGCCTCTTTTTTGCCTGATCCACCTCCAGACCTGTTGGGAAACAGTTACTGATCACTTTTAATGTGGTAAGTCGGCCAGAAAACAAGTGGCAGCCAAAACAGTGGGATTGGACAAAAACGATGACCGCGGGGTCAAGGAAATTCCCGTTTTGGGAGCCGACACAAAACTGCCTCTTTTTTGCCTGATCCACCTCCAAACCTGTTGGAAAACAGTTACTGATCACTTTTAATGTGGTAAGTCGGCCAGAAAACAAGTGGCAGCCAAAACAGTGGAGGAGGGGGGATTGGCCAAAAACGCTGACCCCGGGGTCAAGGAAATTCCCGTTTTGGGAGCCGACACAAAACTGCCTCTTTTTGCCTGATCCACCTCCAAACCTGTTGGAAACCAGTTACTGATCACTTTTAATGTGGTAAGTCGGCCAGAAAACAAGTGGCAGCCAAAACAGTGGAGGAGGGGGGATTGGCCAAAAACGCTGACCCCGGGGTCAAGAAAATGGCCGTTTTGGGAGCGGACGCAAAACTGCCTCTTTTTTGCCTGATCCACCTCCAGACCTGTTGGGAAACAGTTACTGATCACTTTTAATGTGGTAAGTCGGCCAGAAAACAAGTGGCAGCCAAAACAGTGGGATTGGACAAAAACGATGACCGCGGGGTCAAGGAAATTCCCGTTTTGGGAGCCGACACAAAACTGCCTCTTTTTTGCCTGATCCACCTCCAAACCTGTTGGAAACCAGTTACTGATCACTTTTAATGTGGTAAGTCGGCCAGAAAACAAGTGGCAGCCAAAAAAGTGGGATTGGACAAAAACGATGACCGTGGGGTCAAGGAAATTCCCGTTTTGGGAGCCGACACAAAACTGCCTCTTTTTTGCCTGATCCACCTCCAGACCTGTTGGGAAACAGTTACTGATCACTTTTAATGTGGTAAGTCGGCCAGAAAACAACTGGCAGCCAAAACAGTGGAGGAGGGGGAATTGGCCAAAAACGCTGACCCCGGGGTCAAGGAAATTCCCGTTTTGGGAGCCGACACAAAACTGCCTCTTTTTTGCCTGATCCACCTCCAAACCAGTTGGAAACCAGTTACTGATCACTTTTAATGTGGTAAGTCGGCCAGAAAACAAGTGGCAGCCAAAACAGTGGAGGAGGGGGGATTGGCCAAAAACGCTGACCCCGGGGTCAAGAAAATGGCCGTTTTGGGAGCGGACGCAAAACTGCCTCTTTTTTGCCTGATCCACCTCCAGACCTGTTGGGAAACAGTTACTGATCACTTTTAATGTGGTAAGTCGGCCAGAAAACAAGTGGCAGCCAAAAAAGTGGGATTGGACAAAAACGATGACCGCGGGGTCAAGGAAATTCCCGTTTTGGGAGCCAACACAAAACTGCCTCTTTTTTGCCTGATCCACCTCCAAACCTGTTGGAAACCAGTTACTGATCACTTTTAATGTGGTAAATCGGCCAGAAAACAACTGGCAGCCAAAACAGTGGAGGAGGGGGAATTGGACAAAAACGATGACCGCGGGGTCAAGGAAATTCACGTTTTGGGAGCCGACACAAAACTGCCTCTTTTTTGCCTGATCCACCTCCAAACCTGTTGGAAACCAGTTACTGATCACTTTTAATGTGGTAAATCGGCCAGAAAACAACTGGCAGCCAAAACAGTGGAGGAGAGGGAATTGGACAAAAACGATGACCGCGGGGTCAAGGAAATTCCCGTTTTGGGAGCCGACACAAAACTGCCTCTTTTTTGCCTGATCCACCTCCAAACCTGTTGGAAACCAGTTACTGATCACTTTTAATGTGGTAAGTCGGCCAGAAAACAAGTGGCAGCCAAAACAGTGGAGGAGGGGGGATTGGCCAAAAACGCTGACCCCGGGGTCAAGAAAATGGCCGTTTTGGGAGCGGACGCAAAACTGCCTCTTTTTTGCCTGATCCACCTCCAGACCTGTTGGGAAACAGTTACTGATCACTTTTAATGTGATAAGTCGGCCAGAAAACAAGTGGCAGCCAAAAAAGTGGGATTGGACAAAAACGATGACCGCGGGGTCAAGGAAATTCCCGTTTTGGGAGCCAACACAAAACTGCCTCTTTTTTGCCTGATCCACCTCCAGACCTGTTGGGAAACAGTTACTGATCACTTTTAATGTGGTAAGTCGGCCAGAAAACAAGTGGCAGCCAAAACAGTGGAGGAGGGGGGATTGGCCAAAAACGCTGACCCCGGGGTCAAGAAAATGGCCGTTTTGGGAGCGGACGCAAAACTGCCTCTTTTTTGCCTGATCCACCTCCAGACCTGTTGGGAAACAGTTACTGATCACTTTTAATGTGGTAAGTCGGCCAGAAAACAACTGGCAGCCAAAACAGTGGGATTGGACAAAAACGATGACCGCGGGGTCAAGGAAATTCCCGTTTTGGGAGCCGACACAAAACTGCCTCTTTTTTGCCTGATCCACCTCCAAACCTGTTGGAAACCAGTTACTGATCACTTTTAATGTGGTAAATCGGCCAGAAAACAACTGGCAGCCAAAACAGTGGAGGAGGGGGAATTGGACAAAAACGATGACCGCGGGGTCAAGGAAATTCCCGTTTTGGGAGCCGACACAAAACTGCCTCTTTTTTGCCTGATCCACCTCCAAACCTGTTGGAAACCAGTTACTGATCACTTTTAATGTGGTAAATCGGCCAGAAAACAACTGGCAGCCAAAACAGTGGGATTGGACAAAAACGATGACCGCGGGGTCAAGGAAATTCCCGTTTTGGGAGCCGACACAAAACTGCCTCTTTTTTGCCTGATCCACCTCCAGACCTGTTGGAAACCAGTTACTGATCACTTTTAATGTGGTAAGTCGGCCAGAAAACAAGTGGCAGCCAAAACAGTGGAGGAGGGGGGATTGGTCAAAAACGATGACCGCGGGGTCAAGGAAATTCCCGTTTTGGGAGCCGACACAAAACTGCCTCTTTTTTGCCTGATCCACCTCCAAACCTGTTGGAAACCAGTTACTGATCACTTTTAATGTGGTAAGTCGGCCAGAAAACAAGTGGCAGCCAAAAAAGTGGGATTGGACAAAAACGATGACCGCGGGGTCAAGGAAATTCCTGTTTTGGGAGCCGACACAAAACTGCCTCTTTTTTGCCTGATCCACCTCCAAACCTGTTGGAAACCAGTTACTGATCACTTTTAATGTGGTAAGTCGGCCAGAAAACAAGTGGCAGCCAAAACAGTGGAGGAGGGGGGATTGGCCAAAAACGCTGACCCCGGGGTCAAGGAAATTCCAGGAAAACTCAAAAAAAAAAATTCAAGGAAACTGCCTCTTTTTTGCCTGATCCACCTCCAAACCTGTTGGAAAACAGTTACTGATCACTTTTAATGTGGTAAATCGGCCAGAAAACAAGTGGCAGCCAAAAAAGTGGGATTGGACAAAAACGATGACCGCGGGGTCAAGGAAATTCCCGTTTTGGGAGCCGACACAAAACTGCCTCTTTTTTGCCTGATCCACCTACAAACCTGTTGGAAACCAGTTACTGATCACTTTTAATGTGGTAAATCGGCCAGAAAACAACTGGCAGCCAAAACAGTGGAGGAGGGGGAATTGGACAAAAACGATGACCGCGGGGTCAAGGAAATTCCCGTTTTGGGAGCCGACACAAAACTGCCTCTTTTTTGCCTGATCCACCTCCAGACCTGTTGGGAAACAGTTACTGATCACTTTTAATGTGGTAAGTCGGCCAGAAAACAAGTGGCAGCCAAAACAGTGGAGGAGGGGGGATTGGCCAAAAACGCTGACCCCGGGGTCAAGGAAATTCCCGTTTTGGGAGCCGACACAAAACTGCCTCTTTTTTGCCTGATCCACCTCCAAACCTGTTGGAAACCAGTTACTGATCACTTTTAATGTGGTAAGTCGGCCAGAAAACAAGTGGCAGCCAAAACAGTGGAGGAGGGGGGATTGGCCAAAAACGCTGACCCCGGGGTCAAGAAAATGGCCGTTTTGGGAGCGGACGCAAAACTGCCTCTTTTTTGCCTGATCCACCTCCAGACCTGTTGGGAAACAGTTACTGATCACTTTTAATGTGGTAAGTCGGCCAGAAAACAAGTGGCAGCCAAAACAGTGGGATTGGACAAAAACGATGACCTCGGGGTCAAGGAAATTCCCGTTTTGGGAGCCGACACAAAACTGCCTCTTTTTTGCCTGATCCACCTCCAAACCTGTTGGAAACCAGTTACTGATCACTTTTAATGTGGTAAATCGGCCAGAAAACAACTGGCAGCCAAAACAGTGGAGGAGGGGGAATTGGACAAAAACGATGACCGCGGGGTCAAGGAAATTCCCGTTTTGGGAGCCGACACAAAACTGCCTCTTTTTTGCCTGATCCACCTCCAAACCTGTTGGAAAACAGTTACTGATCACTTTTAATGTGGTAAATCGGCCAGAAAACAACTGGCAGCCAAAACAGTGGGATTGGACAAAAACGATGACCGCGGGGTCAAGGAAATTCCCGTTTTGGGAGCCGACACAAAACTGCCTCTTTTTTGCCTGATCCACCTCCAAACCTGTTGGAAACCAGTTACTGATCACTTTTAATGTGGTAAATCGGCCAGAAAACAACTGGCAGCCAAAACAGTGGAGGAGGGGGAATTGGACAAAAACGATGACCGCAGGGTCAAGGAAATTCCCGTTTTGGGAGCCGACACAAAACTGCCTCTTTTTTGCCTGATCCACCTCCAAACCTGTTGGAAAACAGTTACTGATCACTTTTAATGTGGTAAATCGGCCAGAAAACAAGTGGCAGCCAAAACAGTGGAGGAGGGGGAATTGGACAAAAACGATGACCGCGGGGTCAAGGAAATTCCCGTTTTGGGAGCCGACACAAAACTGCCTCTTTTTTGCCTGATCCACCTCCAAACCTGTTGGAAACCAGTTACTGATCACTTTTAATGTGGTAAATCGGCCAGAAAACAACTGGCAGCCAAAACAGTGGAGGAGGGGGAATTGGACAAAAACGATGACCGCGGGGTCAAGGAAATTCCCGTTTTGGGAGCCGACACAAAACTGCCTCTTTTTTGCCTGATCCACCTCCAAACCTGTTGGAAAACAGTTACTGATCACTTTTAATGTGGTAAATCGGCCAGAAAACAAGTGGCAGCCAAAACAGTGGAGGAGGGGGAATTGGACAAAAACGATGACCGCGGGGTCAAGGAAATTCCCGTTTTGGGAGCCGACACAAAACTGCCTCTTTTTTGCCTGATCCACCTCCAGACCTGTTGGAAACCAGTTACTGATCACTTTTAATGTGGTAAGTCGGCCAGAAAACAAGTGGCAGCCAAAACAGTGGAGGAGGGGGGATTGGTCAAAAACGATGACCTCGGGGTCAAGGAAATTCCCGTTTTGGGAGCCGACACAAAACTGCCTCTTTTTTGCCTGATCCACCTCCAAACCTGTTGGAAACCAGTTACTGATCACTTTTAATGTGGTAAATCGGCCAGAAAACAACTGGCAGCCAAAACAGTGGAGGAGGGGGAATTGGACAAAAACGATGACCGCGGGGTCAAGGAAATTCCCGTTTTGGGAGCCGACACAAAACTGCCTCTTTTTTGCCTGATCCACCTCCAAACCTGTTGGAAACCAGTTACTGATCACTTTTAATGTGGTAAATCGGCCAGAAAACAACTGGCAGCCAAAACAGTGGGATTGGACAAAAACGATGACCGCGGGGTCAAGGAAATTCCCGTTTTGGGAGCCGACACAAAACTGCCTCTTTTTTGCCTGATCCACCTCCAAACCTGTTGGAAACCAGTTACTGATCACTTTTAATGTGGTAAATCGGCCAGAAAACAACTGGCAGCCAAAACAGTGGAGGAGGGGGAATTGGACAAAAACGATGACCGCGGGGTCAAGGAAATTCCCGTTTTGGGAGCCGACACAAAACTGCCTCTTTTTTGCCTGATCCACCTCCAAACCTGTTGGAAACCAGTTACTGATCACTTTTAATGTGGTAAATCGGCCAGAAAACAACTGGCAGCCAAAACAGTGGGATTGGACAAAAACGATGACCGCGGGGTCAAGGAAATTCCCGTTTTGGGAGCCGACACAAAACTGCCTCTTTTTTGCCTGATCCACCTCCAGACCTGTTGGAAACCAGTTACTGATCACTTTTAATGTGGTAAGTCGGCCAGAAAACAAGTGGCAGCCAAAACAGTGGAGGAGGGGGGATTGGTCAAAAACGATGACCGCGGGGTCAAGGAAATTCCCGTTTTGGGAGCCGACACAAAACTGCCTCTTTTTTGCCTGATCCACCTCCAAACCTGTTGGAAACCAGTTACTGATCACTTTTAATGTGGTAAGTCGGCCAGAAAACAAGTGGCAGCCAAAAAAGTGGGATTGGACAAAAACGATGACCGCGGGGTCAAGGAAATTCCTGTTTTGGGAGCCGACACAAAACTGCCTCTTTTTTGCCTGATCCACCTCCAAACCTGTTGGAAACCAGTTACTGATCACTTTTAATGTGGTAAGTCGGCCAGAAAACAAGTGGCAGCCAAAACAGTGGAGGAGGGGGGATTGGCCAAAAACGCTGACCCCGGGGTCAAGGAAATTCCAGGAAAACTCAAAAAAAAAAATTCAAGGAAACTGCCTCTTTTTTGCCTGATCCACCTCCAAACCTGTTGGAAAACAGTTACTGATCACTTTTAATGTGGTAAATCGGCCAGAAAACAAGTGGCAGCCAAAAAAGTGGGATTGGACAAAAACGATGACCGCGGGGTCAAGGAAATTCCCGTTTTGGGAGCCGACACAAAACTGCCTCTTTTTTGCCTGATCCACCTACAAACCTGTTGGAAACCAGTTACTGATCACTTTTAATGTGGTAAATCGGCCAGAAAACAACTGGCAGCCAAAACAGTGGAGGAGGGGGAATTGGACAAAAACGATGACCGCGGGGTCAAGGAAATTCCCGTTTTGGGAGCCGACACAAAACTGCCTCTTTTTTGCCTGATCCACCTCCAGACCTGTTGGGAAACAGTTACTGATCACTTTTAATGTGGTAAGTCGGCCAGAAAACAAGTGGCAGCCAAAACAGTGGAGGAGGGGGGATTGGCCAAAAACGCTGACCCCGGGGTCAAGGAAATTCCCGTTTTGGGAGCCGACACAAAACTGCCTCTTTTTTGCCTGATCCACCTCCAAACCTGTTGGAAACCAGTTACTGATCACTTTTAATGTGGTAAGTCGGCCAGAAAACAAGTGGCAGCCAAAACAGTGGAGGAGGGGGGATTGGCCAAAAACGCTGACCCCGGGGTCAAGAAAATGGCCGTTTTGGGAGCGGACGCAAAACTGCCTCTTTTTTGCCTGATCCACCTCCAGACCTGTTGGGAAACAGTTACTGATCACTTTTAATGTGGTAAGTCGGCCAGAAAACAAGTGGCAGCCAAAACAGTGGGATTGGACAAAAACGATGACCTCGGGGTCAAGGAAATTCCCGTTTTGGGAGCCGACACAAAACTGCCTCTTTTTTGCCTGATCCACCTCCAAACCTGTTGGAAACCAGTTACTGATCACTTTTAATGTGGTAAATCGGCCAGAAAACAACTGGCAGCCAAAACAGTGGAGGAGGGGGAATTGGACAAAAACGATGACCGCGGGGTCAAGGAAATTCCCGTTTTGGGAGCCGACACAAAACTGCCTCTTTTTTGCCTGATCCACCTCCAAACCTGTTGGAAACCAGTTACTGATCACTTTTAATGTGGTAAATCGGCCAGAAAACAACTGGCAGCCAAAACAGTGGGATTGGACAAAAACGATGACCGCGGGGTCAAGGAAATTCCCGTTTTGGGAGCCGACACAAAACTGCCTCTTTTTTGCCTGATCCACCTCCAAACCTGTTGGAAAACAGTTACTGATCACTTTTAATGTGGTAAATCGGCCAGAAAACAACTGGCAGCCAAAACAGTGGGATTGGACAAAAACGATGACCGCGGGGTCAAGGAAATTCCCGTTTTGGGAGCCGACACAAAACTGCCTCTTTTTTGCCTGATCCACCTCCAAACCTGTTGGAAACCAGTTACTGATCACTTTTAATGTGGTAAATCGGCCAGAAAACAACTGGCAGCCAAAACAGTGGAGGAGGGGGAATTGGACAAAAACGATGACCGCAGGGTCAAGGAAATTCCCGTTTTGGGAGCCGACACAAAACTGCCTCTTTTTTGCCTGATCCACCTCCAAACCTGTTGGAAAACAGTTACTGATCACTTTTAATGTGGTAAATCGGCCAGAAAACAAGTGGCAGCCAAAACAGTGGAGGAGGGGGAATTGGACAAAAACGATGACCGCGGGGTCAAGGAAATTCCCGTTTTGGGAGCCGACACAAAACTGCCTCTTTTTTGCCTGATCCACCTCCAAACCTGTTGGAAACCAGTTACTGATCACTTTTAATGTGGTAAATCGGCCAGAAAACAACTGGCAGCCAAAACAGTGGAGGAGGGGGAATTGGACAAAAACGATGACCGCGGGGTCAAGGAAATTCCCGTTTTGGGAGCCGACACAAAACTGCCTCTTTTTTGCCTGATCCACCTCCAAACCTGTTGGAAAACAGTTACTGATCACTTTTAATGTGGTAAATCGGCCAGAAAACAAGTGGCAGCCAAAACAGTGGAGGAGGGGGAATTGGACAAAAACGATGACCGCGGGGTCAAGGAAATTCCCGTTTTGGGAGCCGACACAAAACTGCCTCTTTTTTGCCTGATCCACCTCCAGACCTGTTGGAAACCAGTTACTGATCACTTTTAATGTGGTAAGTCGGCCAGAAAACAAGTGGCAGCCAAAACAGTGGAGGAGGGGGGATTGGTCAAAAACGATGACCTCGGGGTCAAGGAAATTCCCGTTTTGGGAGCCGACACAAAACTGCCTCTTTTTTGCCTGATCCACCTCCAAACCTGTTGGAAACCAGTTACTGATCACTTTTAATGTGGTAAATCGGCCAGAAAACAACTGGCAGCCAAAACAGTGGAGGAGGGGGAATTGGACAAAAACGATGACCGCGGGGTCAAGGAAATTCCCGTTTTGGGAGCCGACACAAAACTGCCTCTTTTTTGCCTGATCCACCTCCAAACCTGTTGGAAACCAGTTACTGATCACTTTTAATGTGGTAAATCGGCCAGAAAACAACTGGCAGCCAAAACAGTGGGATTGGACAAAAACGATGACCGCGGGGTCAAGGAAATTCCCGTTTTGGGAGCCGACACAAAACTGCCTCTTTTTTGCCTGATCCACCTCCAAACCTGTTGGAAAACAGTTACTGATCACTTTTAATGTGGTAAATCGGCCAGAAAACAACTGGCAGCCAAAACAGTGGAGGAGGGGGAATTGGACAAAAACGATGACCGCGGGGTCAAGGAAATTCCCGTTTTGGGAGCCGACACAAAACTGCCTCTTTTTTGCCTGATCCACCTCCAAACCTGTTGGAAACCAGTTACTGATCACTTTTAATGTGGTAAATCGGCCAGAAAACAACTGGCAGCCAAAACAGTGGGATTGGACAAAAACGATGACCGCGGGGTCAAGGAAATTCCCGTTTTGGGAGCCGACACAAAACTGCCTCTTTTTTGCCTGATCCACCTCCAAACCTGTTGGAAAACAGTTACTGATCACTTTTAATGTGGTAAATCGGCCAGAAAACAACTGGCAGCCAAAACAGTGGGATTGGACAAAAACGATGACCGCGGGGTCAAGGAAATTCCCGTTTTGGGAGCCGACACAAAACTGCCTCTTTTTTGCCTGATCCACCTCCAAACCTGTTGGAAACCAGTTACTGATCACTTTTAATGTGGTAAATCGGCCAGAAAACAACTGGCAGCCAAAACAGTGGAGGAGGGGGAATTGGACAAAAACGATGACCGCAGGGTCAAGGAAATTCCCGTTTTGGGAGCCGACACAAAACTGCCTCTTTTTTGCCTGATCCACCTCCAAACCTGTTGGAAAACAGTTACTGATCACTTTTAATGTGGTAAATCGGCCAGAAAACAAGTGGCAGCCAAAACAGTGGAGGAGGGGGAATTGGACAAAAACGATGACCGCGGGGTCAAGGAAATTCCCGTTTTGGGAGCCGACACAAAACTGCCTCTTTTTTGCCTGATCCACCTCCAAACCTGTTGGAAACCAGTTACTGATCACTTTTAATGTGGTAAATCGGCCAGAAAACAACTGGCAGCCAAAACAGTGGAGGAGGGGGAATTGGACAAAAACGATGACCGCGGGGTCAAGGAAATTCCCGTTTTGGGAGCCGACACAAAACTGCCTCTTTTTTGCCTGATCCACCTCCAAACCTGTTGGAAAACAGTTACTGATCACTTTTAATGTGGTAAATCGGCCAGAAAACAAGTGGCAGCCAAAACAGTGGAGGAGGGGGAATTGGACAAAAACGATGACCGCGGGGTCAAGGAAATTCCCGTTTTGGGAGCCGACACAAAACTGCCTCTTTTTTGCCTGATCCACCTCCAGACCTGTTGGAAACCAGTTACTGATCACTTTTAATGTGGTAAGTCGGCCAGAAAACAAGTGGCAGCCAAAACAGTGGAGGAGGGGGGATTGGTCAAAAACGATGACCTCGGGGTCAAGGAAATTCCCGTTTTGGGAGCCGACACAAAACTGCCTCTTTTTTGCCTGATCCACCTCCAAACCTGTTGGAAACCAGTTACTGATCACTTTTAATGTGGTAAATCGGCCAGAAAACAACTGGCAGCCAAAACAGTGGAGGAGGGGGAATTGGACAAAAACGATGACCGCGGGGTCAAGGAAATTCCCGTTTTGGGAGCCGACACAAAACTGCCTCTTTTTTGCCTGATCCACCTCCAAACCTGTTGGAAACCAGTTACTGATCACTTTTAATGTGGTAAATCGGCCAGAAAACAACTGGCAGCCAAAACAGTGGGATTGGACAAAAACGATGACCGCGGGGTCAAGGAAATTCCCGTTTTGGGAGCCGACACAAAACTGCCTCTTTTTTGCCTGATCCACCTCCAAACCTGTTGGAAAACAGTTACTGATCACTTTTAATGTGGTAAATCGGCCAGAAAACAACTGGCAGCCAAAACAGTGGGATTGGACAAAAACGATGACCGCGGGGTCAAGGAAATTCCCGTTTTGGGAGCCGACACAAAACTGCCTCTTTTTTGCCTGATCCACCTCCAAACCTGTTGGAAACCAGTTACTGATCACTTTTAATGTGGTAAATCGGCCAGAAAACAACTGGCAGCCAAAACAGTGGAGGAGGGGGAATTGGACAAAAACGATGACCGCAGGGTCAAGGAAATTCCCGTTTTGGGAGCCGACACAAAACTGCCTCTTTTTTGCCTGATCCACCTCCAAACCTGTTGGAAAACAGTTACTGATCACTTTTAATGTGGTAAATCGGCCAGAAAACAAGTGGCAGCCAAAACAGTGGAGGAGGGGGAATTGGACAAAAACGATGACCGCGGGGTCAAGGAAATTCCCGTTTTGGGAGCCGACACAAAACTGCCTCTTTTTTGCCTGATCCACCTCCAAACCTGTTGGAAACCAGTTACTGATCACTTTTAATGTGGTAAATCGGCCAGAAAACAACTGGCAGCCAAAACAGTGGAGGAGGGGGAATTGGACAAAAACGATGACCGCGGGGTCAAGGAAATTCCCGTTTTGGGAGCCGACACAAAACTGCCTCTTTTTTGCCTGATCCACCTCCAAACCTGTTGGAAAACAGTTACTGATCACTTTTAATGTGGTAAATCGGCCAGAAAACAAGTGGCAGCCAAAACAGTGGAGGAGGGGGAATTGGACAAAAACGATGACCGCGGGGTCAAGGAAATTCCCGTTTTGGGAGCCGACACAAAACTGCCTCTTTTTTGCCTGATCCACCTCCAGACCTGTTGGAAACCAGTTACTGATCACTTTTAATGTGGTAAGTCGGCCAGAAAACAAGTGGCAGCCAAAACAGTGGAGGAGGGGGGATTGGTCAAAAACGATGACCGCGGGGTCAAGGAAATTCCCGTTTTGGGAGCCGACACAAAACTGCCTCTTTTTTGCCTGATCCACCTCCAAACCTGTTGGAAACCAGTTACTGATCACTTTTAATGTGGTAAGTCGGCCAGAAAACAAGTGGCAGCCAAAAAAGTGGGATTGGACAAAAACGATGACCGCGGGGTCAAGAAAATGGCCGTTTTGGGAGCGGACGCAAAACTGCCTCTTTTTTGCCTGATCCACCTCCAGACCTGTTGGGAAACAGTTACTGATCACTTTTAATGTGGTAAGTCGGCCAGAAAACAAGTGGCAGCCAAAACAGTGGGATTGGACAAAAACGATGACCGCGGGGTCAAGGAAATTCCCGTTTTGGGAGCCGACACAAAACTGCCTCTTTTTTGCCTGATCCACCTCCAGACCTGTTGGGAAACAGTTACTGATCACTTTTAATGTGGTAAGTCGGCCAGAAAACAACTGGCAGCCAAAACAGTGGGATTGGACAAAAACGATGACCGCGGGGTCAAGGAAATTCCCGTTTTGGGAGCCGACACAAAACTGCCTCTTTTTTGCCTGATCCACCTCCAAACCTGTTGGAAACCAGTTACTGATCACTTTTAATGTGGTAAATCGGCCAGAAAACAACTGGCAGCCAAAACAGTGGAGGAGGGGGAATTGGACAAAAACGATGACCGCGGGGTCAAGGAAATTCCCGTTTTGGGAGCCGACACAAAACTGCCTCTTTTTTGCCTGATCCACCTCCAAACCTGTTGGAAAACAGTTACTGATCACTTTTAATGTGGTAAATCGGCCAGAAAACAAGTGGCAGCCAAAACAGTGGAGGAGGGGGAATTGGACAAAAACGATGACCGCGGGGTCAAGGAAATTCCCGTTTTGGGAGCCGACACAAAACTGCCTCTTTTTTGCCTGATCCACCTCCAGACCTGTTGGAAACCAGTTACTGATCACTTTTAATGTGGTAAGTCGGCCAGAAAACAAGTGGCAGCCAAAACAGTGGAGGAGGGGGGATTGGTCAAAAACGATGACCGCGGGGTCAAGGAAATTCCCGTTTTGGGAGCCGACACAAAACTGCCTCTTTTTTGCCTGATCCACCTCCAAACCTGTTGGAAACCAGTTACTGATCACTTTTAATGTGGTAAGTCGGCCAGAAAACAAGTGGCAGCCAAAAAAGTGGGATTGGACAAAAACGATGACCGCGGGGTCAAGAAAATGGCCGTTTTGGGAGCGGACGCAAAACTGCCTCTTTTTTGCCTGATCCACCTCCAGACCTGTTGGGAAACAGTTACTGATCACTTTTAATGTGGTAAGTCGGCCAGAAAACAAGTGGCAGCCAAAACAGTGGGATTGGACAAAAACGATGACCGCGGGGTCAAGGAAATTCCCGTTTTGGGAGCCGACACAAAACTGCCTCTTTTTTGCCTGATCCACCTCCAGACCTGTTGGGAAACAGTTACTGATCACTTTTAATGTGGTAAGTCGGCCAGAAAACAACTGGCAGCCAAAACAGTGGGATTGGACAAAAACGATGACCGCGGGGTCAAGGAAATTCCCGTTTTGGGAGCCGACACAAAACTGCCTCTTTTTTGCCTGATCCACCTCCAAACCTGTTGGAAACCAGTTACTGATCACTTTTAATGTGGTAAATCGGCCAGAAAACAACTGGCAGCCAAAACAGTGGAGGAGGGGGAATTGGACAAAAACGATGACCGCGGGGTCAAGGAAATTCCCGTTTTGGGAGCCGACACAAAACTGCCTCTTTTTTGCCTGATCCACCTCCAAACCTGTTGGAAACCAGTTACTGATCACTTTTAATGTGGTAAATCGGCCAGAAAACAACTGGCAGCCAAAACAGTGGGATTGGACAAAAACGATGACCGCGGGGTCAAGGAAATTCCCGTTTTGGGAGCCGACACAAAACTGCCTCTTTTTTGCCTGATCCACCTCCAAACCTGTTGGAAACCAGTTACTGATCACTTTTAATGTGGTAAATCGGCCAGAAAACAACTGGCAGCCAAAACAGTGGAGGAGGGGGAATTGGACAAAAACGATGACCGCGGGGTCAAGGAAATTCCTGTTTTGGGAGCCGACACAAAACTGCCTCTTTTTTGCCTGATCCACCTCCAAACCTGTTGGAAACCAGTTACTGATCACTTTTAATGTGGTAAGTCGGCCAGAAAACAAGTGGCAGCCAAAACAGTGGAGGAGGGGGGATTGGCCAAAAACGCTGACCCCGGGGTCAAGAAAATGGCCGTTTTGGGAGCGGACGCAAAACTGCCTCTTTTTTGCCTGATCCACCTCCAGACCTGTTGGGAAACAGTTACTGATCACTTTTAATGTGGTAAGTCGGCCAGAAAACAAGTGGCAGCCAAAAAAGTGGGATTGGACAAAAACGATGACCGCGGGGTCAAGGAAATTCCCGTTTTGGGAGCCGACACAAAACTGCCTCTTTTTTGCCTGATCCACCTCCAGACCTGTTGGGAAACAGTTACTGATCACTTTTAATGTGGTAAGTCGGCCAGAAAACAAGTGGCAGCCAAAACAGTGGAGGAGGGGGGATTGGCCAAAAACGCTGACCCCGGGGTCAAGAAAATGGCCGTTTTGGGAGCGGACGCAAAACTGCCTCTTTTTTGCCTGATCCACCTCCAGACCTGTTGGGAAACAGTTACTGATCACTTTTAATGTGGTAAGTCGGCCAGAAAACAAGTGGCAGCCAAAACAGTGGGATTGGACAAAAACGATGACCGCGGGGTCAAGGAAATTCCCGTTTTGGGAGCCGACACAAAACTGCCTCTTTTTTGCCTGATCCACCTCCAGACCTGTTGGGAAACAGTTACTGATCACTTTTAATGTGGTAAGTCGGCCAGAAAACAAGTGGCAGCCAAAACAGTGGAGGAGGGGGGATTGGCCAAAAACTATGACCGCGGGGTCAAGGAAATTCCCGTTTTGGGAGCCGACACAAAACTGCCTCTTTTTTGCCTGATCCACCTCCAGACCTGTTGGAAACCAGTTACTGATCACTTTTAATGTGGTAAGTCGGCCAGAAAACAAGTGGCAGCCAAAACAGTGGATGAGGGGGGATTGGCCAAAAAACGCTGACCCCGGGGTCAAGAAAATGGCCGTTTTGGGAGCGGACGCAAAACTGCCTCTTTTTTGCCTGATCCACCTCCAGACCTGTTGGGAAACAGTTACTGATCATTTTTAATGTGGTAAGTCGGCCAGAAAACAAGTGGCAGCCAAAAAAGTGGGATTGGACAAAAACGATGACCGCGGGGTCAAGGAAATTCCCGTTTTGGGAGCCGACACAAAACTGCCTCTTTTTTGCCTGATCCACCTCCAAACCTGTTGGAAACCAGTTACTGATCACTTTTAATGTGGTAAATCGGCCAGAAAACAACTGGCAGCCAAAACAGTGGAGGAGGGGGAATTGGACAAAAACGATGACCGCGGGGTCAAGGAAATTCCTGTTTTGGGAGCCGACACAAAACTGCCTCTTTTTTGCCTGATCCACCTCCAAACCTGTTGGAAACCAGTTACTGATCACTTTTAATGTGGTAAATCGGCCAGAAAACAACTGGCAGCCAAAACAGTGGGATTGGACAAAAACGATGACCGCGGGGTCAAGGAAATGGCCGTTTTGGGAGCGGACGCAAAACTGCCTCTTTTTTGCCTGATCCACCTCCAAAGCTGTTGGAAACCAGTTACTGATCACTTTTAATGTGGTAAGTCGGCCAGAAAACAAGTGGCAGCCAAAACAGTGGAGGAGGGGGGATTGGCCAAAAACGCTGACCCCGGGGTCAAGAAAATGGCCGTTTTGGGAGCGGACGCAAAACTGCCTCTTTTTTGCCTGATCCACCTCCAGACCTGTTGGGAAACAGTTACTGATCACTTTTAATGTGGTAAGTCGGCCAGAAAACAACTGGCAGCCAAAACAGTGGGATTGGACAAAAACGATGACCGCGGGGTCAAGGAAATTCCCGTTTTGGGAGCCGACACAAAACTGCCTCTTTTTTGCCTGATCCACCTCCAGACCTGTTGGGAAACAGTTACTGATCACTTTTAATGTGGTAAGTCGGCCAGAAAACAAGTGGCAGCCAAAACAGTGGAGGAGGGGGGATTGGCCAAAAACGCTGACCCCGGGGTCAAGGAAATGGCCGTTTTGGGAGCGGACGCAAAACTGCCTCTTTTTTTGCCTGATCCACCTCCAGACCTGTTGGGAAACAGTTACTGATCACTTTTAATGTGGTAAGTCGGCCAGAAAACAAGTGGCAGCCAAAACAGTGGAGGAGGGGGGGTTGGCCAAAAACGCTGACCCCGGGGTCAAGGAAATGGCCGTTTTGGGAGCGGACGCAAAACTGCCTCTTTTTTGCCTGATCCACCTCCAGACCTGTTGGAAACCAGTTACTGATCACTTTTAATGTGGTAAATCGGCCAGAAAACAACTGGCAGCCAAAACAGTGGGATTGGACAAAAACGATGACCGCGGGGTCAAGGAAATGGCCGTTTTGGGAGCCCACGCAAAACTGCCTCTTTTTTGCCTGATCCACCTCCAGACCTGTTGGGAAACAGTTACTGATCACTTTTAATGTGGTAAGTCGGCCAGAAAACAAGTGGCAGCCAAAACAGTGGAGGAGGGGGGATTGGCCAAAAACGCTGACCCCGGGGTCAAGGAAATGGCCGTTTTGGGAGCGGACGCAAAACTGCCTCTTTTTTTGCCTGATCCACCTCCAGACCTGTTGGGAAACAGTTACTGATCACTTTTAATGTGGTAAGTCGGCCAGAAAACAAGTGGCAGCCAAAACAGTGGAGGAGGGGGGGTTGGCCAAAAACGCTGACCCCGGGGTCAAGGAAATGGCCGTTTTGGGAGCGGACGCAAAACTGCCTCTTTTTTGCCTGATCCACCTCCAGACCTGTTGGGAAACAGTTACTGATCACTTTTAATGTGGTAAGTCGGCCAGAAAACAAGTGGCAGCCAAAACAGTGGAGGAGGGGGGATTGGCCAAAAACGCTGGTCAAGGAAATGGCCGTTTTGGGAGCCCACGCAAAACTGCCTCTTTTTTGCCTGATCCACCTCCAGACCTGTTGGGAAACAGTTACTGATCACTTTTAATGTGGTAAGTCGGCCAGAAAACAAGTGGCAGCCAAAACAGTGGAGGAGGGGGGATTGGCCAAAAACGCTGACCCTGGGGTCAAGGAAATGGCCGTTTTGGGAGCGGACGCAAAACTGCCTCTTTTTTGCCTGATCCACCTCCAGACCTGTTGGGAAACAGTTACTGATCACTTTTAATGTGGTAAGTCGGCCAGAAAACAAGTGGCAGCCAAAACAGTGGAGGAGGGGGGATTGGCCAAAAACGCTGACCCCGGGGTCAAGGAAATGGCCGTTTTGGGAGCGGACGCAAAACTGCCTCTTTTTTGCCTGATCCACCTCCAGACCTGTTGGGAAACAGTTACTGATCACTTTGAATGTGGTAAGTCGGCCAGAAAACAAGTGGCAGCCAAAACAGTGGAGGAGGGGGGATTGGCCATTGGGAAACAGTTACTGATCACTTTTAAGTTAATTGCCTGTAGGTGTGACTGAGTGACTGAGAGCACGCTTGTCTGTCTCTATATGTCGGCCCTGTGACTGACAGGTCCAGGGTGTACATCTCCTTTCTGCCAATGTCAGCTGGGACGTGCACCAGCCTCCTGCAACCCTTAAGGAAAAGCAGTATAGATAATAGATGGATCCCTTGCACTGTTCATTACGGAAAAATATAATGAAGTTACTATATCAACACGTTACTGAGTAATGCGTACTAACCGTATACTAACTACATTTCCAGCAGCAAAATAGCAACCCAAAACGTGAACGCACAGAATGCTATGGACTAGGATACATTTTACTGTGTTTTGGCTGACTTTTTCTGATTCTCATCAGTCAGAGGATATGGCAGCATACAGGGACAGCAGGGACCATCCAGAACCTGGGCTACCGAGAGCAAACAGTGACAAGCGGTGCCTTTGATCAAATTGACCTCCGATGCCAAAACTGACTTATTCTGCTGCAGTGAGTTTCAGCTCGGTAGTTTTTGTTGGAGAGAGAGCGTCAGAAGCTTGCGCGCAATGCATTCTGGTAGATGGAGGGTAGGAGAACTCAGCATTCTCATTCAATATAGCTCGCACAATGTGATGTTTATTGCTTCAATTGACAGCATTTATGATCAACACTGATTGGACATTCACATAAAGCGTGCCCAAATTTCTCTTTAAGCTACTGGTCATACCAGGCCATGTAGGGCTGTAGCAGCAAAAGTGTACTGACTTGAGAAAGGATGCCTTTTGTTCAGTTTTTCATTTGAAAATGGAAAATTGTGTTATTTCCTCTTTTAAAAGCCTCCCTCCTCCTCTTTTTAAAAGTGCCAGCAGCCTCTGTGCTGCTGGCAACATTGATGAGCAAATGTACTGAATGTAATCACAAGTGCAGTGAAACCAGGTAGTAAGTGTGTGATATGGATCAAAAGTATGCTGAGTAACTATTTGTGTATCTTGCTGTTTCTGTGTGTGTGTGTGTGTGTGTGTGTGTGTGTGTGTGATCCTCTTGTTAAATGAGAGGATCAGTGCTTTTCAGTCTTGCTAACAATGAGGAAGATTACTGTCATTCCTCCCAGTGTCCTTCCCTTCCTTCTTCCTCCTCCTCCCCTTCACCCCTTGTGAGTTTTCCTGCTGCCTCCACTGGGTTTAGTTACAGTAGCTTTAAACTGATTTAGCAGTTTAGTGTCAGCCTATTGAGGGATGACAGCCACTGTCTGTCCGCTCTGCCTGCTCAACGCGGATCTGATGGCTACTCAGTAGCACTTGGCTCGGATTCAGCTCAGTATACACACACACCTACAGAAAAGCAGACACAGTACTCTTTATGCAGCACTGTTGAGATGGATCCAGGTTGAACAAGGCTCCGGTGACAGCCTCGCTGACAATATGTGCTCCATCATCCCTCATAATCAGCACACACATGCAGTTTGCAGCCAGGACCCCAAGAGCAATGAAGCAAAAAGAAGATCAGCATGGATGTAATGACTAAAAGAGGACAGGTTTTGTCAAGGGAGGAAAGGATGGAGGAAGATAATTGATAGAGAGACTTAAAAAGACAGAGAAGAAAAGGGGAAAAGGTTAGATGGAGCAAGCTAAAAATTGGATTTAAAGGAAGGATGAGGAGAAAGCAAATCGAAGGAGGAGATACAGGAGTTCCTGTAAGGTGGAGAGGAAATGAAAGTAGTGATTGGTGATGAAGGATGAAACAGAAGATGCCTTGTTAAGACACCATAAATCTACATTGCTTCTGGGCTTTTAACAAACACGGGCTCTAAGGGAATAAAACAGGCGATAAAGGGAGGGAGGTAAAGAGCAGAGGTTAGCAGAAAGGGGAACAGAGATAAAGACTGAAAGAGTGCTTGTGTGATGAATGTGTTTCTCTCCCTCGGTCTTATGGTTTAATATCCTGTGTGGCCTGACTGTGTTTACTGTTTGGGTGTGATTATGAGAGACGCAACAGAGAGATGGAACCTGCACTCAGTGTGTATGTGTGCCACACCTGCCAGTGTGAGCCAGCATTTATTTGCTGTATTTCTGATATTTATCTCACAGCATGGAAGATTTGTTTCATTGATTGTATCTGCGAGTCTGCTATTAAGCCGAGTGGCGTCCAATCCCCCGCCGCTTGAGCTTCAGAGAGTGTGTGAGTGTGTGTCACTCAGGAGCGCCAGGCTACCTGTGGGATGTTTGGTTATTAAGGCATAGCTGGGTGGGCTTACATTTTAATTGGTTGGGTTACTTTGTGTGGTGTCTGAGGAAATGAGAGGTGTGCACAATAGAGGGAGATCGAATTTCCAGAGGAAAAAAAAAAACAATGAATATGTATTGATGTCTAGAAGCAGAAATGTGGTGGGAGATTGCAAGCTGAGTTTATCTGCTTCACTCCCTCTGAGTTCATCCAAGTTAATGGAATGATGTGTGTGAATCAATCCGCAAAGGTCAAAGGTCACTCACATTTTCCATTACGGGCTGAGCTCAGCTCACTCGCCGAAAAACACAGGGTCATGACTATTTTTAACCAGGACACTTCAAACAAGTAGTCCTGGAGATGTCCTTTTGCTCTTGTGGATTTTTGTCATTGTTTGGAAATTTGAATTCACTTTTTACATTAATTATCATTGAAATGTAGAAAAAAAATCACCTCAGCACACTTCTGTGTGGTTACAGTGGAGGGTGACAGAAGAAAAACTATACTGCTCTAAAACATCAGGGCTAACGGGCTTCAACAATCCCACTGGAGGAAATCTATCATAGAAAAGGAAAATTTCTCCAGACAGCGTCTGGAGCATACCAGAACACAATGCAGCTTAGGGTGGGTTTCTCAGACCACATGATCTGCAGTCCCAGTAGTAGATGAAAGGATAAATGATTGGAAAACTAGGTATAGCATTATCGTCAATAACACTTGGATACACACAAACATTCTCATATCAGCTGATTCTATGTTTATTTACTAGTTAGTGGGATGTAAATCAAAAGCTACTATAAAAATGGCCACCTTCTTTTGGAGTTAATAGCACACTTTATATCTTTCATATTTTTCTAACAAAGTCACTGAACAATCACGCTTTAAGTTAGGAAACAAACACCCTTCGATGCAAAGCTCAACATCTTTTTCCAGCTGAGCCCCAAGCCAGGGAACCTCTCATATAAAATAACCAATACTGTAATAACGTGTCATAAAGAAAATAGTTTTTCAAGACATTTAGTTTAAAACGGATTATGCCTCTGAGGTACTGATTATAATGAAATAAGAATGAACTTTTTACCACCAAGTCCACCAGCAGAATGCCGTCACATGTATTTTCAGGACTTTGATGAACTGCTAGTATTATAAAAAGCTACATGAGTGCAAACATGTTTCTATATTGTAATATCATACAATTGTCATTGTGGTCATTTTTAAAAAGGTCATGAAATAATCCAGGCACAATACACAGCGGAGTATACAGCCATACCTTTAGAGCAGTGTAATAAATCCTGTAAGACTTAATTCCGTAATTCATTGTAAGGGTCTGTTCATTAGAAATAATCTGTTTTAATCTAGATGGACCCGCAGCAAAAGAGGAGTAGGTGTTAAAACATCAAATTAGATTAACTTTACTGTAACATCTCCTGATAAACTGCCACAAGGATTCCTCCTGCATTAAGACAGAATACTGCATGGTGAAAATACACATAGTCACACACCACAAAGGCTGGATTTACTGCCAAAGGCGAAAAAAATCCCACAGGGCCCAGTAGAGAGAGAGAGAGAGAGAGAGAGAGAGAGAGAGAGAGAGGATCAGAGAGGAAAGTCAGTGCTAAAAGAAGGGGAAAGAGGGAGAAGGGCCCGGAGGAGCTGAGGAGCAGCTGTTGAGTGCTTGGAGAACTTCTGTACATGCAACAGGCTCCTCCCACTGACTAACATTACAGCACAGCAGCTGCCTGGGGGATAAAACACACACTCACACGCACACACACACACACTTGCGTTTTTGTGATGATATATACCCAGAAACGCAGTATTCCCACATCAGCACACACAGAAACTGATTTACACACGCACACACATTATTCTTACCTTGAATGCGTACTTCTGTGAGCGTAAGTGTGTGTTAAGCCTCGGCTCTTGAAATGGCATACATACCTAGAAGCATATTGAATAGTGCAATAAAATGGTAGCAGATTCTTTGCACTTGACCTTGATGCCCAACTCTTGCTGTTGAAAAATACACCTTAAAAAACACAGACACACACACCTTCCTGAGGCCAAATACACACACAAAGCCAAGAAACACAACGGCTGTACTTACGTCATCCACAAGTAGGCCTTTGCCAGCTTATTTTGCTCCTTCACTGTCCTCTTCTCCTCCTTTGATTTCCATCACACATCCATATGCACACACGTACACACAGACACACACACACACATACACACACACACACACACACACACACTTAAGCTGCGAAGTGTTTGTTTCCTCCTGTGTATTGTAACAGTGGTAGCAGTGACAGTGAGAGCGACTTAGGGCATCCCAAGAGTACACCTGATAATTACTATCATATGCTCCACTGACTTACTAATGGAGCTTTGCTATTATATCCCATCTTGTCCTCCTGTTTTTCTTCCGCTCGCGTGTTCACCCTCGTCTCTCCTGCTGCCTGAATAGACAGGATCTCGTTTGTGTATGTATCTCTTGTATTGTTAAACAAGGACACACATAGCACTTCTTTACCCCCTCATTTAGACTCTCTTTTCCATTTTCAATCTCTCCCTTTTGACCTCAACTTCAATTTTATAGCACTCATTCACTTACGCGACCGTCCCTTCTTCCTTTTCCGTAATGGAAAAAAACAACCAGCTATCTAGTGATGAGGGAGCCCCGCGTATTACATTGCCAGAGGGGTCTTATCAAGCTGCTCTGGGCAGTAATAGAAAACACGAAACAGCGTTTAGTCGCTGACAGCAGCTGTGCCTGTGTGTCTACCTGTGTCAAGGTTTACCCTCTCCTGCGTCGCTTCTTTGTGCGTAGAGGTGCGGACCCTGGTATTTCTCTCAGCTGCATCCATATCAGCTTATCAGAACTGTCCACTTTATGTGATGCTGGATCAGAGGACAAAGCTCTGTGTAACCTCAGACACACACACAGGAGAAAAACAAGAGAGCGAAAAAGTGTTTTTGTGTGAGATATTGCAGATACTCAACTACTGTAAGTGTGTGCAGTGTAAATTATTTACTTCCAAAACTCTCCTCCCTCTTCCTTGCGCTGCCTGGCTGTGTCTGTCTCTTACCGCCCTGCTATGTCCATAGACTATACTAATGTACAGTAGATTTATTTCCTTCCTATACTTACTGGCTACAAACTTGACCTCTGCACACCTGTATGAAGCTGCGTTACTTAACTACTTTCAGAGAATCATAAGAAAGATTTCTGGCCCTTGAGTCACAGTCTGTACCGTATGAAAAGCTGTGTGGTGCTTCTTCTCTGAGCTACTTGCTGCAGGGTAAGGGGCAGCATGGGTGGGGTAAGAGGGACTAACATTCCTTACTAATTGTATGTGTTCTCCATCCCTCCCTTCTCTCAGTGTGTGTTTGTGTGTGTGTGTGTGTGTGTGTGTGTGTTGTGCTTCGTGGTGCAGAATAGTTTGGAAAATTGCCACCAAGACATGCGTTTGTGAAGTCGACCTTTGCCACACAGGGTCAGGGCCGGGGTTAGGTTTTATGTTTCAAAGGTTCGCTGTTATGCTACAGTAAGAACGAGGTCAGAGGGTCATAACAAGGGACATTTGTCCAGCTGTGATTCTATGTGGAGGTCCCCTCTGTGTCTCGATATATAAAGATATATATTGCAAAATAATAATCCACGACACAGCTCTTATAAATCAGTGTTAGTTTTGCTACATTTGCTCTATTGCCAAAAGATGCAGTGCAATATTGATTCAATCTGTGCCTGGCTCATAAAAGATCTTACAGTCTCCGTTTTAGCCCTCAGGGAAACGGGAAATGACGCATTAATCCTTGTGGCAGCAGCACCAACAGCCGTTTCTTTAAAATACATTGAAAAAGAAGAAGCTGGCTGTTAGCAGTGATGGCCATTATGGCTGCAAAGTTGTTACAACTAAAACAAGCACAGGAAAAGCCCTCTTAGCAAGAGCAAAGGTGCAATTGGATATGTTTAAGGCTCAAATTATTAACATGTAAAGTTCACGTGGCTGCCATTCTGCCCTAGATGGTGTCATTGAGGAACATTTTCAGATAAATTCAAGAGCCAGGTCTCACTAATAGATCCCAGTAGTCCACAAGAATAAAGATTTTAGATAAATGTTTCCTTTTCACTCAATGTAATCTATTTTTGACACCAAGAAGCAGCCAGATCCACATCCACCTGTTCAGGTCCATGTTTGTACAGTCTAAATCCAAAATCCGAACCAGTTTAAACAGGTGCATTCTTTTCTTATACTACTTGCTGCTCAACATATATAATTGCATGTTTTTGTAAATGATTGACCCGCTAAAGCCCAGACTCCCTCACTGATAAGTCAAGTCAGCTTCTTACAGTGGTGTAGATAACTTTTAAAAATGGACATATCAGTGGGTTTTTGTAGAAATCAACTGCTGAGCACACAGAGAACCTCGCCTCAAGATTTATTATTCATGTTTCTCCAGCGCAAAGCAGGAAAACTCAGCCACAACTGGACCACTGAGATGAAAGAAACTATGATCAGCCGGCCGTTCACCCAGCATACCTTTTGTTAACTCTCAGAAAAGTAACATTGTCTTTGACATTTTCAGTATTCTGTGGGTGACATTTTTCTACAGGCAGGGAGTTTCCAGGTCTGCTGTGATATATGAGACGACTTCTCTCCCCTGTGGGACAGACCCATCACAGTGAGTCCCAGCTTAGCTCACTAGAGTTAGGCTTACCTGGTGTTAGTGATGGGACATCTCTCTCTGCATGAGTGTTAAGTGAGTTAATGTCTGTGTGTCTATTGAGAAAACATGCAGCATACATTCCATATTTCCATTTCACTGCAGAGAGCAGCTGTTTACAGCATTACGCACCGTGTATCTGTTTGTGTAGGATCACTGGGTCTTATTTTTCTCCCTCCCTGCAGTAATGTGTGCCCCCAGGTGAAGCTTTTTTTTTTTTTTACAGCATTCCTAACACACAAAACACGCACATTTTCTCAAACACTTTGAGACAAGCTCACACGCAGGAAACAACATGTTCTGGTATGTAGCAGGAGTGTTAACCAATCCATAGGGATTACAGGCCTTCCAGAGAAAGAAAGATGCATTGGAAAAATGACAGAGTAAGAGGGAGGGATGGAGCGGTGTGTATCTATGGCAACGGCACCAGTTCATGGTGTTTTTAGAGAAGTGTGCTATGATTGCAAGGGAAGGCAAATGGAGTCCCTGTGGGGTTTACCTCTTTGTAGCTGTGGCCCCTTTTTGAGAAAACCATTACTGAAATGCACATCTGTATGTTTGTGTGTGAGTGAGTGAGTGAGTGTGTGTGTGTGTGTGTGTGTATGTGTGTGTGCAGGGCAAGGGAGGGGGGGGGGGGTTCTCCACCCCCTCTCTGTGAAAAAGTAATAGTGCAACTGATCATTTTTTTGCATGTTGAAGACACTGAGTATGCATTGAGTATCTCTTAAATGCAGTTTGTTGAATGCGTACCTTATAACAGGAGTGTCTTATGACAGAAAAGACATTTTACTGTCTGAACCTGAAACACCTTCAGTACAGCACAATGATTTGTCAAGTAGCCTCCAGCTTAGAAGAATCAGGCTTTCCCGACAGAATACATTTGATTATCCTAAAAAAAAGAAGGACTTAAAAGGCCCTTTGTGTTTTTCTCCTCTTGATTGTTTATACTCTTAATACACTCCTAATTAACATCCACTTTTGATTATGAGTTCTTGTGCATTTTCTATGTTTTGTATTCTCTTGTACTGGTTTTAATTAATAGAAATGCAGTAAAAAATACTCTAAATATTATTGATAATGTTCATTTTTATGTTCAAACTGCCAGAGAAGGGTCGGTATGGTAATTTTTGTGTTGATGTATTGAGAGTGAAGCTAGTGTGTAGCATTTAATGTTCCCATTATTTTGTTCACCCCCCCTATACAGTATGTATGCACTCATGGCACTGCAATGCACTTTGCAACTGCATTTACTAAGCAGCTCGTGTCCACCAAAGTGCACTGCTCATTCAAATGCACTGCAGTCTCTAATAGGAGTGCCTGATGCCACCCCCACCTCTTAAACACACACACACACACACACACACACAGGCACACACACAGAGTCTCAGAGAGGGTAAAAACGAGGGAGGGATGACGTGTGTGTGTATGTGTGTGTGTGGGTTGGATGCC
The DNA here is from genome assembly GCF_042242105.1 of Pempheris klunzingeri. Classification (NCBI taxonomy): domain Eukaryota; kingdom Metazoa; phylum Chordata; class Actinopteri; order Acropomatiformes; family Pempheridae; genus Pempheris; species Pempheris klunzingeri. The sequence continues at coordinate 19,348,855 of NC_092019.1, read as the reverse complement.
CATAACCACAATCTTCATTATCCCATCAGCTTCCATATCATCACCATTCACACACACACCAACACTCTCTCATAAACACATGTATTAACAAAACATGATTTTAATCACTTATTCACTCGCTCACTGGCTTTCAGAGAAACGTCCCACACCTTTACACACACACCGCATCCCACATGCACATGTACACACATGTACACACTGCTGCCTCTCAGTGTGCTCTTGTAGCTATTAGGCAAGAATCATGAAAGCTCTTCAAGCTAATTATCTCCCCCGATGAGCCACAGGTCTCAATGGGACGACGGGGAGAGATCCGGCATGATTGACTTGGCCTGTGCTATTCTCAATGAGCCATTAGCCTGGTGAACAAAAGCACACACACATATACAGTATATAGCCACACAGACACACATGCATGCACAGGCTTGGGCTAATGTAAGTCAGCTTCATAGTCATATTAATTTACATCTTTGTGTAAAGACCTGTCAGTTGTTGGGTAGAAAAAGTGTATAATGGACGGATGAGTTTAAGAGTGTGTGTGCGGTGTGCACTTTCTCTCTGTTTGTGAGCGTTTGAGTGCGTGTTCATCACTTTTCCTCTCTCATAAGCCAGGTGCCACAGGGGAATGCTGGGAATGTAAGCCGGCAATGAGTGATGGCGACAGTTTGCCTAAGAAGCAGAGAAATGGAGGGAGATGGAAGTAGGGAGGAGGAGATGCCTCACGTTTACTCTACAGACATTGTACCAAACACTGATAAGCACTGTCACACAGGGGAAAAAGATTTTCCCCTACGGATCATCGTTCATTTTAATTCCCTCATTAATCAGTTTATGCCATGCTGTTTGGGCAATTTAGGATGATATTTGTTTTCAATGTGGGCCGTGCCTGCATGCCTGAGTTATGAAAGCCGGAGGAGAGAGAAGGAGAAAAAAGTTGGGAAATAATTTACAGTATGTTGGAAGAAGGGAGTGAAGTAGGAAGGAAAGGGACGATGGTTAACCATTAATAAAAGCAGGCAAATTATAGGTGACTTGGCTGAGAGAGAGGATTCCACAGTCTATCCACAATCTTTATGTGTGTGTCTGAAAGGTAGAAACAACAGCGATGGAGCCAAGAGGTGAATCAGACTTGTGTGTAGAATGTATTCCAGGGCACAAACTCACCCCAAGGTAATCTTTTCTGTACAACTTGTGATTGTGTTGGTCCATTAAATTCTGTGGGTGGGAGCTTAGGAAGGTGCATCTGACCTCTATAGACCGAGAAACAAGGTGCCATTTTGGATGCAACACACAGCTATGCTGCTTGTCAAGACAGCAACTTTGTTTTGTCATTATTATAATTACAGAGTAAGATTTTATCTTTTCCCAAGCCACAAAGAGATTGGTTTGGTCCAAACTGAAGTATTTCAACAACCATGGAGTGGATCGCTATTAAATTTGGCACAGGCATCCATGGATCCCTTGAGGCTGAATCCTAAAGACTTCTAGTGCCACCATGAAGTTGATATTTGTGATGTTGACTGAAATATCTCAACAACTATTGACTTGATCTCTGCAAAATCTGGTGCAAACAATCATCTACCTTTTAGGATGAATGAATATTTTGAGTGATCCCTCAACTTTTCTTCTAGTGCCATCATCTGGTTAAAATCTGGTTAAAATCCAAACAAATACCTGCTAACACAGTAAATGAACATGGTAAACATTATATCTGCTAAACATCAGCGTGTTAGCATGCTGGCATTAGCTGTAAGTGCCAAGCACCATCGCAGTATATCCTCACAGAGCCACTAGCAAAGTCATAGGCTCTTAGTCCTGCTATATGCTACATGTCAGGCATTTCCTTCCCATTGTACTATATACTATGTCAATGTTTAACCTCATTGGATGGCTTTGAGTCACCTTATTTGCAGAGGAAATGATAGGTTGAATTCTAGCTAGACATTACAGGGAAGAAGTGGGCTGTGGTGTTTGCAGAGGCACATGAGATAACCCATTTCAATTACCAGAGAGTTCAGGTGGAAGTTATCAGGGTGATCCTTTACATCTCCAGAGCAGCCTGGCAAAACCAGGAACCACACCCTCTTTGGAGGGAGGTAGACTAGAAAACTACACACCATAACAAACTGCAGATCATTTGGGATTCAGTATACAAACAGAGCAAGTAGGTATTTGGGGAGAAATGAAATCCCACTGGGTTTCAGGCTAGTTGTGTTGGGTATCCTGCCTGAGGGAATAAGTGAAGTACCCATTAAATCTATTACAAAAGCTAGACATTGTGACACAATAGCCATTACATTAAATTGGTCTCAATCAAATCCCCCAGAACGATAAACAAAGACTATCCAAATTGAGAGAAAAAACAAACACAACCAGCAGCTCTTAAAACCCACACCAATTAATGTCACACTGCTCTCTAAAGTGGCATCCCAGCTACCAAAGTCAGGCCCTCAGTTTGCCTTCTGTCCCCCGCTGAGGTGGGAGAGGAGATGGGGTGAGGAACAGGAGAGAAATAGTGAGAACAGATGGCGGAGTGGCCCCTATGTTCAGCTGCCTGGGTGATTATGGACACAGCTGTCAGTCATTTTGCATGTGTGTTTGTGTGTGTGTTTGTGTGTGTGTGTGTGTGTGTGTGTGTGAGTGTGATTTTGTGTGTGTGATCATATGATCTATGGTTCCTTTGTACTCACTGTGTCTTGGTAATGTTACATTAGATCCGTGAGTTTATGGCTATAACATATTTTTGCAAACATATTGGTGTCATGGCAGACTTCAGATCTCAGATCAGAGTTCACACCAAACCTCGCAAAGAATGTAAGATTCATGTCACCCATCTCTCTGTCTCTCTCTCTCTCTTTCTCTCTCTCTGTCTCTGTCTCCTTCTCTCTCTCCAGCTTTCCAGTTTCTTTGCCACGACGTCTTTCTTTATTATTAGGCTTTACCCCCATCTAGTGGTACTTCACATTCATTTTGCCCACCCTTTGTTGTGTGGGAGCATTTTCATGTTGCAAAATTGCCACACCTCATTAACAAGCTCATTCTATTTGACTTAATTTGATTTTGCTGTTGTAAATTTAATAATAAACTGAAATAAACACAAATTACGTGTTTCATTACTAAATAACATTTCTGTTATTTGCAGAATGCCCGCTAGCAACCCTTACAAAACACAGGTCAGTTTGTCGTGCCTGATATTATTATCTATCTTTCCACACACAAATGACAAATTATTAAGTTTCAAAAGGTTAAACCTGCATTATTTATCTTTTTGGCCAATTAGTGGCAGAGAAACGAGCTGTGAACACAACACTGACAGGCAGCATCACTACCTTAGAAAATTAATATGGCAGACCTGTTAGCAAACAGGAGTAATTGGAGCAACATTATGAATCACCGGGACTCACATTTCAAGCCACCTGATGAAAGTACATCATGTAACATTCACTGTTCTTTTTGCCATATTCTGTGCTTTTAGTGTTCAACATGTGGAACAAAACAAATGCATACACAGCAGGATGTGTGGGCATGTTGATCTACTGGGGGGGAAAAATCTGAGCTAATTAGCAACAACTATTAGCAGGCTGTAGGATGAAAGACAACCTACAAGTGTCAGAACCCATAACGATTATTTATTTATGTATTCATTTATCTATTGGTTTGTTTATAACTAACTTACTTTATAACTATAACTTTTTTGCTGAGTATAAGATTTTCATTTGAGACTACTGCATAATGCAAATCAGTTAAAATTATCTAGAGTACCACGTTCATTAAAGCAAAAGTGAGCTGTCTTGCTTAATTGGCTCACTGGCCCCTAAACCTTGGGACTGAGCATAGTTTGCATAACACGGAGCCGTCACAGTAAAGTGGTCAAGAGCAATGCTTATAATGGTGTTTACATTGAATCTGTGAATAAATGCCTCTCTGCTGCCTCATGTCATCATCCTTGGAGTGGTTTCAGTAGGCAGAGGGGGTGTGTAGTGGTCCATCACGCCGGTGATCCAGTCATTGTAAATGCACAGCTTGGTGTAGACGCTCGGGTCAGCTGGGTTGCTGCAACCATGTGTGAACCACTGCACACCCTGCAGCTGGCCATCACACACCATCACACTGCCACCCTGATTCTGGGGAGAGAATAGGAGACTGTTGTGGTTGTTTATGGGAAATGTATGCTAATAAGTGAGTAGAAATGAAATGAAAATGCTGTGATAGAGTGGAGGCGAGGGGGAAGGGTGAGGGGAGAGAGAGACAGATGATATGTGACCAAGCTCACCATGCAGTTATCCGTGTTTGCTTGACCAGCGCAGACCATGCCTGCGGTCCAGAACAGGAACTCAGGGAATGTGTTCACGCAAGTCCGGTCATCCACAACAGGCACGGTTATACACTTCAGATGTTGAGGATGCTCATCTGTTTCGAAGAGGAAGACTGTGTGTGTTATTATTCGGATTCAGTCATAAATATCCCATCTGATTCTGCAAGACAGCGTACATTTTAGACGATGTTGTGATATATGCTTTACCATCAATCATCATCCTAACACTTTCTCTCTGACAAAAGCTTTCTTCCTTCCCCTCAGCAGGCATATGGATTACTTCCCATTTTTATGCTTATCACTTCTTGCGCTGAAGCATAAAGTATAAACCTTGAGTAAGTACTATTTTCAAGGTCTACCTCTCTTAATTAGTCCTGATCACTGACTGGGCATTTTGACAGCCAATTAGAAACTCCTCTGATTAAAGAAAGCCATTTTTAGCCGTTATTAAAACAGAATGTTCATGCCTTGTTAGAGATGCAATGACCAGAATATTGATGAGCATTTTAGCAAGTGCAGACCCACCAGCTGATCAGAAACCAACATTCCCCTGAGTCACATTAGAAATGTTATAATGTTACAATGTAATGTTATACTGGTACATTTTGTATTTCCAACCCTTCATGAGGCTTAAATGTCCAATGACTGCTGCCAAAAGCAACAGCAAGCATTTCAACAAAGCAAGCCAAGTCACATCTGTAACACTGCATTTGTGTATTTCAGTCAAACAGGATTGAGGTTTTTGGATTGTTTCTGGAATAAACATCCAATAAGTTGTTTAACACTTGAAATGAGGAGGTTCTTGTTTGTGCTGTGAAACTGAAAAATGTGAAACTGAAGCTTTGCTCATAATCTGACACACTGGTAAGTGACTCTTCCAATTTTACTAATCCTGCTTGTTCGTGGCAGTATTTTGTGCTACATGTGAGAGTTAGAGGTATTAGACTGAGTTAGAAGTCCATTTAAGGTATGTTGTGTAGTCTGTTTAACCACCAGTGGTGCTATAGAGCAACATTTACAAGATATAGCATTTGTCCCCAGATTATTGTTATTAGCCATGCTAGCAGTTAGCAGCATGGTTCTCTACAGAACCAAAGTCATGGGGTCACATCTAGGAAGCCTCCAAACCACTAGTGTCACTATCGCAGGTGCTATAAGAAATTGAAAGAAAGAAGTTAAATAATGAATCCAGCTAGAGCTCCCCTTGGTTTTATCCATGTCCATAAAACTCACTCAATGCTTTCTACCAATATTGTTTTTCAACTTTCTAGTTGTGATGTATGCCATCAGTCCTGATGCTTTTAGCCATGTCTAGCCGTGACTCCTTGCTAATGGCTTCACCTCTTCAGTCGAGCATTGATGATGCCCATGAATGTCGAGGGTTCATGGGAGATGGTGTTCATTAAAAGCTGTTAAAACATAAATATTCAATAAACTGCAATATGAGATCATTTTTCTTTTTTTTTTACAGTCGTGAAAGGCTTTGTTAGCGTAGTTACAACTGTGAGCGGCATTTTGAATGCGGTTTTCTTACTTCTGGCTCTCTATGGTTGACAGAGTCACCACTTTGGTCCGAACTGAGATAATTAAATAACTATTTGAAGGATTGCACAGAACTTTGGTACAGTTTTTTGAAACTCATACAGTTTTTGAAAGTGAGTGCATAGAATTCACTGTTGACAATTTTCTACATCTATATTTCCTTGTGAAGAAACTGTCCACATGAAAGTGTCCATGGTGAAATTCGTATCTCGATTGTATTCAGAGGAATCTCTCACTGACACACAAAAAAACTAACAAAACAAAAACAACAGTATCTTGCTCTAGCTGGTAGTTGTCTGCTGGTAACCTCGAACTATGAGCACAGTGGTGACATGATACACACTTCTCTTACCTGTAGATTTTACTGCAAATCAGCAGCTGGTGGAGGTTCAGTCAATAGCAGGTTTCAAAAACATTCCAGAAAAGTTTTTAAAAATGCATTCAACGTGTTTATCAGGCCTCAAAGATACACACAAGGCATTTTGATGAAAAATCACTTAAAGTAAAATAATGACAACAAAACCCCTAGCTAGATCAGATATTCATGAGAAAGTTGGGCTCAAAATCTTGTGGGACAGGGAATTCTTGTGGACTGGATTAGGGAACAGTGGCTTTGCTGCGCTCATACTGAATTCTACTGTGGTGACAAGTTAATGAGGTGTGAAAGCCACAGAAGCACCTTTAAATCCACTTACATTGATTTGGGATGGTGGATCCCCAGCCGCTGACATTGCAAGTCTCCCCAGGCTGTGGGCAGCGACTGGGCAGAGGGACAGGCTGGACGTACTGGGTGAAGCGGGCAGGTTTGACCAGACGGACCATCGCGAGGCTGTGGAGGGGTGAGCGGTAGGGACTGTGATAGATAACGTCAGCAACATAAATGTGCTGTTCGGTGCCCTCCTCCACAGTTACGTCATGTTCCCCAAGGGACGCAATGGTGCTGTAGGGTCTGCAAGGACAGGGGAAGAGGAACTCGAATTTATTAAGCTCAGGCACGCCACTCAGGGCTCTGGCAGAAGCAGACCTATGACTAAGGAAAAGTAAGTCTTAATCAGACATGAAGAGCAAGTTTATGCATGCATTTTAATTAAGGAGGAACACAAGTGCAATTTTCAGTGGTTCTACCAACAACGTCAAAACAACATTAACAAAAGGCTGAATACTAAGACACATCTCTACATGCCTCGCTGATTGACTCATCTGACTCAAGAGAGATTATAGTGATGTGTCTGTTTTAGAGCAGCATGCCCTCTGATACAAAATAAATAAAAAACAGCAGATGTCTTACCTATTCATGGATGAGTTTTGTGAGCAAACAAAAAAAAGCAAACACAATAACAGCCTTACAGAAAACTTTCTGCTTTTTGATTTCCTCAGGAAATATTGAGCTAGATAGCGGAGGAGCTGAAGACTCAAGGTCATGCTGAAAAGGCTGCAGCAACTGAATCGAAGATTAAATAAAAATCCTATATTTGAATAATACATGGTTGAATTCTAGCAACGCAGAATATATCAAGCACCTCAGCCAGCTTTTACAAGGCCAGAAATTAGATTATACTGCTGATATTTGGGGGGAAATTGGATGTACATTTGATTTTTAGCTTCTATTAGGATGGAAATACTGCTTAACCAAAACAAATGCAACTTTTTGCATTAAATGTTTTGTTCCTCAAGAGCGACAGTCATAAAACAATTTCAACATATTGGAACAAGCAGTACGTTTTTATTTGACTCAAACAGTCACAATTACCTACATGGGTGAGCATTCAAAGGAGGTTACTATCCACCATTTGTTGATGAGAGCTCCACTGCAGGACGCTCCTTTACCGTGCAGGTAGACCTGCCAGGGTCTGGAGTGAGGCTGGCACGTCTTCTGCTCCTCCAGCGGATACGCTCCTGTAACACACCAGCAAGACCAAACAGAAGCTAAATGGCTTTTCCAATATCAACTTAATTTGATTTTAGACACAACATGGTAAATGTCAACCTGTGAGCCCAAAAACAACCAAGAGCAGGAGGAGAGTCATGCTGTATCTCTGCTGTTTCTGTAGCGTTCTTCTGTAGCTTCAATAGTGTACCATGGCTGCTTGGTTTAGTCTGGCGCCTTTATACCTGCAAGCTTTTTAGGGGACTATGGGAGGAAAAGATTGCTTTATAACTATCCAGCATCATTTCCTGTTCAGCTGCAACCTTTGTAATACCCTTATCAGAGAAATTTCACATCTGTTCATATCAATATGTTCAATTAGTGACACACCTTGTTTGCAGTGACCTGAAAGACATAGTTCAGACATAGATTCCAGTAACAGTTTTTGGTGAAGTTCATGTTTTTTTTTTCATAGACTAGCAAATATTTCCTGTGCACTGATTCCTTTGGCTCAGTGGGCTATATTAAAACATTTTTTTTCTGGTTAGTCTGTGCTAAGTGCGCTCTAAAATGAACAGTGTCACAGACGGATGAAGAAATCATTTGTTGCACTACAGTAAGTAATAATTAAAGAGATGTGAGTAGAGATATTATGTCCGCTGCTCTTTATGAAGTTAATATTTTACCAGGATGCAATTTTAAAGAGCTTGTCTCTATAATCACACATTGCAAAACTATGGCGAACCCACAATATTTGCTAATAATATTCTACTCCCCTTCGAGTATCTAACAAGATGATTGAATATATTTTTTGTATTTTATAATAGAAATTGTGGTTCTCTGGTTAAATTCTTACATAATTGTATGTTTTGTGGACACCTTTGACTAAAATGTCAATTGACCCCAAATAACTAGGAATTATTAATGCTTTGTATAGTATTTCCTTCTTCATTTGTGTGGTTTTGATACAAAGAGCACAGTTGGTTTGTTTATTATCTTTTTATTTTATTTGATTCCAATTAGCTTCTGCCATAGCCTTTCTTTTTAAATCTTCCTGTGGTCCAAACATTAAAAGATGTCCAAATATGACATTAATACAATCATTATTGCAAGACCCCCAAAAGATAAAGGAAATAGATAAAACAAATAATAATTCTGATTCAATACAAATCAATAAAACTGTCAATAATATCAATAAATGATACAAAATTACAACATATAATATACAATATAAATAAAATGAAGACAAAGCTGATAACAGTACAGCTACATTTAAGCAGTCCTTAATATTCATAATATTAATGAAAACTGAGACTGCAAAAGATATAAAACATGAATATTCATTTCTATACTACCACTAATAAGTAGTGGCCAGAACAGATCTTTATCAAGCCTGACTCATCAAAAATCATATTGATCCAGTCACACACTGCTTATAATAATAATCTGTCATATAAACAAGAACAATACTGGTGGGATAGCCCATTCTTCTCTTGAATGTGTTTAAAGTTAATTCTTTCCCAGTTTTTCTTTAAGACAGACTTGTCGATCTGTTGCTCTCTGCACTGACGTTAGCTTTGCTCTTTAAAATTGGAATTGTTTTGGATTCTTTTCACTGAAGTAGAAATATGCATGTAAGAAACATCTATTTAATATTTGACAAATGGGAGGAGTCACACAGCAGCAAATGAAAGTAGTCTATTATCCATATTATCGGCCCCAGGAGAAATATCTACAGGGACTGATGGCAGACATTCAACCTTTTTAAAGGTAGAGTCTGCGACATTGGAGAAACTATCACGCCCCTCCCTTCAGGCTTTCATAAATGTGTGCTGCTGAAGGAAGAGTCCACAATAATGATGAGAATACCAGCTGCCACCAATGCAATAGCTCTGCTGCTGGCTCTTTCTTTTGCTTTGTACACAACCACTGACACTCTCATCTTTTCAGGCTATCAATTGAATAACTCTGTAGAATGCCACAATCATATAATCACAAGCAAAATAGCCATCACGAGTGTAACAGTACCTTGAGCTCACAGTTACTGCTCACTTAGCTCGGAGGGTTTGCTTTGTGCTAACGGGTTAGCTCACTTATCAACAGTCTGTCACAGTGCGCAAACTAGTTCTTCCTCTCAGTGGGTATTTGCTTCATGCTGGGAACTTACGACAGTCTGTTGCTTGCTGTAACTCAAGTTTTGTTTGCACTTTCTCATGGCACTCTAATGGTGCAGTGCGAGCTTAGGCAGGCAAGTCCGTAAGCAGACAGGCAGGTCGGACGTCCAATCATTTCATTCGGGCCAGATGAAGTGATTGGACTGGTTTATGACAATCCTATGATAGCCACAGATACAGGATTTTTTTTTCTTCTTCTTTTTTTTTTATGTCACTCAAAAATAAGTTGCATACCCTGCCTTTAACAATTAGCAATTGCAACATCCCTTTTTGGGTGTGGCAGCTTTAAAATGTGGAAACCTGCTAGGTGGACATGCCAGCGTGCTCCCAAGTTTAAGCTGCGATCAACTTAATCAAACCACATTTGCAAGAAAAAAGAAAAAAAGAGTCAGAGACACAATAAGTTTTGATCACCAGAGCACATCTCTTCTCTTACTGTGTAATGTAGAGAATTTATAGTAGTTGCAGATGCTCACAGATTAAATCATGCTGGTGTCAGAGCCAGATCTGATCACAGCTGTAAGTTGAGAGAAAACACCAGCAGGGCTGTAAACACATCAATCTGCATGTGGCACTATATCTAAATTATTTGCATAATTATTGTAGTAGTATAATAACAGAAACAGCACCATTATAATATTGCATCCTATGTATCCTGAGTCTGTCTGTAACAACTAAACAAGATGATACTTGAAAGCAAATTCATCTCTGTACTTTGCATTGGTTGTAGCTCCAGAGGAGGCCACATGTTGTGGATTGAAGCATTTATTAAAAATCACAACATCCTTGCATCACTGGTTGTCAGAATCCACAAAACAAACTTCACAGACTCTGTTGTTTATTCATCTCCATCAGTTTCTCTGCGCATTTTACATGTTGTTTCTTTTCATCCATTATTAATTGCAACAGAGGCCTCTGTTCTCATGCTGCCTCAGCTGATAGAAGTCTGGTGCCTCATCGCAGATTCATGCAGACATAAACACGCCAGCCTTTACCTCCGTGAGATAAAAGGAAACACAGGCCTTTCACAAAGAGACGAGAGAAATGTGCAGGATTTACTATATCAAACAGTAAACTAAATTCTCAGTCATCAACCATAGACATCAGTTTTTTTGTTTTTTTTATTTTTTTGTATAAAAATTTCATCTCAAGATGTGACATATTTGAATTTATTCAAGAGGTGGGATGACTGTTAGAGTCAACTATGAGGGCGGGAAAAACACCAGTAGGTGGCGTTAGATGATTACATTATTTTCATTATTATTAATGGTTCATTGTTTTGCTAATTCTGAGACCCATGGAGAAATTTGGTGGTACAGGATGAGATGCTGTGGGCTTCTTTGCTTGTGCACACCAAGTTGTTCTGTCCAGTTCCTGTGAAAGCTTTTGGTTGTTTTCTCAAAGGAATGGGGCACCTGTTGGGTGGCCATGCCAGAGCAGTGGCCCAGGAAGGCACCACAACAATGTAATGTCCATCATTTTTGAAGATGCTGTTGGAAGTTTTGAGTTGCGATAAGACCAAGTTCAGACCAATTTTGGACCAAGTTGTTCCAGCCGTTGTTGTGGAGCTTGAATGTTCTGGTGCTGTCTCAACTGGTAGCTGAGATCAATTGGATCAGTTTTTGGTTACTGCGAGTAAAAGAGGTGGTAAATCTGGTCTTGCAGAATGCCAGCATAGGTGCTCACAACTGTGGTGGTATCACTGTAAATATTCCTGTGGGGCAACACATAGAAAGTTCAAATATAGATCCACATTATTTTAAAAATATAAAAATTTGCACTTAAAATCTCTTACTTTGCCTTCTCCTCCAGCTTCAGTCCCTTGATGCTTTCCAGGTATCCACTGGCAGTGTTAACAGCACTGTCGTAGTAGGATTTGAAGCCACCTGTGAGCTTGGTCAGGGTCCCCTGTTCCTCCTCAACCTGCCTTACCACACGGAAGCTTTCAGCATCTGCGCAAAACGGGTCAGAGGGGTCAAAGGGTGCCGAATTTTAAGAGGAAAACAAAGTGGATTTTTCCATCTCCAATTCATCCTATTCTGAATTCAATGTCATGGTCTCAGAATGCACTTACTGAGAGCAAGGAGTGCAACCAGCGCGGTAATGATCAGCGTGTGATTCATGGTGTCACTTGGACCTGTGAGCAGAGAGAGGAAAGAGACGAGAGAAGTTTGCCTCACTTTATCCACTAGGGTGAGACATTGTCATACATTTCTCCATTCGTGTGCAGCTCACAGATTTGTGGTGCTCTTAACTGTTTACTTATGAAAAGACTGCTCTGACTTTTTTTTTTAAATTCTTTTAGCATGACAACAAAAGTTTTCCTCACTTGCAATTCTGTTGAACATACAGCCTGTGTCTCAAAATATTCATTTCCTTTCAAACTTCCTCTTATCTAGCACAACATTCAATCATCTCTAACTCTGATCCCATTCAGAAATGGAAGTAAAAGAATTAGTACTCACTGTATTCCTCTCCAGAAATGACTGATGAAGAGAACAGAGTAAGAAGCACCACTGGCCTATCCCGTTTATATAGCAGAGTAAATGTGTTGACTTGTCGCTCCTAGAGCCAAAGTGCACTCTGTTGTAGATAAACCTCTGCTGTTGCCCGATGTGTGTTTGTGGGAGTGTGACGTTGTTTCTTGATAAAACAGACATTATAGCATTCTCTATGTAAACAGGGGGTGTTAAAAAAAATCATCAGAAGGGGCTTTAAATGTCATCAAAATCCACTTCAGAATATAGTCTTGGTTTGATTTTGTAAGGCACTGAAGGGGGCATAATGCTGATACATTTCCGGCTAACTTCATGGGTGTGGCCCTGACTTTGAATACCCCACAATCAATTCTTTTCAAATGATTAGGTCAGTAGTTCATCAGTGCAGCACGCTCTTACACCTTGCCCCCTTCACAGCCTCCATATGGAGGCACTTGTTACTTGCATAATGGTGGTGATGCGTTCATGTCACATCACTATAGTCCTAAGTCCTGTGAATGTGCCGATCAGGTTGGCTGATTCAGATTATGAAATATTTAGGCCAGCGAGATTAGATTTTGTTGGGCCACAGCTAGAAGACACCTTCCAGCTCCTCTTTATGGACATTTATCGGTGGGTGGGGTGGAGGGGTTATGTCTTTTTTTTTTAAGAGAAACAGAACTTCTCCCACTTTTCCAAGCAAAAGACCCTTCAACAGCTTCTTCTCATCAGTGGGTCCTGAATCCTGAATTGGAGAAACAACTGTTTTAGCACAGGATGTTCTGTGAAATTTATTTATTTTTTTCTCCTTTGTGTGATTTGATTTGATTTGTAGTACAACTGGGGTACAAAATGCAGACTGTTTGATTTTGCACTCATGTGAGTTTTATTTCTTTCTAAATAACAATAATATGTTATGTTTGATATCCTGTCTGAAGTGATAAATTGGATTGCTTTATTTTTTAATTAATTTTTTTTGTGTGTTTTTGATTGTTTTGTGTTTTTATCCTTGAGGTTTTGGCTTGATTGATGACAGTAAATATTGCGGCTCTGGTTAATAATTGCTTTTTTGCTTACCAGGGTAGATCAAGTGTGCACAATTTTGTGAACAACAATCACGTGTTTGTTTTTGAGCTAAAGTGAAAATCACAGGGGAAAAAAACCCTACAGAACAGGCTTTTAGAATGGTTCATTGGAGCTTTAGATTTACTACATAATTTTTAATTAATCATTAATCATTAAACTCCTGAACAAGAAGTGTATTAGCTTCCCAGCTACCTGTTTTCTTCATACTGTATAATTGCAAATGGACTCAGTTTTACTCTCATGCGTTTGGCTTTTAGAACTCATTTTCCCAGAAACAACTAAATGTTGAGTGAGCACGAATTAAACAACATCCCAGCCAATCATGTGATCCAGCCCCACATGTCATGTTGCTTGCGACCCAAGAGCTCAAGACAGCTGTTGGCAGCAGTGAGATCCAAACTGTCAGAGAAGCTCGCGCTTCTGCTTAAATCCAGCTAATTCAGTGCTGCGATGACTCGGCTCTGCTACACGCAACACAGAGCTGTATGACAGACACAGTAGTATATCAGTGGTGCTCTCTGTTGTCTGAGTGTCATTTCTTGAACAGTGCAGTTACACAGTAGAGATGTTTGTATGTTTAATGCTGCTGCTCTCCCACAGCATGCTACCATTCTATAGTACCTCTGGCTTGGGCCCAATGAGAACATCTATGAACACTGAATAAAGGAAATGCTTCAGTGAGTCATGACTCATTAAGATTGCAAAAACAATACTGAGAAGTTGTCTTCATCACCTTTATTTTGATCACTGAGAAGGAGCAATGATTTTAGTATAGGAGTGTACAGTACAGCTTGCTATAATTTTTCACCATTCTGGGAGCAAAGTTTGATTTCCTTGGCCCCCAAACTGGGTCGAAGAGCTCTTTTCAGAGTATGGATTGCAAAATATAGATGTTGAAAACATGAAACAACTTGATGTCTTATCAATAGTGTCTGTGTCCCAGATGTTCATTCATTTTAAATTACAGTTCCTCTTTCATCAAAGTGGTAAAGTGGCAGCTGATCTTATAAACCAAACAGTTCCACAATGTTTAATTGAATATATCCTCATGTATGAGGCAACAGTGGGGATTCTTTTTAGCAGTGGCGGTGTGAAGTAACTGTGCTTAAGTACAAATTTGAGGTTTATGTACCTAAGCATTTCCATTTCATGCTACTTTATGCTTCTACTCCACTACATTTGGAGGCAAATATTGTGCAATTTGTTTTTTGTTGCTTCACTATGTTTATTTTACAGCTTTGGTTAATTTTCAGATTGAGATTATTCATACAAACTAAAAGTCAACTAATAAATCTTGATGTATCATTATTGATAAAGCTACACAGCAGCATTTACCAGCTGCAACCTTAACGTGACTAAACACGAACACATCGCTAATTATGATCCAGAAATTCAGGTAGTTCTGAAATTATGCTTAACAAGCTTTTGAATGAAGTACTTTTACCTGTCATTTAACCGGGTTACTAATTTTACAAGAACCTAAAAGAACACTACTCAAATAATATGCTCAGATAAATTATGCCACAAAATTAAACCTTGTGATGTTAACAGTGGAGGTAAACCTTCCATCTCTTAATGAAGAGGCACATCTCAAATAGTTTCCAGTTCACTTTAATGAACACACTCACACATATACATACACAATCGCACTTTGGTTAGTGTACAAAATACTGTTCATGCACAGGTGCATAGGTGGTGTTGACATGTTTTCCCTGCTTTTAACTCCACTTTATCTGGCAAGGATGTTGATTTGAAAAGAGTCAAGGGATTGTATTTGCATTGTGCATTGCTCTTCTCAGCCTAAACTGGTGTGGTTTCTATGAGCTATCATCTATTACAGGCTGTGCACAGGTGGTTCGCTACAGTTGGTCTTTATTACTCAGTAGGCATGAATTTATCCAGGTAGACCTTGATGTGGTCGATGGAGCTGCTCAAGAAATCGCCGATGTAGGGACGCATGTACTGCTCATATGCACCCAGGGCGCTTGTACGAGCCTTGTCCATCAGGGGACCTGCCTCCTGGCCCACACCACTGTACAAATCAGGGAAGACAGATCAGTTAAAGACATCTTCATGGTAAAAAAGATTGTTCATCTAAGTAAGAGCCTGCTTAGGCGTTCTGCTTTTCTGTGTATGTTATATTTGCAATAGCAATTATGATATATGAATGTATATTAGTATTATTTCACAGCAAATGTGCAGTTGAAATGGATACATAACATCTTCACATTAGCAGTTTTTTGACAGTCAAAACACATAAGGGGTCTTCACTCACGTTGCAACCTTGACAACAGCTTGGAACTCAGGCTTGGTCTGCAGATCCTCGATGAAATCCTTGGCAGTCTGTCCTTGCGTGCTGTCACCGACCTTCTCCACCAAAGGAGCAGCGGCGGCCTGCAGCTTGCCATATGCAGTCAGCAGCCTCTTGTAGAATGTAGCTTTCATTTGATCATACTTGTCAACAAGTTCCTGCGATGGTGTGGGAATCTCACACAGGCTCATGGAGACTGGAATAAAATCAGAGTGGCGGGATCCTTATGTTAGTACCAGTGCTATAATAACCTGATGAGAATAAGTCTTTTAATTTGACAGGGCTCTCTATTCCAATTCTTGCATTGGAAGAATTATAAACTGTTTAAGGATTTGTGCGTGAATTTGCAAAAATGCTTAACTTCTCATTCATGCTAAATGTGTCCAGAATCAGATGTCTGTAATAAGTCTTTGTCTTGCATGTCAACCACAGATAAAGCAGAGTAACAGCAGGCCATGCAGCATTGTCCATTAAATTATTAGAGCAAATGTGAATGCAATAAAACCTGTTAAGCTTTTATCATTTTACAACAAGGAATGCAGATAGTCTGAAAAATGAAAAGGACAGGCACTTAAAGCCAGCTGTTTTCTAATTCTCCCATAGTCACATAGAAGTTCAGCTTTAGTTAAAAATAAAATCCACACACTGCACTTGCTCGGATTGCATTTGTATGTTGCCTTACCCTGCAGAGCGAGGATCAGTGCCAGGGCGTATTTTGCATTCATATCTGAAAAAAAAAGAGAACTTAAAATCAATCTCTCCATTAGGTGGGTCAATATTCTTCAATGCACATTTGACATTTTAGCAGTAAAAGATGATTAACAAGTTCACAAAACCACAGGATGCAAAAATCAAATACCTAAATGTTTTCTGCAATAGAAATGTGTTAATGAATTCTGTTGAGGAAAGAAGCAGTGGAGGCTGCTGCATTAAGAAGAGAGATTACCTGCTGCTGAGTTAGATGTACAGCTCCAAGAAGTGACAGTCTTCTCTGAAGGCGAGTTGTCTGTAACTGGGAGCTCACATCTGGACAGGATGATATAGGGGAGGACTGCAAACAAACGTCATCCAGTGTGCATACACACACGTGCATGCACACGCACGCTCTCACACACACACACACACACACACACACACGTCCACCTACACAAAGTCCAGTGTACATGATATTTAAATACATGTGGAAATAAGACTTAGTGGTTATGCAATTGTTCTTCAAATGTAAGTTTATCTGTACTATTATGGCGATGCACTCAGAGCCCTCCTGATACCGCACAAGTGGTGTGCCATAGTGCATGCATGTGGTAATCGTTATGTTTCATATGGCAAAAATGTCCTAAAGCAGCAGATGTGTAGTTACCTGCTGCAGTAAAAGATACTGTCAGATAGATGAACTCTTACTAAACAGCATTTCTTTGATAGCAGAAGAGAGTCACTTTAAAATGCCTCGTCTGAGTCAAACTGCCAACAGGTCAGTCACCCACGACCTGTCCAGACACACATTGTGCTGAACACAGAGCAATGCATGCTGGGATTTCCGCCTTCACCTTTCACCCTGATAGCCTGAGACAGGCATTCAAGGCGATAAATTATCATTTTTGTAATGATGATTTGGAGGTTTTTCTTTTTTACTTCATTCTTTCTCTCCTTTTTTCTAGATTTTTGCAAACAGTAAGACTTAATGAGCACAGCAGCCATAGTGATGATCTGGCCTCTAAAAATACTAAGATTTATTTGTTCAGTGGCGGTGCTGAATGCTACTCGTTCAATATCTTTCGCAGGGAATGTTACCTATAGCAAAAGTTAAGAAACTATGTTTGTAAATTTTGTAAATGAGTCACCTTATGTATAGAATGTATAACAAGTGGAGCTGTTATATGTGAACCTGGAGCTTTATTATAAATTATTTTGATTCTCTCTGTATTTGTCATAACCAGCAAAGCCTGGAAAAACCTTAAGACACAATCAGTTCAGCAGTAGGTGGCAAGAAAGATGTGTCATGTTGGTGAGAATGTAAATTTATTTTCATTTCTTTCCTTTAGCTTTGAGGGACTTCCACCGGCATGTAGCTATCAATGGTTGTCTGGATTTGCTCCCACAGAGAGCTTTTGACATTAGAGGCCCATTCAACGTAGCTGCCAGTCACTGGTTGGATGTGGTCTTCGTAGTAAGCCAAGTACTGCTCCCCCGAAATCCTGGACTTTAGCTTTGGCTGTTCTATGAGATGCAAAAGTACACAATGAGTACCAAGGTGCAAATACCATATGCACACAAACACATTAGTGTGGAAACAAACAAAATACTGCAGTTATTCTGATACCTGCCTATCAGTTACAGAGAACACTAACTGGCTTGCATTAATGACCTTCTGGCAGATGATGAGCAGAGTGCTTGTGGAAATACCTGGCTTTCTCCGCCAGCCTCTGCAGTATTCCAGGAGCGTCGGGTTGTGTTGGGGCCACTGTCTGGGCCAGAAGTGGACCACATGCTGCAGAGGGGGACATTTGTCAGCCAAGAAAAGCACAGACACACCGGGAAAATAAAGAAACTGAGACTGTAGAATGTTTTTTTTTTTTTCAAAGCCATACCTTGTGTTAGTAATATGAGACTGAAAACGAGCTCTTTCATGTGCATCTGCCATGACCGCAAAGGAGAGAAACACGACTATCAGCGTGATATTATCATAATGTTATTTTCATAATGCAAAAATCTTCAAGCTAGATGTCACAACAACGATCTACCATATTTAGAGCGCATTCATTTACAGAATGTTGGGTTTTTTTTCATCTCAACTCCCTTTTCAACAATAAAACCATCATTATCATCTAATAAAATCACTGACTTCCAAATAAAATTTTACCACAGGTTCGTTACCATCACAACAAACATATGATAATGAATGACAAAGGGGATTTTTTTTACCTTTTCCTCTTGCTCTGGTCAACAGAAGTTGAATGAAACAAGTGTTATCGAGCCATTTTATTTGTATTACGTGACCTCAGCAGCGTGTACATTGGCCCAAATTGGATGAGTGTTCATCATGTTGCTTTTCTTTTGGCGTCATTGCATCATTATCATTTTTCTGTTACTGTCTTTAAGATTGTTTGGATATTCTCCCAAGTAAGAAAACATTAATGCATAGACATGAGCATGCACAGAAATGATCTGAGCGACAAGCGTTCAGAGAGATAAGGTTTTCTTTAAACTCTTCTAAGATTTCAAACACATGCATCTTAATAGCAGAAATTCTCCGGGCTCGATGTGAAAATTGAGCTTCATTTGAGTCACGTGAGAGCTTTTTTTCCGCAGGGTTTATCCATCACAGATAGTTATGTGATTAGTTTTGTCTTTACCCTGAATTAATACACAATATTTTTTAGATTCACAGACACTGAACTCTTGATATCTTGTCAAGATCAACATTAGCTGAGTTCAGTAACTGTCCAAATGCCCTTTGGATCACATATCTCAACCCATTTGATGGCTGCTGATATGTATACAGGCCAGTCAAAGTCTCTGTTCCAGCAGGAGAGATATGGGTTTTAGTGAGTGGGAGACATAGATAAACATTTTCAGCCAAGCGAAGCATTTCTGTGGGCAGAGTCCACCACAAAATCAATTCAATCTTGTCAGTTCTTCAGCTCTGTGTTCTGTGAGCATGTGAGAGGAAAGAACTCAATGCTGATGTTGAGATTAGAGTTCATGACTACGTCGCACTTACAGACCTGATCTCACAGCTGTCCAAACAGATGGGATCAAGAGTTTTGCTTGTTTTAGAATTGTGCATTCGGTATAAAACATCTGTACTGCGCTACAGAGTTAAAGATCTGTGTGTGTGTGTGTGTGTGTGTGTGTGTGTGTGTGTGTGTGTATCCTAGACATGACTGCAGACTCTCATTATGCACCAGAAAAGTTATATTTCTAACACAATATATACAATTACTGAATACCATTTAAAATGTAACATTTATTTAAAGACATATTTAAATTGAAATATTTAGGGTTTACACTTTCCTTTGAAAATAACTTTATTATAACAGAGTATACAGTATGTTTGCATGTACTGTATAAGTCTTGAGAATGACGGTGCCCTTTCTTGGTTTTCATTGAATAGTTTTGTGATGGGTTATAGCTGTGAGATGTTAAGACAAAATTTCACATCTTTGATTTTAGGGTCAAGTTGCTTTAAGTCTGCCCACACTGAGAAGTAGATTTTCCTCCGAATCCAACAGTTGAAGCACAAACTTTTCTTAGCGTGTACAGTGTATTCCCTTTGTCAAAACGGATGAGCTCTATGAGTAACCAGGAGGTAGCAGTTTACTTGACGTCTAAAACTAAATGAAGGGAAAGTGGTTTAAAGTTAATTTGGCCGGTGCCATATTGATGATAATCAGTGCAGCCTGTGACCTCTGTGCACCAGCTGCTGTGCCCCTGTCACTGTGTTCTCTTCATAGGAACAGATTTCAATGAACTGGGACAACAGGTGAATTATTAACCCAGCATAAACAGTGACTTTCGCTCAGGAGTTGTGAAATGCCATCATGTTGGCACTTGCCCTTTGGTACCAGCTAATAATGCAAATAAAGTATTATCTGTTAGATGCTGCTGGCTATTATTTGATCAAATGGTCAGCTTTAGTGCCCATTCATTTGATATTACTAATCATTTGGTCAAAGTACGATCACATTGTAATCAGGCTAATAAATGATGTTTGTTTGTGTGTGTGTGTGTGTGTGTTTCTAAATGTTACAAACAGAACTTTAGCTACAGCGAACATGCACATCCACATCCATTTGCAGCATTCATTAGTTTTCTACAAGACCGTGAAGTCAGTATCTTGCAGGAAAGATTCTCATCAACGTGGGACTTGATCATCTACACGTCATGATTACGTTTTTTAATGCCATGAAACACAGATGCATCTACGTTTAAGATAATGCTGATTATTCTCTGATTGCTCGAAGACACCTATTCAAATGAAACTGTGGTCATGTTGGAGCAGAGACCTCTTTTGAATTGTTAATATTCCAGTTATATAACGGGGGGCATAGATAAGATTTTTTCATTTTGGTTATTGTCTAAGCTCTGGCATGTTGCTTGATATGTGTCTCATGGATGTTGATTTATTAACTGAAGAAAATGGGTGTGTACTGAAAGAAGAAGCGAGAAACTTCGTCCTTCATTGAAATTTAATTTTCTGCCTGTAAATCTCTAAATATGAATAACTGGTCTGAGCTCATCCCACTTTCATGTAGTAGGATTGACACTTCTTTAAGTAAGTTAATTTGAAAATAATGTCACCCAAACAATTGTTTTTGTTATTTAGAGTTTCAGCTCAGTATTAGATTTAAAAACAGTTTGGAGGGGATTTATTGCACTTTTTATCTGACATATGGAGGCCATAATGTCATGGACCAGATCTGGCCATTTATTCATATTAAACATCATTTCCACTTTAACTTCAGTGAGTTCATACTTTCTTTACATAAATAGTGATGCTAACACAGGATTTATATAAAAAGCATTTTTATTTTTTTGATGTCTTTAATGTATATCCTTCACATTGTTTTTTTTTCACAAATTACATCGTCATCATGAAAGGAAAAAAAAAATCATCTCTTCGCAGAGAGGTCATGTGGGGTCGTCTACTGAGTGGTTTCGCTAATCTTGGTCTTCAAGATCTCAAACTGCTGCTGGAACCAGTCACTGGGAGGGAGAGCATAAAAAGTGTCTTACACAGTGCCATCATGCGCATGGGAATATCTGAGTGAATGTAGCCTAGAGGTCCTACCTCGTCTTAGAAACAATCTCGCTGGTCTGGATCTGCTCAAATGCGGCCTTGGCCTTATCAGCCAGGGTCTTGCTCATCTCGGTGACCTCGCCCCCAAACCTGGTCAACCTCTGCTCGACGGTTTCCTCCTGAGCCTCTGCAAGCGGACGGAGACGGAGAAAGTTACACAACGTGGAGGGAGGGGAGAAAACATAGCTGGGGGCTTTTAATTAACACAAGACCCACCTGTGTATGCGACAAAAGCCAGCATCAGCACGGCAACTGCAAGGTACAGTCTCATCTTGGCTGTGACTCTGAGGAGGAAGGACAGAGGCGGGTTTATTTGCGCTCACAGCCGCGCAAAAAGACGCCTTCATGGCGCACCGATCAAGTATATACATATATATATATAGTCTATAAGAATTTCGCCCCCGTTTGTCAGCACCACAGTGGCTGGACAGCTCCCTTTATGCTTAGTCCGTTCTTTACAATTTAATAATTAAAATAACTTCATTTCCGTCTCTGTAGGCTGTATTATGAAGTAAATATTAACTTCAGAGAAGAGCAACACTCCTGGATAAATACTTTAGGTTCTTGTTTGTCATTAAGTTTCTGTGTCCCCTGGTTAAGAGAGCAACAAAGAATATTTGTAGGCGTTTCAGGAATGATAGCAATGAAAATTAAACTTAGCCTACCTGTTTTCGGTCTCAGAGGAGAAAACAAATCGAGTGTGTTTGAATGCTGATGTGAGTGTGTCTTTATAAGCCCGCAGGGTTTTAGGAGCGTGACGCAGAACACCAGACTTCAGTCAACATGTACACGTGGTGACCTTGCGGTGTTTCTGACCCCTGTAATGACCAGCACCGATGTGATTGCATTAAAATGATGCTGATTATGATGGAGACGCCGCTGATTGCTTTATACGCTCCAGGGTTGTGTGATAATGCAGCGCACTGATGAGGTGAATCCAAATAAAAGTCACCATCTACCACTGTGTGCAGTATCTGTTTATTCATTTACAAAGAAAGAGGATGTGAATAAAGAGGGGCAGATGGGTCCGTAATCAAATATTTTACAAATAGTGGTGTGAAGAGATGAGCTTCTTAAAGGGATAGAGTTAATGCCTCAACAATAATGGTGTTAATAGATATGGTGCACTAAGGAACATAGTTCAACACTGATAGCATCATTACCAATAGACCTGAGCTATTTGGAAGCTCCTTTGGACCTGAAGTGTTGGCCAATGTGTTATCAAAATTTTGATATCTAGCAACAGAGCTGCTACAGGATCAGTTTTGACTGTCCCCAGCCTGACTCTTTGCAGCGTGTAGGTCAGATTTCACGTCCACGTCCTTATTTGTTATTCATCAACACTGATATATTGTTTGGGCTGAGTGGTTTCGCTAATCTTGGTCTTCAAGATCTCAAACTGCTCCTGGAACCAGTCACTGGGAGGGAGAGCATAAAAAGTGTCTTACATAGTACATAGTACATTTGTACTGTTACTATAACGCTAACCCCAATATTAAGATTATTCACACTACAAAAGCACTTCAGTATAAATAAAAGTCCTGTAGCCAAAATGTTACTAATTACCGATGTTTTAGCAACAAAATGCACATAAGGTATCCAGATTAAAACTTTTTTTTAATGCAGAATGGCTAGAATCAGTTTTATATTAGTGTATCATTCAACCATTATTGCTGATGTATTAACATGTAAGCAATACCAAATATTGTATTTAGTCAAGGTGGAGCTAATTTTATCTGCTCTTTATCCTGCTGGGTAGTTCTATACATATATATATATATATATATATATATATATATATATATATCCCTCCACTACATATCAGAGGGATATATATATATCCCTCTGATATGTAGTGGAGTGAGATAACTTAACATAGAGTACAAGTACAAGTACCTTGAAATTTTGGTTGAGGTCAGTACTTAAGTAAATGGGCATGGTTACTTTCCACCATTGAGCCGCAGCTCCATTTTTATGATTTGTGTTAATACCTTACTCCCTTGGCCAAATCTGCTGAATAAATGTTATCCCTGTCCTCCTAAGACTGACATTTGTAAATGTTGCCTTTAGCTCACACTCTCAAGCACACTGTCCTGTCTGTTTTGGTGTATTTTTCCATTTCATTGCCTCATCTGGCGTCTCTTTCATCCAGACCTTCCCTTTCTTGAAAGGGAAGTGAGTCAGACAAAGCTTCATCTTGTAAATTAGCATATAACAAAAAAACAATGCCGCTGGTTGAACTGCAATAACCCCTCATTACAAGTGTGACCTAAGTTAGAGCCAGGAAGTCTGTGTCTTACTGTTTGAAGGCTTCATCACCGCTTAACATATCTATTTTCACAGCAAGCAGCAAAGGGCCAAATGCCCATTTGTTCTTAATGTCTTGGCCTATGAGGTGCCATTGCTACGATAAACAGCCTGCAATTGAATAAAATCTGCCTTCACACGCCTCAACATTCTCACATTGCCGCTGAAAGACTGAATATCCATCTCTTTTTGTCATGAAGTGGCCAGTGGGTTTATGTATGAGCTTGTGCTTGCGTGCATATAAGCTCCTCTTGAATAATTGTAGGAGGCATAGGGCATGAAAGTTCTCAACTTGTGTGCTCCCAATTTGCAATAACAAGCTTACAAAAAGGCTGTTTTTGTGTCCGGCCAAGGGGCCCTGTGGTGACTGATTTTCTGTGCCAGCTATGAAGGGGGGGGATCGAGAGAAGAGAGGGGGTTGTAATAGGAGGTAAAATCCCTGCAGGGGTGCTTTCAGAGGGGTTACTAGCAGTCATGGGATAGCTAGCACCTGCAAGTTTGCTGGGACTTTTTTTTTTGTTGCTGGGCAGTGCTCAGCCTGCAGACACCCTACAGGAGCAGACGGAGCAGAAGTGCTGAACTGGCAGGATGCTTGTGGTTTTCCTGTTTTTATCCTCCATGACTGATCCTTGCAGCAATGGACAGTTTATTGTAGGAGTTCACATGTCTGTCAAAGGGAGGGTTTCTAAATCAACACTGGTTCCTGAAAAGGGTGATATCATAGGGGACAAACACCTACTTGTATTGTTAGTCATTCTTTCACTTTACATGCAATGCCCTTTAACACAGAAAGAAAAGGTAAACATGTTTTGTTGAAACACAGTGAGGTTGTTTTGTGGAGAACGAAACAACTTAAATCCTCATTTAAATTAAACTAAAAAACTACATTACACATTACACAACTACATTAAATTAAAACTATATATGATCTGCATTACTTTGCATATATATACAATTCAAAACCACTTTTAAGATTGTTTTTGGGGCATTTTGTCTTTATTTCTGTTCAGTAGAGAGTTAAACAGGAAATGTGGAGACAGACAGACAGGCAGACAGACAGACAGACAGACGATTCAAAACCAGGGATGCCTAGTTGTCATGTATGTTACGTGGTGAGCATCTTACAGGCCACTGTGACATCCCAGTTCAAGGTTGTGATAATGTCACACTGTAAGCAATCATAATCAATCATAATACACAGATTCTGGAGTTTGCAATTTGTGTGACCTTTATGAATCTTAATTATACATAACACAAGTGATTCTTCAGCAGTTACCAGCTCCTTGAGTAAAAACGATATCTGTTCTCAAAACTTACAGAGATTGTGTTTCTTTAAGAGGCAAATATATTTTGCTTTATCCTCCAAAAAAGAAAACACAGCTGCATCTTTGTGCTGCCTGGATCCAAGTGGAGGGGTCAGAGGAGAGGAGAGGAGATGAACAAGGGACAAATGGTGTCCTCTACTGGCCTCTGCTCTGCACTTCAAAGGCAAAATCCTGCTGAGTTTAAAAAGCTTAACTATTTCAACTTTTTTATTGGAAGATTGAGTGATCTGAATGTAGGACAATCATAGCTATCTTTTTCCAATAGGCGGGCACAGATGTGTAGCAAGCTGATTTTAGACTTACAGCATTTTCACGCAGACCATTATAGTTTAATAAGGTTTCTGTTTGAGGACAGATATGTTTCCAAATGGTTGCAAGACGTGTTAGAAAAATGAAAAATACATGTAGAAAGACTCATATTGAAAGTTTTCTATAGATATTTGGATGATTCGTTTTTTGCCTTTATTTAATAACTGACAGTGTAGGGTGCAACAAATGGTCCTGTGCCAGAGGTTGTTTAATGCACCTTAAACTGCAAGGGCAACGTGATGCACACACACACACAGACACACACGTGGGCACACTGCCTACAAACAATACTAGTGTTATTGGTATGTCTGAGCAAACATGTAAATAAGAATGTTCTGCTGCATGTCTTGCAATGTGATCTCAGACAAGATAATCGTAGAAATGGCAGAGTGTGACCATTAAGAGAATTTAATCAGGGGCACAGCATGTTCCCAAATGCCTGCTGGGATCAAGTGAAAGGAATCTGGGAACAGATCTTAACAAGCCTGAGCAAGAAAAACAGTGGGCCAAGGGTTGTGGGGGGGTGGAGACAGGGAGTGGATTAGGGTGGAGTACAGGTAAGACAAATAATAAGATTTTGATGAATTACCTCTGCAGGAACAGTAACTTTAAGACACAATTCAGCAAAGGGTAAGTGGGCCCCTGTGCTCATGTGTGTCAGGGGATGGTTAAAAAAACACTCTTACATAATTAGCCCTCATAGCCTTACGCAACAACTGCTATATGTAAGAACATGATGGGTAACATATCAGGGCTGAGACACTATGGAGCTCAGATTTCTTACTCAGATACTACAGATTATTTTAGACCATTATATTGAAACAACTAAAACGACTAAAAGTACAAAAGTGGCTCATGAGCTTTGTGAAGTCTCCACATGTTAGCGTAACTGAGCAGCATCTTAAATAATAAATGACTCCTTAATGTTTGATCAGAGAAACAAACAGTGGAAACAGAACATCTTTTCTAGGTTCTTTATTCACTCAGCACTGTACAGCACACTGCAGCCACAGGCAGTGCACGTCCAGTGAGCAGCATGGTGGGCATATGACACACAAGGGACAGTTTAAAGTCAGACTGAAGAACAGACAGGCAGCATCACACTTCACTCACTGATTGTCATAGTCTTTACATTCCACTTCTCTGTGAAGCACAACAAGAAATGCACAATACAGAAGGGCACTTAAGTGGTTCAGTATCACCTCTGGAACGTGTTATAATTCAGTGCATTCATGAAATGAAAGACACTTGTGTTTGGTGCATTTAGGGATGATACAGGCTGGAATCCGTGCCTATGAGGCTAAAACTCAGCAGTTAGATTTACAACCAAACAAAATGTAGGAAACTCAGGACAAAAACTTGGGGGATATGCTGATAGAAGTGGTTATTCAAAGTAGAAAAGCGAAGCATATAACAAATAATTGTCTCCTGTTTGTGTATTTAAAGGCTGTTTTTTTTTTCGACTGGGGTGCCGCACATGCTCAGTGATCAAAGGGGTCAATAAGAGAAGAAACAGCGACTATGCAGATGAAAGAACCCGAACAGACGTTTATCTGCCGACTTATCTGTAAGAGACGCACCTCATCCTTGCTCCTTCATCTCATCAACCCCCTTACCCTGAACAACAGAGCACTCAAATGAAGATATCACCTGCAAATCTCAAGTCCCCTCTTTGTCAGGGTATTAAGAAATCAGTGGTTTACTCATCCCCCCTGCTACAAACGGTGAACCACCAATCTTCTACAACCCTTAAAAAACACTCAGTCTTTCTTTAGGCAGTGGTGGTCTCCTTGACCTTTTCCACAATGCTCTCCAACTGCTCACGGATCTTGGTGGCGTAGGGGGAGAATGCGTCGGCCAGCTCGTCGATCTTGGCCTCCAGGGAGGTGCGCAGCTCCTGGGCGGTGGCCTCCAGCTGGGTCTTGATGCCCTCAGCCTGGGTCTCCAGCTGCTGGCCCAAGCCCTCAGCCTGGGTCTTAAGAACAGATGAGATGTCGCTCAGCTTCTTGGAGGCAGAGTCACCAGCCTGCTGGACGTAGGGCTCAACCTGCTCCCTCACGGCGCCCAGGTTCTGGGTGGCGCGGGACTGGAACTCTCCCAGGTAGGTGGTCACAGTTCTTAGGGTGAAGAGGAGAGAGACGCTTAGGCTTCATATCAACAAAGACAAGACAGAGTTCAAGTGTAAAAGCCTCCACCCAACTTACTGGCGAATCTCCTCGGTGTCCTTGCCGAGGCGTTTCTTCAGCTTGTGGCTGTAGGTGCTGATTCGGGTGTGGACATCATCAGCGTTCTGCTCCACCATGGTCTTGAGCTCACCCAGGTACTCAGTGCTGCGGTCCTTGGCATCAAGCATGTCCTTCTGGAGTTTGTTGGCCAGAAGCTGAAGGTCCTGAGACAGCTGGCCGGTGGAGCTATCGGTGTAGGGGCTCAGCTTGACCTGGATGTCATCTCTGTATTTTGCCAGCTCTGCCATGGTGTCAGTGATCAGAGTGCTGCGGGCAAAAGAACAACATGGTGAGACATAGGGACAAACCAGGATTTATAACATAAAGGATGAAAGATTAGGGAGATGTGTGTTTAGGAGAATGTGTGAGAAATACATGAATTAGGAGTGGACCGATGACTGCCTATTTAACATCACTTACTCTAGCTCTCTGTTGAGCTGGGAGGCCTTGAGTTCCTGCACAACTCCATCAGCTTTCTCGTTCAGGTCAGAGATGTGCTGCCAGAAACGGTCCACTGCAACCTCCCAGGAGCTTGTGGTGGCCTCAGTCTGGGGCACAGAGCGGGCATTGCAGCCTATTGAGGGAACATGTGGAAAACTTGGATAAATACACAAACATCAAATCCATTTATTAAAAATTATGCCTGTAAATCCTAGACCAGCGGCGCACTTACCAGTGATGACTGCCAGAGCAAGGATCAGAGCTACAGCCTTCATGGTTGTTAGATGGTTGTTGTTGGACAGAAAGACCTGTGGGATGAAGAGAAAAAAGGTGAGCAACCAACAATAGAAATGCATCTATTTTAATGAATAATGGTGTGTGGGGGGGGGGTAATTCCACAATATTTTCACTGGTAAACAGTGGTCTAGGACTGAGCACAAAGAAGTAAAAGCGATAGATCCAGTTGATTACAGCAGACTAAGCAGAAAAACGTTAAATAAGAAGACATGAGGTCTGTCTGCAGGCTGCACTCACCTTCAGCTTCAGCTCCCTCCGTGATCTGTGAGCGGTGACTGAGGGCTTTTATACCGTCTGAGGAGGCTGCTGCTGCGCGTGGGGGAGCAGTGGGAGGGGGGTTGTGATTGCCCGTTCACGTGGTGATGATGATTTCTTTTTCTTTTTTTTTTTTATGTCTGCTGAGATTCCTGTTCCCCTCCACGCAACCTGCCACCAACACCGCGACCGAAGTTCTCACAGGTTTGAAGGGATGATCGGGCAACGTGTAACTGGGTGACATTTTCACGTGCACTGTCGTTAAAAGCATTTTGTTGACAAACCTTCCATAAAAAGAACAAGGCTTTCGTGTTTTCCTATTTTATTTCACGAAGCAAAAGTGGCCGCAGCACAGTGTAAAATACTCCACTGTAGGTCAAATGTGATGGAGATGAAGCCACAATTATCTTGTTTGTTTATGAAATTAAATATTATACTAAAATACAATACTTGTATGAAGACACTTAATAACATATTGACAGTGTGTACCAATAATTGTAATTTCACAGGCAAAATTAGTGCTTTTAATACATTTCACTGTACTTAACCTTTAATCTTTATTGGGTTGCATTGCCACTTGTTTGTTCTTTCACTACTGGTTATTGCAGGCTTGGTGTTAACTGACCACAGCTTTGGAGGTTTTTGTCTTGTTTCTTATTTCTTATTTCACCTTTCCATCATCATTATGGTCTCATCTATTCATAAATCTTTCTGGCGTCAGGATATAAATTGATATAAAGTGACATATGCGTTTCAACCTAAATGGTCTGCCAGCACTAGCCGCTAACACAACCTCCATATGGCAACTTTACATGAATCACCATGGTTTAGGTATAAATAAGCACAAGATGGGCATGTTCGGGCCTGGGACACTCCGTTATAGCAAGTCCACTGTACAACGGCAGGATTAGAGGAAATATAATACAAAGAACATAAGCTGCCTTATAACCTGAAAAAATGTGTGGACACTGAACAAAAGAGGTAAATTATACAGGAACCACAGGGGAAAAAAACTGAAATCACATCTGTTTGTAGATTGTAGGTTTTCACAGAGGACAGTTATTTCCAAGAGATTTCCAGGATTTTGAAATTGGCACAGAAGAGGGAACATTTGATGCTGAAAGAAAGTGTTTGCCCCAGCTTATTGTGCAACTAAGATGTGTTTATTGGCAGGACATAATCACCATGAACACACAGACATACATACATGCCCTGTCCATCAGACATACCTGCTTTTTCTTGTTGTGATTAAGGGTTTAAAAGACTGATTGTTTTAGGAGGGAATCACACACACAGATGTCCCTGTTCTCAAAAACCACAGATGATGACAAACTCCAAAACTGAATTCATACCGAAACTTCTTGACTAAGCAGCATGTGGTTTTATTTCATCCTGTGTTGAATAAGTTGCATGTTGTTGAGTTTGTGATGTTAGCAGAAAAGATCTCACTGAAAGAGCCTCCTGTTGGTGGCTAGTCTTGAAAGTTAAATTGAAAGTGTGTTATATTTTACTAGTTATGGCGTGTAATGTTATGTGGTAAGATAACTGGATAATATAAATGATTAGTTAGGCCATACCGTACCGGCCTTGAGATACCACTGTTTGTTTCTGCTGGCACTAGTTGTAATAAAACAAAGGTTTTTTACTGTGAGGCTCAACTGTGACTCCATCACTGGCCATGTGTAATGACCTTTGCCCTTTAGGACTTGGTGTCTTTGTTGTCAGCCCAAGAGAGTCCTCTGATTTGTCATTTTTCACAGAAACCCAACTTTACACAGGAACAAAGTTTAAGTGGGTTGGCTTGGTCAGGTAATTAGTGTGATAGCATTTGTGTGTGATAACCGAAAGGGGTCAACTGTGTATTGAGTGACACCACCCACAGAGCTATCTCGTAGTGACTGAAATGTTCATGTCTCTGTTTAAAAGCGTGAAGAATGAATCAAGAACGAGATGAAACAGATAACTCAGCATGACCAAGTGTCACTTAGCTGTTAAAAACCAAAGACCTTTGACCTTGGTATTCCACAGCAGTAGTGTATAGTGCGGGTCACTGCAGGAGGTGTGTCGCACACAGAGCAAAGCTGTATGTGCTCAGCTAGATAACAAGCCCACGTCAGTTCAGTAGATCAAGATCAATGTTTTAATGTGTGGTACATTACAACAACACAGCACATTTTTTGTTTTTACATATTCATTAAGGATTTTCTCTTTTTCATCTTATCCCAAGTGTGACGATCTTCACTACCCTCTAAGATGTAAGCATTATTTGATATATTCTGTGTGTGTGTGTGTGTGTGTGAAGCAGAGATGATGGACAACAGTGACCAAGCCACACTCATGTAGAGATCACAGCCCAGACGGCACAGACCCACAATGCCGTGCCTCCTTTTGCTCAAACACTAGGATAAAGGGACAGACGTGGAAGTGAAAGAGAGAGAATCAGGAGGAACCGTGAGGTAATACAGTAAAATATCTGACACAGTCGTCTAAGCTACAGCTGCTTCTCCTTTTGTTCCACAACAACAGGCAACGTCCATCAGTCTATCAGGCGAGGGTGTGAGAGAGGGCATCTTTATGCGGTGTGAACGACAGTAACCCCACTGATGATGTTGTTCTCTGGAAGGTGGTTTGCAGAGTTTGGTTAAGTCTGGATGATCTCACCCTTCCAAACAGGGAAACATCTGTGTAGATGAATCAGAAAGGTTACTGCAGTTAACGTCTGTGGGTTAAAAGCTGTTGGACTGGGTATTTGAGTTCAGAGTTGTTTATAGCACCGTATCTCTGTAATGAAGGGTTCACTGGTTTTGACACATTTAGCTGCAATGCTTACCCATCAACAAAAGTAACCTTGAGTCAGATCGGTGCCTGCTATCATTCTCTGTACGATGCTCAGGGTAAGAGGACTAAGCTAAAGGTGTATTATCCTTTTAGGCTGGAGGACAAAACCCATGTGTCTATTAAAAAGTTTATTCACAACATGTTTCTTTGGGTTCACAGATCTTTTATTTGAGTACGTATTAATCTAAATCAGTGTAAATTACATTTGATTAAAATATTAGTTCAACTCATTTTAAATAATCCGCTTATTCGCTTTCTTGCTGTGAGTTGGATGATAAAATTCACACCGCTCTAATGCCTATGTGTTAAAATGGAGCTACAGCCAGGAGGCTGTTAGCGTAGCTTAGCACAAAGACCGCTGCCCTCACATAACACTGATCTCCCAGGTGAGTGTCCTGCACCTAAACCATTCTGCCACCACAGCCACATTCATCTTAGCAACTTGTCTTTCTTGCATGACCGGATTTGGTAGAAACAGCCGATTAGCAGCCATCTGGCTATATATAAATATATGCATACCAGCACTTCTAACACTCACCAACAATTAAATAGTCATTCACATATATAACAAAGTTAAAATAATTGAATAGAAGTTGTTGACAAAATGTTTTTTAATCTATTTTTCCCCCAGGCTAGCTGTTTTCCAGTCTTGATATTTATTGTACAGACAGGAGAACAGTGTAGATCTTCATCTAACTATTCAATAAGCATTTCCCCACATCTTAAATTATTCCTTCAATCTTTTTTGTTGCCTTTTTTGCACTTCGTCATGAATTTACTTTGATAATTACGTGTTATCTGGGATCACAACCCCAAAAGCACTTTCTGCAGTTATCGGCACAAAAGTGCAAACTCTAAACTGATCCAATGCACTGTCCCTGTTACATAAATACAAATAGAGACAAAATAATTGAACGTACTGAGCATTTATATGAATACACCAGGAAACGTATTACAGCACGTACCTTTACCATTTGCAGATTGACACATATAAAAGCAAAAACCTTCACATAATCAGTCATAATAGAAGAAATCAGAGCAGTGTGTGTGCGCTTGGAGGGTTAATGGTGAACAGCATAGTCTGTGACAGCTGGGGGCAGAACAGAGGAATGTTGTTTGCCACTGGGTAAGGCAGCGTGGGAGCGATCTGACAGCAGGGATGGAGACACAAACGGAAAACTGAAAAACAAGGTGGAAGCAGGATGTGTTTATGAATTTGCAGACTTGCTGAGACAAACCTGAACATGCCCTGTCCAAGACCCAGTACTGAAACTTAAGAGGGCGTGGCTGGAGGGGGCACAACATTTTGCAACCAGACACCGAACAAGAGAGAAAGGCTTTGTTCCAAACTGATTTTCGTGTTTGCCGTTAATATAGTTAAGTTTCATGCTTTCCTATAACTGTCAAAAGTTAAATCCATACATTGAATGCTCATATGTGCATATGAATATAGATGAAGTGATTTGTGTTCACCAAATGGCACTAATTCTTTTCAAGGATTATTGTTGCCTCCAAAAGTTTGAAAAAGTTGTACTTTTTCATGAATGGGGACGTGAAGTAGTCCAGAAATATTTACAGTGATGTAATGAACAAAATATTCTTGTTTTAGGTGATCAAACAATTTAATGATATGGATGTGAGCAGGCTGGACACACTGTTTCTAGTTTCCATCACCTCATTTAGATAACCATATTTGTAATTGTTGTTTTTCATCTAAATTTGAGAAGATGTACCGTCGTCACTTGCTTTAGTTTGCAAAAAAAACATCTGGCATCCTCAAACTTTATTTACTCACTCACTCATTTAAATTTTCAACAGACTTTGTAAATAACATGACAGACTTGCAGGTTGATGTTTTGTGTTGATGTTTACTTTATTTCCATAATATAGGAAGAGAGCACAGTGTGGGGTCACAGACCAACACTCAGGATTTATTATTTATCAATTTTGTAATACTTCAAATGTCTCCAAGTTGTTGTCATATTGGACATGATCCTGGGATCAGAGAATTGTGTTCCTTTGGATGCAGTTTCTTTTTGTTTACCATGAGATGGAGGTGGGCTTATTGGGCTTTGACAAAGGACTCATAGAGGGAGGTGAGACGAGCCTGGAGGTCCTGGGCGTAGGGGTCCAGCTTTTCCCTCAGGTCCTCAACGTAGGGGGCGGCAATTTCTCTGACCTGCTGGGCTCTCTGAGTCAGCTCACTCTGGACCTTCTCGGTCACAGGCACCACACTCTGCTTGAACTCTGCCAGATGCTGGTCCAACTTCTGCTTCAGGTCATCAGTGTAGGGCCCCAGCTGAACCTGCAGATCTTTCATGCTCTGCTCCAGGCTGGTCTTCAGCTCCTCGCTCTTCTGCATCAGAGTGGTCCTCAGGGTCTCGGAGTCCAGGGAGTCTGCGTAAGGAGCCAGCTCCTGTTTGAGCTGCTCCACTCTCTGCTGGATCTTGACCTTCATGTCTTCGGTGTAGGGCTCCAACGTGTCCCTGACTGTGCTCAGCTCCTGGGTCATACGCTCTCTCAGCACATCGGCCTCTGTGGTGACTTTGGTGATCAGGTCCTGGGCTGAAGGGGGGAGCTGCTCCTGCAGGGTGACGACATACTTGCTGGCCACATCAGCGCCATCAGTCAGACGGGCACTAGAAAAGAGAGTGAAGGAGAAGTTGTTTTACATATTCTAGTTAGGAGGAATTGCATGTCACCAATGTGGCTGCAATGGTCTTGTCTGATGTACCTGACTTCCTGTCCAAACTGAGACTGCCTGATCATCTTAAGGGTGTCATCAGCTGTCTCGGTGGCTTTGGCAACATAGTCCCAGAAAGCATCAGTCAGCACTTCCAGCTGGGGCTTGGGTGCATCAGCATAGAAGAGGTTGGCTTGACAGCCTGTCGGATTGACACAAGAGCAGCTTGAGAAGAGTGCAGATTTTCAGCCATCAACTTCATTTTGATTGCTCTTAGTTACTGAGGCAGTGCATGTTCACTTCTAATTCTAAGAATAATGAATTTTCCATCATACTCACCACTGAAAACGGCAAGGACGAGCACAACAAGGACCTTCATGGCTCTTAGACCTTACAACAAGGAGATATAGAGTTGATTAGCTCAGCATATTATAACATGAAGTATTTCTAAAATGAAAAGCTGAAAAGCCAGGCTGAGCAAATCCCCCATCTTACCTGAGTTTGCGAGTGTATCTGCAAGTCCACTTGGCTGTGCTTGTGCTCAGCTTGTGAGATTCTGCAGCTTATATAGCAAGCCAGGCAGTAATGATCCCAAAGTCCAGGTGCAATTGCCTTGCTGTCACTTTGCCTCACCCCGCTATCATCACTGATATCATGTGTCAGAGAATCCACCAAATTCACATGTATTAGCCTGTACTGCACATACACACTGAGTATGTGACCCAATTTTTATTTGAAACCGTGATTTCATGCATTCTTTGATGACCTTTCTCAGTATAATCACCTATGCATATGTGGGATTCCACAGTGTTAGTGTAACAAAGTCTGCAATTTCATCCTTAAATGAACCCTGTCCTCACAGGCCTGTCTGTAATCACTCAGCTGTTAGCTTCCTTAGCTGCAAATAACTCTCTGCCAAGCCACACAAAACCTCTTTCTTCAATTTCTTTGCTGTCCAGCATTGATTAGACTCGATTATACAGCGGGTGTTTTATTGTCTCTATTCACTTGACATTTTGCCAGATGACATTACAGTAACTGAAGGTTCTAGTTTCTGTGACATGTCAGTGCTCAATGATCTCTATGTGTCAGTTTGGTCAAAGGTCAGCAGACTCAAACACCGTCAGCGTCTGAAGGACAAAGTACCAGGAGGACATTCCCAAATTGACTTCTCTGAAACCACTTTTAAAAAACAGTATTTTACTTTTATTCATTTTTCTTCAAGTCGTGACTCCATTTCTTCCTTTACCTTTAGCCAAAGAAAGGTTCTACGTGGATTCTGAGACTTGAAACTAGACCTTTTTTTTGAAAAGGTTTGAGACCATCTTAAACCACCAAATACAGTTTTTCGTCAATATATGACATGCATTGACACACGTGACCTGTGTGAAAGTTTCAGAGGTTTACTCCCACTCTTGGTAATGCTTAAATGGTAATGCTTTTCCTTGTGAGGGACATTTGTGTTAATTCAATAGTGTAGAAAATGTCAGGGAACACTTTTTCAACCATCTTCATGTTACTCTCACCATCTGCCTGGCCACCAAGGCCTGAGTCAAGGAAACACAATGCTATTTTGACACTGATGCTTATTACTGATTGACTCCTTACACAAACTAAAGCTGCTGGATACTGTCAAAAAAGCTGACATTATGAGGGATTATTTTAAGCCCTTTCACTGTATAATCAAAACATTTTAGTGCCTTGTGCTATTTTATTCATGGTGTTTTACCCTAATACAAAGTTCGCTAGTGTAAGCATAGCAAGGTTATCTGAGGTTATCTGCAGGCCGTTAGCACTGGGCAACGTGGAGTGTGAATCACTTATCCTAAATGCTCAGAGGAAAACAACTGCCATATTTCTTGCATAGTAAGATTTATTGGTAAGACATTCCAAAAAGCCTGTATTGTAAAGATTGTGTCTCCTCTGCAGCGTCGGCGGTCATGTGATTGTTGCCAGGAAAAACCACATAAACAGGAAGAGAGCCATTATGACAACATGGCAGGGACTACTGGACTTTGGGCTCTTGATTACAACTGTCACCTGGCTTCAGTATATATACATGGAAGCATCAGTCTGACACACTCTCTAAACACGCTAAACGCTCAGAGACACACGAGCCAAAAACAGGTGAGTCTTTCACTACATTTCAAAACAAACCTTTAGGATGCACATGGAAATGTTTTGACATTCAAATGCAGCTTGAAAGTTAACTAGGCCATTATTGTTTTTCACCTAGACGCAGATATGAAGGTGTTCGTGGTACTAGCCATTGCAGTGCTGTCTGGTGAGTTTTTAACTTTAAAGTGTCTGTGTGGTTTAGGCAAAGCTTAGCCACGCAGCACTGCCTCAGCAACTAAGAGCAATCAAAATTAAATCGGTGGCTGAAAGTCTACACTGCTCTCAAGCTGCTCTTCTATCCATCCAACAGGCTGTCAAGCCAACCTCTTCTATGCCGATGCACCCAAGCCACAGCTGGAAGAGCTGACTGATGCTTTCTGGGACTACATTGCTAAGGCCACAGAGACAGCTGATGACACCCTCCAGATGATCAGGAAGTCACAGTTTGGACAGGAAGTCAAGTAAGTTGTATGATGCACATGACAATGGTGACTGGGCCTGTTAGTGAGTTGTGCAACACACAAACCCCTGATGGTCAAACCTTTGTCTGTCTTCCAGTGCGCGCCTAGAAGACAGCGCTGATATAGCCAGCAAGTATGCAGTCACCCTGCAGGAGCAGCTTCCCCATGCAGCCCAGGACATGATGACCAAGATCACCGCAGAGGCTGATGCGCTGAGGAGCATGCTGACCGAGGAGCTGAGCACAGTCAGGGACAAGCTGGAGCCCTACACCGAGGACATGCAGGCCCAGATCCAGCAGAAAGTCGAGCAGCTCAAACAGGAGCTGGCTCCTTACGCAGACTCCCTGGACTCCGAGGCCCTGAGGACCACTCTGATGCAGAAGAGCGAGGAGCTGAAAACCAGCCTGGAGCAGAGTGTGAGGGATATGCAGGCTCAGCTGGGGCCCTACACTGATGACCTGAAGCAGAAGGTGGACCAGCACCTGCAAAGTTTCCAGGAAAACGTGGCCCCCGTGACTGACAAAGTCCAGATTGAGCTGAGTCACAGAGCAAATCTGGTGAAACAAATGGTGGCGCCCTACGCTGAGGACCTGAGGGAAAAGCTGGACCCCTACGCCCAGGACCTCCAGGCTCGTCTCACCTCCCTTTATGAGTCCTTCGTCAAAGCCCAATAAGCCCACCACCACGCCTGCTCTGTCATTTATCACGATGCCAGCCTTGTTTGGTCTACCTCTGTTCAAACCACAAAATACAATAATCTAAAAATATCTGAATTGTGTTGTAAACCATATTGAAGTGGGTGTTTACCCACAACATGATATTTATTGCAAAGTGCAAATATTGCAAGGAAAACCTCTGCACTTGTCAAAAATGTATATATTTACTTTTTATTGTGTTTTGCAAAGTTGGAATATGTAACTTTCTTATAATTTCTGTAAGTTATCAAAAATAAACACAGGAATCTGCAAAATGTAAATCTGACTCATTTTTGTAATCTATACAGCTTATTGACAAGCCATCCTAAAGTACACAGCATTGATGAAAGTGTGATTGTGACATAAACATACAAAGGGACTAATAAAGTCACAGCTGCTTTTTACCCAGGAGGCAACTAGTATTTTGACTTCTCCTCCCGTGTCTTAACATGTCCTGTCGCAGTTTTGTCTCCTGTTCTTCAGAGGCAGACTATTGCTCTTATTCTTGTACTTGTCACAGCTTGCCATGAAACTGCACCTTCATTGTAACAACAGCAAATCAAGAAATGGCTGAGAGAAATGCAGATGACCAGACAAGTCAGTTATGGATTTATCCCATTAGATATCTCGTTAAAACAGAACACGTGTTGCTCTGAAAATCGAATGCATTCTCATTTGATTCTATTTGAAACTACTTGTTTGTTTTGCTGGTGCCTTGATAACCACAAAATTCTTTCTTTGCTTCTTCTCATCTAAAAACAATAACTGTGCAAACTCTTATTGTTCTGAATACACTATGCAAAGCCTTATCCTTCCCCAGTTGATTGTGCCAGCATCCAGCTTGGAGGATCATTTCAGTCTGGCCTTTGTATAATTGCAGCATTTTAAAGTGCTGCATTCAGAGACCAATGACACTTTACAAATGCAAATCTGATGCTCCAGCCTGTTTTGTACTTGAGTAGCACTGTAGTGCTATTCACATTGCATTATCAGTCAAATCAGCTAAAAAGTCATTGTTATGGCCCTTATCCCAACGGCCCCCTATTCTAATACAGGAGGCTAGACTGCTAGGCCCCACTCAAACTCTACAACACTGGGAGGAGGGAGCAGTTGTTTCTTTGAACAAGACACATCTTGCCTTAATGACCGTAGTGACAAACAAGGATTCAATGTTGTTTTGCTGTAGATAAGAGGTTGTTACCAGACTATTTCTGCTGATTTGATAAGGAGATGAATGCCCGTGGAGATGAGAAGATAGCAGACTCATGTCAAAGGGTCATTGTAAATTCTCTCGTTTGCTCCACCCTACTGTCCCCCATCAGCTGGTCTACTTTTTTGAGCAAGATGGTTATCAGGAGATGTTCTTGTGGAAGAGAACATCTTAAGTATATTACAATCCAGCAGCTCTGCAATAAAACCGTGAAGTTAGTGCTTAAAATTTGTCCAGGAAGGTTTTCTTTCCAACAATTGCATCATTATTTTCCAACTTAGATCTACAGCTTGAGTTGGTCTGAATAAAGAAAGGTAGTGCTTGTAGGAGGGCGATTGTATTGGACTGCAGAACACTGTAAGGCCAACTGTGCTTATCTGGCCATTGAAAAACAAGGTTGATTCTATGCGGTTCATATATGGCTATGTGGCTTTATACTTTATTTATGCTACTTCTTATGATACTTCTACCACACTACATTTCAGAGGAAAATATTGCACTTTGACCATCACTACGTTTCACTTACTGCATACTTACATTTCAGATAAAAGTTTTACTAAAATATATCATCAGGTTATAAAGC
Organism: Pempheris klunzingeri; assembly: GCF_042242105.1. Taxonomy (NCBI): domain Eukaryota; kingdom Metazoa; phylum Chordata; class Actinopteri; order Acropomatiformes; family Pempheridae; genus Pempheris; species Pempheris klunzingeri. Next base: position 19,309,539 of record NC_092019.1, on the reverse strand, counting down.
GTGATCACTGTTTAGAATAAATTACTCATCAATTTTAAGAATTAGTTGAAATTTGTTCCACACACCACAACATCAAGTGGCACGTACAGGTAATGATAATAATTAGAAGAAGAAGAAAAGTATGAAGAAGAATACCAGGGCAATTTTGCATAATGAGTACTTTTACATTTAATATTTCAGTTTTATTAAGTTTTATTGCTACTACTTTAATTCAAGTACCATCTAAAGCACTTTTATAGCAATGGAATATTTTTAGACTCTGGTGTTGCTATTTTTACCTAAATAAATCATCTTAACGCATCTTTCATCGCTATCTCAGGTGACTTTGAGCAAGACTCTGAACCCCCTTGATGTGAGTATGTATGAGGGAAAATGTGAGTTGCTTTAAGACGGACCCCTCAGCCAAAATATTTGTCATGTAATGCATCATTCATCACTGTACACCCAAATGGGATACATCAGTGTTCCCTGTGCTAATAGAAGAGGCCACACTGCCACCCTGTGGTGAAAGTGTGACAGAGCAGTGTAAAGGCCAGAGTGTGAATACCTCAACTCACAGTGTTAAAGTGAGACGAATGAGGAGGTTAAAGTCCTGTTGTCCTGCTCACAAATAAAGTGACCAGAATCTGATGTGGACATATAATAGCGACAGCAACACTGTCCCCAACAGAAGCCAATCCACACGCTAAATGTGTGTGTATGTGATCTCCCCTCTCTTTGCTCGTTGATGGTGCCAGTGTTTTTGGTCTACTGTTGTGCTTTCTACTGAAGCAACAGTGTCATCACACTGTAGGAAAGTAGGTTACCTCCCCACTGCGATGTTGAGCGTCCAGCAGCTGTGGAATCTCCTCGTAAAGTAAATGTCAAGCATACAGAGACAGAATATTTAAATAGGGGTTTGGCATTAGAGTATAACTCTGGTATTTCTAAACCCTAAGCCCTATTTTTACATGTTTTCGGTTTGAAATGACTGGTAGCTACAGAAGCATGTTGGAACTGGTTCAGTGGATCGCCTCTGCCAGCAGCCGGATTACATTATGGCTGTAATGTAATCCCTTAGGGGAATTTCACCTGATAGAATGGATCTTTATTGTCCACCAGGGTGGAAATTTGTCTTTGGTTAGCCAGACACAAGCAACAACAGCATAAAACACACAATTTAAAAAATAAAAAAACACATAGAAAGGTCAAATTACACATTTAAAAAACAGCTCATGTCAATATCTGCGTCTCAGATCGTATCAGTCACCTGCTGAATTGAGATTATTGATAGCACTTTGGATGAAGGACTGCTTAAATATATTTCTAGTTGCTCTATAGCGCCTCCCAGAGATCAAGAGCTCAAACTGGCCAAAGAGGGGATGGGAGTTGTCTGCCAGGATGCTCCTCACTTTCTGTGAGCCCAACACTGTGACCAGATGCCCACTATTTTTCTGGCCATTGAACTAATCCTAGATAATTTATTCTTAGATCTACAATTTAGGTGAATTTACCAGGAAGAAAGGTGAAAAGTTAAAATGCTCTCAACAATAGTTCTGTACACTATTTCTAAACTCTGCTGACTAACACTGAGGCCACTGAGTTTCCTGAAAAGATAAAGTTGCTGTGAGCATGTCTTGAGAATGTACTTGATATTTTTAGCAAACCTGAGAGTCCAGGACTTTACTGAGGTATTGAAAGTTTTCCACAGTTTCAACATATTGGACCTCTAGTGAAACTGGCTCTGTTCTTGTGCAGATAATTTACTCTTTTGTCTTGACCACACTGATTTCTGGCTGGCTAACCTGACACCATGTTTGAAGGGTCCTAATAAGGCCCAGATAGGCAGCTTCACCTACTGCCTCCGCTTTCTGTAGGAGGCCAACTAAGGCCATGTCATCTGCATACTTGAACAGTCTAAAATGTTTCTCATTGATCTTCAGTTCATTAGTAAAGAGAGAAAACAGCACAGGGGAAAGGACACATCCCCGAGGACTGCCTGTGGTCACAGTGAGCAGCAGGCCTGACATGCTTCCCCTGACACAAACCCTCTGTGGACGTCAGGAGAGAAAGACTCTGAACCAGAGAACTAACCCTGAATTGATGTTGAGGTTAATGAGCCATTTCGGGAGAATGTGTGTCTTCATTGAGTTAAAAGCTGAGCTAAAACCTATAAATAAAGTCCAAGCATGAGTTGTTTTGTCGCTGTGTTTAGCAGTCAGGACAGCATCAACTTACTCTTATATGCAAAGTGGAATAGATCTAGCTTACTTGCCACATCACTGGCAAGTTTTCTTTACACAGAATGGAGGTTATAGCTGAAGATTTACCACCTGGCTTTTTGGCACGGATCTGATTATTGAGAGTTTCCATGTCTTTGGCTCTGTGCATGTGTCAAGAAGAGACTGAAACAGCTTTGCAAAAACTCCTTTTAGCTTAGAAGCACAATCTTTATGAAGACGGGTTTTCAGTCCATCTGGGCCAGTGGTCTTGTTCAGCTTCAGTTTATATGGACTTGCGGCCACATCATTCTCAGTGATCACTACTGATGATGAGAGATTTTTTGCAAATATACATTTTGACAACATAGAAAAGTAGTGGAGAAAGTAACTTAAATACTTACTTTCTGAAAATAAACTTGAAATGAACTAAAATGCAAAATAGTGTTAAAAGGTGTCCTGGATCCACATCCATTCAAAAGGGACTGTCTATTGTGTGCAGAAGAGTGCATGCCTAAGGATCCAAAGCGCCCTGAGCGTTGGATCAACGTGGTTCACTGCAGGACAGTTGATAAGACGTGAGAAAAATCTCAAAGAGGGAGGTGATCCCAGTCCTGGAACTGATCAAATACAAACTGTGGTTTAGGAGAATTTTGAACATTTTGAAGTGGTCTGATGTGTTTCTCACATCCACATCCACAACTGGACTTAAATGAAATCTAAGACACTGACCATTAACATGATGCCAAATACATGATAATAGAATGATAATTACTCACTTGAAATTGAGCCTGAAATTAGGATATGCACCAACGCTTACAGTCCAGTTCACTGTATTGTAGAGTGTGACAAGTTAGAAATTGTTATCATAACAAAATATTATCTACAGGCTTGCATGCTTTCAAGCATTGTCGCAGGTAGTCCCTGTGCCCACTCAGCTCTCATTTATTTCTCACTGAGAGGATTTTTTGTTGTTCTTCCTATGGCCAGACAATTCTTTGTTTGGACCATCACTAAATTACTGTAGTGTTATTTCAATACCTTCATGCAGACTTGCCAATGTTATAAGATTTAATATATAATTTAAAAAGAGTATGTCATTGGCATCATGTAACACACTTATTTTGAATGTTAGTGTGTAATTCATTTCTTTTACATGAACATTTAGGTAAAGTAGCTTCCATGTGTCCACTTTAGTGATAAATTCTGGTATTAATTTAGAGTCATTGCATTGCACCACATGGAAGCTTTTTTTTTTTCCATAGAAATATTTATAAAATATGGAAAAGCACTTAAAATCAATAGAAAGAGGTGTGCTCTATTTGTCCAGTGTAGAAATAGAGTTCTTGTTGAGCTTTGAGTTAAATAAGTGTGTCACATTACATGGAAGTTATTGTAAAAAAAAAAATCCAAATAAATTCCGATTTTTCCAAAAAGTAAAGTAAAAATAAAATCTGTCATGTTAATAAAAATATGTATTTAAATCCAATATAAAGAGGTGTGTACTAAAATGCATTGCAGATCATGCAGATAATGCTCTGTCTGCATTCAGAGCAAATGTAAGAGGGATGAGACTTTGTCTGTCAACTAACACAGACAAGTGTTTCCTTTGGGGAGATAAACAGAAGCTGGAGGAATGAGGAACACAAATACAGGATTATGTTTATGTAATATCTATTTACTGATCGTGACTTAGATATCCTGACACACCTCTCTGTGTGAAGGTGATCTTTCCTGTTCCTTTCATCCTTTCATCACACGTCAAAGTAGAAAAAGAAAAAGAGTTTTCAAGCAAAATGAAGCGTGACTCAACTAACTGAGGCAGTGCAGTTGCGTAAATGTGGTTATACCGTTAACCACTAAATGTTCTGTTTTGGGTCCTGGACACAGCCCTATTTATCAACTATAAAATATATACCATTATGGTCATTTCCATATTTTGTTGCCTTTATCAAATGTGGTAAAGACTAAGGTTGTCACTTCTGTACTGCTCGAGACATTGGGTTTTATTGGGAAAACAATTGTTTGATTACAGCTTAAGAACAAAGCAACAAGGGTGAGGACCCAGGCACAGAGTCACAGCCAGAACAGGTTCAGTTAAAGAAGCCTCACTGGAAATGACAGATGGAAACACGGTGTGCGGGTGCTGCAGGGTCAAAAAAAGGTAGTAGGTAATCAGCAGCTTAAGGAGCAACTCAACATGAAACACGTTTTTTTAAATTGGTAAATTGCATGTACAGTCTTTACTTTATTACACTATCTACTGATCCTGCATGATCCTACTATAGTGTGCATTATCACAGTTGTTATTTTTAAATCCAGAAATTCTGTCCATGTGAGCCCCCCCCTCCACTAAATCTGTGAAAAATGTATGATGTACCCTGGGGCATGGGAAACTTGTGAAGAGGTGTGTTCAAGCTAAAACGAGGTGTTGAGTTGCTCTTTAACAGGAGCGGGGTGTGAAAAGGACACACAGGTGCAGATTCAGGTTCAGGCACTGGTTGATTTTGTACCTATCACCCTTACCCGTGCAGCAGTGGGTTGTGTAAGATCCCAAACGGTCAAAAAGCAAGTGAGGAAGCAAACACAAACACAAAGGTTAACCTTCCTCTTGGGTTAGTTTCCTGTTACCACCTCTTATGTTAACGGGTCGGTTTTGACCCGTGTCTTAAATCAGCTGTAAAATACACTAAAAACAAGTATTTATCATCCAATTTGTTTCTCATCTCTTGGTTACCTTCTTAGGCTTCCTTATCCATGAAAATATCAGTTGGGCCTTTTTTTGTCAGTATACCCCTCGATTTCAATTAAAATTTTTTTTAAAATGAACCTCAGGAGAATCATATAAATTAATAAAAGGTTGTTGTGTTACCTGAGTATTACTGAGGGGATTTAGAACACCTCTCTTAAATAAATTTGTTTTGTTTATTTTTTCATTTTAACATTATTGACTATAGTAACATCTATGGTGTTACAGGTCAATTTCGACCCATATATATATTTACTTCAAGAAAAAAGCAAAAAAGTTTGTTTTTTTTCAGCAATAAAACTTTAGTACAAACACAAAATGAAAAGCAGAACAAATATATTTATATATGTATAACATAAATATAAAAAAATATAGATTTGCTAGGTCAAACAAACAAACCAAAAATGTTATCCAGAACTTGGCTCACTGAAAATCTTGTTCTCATTTTTGCATGCTGCAAATTGGAAATGTGAAGTCACTAACTCTATACTGAATTGACCTCACATATCTCGACATGCTCGTTTTTGTTTGTTTTGTCTTTGTGCAGGTGTACTGGAAAACAAGGCAAAATGAGAATACTCTAAAGCTCACATGATTGGGAGAGGAGCTGGCTGTCAGTGTGTTGGCTGACAGTGAACTTATGATTTCAGTTTTGGCTCTAATTATTGCTTTATAATCTTACTTTTATAACTGGGTCGAAACCGACCCTAATAACACAAAGGTCATAATTTCAACTAGAGCATTTTATAATTTAGTGAGAACAAATTTTTTTGTTTTATTTTGTTGAAATAGAGGTTCCTGACAAAGTCATAAAGCCTTGATGCAATAAACAAATTTATGTGGTTATTCTATGCATTTAAAACCTAAAACGGGTCGGTGCCGACCCTAACACAAGAGGAAGGTTAAACCACAACATGGTGTTCAATACAAAATTTGTCTACAAGGCTTTTAGATGATAACGTCCTCTCCGTCACTGTATGGTCGCCTGCAGGATGATGGTTCTGTTGAAGGTCCATCAGATGGAGGTTTTATATTGTTCAAAGTAGCACCACTGGTGTGTATGCACGTGTCAATGTGTACTTGCATGTCCCTTCATACAAAGAACACACAGACAGGTTTTTACGGTATGCACGCAGCTGCTATTTTTCAACTTATAACTTAGATGACAGGTGAACAGTGGTTTGTCTGCTGGATTGTCTGGTATGATGCGAAAAGTACAGGATGTGCTTTATTAGTGGCAACGGCATGCGTTCAGCTACCCTCCTCCTCCTGTGTGTGTTGCAGAAAATTTGCAATCCAAAGTAATACAAAAATTGTAAAACCTGAAAATGTTCTCCCGTGTTTTTATCAGAAAATATGTGTTTTATACAGTTCTGCTGCTGAGTGTGGTTTTGAAGCAGGCATCCCCCTATGAGGCACATCACATTCATTTTATATTCAGATGATGCTTGTAACATAACACTGTGACCAGATGCTGCATCATTTATCTCACACGTCCATTTGCATATGTCCAGTTCATCTGTAGGAGGTACTAGAGGTCATATAAAGCGGACTACAGCAGATTTGTAATTAAGAATAGTTGGCTCATGGAGGCCTGTAACAAGAAATACGGCAATGTTTTCTTGGATTTGACTTTACTCATCAATTTCATAGATAATCAAAGCATCAAATTCATCATTCATCAAATTTATGAATAGCACATCAGGAGCAATCACTCATATCCTACATACTGAACATGGTGTCTTTTACTTGCTGCCCTCTATCACAAGGAGCCGGGGATGAAGAAACTGATCCAGACATTGTTGAGATAAACTAAGGTGTGTTTAAAGATCCATATTTGATTCAAACTATTACTTTTTGCCACTTAAAAAGACAATATATGGGGGAGACAAACTAATGACTGAGCACTATTGCTGTAAAACAGTACACTTGCACATTACCCTCAGTTGGACATATTGCTTCTTGTTTGATTATGAAATGTCTAATCGTTGGAGGCTTCTTCATGTACTGTGGCACAGATGGAAAAGCGGGCAATGATGCCAAAATGGAGAGCAGGAGACCAAATCCAAACGAAATGGTTTCCATGCCTCCAGTTTTCCTACTTTCAGTGGCAGTGATGTGGACCAACTCAACAGAATTTATGACAGGGAAGCAAAGGAAACCATCTATTTAATGAAACAGATCACAGGTGAAGTACATCTATCTCTTTGCTTAATTTCATAGTCACCAAAAGGATATCAGAGACGTTTGTCCACTCCAAAAGTTGTGGTGTGATCAATATATTGAGGTTGACAGCGTTTGATTGTATTCGAGTATAATAGAGGTTTTTTTAATGTTCTTTTATGCTTGAGGATAATGGTTTTAAGCCCTTCCAGTGAGAGCATGTTTTGTCATTCTGTATTCATTTCATTCATACATTTTCCAGGTCCACCAACAACTCAAAGGCACCTCCATCACGTTACACTGGGCGCCAGCAGGCTCATCCAGATGGGCTTTGAGGCACGAAATGGAGCTGGAGACTCCCTGGGAGGTTTTCATTCGATCACGTCATATCACACCCCAATACCTCCCCCTTAAATCTTCCCTTAAGCAACTCTGACGTGGATGTAATTGGTGTTTTATGTATTTGTTATATTACGTATTTCTGTGTTTATTGAACCTATTATTGGACTGGATGATGCTGATGTTCTTCAAATGGCAAAATACATTCACCTGTACATGTTTGTTATCTTTGCAAATGCTGCGATCTTGACAAATAAAATACAATAGATTTCTGTATGTTTGAACAATGCTTGGCCATGCATCATTTGAGTGGAGCTGGGGTTACCATTCAGTCTTGTTCTGCCATGGTGTCTGGACAAGTTACAGTGAAGTTACAGCCGACTGAACATCGCAGACATTCCTCGGGTGTTGACCAACTTGTGTTCTGGGACACTGACGCAGACAGATAATAGGGGAAGCTGCCTAAAGCAACTTGAAGAGATGTACATGACAGCAAAATACACGTTACTAATGAATATGTTGAAAGGTTTGCTAATACACTGTCTTGTCAATGGACAGTATATGCCAAAGAATGTAGAAATGCTTGTATTACACAACCAGTAACACCTCCTACCTATTTTAACAGCATTGGAAACAGCACAATGACCATTCTTCCATTATTGTCATCATCATTTGCAAGCAGGTGCGCTTATGTATCATCCCATATTATGCTTGTCTACATGTGATGCTGCTGAAATGGTAAAATCAGTACATCTGTACATGATGGGATTTTGATGACTGCATTATGCTAAAGCGCTCGACTTTATTATTTCATATTTTTGAGTTCTATTTTGTACAATCCTGACAGATCTTTTTTTTTTCTGTATCGCATCCTGTTTTTTTGTATGTTTATTTTTTTCTTTTCTTTTTTTGTGTCCCAACAAATCAGTTCACAAGTCAATTTTCTCTCAGTTTGGTTATTTCTGAACCTCTGCAACTTTAAAAACCAACAGGTTTTATCGAAGAATATACCTGCTGGTTTATTAATAATAAAAACTGAAATGCACCACACACATTACAAAATGTCTGACTTACAGTAATACCAAACTTAAAGTTTAAACATTATTTTCATCAATTTACATTTGCGTAAACATAACAGTGTTGTAGCATACCACTCCATCATATTTTGTACACCTGCTTCAGTCTGTCAGGGGCTAAAAATAAATGATTTTATAAAATAAATAAATAAAATAAATTATTTGAATTGCTTCAAAGGATTACGTGGTACCCATTGTAGCCCATTTGCAGATCTTTTGCAGCCCAAGGCAATCTCCTGGACCAATCCAGGACTCTTTGTGCCTACCAGACATTTCAAACGCATAAATAGGGTAAAAAATATTAAAGTTTTCCATTAAGCTCAAGGCAGCACTAGCAGAAGAGTGAAATATTTTGTACAACAATAGGACTTCAACTGCAACGTGTAGAGTGACTGCTGTCACAAAAACTAGATCAACCAGTTAGGGGGGCTTGTGTCACAAAGTACATAAAGGTATGAAGAAAACATTGCACCTGAGGTCTGTAAACATTTAAATGAAGCTGAAACGACAGTTCAGAAGTGAACACATTAAAAATTAATTGAAATGAAAAATGTCCCTGTTTTTACACTTGCACACCAACAGTTCAAGGTATTTTAGATTTCACCTGAGATTTTTATTGTGCAATAGTGTCTAAGTCTTTCTGATTATGGGGCACTGAAAGAGTATTATTTGTCTGAGAAATAATAATACGCCAAATTCTTGGAAGGCCTAGAGGAGAAATGCTAATGTTTAATCAGGGTTTTAGTGAGGTGAGTGTTTGTGGAAGGACATGTTTGGCGTCCTGTACAAGACCCTACCTTCACTTTCCTAAGAGGTGTAGCTTTAGACACATTTTGTACCGAACTGTAGAGAAGACTTTTAGAAGACTTATGTATTGGAGGCGCAAAGGTCTGATCAAAAATAAACCATATATTCAACAATTGAGGATACTTATTTGTGAGGAACGTAGTGATGCATCATTAAGATTGTTTTTATTATTTATTTATTTTATTTAGGATTAATAATTAAATATTTAACAGTTATATTCCATCATCCACTTTACAGCTCTCTGCCATCTTGAGGACATTAATTGACAATCATGAATAACTGTGTCATTGTTCTACTGAGCATACTTCATCTTGCCATGGTAAGTACATTCATATCTTTTATTATTATTATAGAAAGCTGCATGTATTTTAATGTGAATTTACTCCAGTTTGAGACTCTGGTGTACGGTAGCCAGGAGGTGCAAAACAATTTTACAATACGAGAAACACTTTTACAAAGCTGGAGACAAATTTACATTTTAGAAAACATTTTTACAAATCAGAAAACAAAATTACATTGCCATAACACATTTACAAATCCTGAGACAAATTTACATTTGAGAAAACAATTTTACAAGACTTGAAACACTTTTACAAACGCCGAGACAAATTTACAAGTGACGAAACACTTTTACAAGCGGCGGAAACAAATTTACAAGTAACTTTTTCAACCGGAAAGGGAATGTACCGCGTTAATCGGCTTATATGTTCGCCACAAAACGGGCAAAAGACCGCTTGACTGCCGTCCATCGTGGGTACATTCCCTTTCTGGTTGAAAAAGTTACTTGCGGCCGAAAACAAATTTACAAGTAACTTTTTCAACCGGAAAGGGAATGTACCAACTGTCGAGTAGAACCGGAAGTGATAAGGAGTTCATGGCGACCCACGATGGACGGCAGTCAAGTGGTCTTTTGCCCGTTTTGTGGCGAACATATAAGCCGATTAACGCGGTACATTCCCTTTCCGGTTGAAAAAGTTACTTGTAAATTTGTTTCCGCCGCTTGTAAAAGTGTTTCGTCACTTGTAAATTTGTCTCGGCGTTTGTAAAAGTGTTTCAAGTCTTGTAAAATTGTTTTCTCAAATGTAAATTTGTCTCAGGACTTGTAAATGTGTTATGGTAATGTAATTTTGTTTTCTGATTTGTAAAAATGTTTTCTAAAATGTAAATTTGTCTCCAGCTTTGTAAAAGTGTTTCTCGTATTGTAAAATTGTTTTGCACCTCCCGGCCACCGTACTGGTGACATCTGATCTATTCATTTCCAGTCTCTCGAGCCGTTGTTAATAGGTAAGTCTTTTTTTTTTGTTTAATAGAAAATAAAGATCAAATATTAATTGACATTAAAAAAGTATGAAATAATATTTTTATTTAATTTACAGATATGGTGTAAGCTTGTAACACATGTAGTCTGGTCTTTTTTAAGAGATCGACGATGATGAGGACTTGGACATAACTGAAATAAACGAAGGTAAGTCAGAGTTTTAGTTGTAGTTAACAGTGAATTTGAGTATATAAATGAGATACTATTCCCTGCCTACAATGGAACTATAGAAACATACCATGAATGACAGTCAACAGATACTGAGTACTTTGCAAATGAGTAACAGTGGCAAAGAAAATTTGTATCTATCTACTATCCATCAACTATGTTTTTTTCTTCTTTTTTTTTTCTTCTAGTAACAAAATCTATAATTTTTCTGTTTACCCTCCAGGCCTGGATTTATTTGAGGGTGATATTATGGAAGTAAGCAACATTTCTTATCATACTTTTTTGCTGAATAGCATGTTGAGTTTGTTCCATTTGATTTAATGTCTTTCATTCACACAAGGAAATTAAGGCAGAAACCAGGGTCACCAGGAATGCCATTTTGAATAGAAAACAGCTTTGGGACAACCCGGTTTCTTATGTATTAGAAGACGGCCTTGGTGAGTGAGAGTCAGTAGACCCCTTTCCTTCATCACTGTTGCATTGCTCATTATGACTTTGTATATTTTCTTTGAGCACAGATATGAACGCTAAAGGAATCATTCTGCAGGCCTTTGAACACTTCCGTTTGAAGACATGCATTGATTTCAAGCCCAGACAGTCCGAGGAATATTACATTTCAGTCAGAAAGAATCCAGGGTGAATATGTTTTTCCTCCTTACACATAATCTGATAACTTTCAATTGTGGCAGTCTACCCAAAATGTATTACTCTGCCTGATAAGTGCTACTCTCCTCCTCCCTGCAGGTGCTACTCTTATGTTTCAAGGATTGTTAAAAGTGGCCAGGTCGTTTCCATTGGCAGGCGATGTGATCATCTTGGTATAGTCGAGCACGAATTTCTTCATGCTTTGGGCTTATATCATGAACAATCAAGATATGACAGAGACGACTACATAACCGTTATCTGGAAAAACATCAAAGATGGTACAGTAACATCTCCATATTTTAAGACATCTCTCAAATACTATAATATATAATATTAGATTACAACACTCTGTGTATTAACTATTCCAAAGGTGTGGAGCCCTAGAGTGGCAATAGAGAGAAAAACATGTCTATGAAGGCCATGTTTTATTACAATGAGTGATCAAAATGCTATTGCATTCACACCAGACAGAATTCATGGCCACTCTGATTAATTATTGGCCACAAGATGGATTTCCTTCCCATATCTTGATATCTTTGTGCTGTGATTGTCGTGTAGACAAGCCAGAGACACTATTGCTCTTGTCTGGGCGCTTTCCGAGGCATGAACCAATGAGGGATGCAAAAGGGCTGAGCAGAGGACTCCAGAGAGCGTTTCAGACTGCATTTCAGTGCCGGCTCTCTGTGGGACGTGGGAACAAATTTTATATGGTGGCCACAAATTAATCAAAATGTGACAATGAATTGTATCCTGTGGGCACACAATAGCATTCAGATCAGTCACTGTCGTGAAATGTGGCCTCAACATATATTTCTTTTTTCTCTTTATGGCCTCTTCGGGGCTCTGTACAAAGGCTTGCTGTTTTGTATTTTTGTTCAAATCATAATCAATCAGATTTAGCATTTTAGATTTAATTAGATTTCTTCTCAAAATAAAGCACTTGACATTTTTAGATAAATAATAAACCATGAAAAAAACATTTAAGTATTGCACTGTTACAACACATGACGTGTCTGATTATGTGTTTTTCTGGTCCACAGGGTACAAGGGAAATTTTAAGAAATTAACCATAAATTCAAGTACAACATTTAATGCTCCATACGACTACTTATCAGTGATGCACTATGGCCAACATTACTTTTCAAAAAACTTGGGAAACACAATTGTCACTAAGCTACCTCAGTATCAGGACAGAATTGGCCAGCGTAAGGAAATGAGCCCCACTGATGTGTATAAGATCAATCGCCTTTATAACTGCAGTAAGTTGTAACTGTTTTCATGATGCTGAAAACGCACTAGTCATAAATTACTCAAAAAGCCATGCTTGAAATATGCAACATTATGATGCATGTTTCTGATGTGTGACCACAGACGCATCAGTTTCTTTTATGGAGCATTGCAACTTCGCCAGTGTTGATATCTGTGGGATGAGCTATTGTGAAAAAGGTTCGGTCAAAGGTTGGAAGAGAATCAGCGCTGCTGTTGAAGGACCTTTTTCTGACCACACCAACCTGAAGAGGGAGGAAGGGGGTAAGGCAAGATAATATAAAATATGTAAGACCTGTCCCAACAAACCAGATTATTCTTAAACTCAACAGCAAATTGTGAACATCGTGGGGGTTACAAAAATTACTAACTGACAAATGCTCAAACCTAAACACTCCCCAGGTTACTTCATGCATGCTAGCACAGCGTCTGGTCAGAAAGGAGACTCGGCCTGGCTGGAGACCAAGAGGATGAACCCAACTAGGGAGTGTCACGTTCAGTGTCTCCAGTTCTACTATTACCATAGTGGAAGTCAGTTGGATCAGCTCAACATCTGGATCAGAGAGTTCCAGGATGAGAAGGACTCTACAGGAAATATCCGTCTCATGGGTCAGATCACCGGTGAGGATAATGGACAGTCACAGGACAGGCTATGAGGGAAGACTATGCTCTGTACATAAGAGCTTAATACTAGTGTTGGCATGCTAATGTGGTCATAGTGACAATGCTAACATGCTGATTTTTACAGCTATAACCGTGGTATATCTGCAGGAATTTACCATGTTAACCATCTTAATTTAGCATGTTAGCCTGCCAACATTTGTTCATTAGCAGTACACATAAAGAACACCAGACGCTGACAGGAATGTCATTGGTTGGTATTTTGGTTGTAAACCAAAATACCAAATTTTATGGCAGTAGTCAAACATTCCACCCAAACCACAAATGTTGATCTTATGGTGGCACTAGTTAAAGAGTCAGAGGGTCATTAGGAGTCATTAGGAGTCATCCTCTGAGCACCGTGAATGTCTATTCCAAATTTGATAGCCATAAATCCAACTGTTGTTTACCAAAACTCAAAAATGTAAACCTCATGGAAAACTCACTGGGTCACCAAAGTCATTACGATTCATCTTCTGGGGTTAATGAATGTCTGCATCAAAAAACAAAATGTAATGGCATCCCTTTCAGGAATTGTTGAGAGTTTGCAGTCAGAAACAAAAATCATGAGCAATAGTTGGTAAAAGCTTTTTTCCCCTCCAGGTGAACCAGCCTTTGATTGGCAGTTTTACACGGTTCCTCTGAATGCTGCCAAGCCTTTCCAGGTTGTGTTTGAGGTGCGTAAAGGAAATGAGGACTCCTCGGGAGGCATTTCTATTGATGACATCAACCTATCTGAGTCTGAGTGTCCACACAATGTCTGGCAAATCAATTACTTTGAAAGGCTTTTGACAGGCACTGACTACAACAGTTATCTAGTCAGCCCGCGGGTGTACTCTACAGAAGGTTATGCCTACCAGATATTAATTGCTCTACGAGAGACTTTTTTTGGAGTTTATTTTCGTTTAGTGTCAGGTGACTATGATTCAACACTGGAATGGCCTTGCCCATGGAGGCAGGTGACCTTAATCATGCTGGACAAGAACCCACACATTCAACAACAGATGTCCAAACAGATCACTCTAACCACTGATCCATCGTCCTGTGAGTCTATTACAGTGATATCTCACTGCTCCGCTGTGACTGATAAGTTGATTTATCAATGCAGCCATCTGTAATAATGTCACCACTGGCATGTATTGGTAAGCAAACATGTCTTCTGTTTTTCTGAAGCTGTATTTGACAACCCCCGCAAAGTGGGAAGACATATCAGAAGCAGCAAAGAGTCTTTATACGTGAACCCAGCCTATGGGACGAAATCCTTCCTCACCCTGGAGCAAATTAGGAACCGAGACTTCCTAAAGGGGGACACTGCTGTCTTCCTCTTTTCAGTGGCAGGTGAGCTATTATGTCTCATTCTAATGAGATTTTTAATGAGTAAATTTTTGATGCTGCAGTGGGAATTCTGTCATTAGAATTTTAACTAATGTTTTAGTAAAACAAATCCACTACTTATATTCTGTTCTTAATTTCATATGCAGTTATGCAGGCTTTTCTTGTTAAAATTCCATTTAAATGAATTAATATTGTGTCCAGACATTTCCAGCCTGCAACATAAAAGCTCTCTGCCTTGTCCAAAACTTCCACCAAGCAAATTTACAACCACCTACCCAACCAACTATTACAAAGGCCCATGTGAGACGGGGTATGTTCAAAAGACTTAAATACGTTGTTACGTTTGTAATATCATAGATTTTTGACAAATAATTATGAAATCTTCAGTTAGGTAACCTGAGCATTCAGTTTGTGATTCTTCAGGTTGGACACAAAAGCTGAATCACACTGAATCTGCATTGGACTTGCCTCATAATGGTAGGTTGTACTTTGTACATACTGTGGAATTGTTCTGAATGTATTTGCCACCTAACTTTATCTTGTTTTGTTAGGAAATACACAGCAAGAAATGGAGATTCTGTCATTGTTCCCACGACAGGACAGTCATCCTTCCACTTTGAGCTTTCTACCTGTTCTTCATGTGGTCTCAGTTGTTGTATGGAATCAATGAAACAAACTAAATCACCTGCTAATAAAGAGATATTTCACATCACAGCTTTTTTGTGTGTTATGTTTACTTGCCGTACATTTAAATAAAATTTTCTTCTAATTGTAAATCATACTGCTTTCTCAAAAATACCATTTTTTACCTTATTATAAATAAGATAAAATTATATCATTAACAAATTGACGATGAAACAAGTAAGAAGTCCTTCAACATAGAAAAAGGATACATAAGACAACAATACAAATCCGAGAGACAGTATGGCATCAAAGCTGACAATCAGTGGCATACAATGGGTTAGGGTTTGTGGTCAGTAGTGTACAGAATTTTCAACTAATTTGTCCAGGTCTACTGCATTTCTGTGAAGTTTAATTACATAGTGAGATACATAAAACAATCAAGAGGCTAATGCTTTACAGCAAGTAAACATGATGGGAAAAAATGCTGATCAAATAAGACACACAGCATGACAGCAGGATATAGTTAAATGTTACTATTGTAGTTGCTGTAACTCATGTGTACTCAGTAGAGTCCAGTTCTTCATCAGGTGATGTGTGATACACTTGTTGTGTGTTTTACATCTGATTGCCTCAAGGCCTTATGATATCCTCCACACTAGGCATTTGTAGATATAAAATTGTTGATCACCACTTTCATTGAATTTTGAGTGGTTTAGTCAACTTTGTAACACCCATAGTGTTCCCTGTCAAAAGTGACCGCCATAGGAAATTAATGGATGAAGAGGAGATTTAACCGCAGATTGAGGAAGATGTCTCAGAAATTGAAGAAAACATTTATCCTGATTTTGATCCGGACTATTATGAGACTGACAAGTCAACAGATGGCGAGGAGGTGGCACCTGAGGAACAAGCACGTGAGATGACATTCCACTCCACTCCAATTTTTCAAGAGGAGACTCTTCCGTGCAGAGCTTGAGAAAGCTTTAGTGACTCTTGGCAGAGATAATGCATTACAGTGCTACTTGTAAATGTAAAAGGACAGCTGACTGCAGACAGACGTGTTTGTGCAGTAAAGGAATTTCTTAAGATCCTTTGTGTGCATTTAAAAAAAATCTGATAATAACTTGACACGTGAAGGTAGTAACAAAACGTCACTATGGCCCTGCATGCATTTCTGGGTGGGTCTTTAAACCCTCTTAAATATCTCGTGTCACAGCCAAAACCTCTCATCCAGTTGAGGAACAGACAATCAAGCTGACAGAAGGGAAACAAAGGTGGGAATTTTCTATCCTCCTTAAGCACAAATTAAACAAACTATTTTTGAAAAATCAAAATTTTTAGTAGCTTTATTGCGTTTCAGTAATATTTTTGAATTTTGTTGCCTCTTCATATCATTTCTGTTGTATGATTTAAGCTTGGTCCAAGACACACGTCCAGCAATGAAAGGCTACATTTTCCTTGTTGTGAACTTGGCAGTTTCATCAGCATTTTTCCTAAATGCAGTAAGAATATATTTATATTTGTACTTTATTATTATAATTATTATTATAATTATTATTGTGATTCTGCATGCCACACTTAATAATAATACATTGCTTTTAAACATTGATCACATTATTACATGTGTTGATGTGATCAAATATGTATTTTCTTATAGACTGGACCAAAGATAGTGGGTAAGTTGTACTATGTAATACTTTTCATTTTATTTAAAAAATTTAACATTCTTTTAATTTCATTATTTTTAATTAGTCAATGTTACTTTATAAGGCAGCATCTCATCTGTTTTTGTAGAAATTGGAGAAGACAAGGACATTACAGAAGCAAACAAGGGTAAAGTTATCTTCATATCATTAAACAGACTCTCTGGTGAGATTGTTTGGTCAACAGAGAATCTTTGTTGTTGTGCACCATAACTGATTGATTTTCCCCGGACTGTTTATGCTTCATCTTAGATTCAGTACATGATGATATTCTGGAGGTGAGTTTAGCATTTTTGTTGTGAGTTGTTAAAATGATAAATGTGTATGCACGAATTGTTTGTCTCACTCAATACATTTGTTATACATGTTAGCCTCCAAATATGCAAAGGAGTTCCATTATTGCAGAGAACAGACTGTGGACATCCCCGGTCCCATATGTTTTGGAAGACGACCTTGGTAAATATAATTTTTCTTGTATAATAACCAAGAATATCTGTTGGTGTACGAGGAGCACGCATATGTCACAAGTTCGTCAAATGGTTGCTCTGCTTAGGGAAGTCAGTGAAATATTGCACAACCAGCAGCACATTGAAGTGAACAAAGCTACTCACCGTATGATGATGGTTGAGCTCTTGCATCAACACAATGTGTGATTTATGAATTGCATTTAGCTTGTCATTTCTTTGTTCTTCCCTCGTGCACAATGGAAGAGATGAATGCTAAAGGAGTTATCCTGAGAGCCTTTGACCAGTTCAGGTTGAAATCATGCATTGACTTCAAACTAAGGGACTCTGAGGATTATTACATCTCTGTCCAAAAGTTAGGCGGGTATGTATTGCATTTTTCATTCCTAGGATTTTTTAAAATGTTTCTCATCATTATCTTTGTCGTTTGCTTCTTTTGTCCACAACAAGTCAATCTACATTAGGGCTACAAAGACTTTCAGAGGTACATGTATGTGATTGACCATGTTTGGTATTCTTTGGGCATATCTTTGCAAATGAGTCTGTATCCTTGCAGATAGATACAGAGGTGAGGTAGATCAGTGCTCACTATGTGAAAATTTAGCGTGCAAGTTTTTAGGCACATATTTTGTACTTGCTTTAGATCCCTTATTAATGCCCCTGGTCAGGTCAGCTATATGAAGGCACAAACATGAGTGGTACTGATGTGTGCCTTTTTCCCTTTTTAGATGTTTTTCATATATTGGGAAAGTACAACCCAACGGACAGGTCCTCTCCATTGGGAGGTACTGTGACGGGATTTCCACCGTTGAACATGAGTTCCTCCACGCTCTTGGCTTCTACCATGAACAGTCCAGATATGACAGAGATGATCATTTGACCATTGCATTCGAGAACATCCAAGCAGGTTTCAGGAAGACTTTCATTAAAACATTTATTGTCCTATATCTGTGTTACGTCAAGGTGTAGCAAGGATCTAGAGAGGGCCGCAAATGAAGGATAAACAATAAATTCATAATTGTATCATCAGCTTAGAATGATCAAATTAAAAGCAGGGTTATCAAAGGTATTTACAAATAACCAGTCAATTGATCAAATTATGTAAAAAGTAATTTATTAACAGTCAAATCAAACAATAAATACATTGCATTGTTCAAAAATAATTTATTGATATTTTTAACAATATTACGAATGTTTGTGTTGGTTACTTTTCCATTTGCCACCTTCTATCATTTGAAATGCCATTTAAACTTGAAGTAATCAGTGATTTTCATTTTACATTTTTAATCAATTTTATTGATAGGTTGTTTTATATGCTGTAATTGACAGTTGCTTTTATATGTGTCATCTAGGTTTCGAGAATAATTTTAGAAAAGTTAGCGATGAAGTCAGCACCACCCACAAAGTCCCGTACGACTATTGGTCAGTGATGCATTACGGCAAAAATGCATTCACCAATGGCAATGGATCAACAATTATCACCAAAGATCCACAATTCCAGGATGTTATTGGTCAAAGGCTTGAACTGAGTCCCAGTGATGTTCTGGAGCTGAACCTCCTCTACAAATGCAGTAAGTACTTAGAGTTTAAAGGGACCAACACCCAGTTTTAGGAATGTTTCAGGATTGTGTTAATGAATACAATTAGCCAAATCAGTGTGAACACAATGTGCCACCAATCATTTTACAAGTCATCTTCACTTAAAGCTGTGGTAGGTTGTTATTATGAAAGCACAATAGATTGAAGCTACTAACTTCATTTTCCTACATATGTTTCCAGAGAGCTGCCTCCCCCAGCTGTAGTTCTTAGAGATATCATTATACTTTTTCCAGCCCAGACACTTTTTTAGGAACATATTTAGGAACTTGGGAACTTAAATTGTGGTTCAACCTGAGTTATCAGGGCCTAAATTTAATCAAATGCTATTTTCACCCTGGTGTAAATTTTTGCTATTTAAACCCTTGTGTCTTGTGTTCTTTATTCACCTCTACAGACTCAACCATTGCATTTAAGATGCACTGTGGCTTTTCTGATGGGACCAAGTGTCAAATGAATAGCTGTTCACAGAGTAACAGTGGCTGGGAAATAGTAACAAAAGTTCCCGGAGGTCCTAGCTCTGACCACACCAGTCTACCCAATGGCAAAGGTGAACATCATGGTAAGAAAAAAATTACGTAAAATTAAATTAAGTAAGTCTATGTCTATGCTCCAACCAAGCCAGGGACCTCTCTCTTTCCCCTCATTTATCATAATTTTTTCAACTATCATGTATCTAGTAGAGGCATAAAGCCTTTATTACAGCTTTTTACCAAACAACTAAGTTTAACTTCTCTTTGAAAGGCAGGATCTACAACTTATTTTAGAAGCATTTTTGTTAATTGAAATTCTCATAACAGCCTGACAGCAATCGATAAATGAAATAGTTTGACAAAAAAAAAAGAAAAAAATCTGGTGTCTGTGGCTGTCACAGGATTATAATAAATGTAATTCGAACTGAATTAACCTACCCGCCTACCTGCATGCGTGCTGCAAGTGCACCTATTGTGCATGACCAAAGTCAGCGGCTGTGTACAGAACAATCGAGGGACCCGGCAGCGGCAGTGCCTGGTCTTCTTGTGGACTCGTCCACCACCAGTAACGATAGCCCAGCAGCACGTTCATGTATCGTGGGGGAGGAAAACCTGGAGGGAGGGGATGGGACATTTTTGGTTGGATACTTTCAAAATCCAACTACTTTTGCTAGTTTCTCCAACATTGTAGACTCTGACTTTAAAAGAAACAAATGTGAGCTTGAGGAAAGTCTTGCAACATAAATGTCACTGATAGATAATTTACTTAAAGTCTATATGCCGTACGTGCAGATATTACATTTAAAGGTCAGTCATAACGTATAAACTTTGGACAATACCACTATAGGTCAAGATCCAGGTTACTTCATGCATGCTAGCACAACATCAGGTCAACAGGGAGACTCAGCCTGGCTGGAAACCAAGAGGATGAGTCCCAGTAGGGAGTGTCATGTCCAGTGTCTCCAGTTCTACTATTACCACAGTGGGAATGAGTTCGACGAACTTAACATCTGGATCAGAGAGTTTGAAGATGAAGAGGACATCACAGGAACCCTCCGCCTCATGGGACAGATCACTGGTAATGTCAAGCTGTATGATTATCTGGTAAATCGTATCTAAGACCCTGATGAAGTCAGAATAAAAGCTATATATGATAGTGCACCCATTAATATTCAAGTAATGCAATTCGGTCATCAAAAAAATCTTCCTCCAGGTCCACCAAAATCTCACTGGCAGCTCCAGCACGTTCACCTGAATGCCACCAAGCACTTCCAGGTGGAGTTCGAGGTTCGTAAAGGAGCGGGAATTTCATCAGGTGGCTTCTCAATCGATGACATCAATCTGTCCGAGATCGAATGTCCACATGTAACCATGCAGATCGATGATTTTGAGAACGTCCTAGCCAACAGTAAATATAGAACCACTTTATTCAGCCCACGGCAGTACTCCAGAGGGGGCTATGCTTACTCGGTTGCGGTTGTGCTGTACAAGACATATTTCGGACTGTTTGTGCGACTCTTGTCTGGGGAGCATGATGATCGCCTGAAGTGGCCTTGCCTACAAAGGCAGGTGACTTTTCAAATGGTGGATCAGAACCCCAACATCCAGCAGCAAATGTCCAAGCAAAGGAGTATCACCAGTGACCGAAGCGTATCCAGCTCTGATGGTTAGTTTACAATATTAAAACATTCACTAACTCTTGAATGAAAAGCCACCTCCTGAGTGCACCACTCTCTGGTTATTTACCATTAATCTTCTATATGCTTCCTGTAAACAGGTTCATATTTATGGGACAATCCTCGTACGGTTGGAACTCCATTTGTAGATGAGAACAATGAGACCATCTTTGCCGGACCTCTGCTTGGCAGGAGCTACTTTGCAACTTTGGAAGACATGAAATCCAGAGACTTCCTCAAGGGAGGGAGTGCTGTTTTCGTCTTCAGCTTCCAAGGCAGGCTCATAAAAATGTTTTTACTACTAAACTTGATTGTAACTGCTCTGCTTGGAATTCTACAACAGACATATTTGAAATGTCTAAATCACTAAGAGTGAAACTCTGTTCTTTTGCTAGATCTCACTCCTCTAGTTCATGGAAATGCTCTGCCATGTCCACATGTGGGACCAGTGAAGATCAGACGTCCTCCTACTGATCAGGATACCGGCCCATGTTCATCACGGTATGACGTTGTATTATAAAATTAAGTACAATGAGAGAACAAAAACTTAAAAGATTTTGAATGTAGATTCTTACATGCCTTTCCAATGATGCTATGCATTTTACAGGATCGTACCCACTACTACCACTGCTACTACTACTACTGCTGCTACCACTACTGCTACTACTGCTACTACTGAGCCACCTCCCGAAACAACAGACGACAGGTATTCACATTTAATCAACGCTTTAAACTTGCAGAACCTGTTGGAATTTGTCTACCAGTTCAATAAATGACTCTGTAGCTTTACAATCGTATTTCCCCAAATAAACTACAAGGTGTGACTGGGACTTGTCCTAAGCGTATCATTTTATAAAATCCTTACCTTTGTTCCCCCTGTAGCATTTTTGGCCTCTCTCCTGGTTTGCTGGCTTCTCCTGTCCTCACCCTCCTGCTGGCATTGATGCTTCTGATACGTTGATGTGTGTCCCCTTCATCCATGTCTCACCTCTGCACAAGGACAGAGCCAGCAAATGTGGGTACTGGGTAAAGAACTATTCCCTGTATATTAGAAGTAGCTGTTGAGTCACAACTTATAACAGCATTATGTAGAACCTAAAAAAATGCCTGTAATGCTTTTCTTTTTGTGAACACATATTTTTTAGTATTTGGATGATCATCTGTGGGTTAATCTTGAAATTGTACTATTTTTCTTTATTGGATTATTGGAAGTATTGTAGTTCTTGGAAGACAGACTGCTTACAGTACGACATGGAATTTTATAGCTATTCCTGTACAGAGGTTCTTGATTCACAAAAATGTTTTATTTGAGAATTAAAGAATATGCCTGCAATAACATGCTTTTATTTTTTGTGGGATCTTGTAGTATGGGATGTTCTGATGCTTTCAAATAAATGTTTAGAACTGTTAACTATGTTTAAAACTAACAACTGTACAACAAAAATTCAGAGGTCACCAATGTGAAATAATCATGATGCACATGCCACATAACTAACAAAAAGTTAGCTCAGCCTCTACAAGAGTCTCACAGCCAATGCAATTAATGCCAAACATTACTAAAATTTGTAGTAGTAGTTTAGTTTTTATACATAGCCGAGTTGCTTGGCCATGTTTCCACATCGGACGTATGGATTTTTGGATGCAATTCTTCCATGAAGACCACGTCTGGACAGACTTCCCCAGACAGTAGATGGGTGTACCTGGGTCCTTCTGGTTTCTGCTAGTTCTGAGCTGATGGCACTGCTGGGCATCTTCTGATTTCGAAGGGAAGGAAACATTTCAACCGCTGCACTAAGTTTCCTGGGCCGACCACTGTGTCTGTGGTCCTCAGCGTTGCCCGTCTCTTTGAGCATTCTTCAAAAGAGCTTGAACAGCACATCTAGAAACCTCAGTCTGCTCTGAAATCTGTGTTTCAACCGAAACTGATGATCATTAGCACCTGTTTGGTATAACTGCTTAATCATACACCTGACTATAATCCTACAAAATCCCTGACTTTGTGCAAGTGTACCTGGAAGAACTGATGCTGTTTTGAAGGCAGAGGGTGGTCACACCGAATATTGATCTGATTCAGATTTTCCTTCTGTTCGCTCACTCTGTATTTTGTAAATTGATAAAAATAAACAATTTTATATTTCTGAAAGCATTCCTATGTTACATTTCTTCACCCCTGCCTAGGACTTTTGCACAGCACTGTATATCATTTACTGTTATTCTATAACATTCATAGTAGTTTTCAGTTGAATCAGCATCTCTGACACGTCAATAAAGACAATTGCACTTATAACAGTGTAGGATGGGTTGCACTGGACTAAATTATACTTTTCAGATGAATAATCAGTCTGAACTCTGCACCCAATTCTTCTATAAGCAATTACAACATTCAGTTCTACAAAAAGTAATCACATTTATTTCAATCCATCATACATGATCACCATATATTATTACTAACCACTTACTTTGATTTTCACATCACATGTTCTCATGCATCACTGATGCCCTCTGATATGCATCTCTCTAGCCTCTGGGTATATCCAATACACCATAAAGGAAAGACATTTGTGCTACAGAATGTAGGCATGGCTTAGCCCGTCCTGGCTCCTTGGTAGTTGTCTTTGTCTCTCTGTTTGCCCCAGAAATCACAGTTGTGAGAGAGTCTCTGAATTCAATTTCTAAAACTTAGTCCAGGTTCCTGTGTGTCTCTGTGCCGGTCCAAGCTGTGGCCTGTGAGGTGGCTCCAGGCAGCCTCCGCTCCTCTAGCCAATGGTGACACCGAAGCCACACTGGAACTTGTTTTTGCGATGGTTGAGGAAAGCCCCTAAGGCCAGTGTGAGAGGCAGCGGCAGCAGTTTCTTTTCAAGGGTCGCTCCCACCACCCAATTACTGTCAACTGTGCCTGTTGGGAGGAAAGGTGAAAAAGTGGATCAATCCCTATTAAGGGGAAAAACTACATGTATTTTGTAATGTTCAAATGAATAGTCACTTATCTTATGTTTCCATGGGCATATTCATACTGTTTTTATTTACCTTTAAAAAGCAAGTTAGCTTTGGGAAGGTCCAGCTGGTAACCGAAGGATGTTGTGGTGTCTTGCATCCTTGTGCTGGCTTCAAATTCAACTCCTATCTGCAGCTGTATTAGAAGACAGAGAATAAAAGGATAGGTTCACATTATTTCAAGTCTATCTTAATACAATAAGCCTAATACCTAAAAGCTTATTGAAATCATTTTTCATTGCTGTATTTTGTTCTCCTGTCTATTTAAGAGAAGGGAGACAAAATTATGAAATGCAGCTGAAGCTAGTATGAGGTTTCCACAGCCTGACCTGGACATATGAGATGGGTATTTTCCAAAGTTACAGTCGTTCAGTTTTTTTAGTATAAAATTTCCTCTTTAGGTTTCTCTGGTCAGCGGCCATGCAGTGGAAGCGTAATAACACACAGAAGGAATTTACAAAGACTACAAAGACTTTAGCTGACAGCCAGTACAGATAGGAAAAACAAGCACAGCTAATAATAAAACTGTTTCAATGTACATATGGGCACGTGAGTACCATTTTAAGACAGTCTTGAGAAAATGTGAACTAATATGGGAGAAGAACCACGACCAATGGCCAGAAATACATCCACACACACTTTTACTAACGTTAGGTACCTGGTCATTGGCTTTGTGATAGTATGTAGCGTGAGCTCCTGCACCTCCCAAAGTCAGTGTAGCTACGTAGTTTTCACCTGAGGTGAATAAAAGCAAAAAAAAAAAATACGATGAACATCTTAACATGGAATTCGACACCACTTCTGAAGCTGATCACGCGACAGTAAAGTGAATTAAAGTAGCTTATAAGTACTATGAATACAATTCTAGAAAATTGTCTAAATATCAAATTATGAAGTTAACAAAGCAAGATTGTAAAATATGAAGAAGTCTTGCACTGCACAGTTCAATAAGCACGGGGTGGATTTTACCTGTGTACCTGCCCAAGAGGGAGGTGACAGTTCCTTCCTCCCCTGGTCTCCTGTGGTACACTAGCTCACCACCCAGAGCCAGTGCTGGTGTGATAGACTGAAGATAGTGGGCCACCAAAATGCCTGAGGGGAGTAGTAAAAGAGCTTCCATGATATACACAGCATAGTCATTACTCGTCCACTTTTTTAGTTTGAATTTCTTCCCCTCTCTCAGGTTTTCTTGCACTTTCATTTACATTTTTTTCTAATTCCTGGTATTTCAGCTTTTCATCTTCCTTCTTCTTGATGCTCAACATCTGCCTCCACTGCTGTATTCTGATCCTTGTTGTTGTCCATTACCACAGGCATTTAACATTAATATTTTCTTGGTACCAACAAATTTAAATAGCACAAAATATTGAAAACAGCCAATTTTATTGTTGATTGTATTTTAGGGCTGCAACACACAATCATGTTTTTTTATTATTCTGTCATTTTTAATGAATTGTTTGGTCTACAAAATGACGCATAATTGTGAAAAGTGCTCTCAATTACCAATATATACAACAAAACCACCACTGAAACCAATCTTACCAGATCCAACAACTATGTCTGGGTTTCCGAGCGTCAAAGCGGAGGTGAAGTCTTCACCGCGATACTCCAGGTCACATTGCCAATTCACAAACTTATGCTGCTGAGTCTGCAAACACACAGAAAGTGACATAAAATTCTGAATTCTGTAATGACATTCAGTATTAGTGGCACTTAAAAGATGAAAAACAAACAAACAAAGATCTTTAAATCTACATACCTGGATGGCGATTTTGGAGCGCACAGCAGAGGTGAGCTGGTGGATGATCTGGGCGTTCAGACTGCCAGTATTGTCCATATCTCCAACCATGACTGGGAATGACTAAAGCGGCACAAAACACACTTTGATCAGCTCTGACGCCATGTGGGTAAGATATGAAACTTTGTCGTCTGTATTAAAAAGTAGATGGCATGGAGCCTTGGGCTGTATAGCTTTTTGACTATCAGTGTGAATGTTGTTGAGCGGTATTCATCAGTGCTTATGTGCTCCTTTGGGGGGAACTAACTATAACCAATAAAGTGCTTAATATTAGAACCCTGGCATTTTTCCTGCCACTATGCATGAGTATTCCTCTTGTCTTTGTTCATTCCTGATACAAATTTCCAAAGACAATACGACATAAAGAAAGCAATTTATGAAGTTTATGAACACATTACCAGTCCTCTTTGATCAGTCAGAACAATTACAGGAAATTCAGTTTTCTCCCATTCATGGAGCAAAGAAGCAACTAAAGAAAAGTACACTAGACAATATTCAGACTTCTACCATGACCAGGAAGATTTACAACCCAAAGTTCAAAATGTCAACATCATTTTAAATGATCATTACCTCTGCTGGTCCAGTCTGTTTACTGCCTACGTAGGTGGAACCAAATCGATAACCAGAATCAGCCATGGTACTGAGGGTTACAGTATGGCTGACCTGGAAGTGATTACTCAGGCCCTTGTTGACCACTAACCGCACCCCTTCCATCTGCAGAGGAAACACCTCTGAAACAGAAAAAGGGGGAAAAGAAAAGTTCTATGTAACTCAACATTGGATGATTATTTAAGCCTTTGCCAGTGTGACATTAACAACACTGGTATTACAATGCTATGATCATTACTTCAAAAAGGTGAACAAATGTGAGGAATAAACTACAAAGTCACAACTTGCTGCACATCTTACAAAAATCAACAGCTGGTCTTCTAACCTTTACATTTGCGGTGGCACTCCTCATATGTGCCTGGGTTTGGGAGCGAGGAATCTGCTGATCCAGAGTCAGATGCTGGAGGGACGGAAGACACTGAGGGCATAGTGAACCCTGGAGGGACAGACACCGCCCCTGGGACCCCTTGACTACCTCCAGCTGCAACTGGGGCAGTACTGGGGGAGGCGGCAGCCAACACACTGCCCATGCTCTGAGACAGTAACACACTGGAAAAGAGATGGAGAGTGGATGAATAATTTATCCAGTTCATTAATTATATTGATGAAATTTAATCACATAGCTGCAGCTTACTGACAGTTAAAGCAGCCCCAGAGAGGGTGAGTCAACATGGCACACATTGATTTGAATGACTTGCAAGGTTTAATATAAACACATTAGTACTCTTAGCATACAGTTACCCTCTCCTCACACAGTACATCTAATGTACTTGAGCTCAGTTAGCTCTCTTACTTGCATTCAGCTACCATTAACTTCGCTAGCTGTAGTGACTGATCTGTCCCACTGGCATCAGCTGTAAGTTACGGCTGGTCGGTTGTAGCTAAGGCCCACTTTAGTCACACTGTCGACACGTAAAGGAGATAACAATAAAACCTGGCAACCACAAGAAACATCGAACTGTTACTCGTGCTTAGCTACAGAGACCACATTAGGCGATAAGCCAGTAGCCGGCAAAACTATGCGCTAGCAGTATTTAACCCGTGGAGGCTAATGCAAGCTAGCAGGATTGGTTGGTTAGCTGGGTGGCTAGGTAGCCATGTGGAGCCAACCACGAGATGTGTTAGTCTCCATATGGAAAACACGGCGACTGAGATCACAGTACGTGGAGAACTGACGCTGTCGACTCTTCTCATAGAAATACTCGTGCAATTTTATGGTTTAGCTACTCACGCTTACGGTTTGGGTCCAGGGGGGGTAGTTCAACACCGGTAAAGTTCACGACAACGTCCGTGACCGTAGTTGACAAGTGCCCGCCTATTTCCCGTGACTCGACCATTGATTGGCTAGTGTACGTCTGACTTGAACCGCCATTGGCTGAAATTACGGCTGGTACCGCCCTCTCCTGGTGACGTACGCAGGGTTCATTCGCCTAACATTCGCTTCATTCAATCTCCCACTGAATGACATTCCAAGGGTACACCTATTTTAGGGGCCTGAGCGTGTGATCACACTAATAAACCTAATCACGTACACCGCCCTATTTCATATACAAGTAAAATGTATGTTTTTATAGGCATATTAATAATATTAATAATAACCAGGGCTTCGATATGTGGTTTAAATCAGTAAATGCAATACTACATTTCAGATTTGTGGTTTTTAGCTGCATCCTGTATCTCCAAACACCAATGAGGTCAGCTGGGTGAGAATTCTGAGGAAAACCTTTTTACTCCCAAACCTGTAACATGATAACTCAAAGAGCAGATGGATTTTCCACTGACTTTGTGAGACTTATTCATCCACACTTACCAAGACACTGAATCTTGACACAGACTTAGAAAAAACAAAAACAAAGAGTTGGAGTCAGTTGGACTTTAATGCATTTGAGGCGCCGGCGTCAACACAATTCTTGCCTGTCAGTGTTAACACAGAATCTGGTCATCATGTCATGACGGTATTTCTCCAAAATGCAGTGATGGGACAAAATGGTCTAAGGTTACAAACCCACTCAGAAAATGTCACACGACATGTATTAATTGAAGTGTTACTTGCACTGAGGCTAAGTAGTTGGGGGCATCAAATAGGGCACTCCAGAGGCACACATGTAGAAAAGAAGGGCAATTACTACTTCAGATGCTTTAGATGAGGGCCCATACTATGTGCCCCCTTCCCTGGTGGGGCTTGGCAGTAATGTAACAGTCAACCAAAGAACCAGCAAAAGCTGGCTGGAAATTTCACAGTATTAATGTTTAAAAGTTGATTTTGTGCTGAAATCAAAAAGTCCAAGGCTGGTATACATTCGCAAAACAAGAGCAGCTCTAGCTGGTCATATTTATAATTTCTCAAATGATCAATGCATTCGTTTCAAATTAGTAAAAACTGCAACGGTGCTTTCAAAAACAGACTGACTCAAAGGAATTGTTTGGGTGATGTTTTACCAACAATACAAAGTTTGGACAAGGGCCTGGGCAAAGCAGAGGTTTGACATTAGTCTAAGGCACTCTGGAGGGAAGAAGGGCCACAGAAACTACACTTGATGGCTGAACAAGTTGGCTGGTTTCAACTTGCTGTTAACTAAAGCCCCTCTCATCCCGTCATGGTATTCACAGATGACCACAAGACCTGAGAAAATGCTGCCTGATGCTATGGCTTTAAAAAGGTTCAGAGAGTCTAAATACTGACTTAATGTGAATATTAGATCTGTGCTTTAACAAAGCGTACTACAGGGTCACTGACATCACTCCGTCATTCAAATTTCTCATTTCTACAGTAAACACTTAAATATAAAGGAGGAGCAAGTTCATTATCAGCAACACTGTTTCAGGTGCTCTGTGCTGGAGCACCGTGGTAACTCGCTTTTAAACACTTAAGTGGTCACATTGGTTTCTGAAGCCATCTGTAGTATTATGTAATCCTTTGTGTATGCAATTCTTCTCTTCCAACTTTGGTTCCCAGTTGATGGATGTTAATTTGGTTAAAACTATAGACGTCTGTTCAGTCAGCCTTGTTTTTTACTACTGCATCCCTAAATCTTGACAAGAACGCTGTTGAGCAAATAGAAATGATGGCCAAAGCCACTTAAATAACTACACTCAGTGGCCACATTATTAGGTACACCTGCTTGTTAATGAAAATATCTAAGCAGCCACTCAGTGCATTAAAGCATGCAGACATGGTTAAACTGTTCAGACCATCAGGAAGGGGGAAAAAGTGAGCTAATTGACTTTGACTGTGGAATGATTGTTGGTGCTTTTCTCCTGAGATTTTCACACACAACTTTATACGGTTTATAGACAGTCGGGGACAAACACACACACCCTGATTGGCAGCTATGAAGGCAAAAGTGCCTTGTTAATGAGAGAGGCCGGAGGAGAATGGCCAGGCTGGTTCAAGCAGTGAGCAGAGGTATGCAGACAGGATCACTACAACTGCACAGCAGATGATTAAAAAAAAATGTCACCTGGTTTTGCAATTTCTGCAGCGACAAGCAAATGGTAGGGTCAGAATTGGACATTAGCACAAATACATCAACAGGTCATGGTGGTTGTGGCGGTGTAATGGCTTTTTTGGTTCACTGTTAGCCATTAACACTGACTGAGCATTGTTTAAATGCCAGAGCCTTTCTGAGTGTTCATGCTGACCGCGTGCGTCCCTAAATGGCCACATCTTTTAATGGTTATGTCCTTGCAGGATACCATGCCACATCACAATGACTCCCCTCCAATTGCCTCCAGTCACCAGATCTCAGTCCAACACAGCACCTTTGACACGAGGTTAAGCACCAAATCCACAGCATGAATGAGCAGCTGACAAATCAACAGCAACTGCATAAAGCTACCATATCAATATGAACCAGTCTCTCTAGGGAATGTTTCCAGCATTTTGTTAACTACGCCATGAAGAATTCAGGCTGTTCTGGGGGTATGTGGGTGTGGGACGATCTGCACAGAAAGGATGAGAGTTGAACTTTATCCTCAAAGTCTACATTTTCATTCACATTTTCATTCTTACAGTCAAAGTACAAAATATGTAAAGAGTGGCTGAGTTCAATGACAGACTTGAACAGTAGCCCAAAATCACATATACAGCGGCAGAGAGGTAAACTAATTGAAGTAGCGGGTTTCAATGGGGAAGATGACAGTTTGCTTGCATATGTGCAGACAGAACTGGAGATTGATGTAAACTTAAACTGCAGATGAATAGAAAGTCAAAATAGACCATTTTGGTGGCAAAGTGGAGAAAATAAATCTTCACATGGAATCTTCTGCGATGCGTAGCCAGTGTGGTGTGACGAATGCCAGGCGCCATGTTTCCCTGAAGAAAAAAAAAAACAAAAACACAAAAGCCAAGTTAGAATTTCTGATTACTACCATGTGAATGAGACACAGCTTTAGCAGACCTGCAGAGCAGACAGCTGGCTGTGTGCGCTGATCAGCTCTATCCAAATCCATGTTGACTGCTGTGGTGCAGTCCGAGGGGGACGAACTTTGACCCATCACCTTTAAATCCTGTAAAACTTCAGTTAATCTTCTTGATGAAAGAGGATATAAGCCAATGATTAGCAATGCTGCTAGTATTGGCTCTCTTTCATGCCGAAGCACACTACAGACGTGTGGAAACATCCAGGTTTATTAATATACCAGGTACCAATTACGAGTTATGAATACACCAGGTACTAATTTAACATGGAAGTACCACGCTTTTTTGTGAGCGGTTGGAAGAACTGACCGTTCATTCAGGCTGCTCCCTGCTCCTTGTTTTTGATTCCACCAGCCACTCCGTCATCATCATCTGGATCAACAGAGTGAAACTCTGCCACATACAGACTCTTATCAATGCTGCTGGGGATGGGCTTAATGTCAGTAACCAGCTGATCCTCAATATTCTTCAGGTTGTAGCGGTCATCTGAAGTAATCAGATTGATGGCCAGACCCAGGTGACCAAAACGCCCTGAGAGAGAAGAGACAGTGTAGCTATTATGTACTGTTAGTAATAGGATCACAAAGTGAACCTGGTTGTATCAGATATTGAAAGCAGTAGCTGTAAACAGAACTGGAGTGTGACAGTGTAGAAACAGGTTAATTTTCACCTGATCTGCCAATGCGGTGCAGGTAGGTCTCTGCACTTTTGGGGAAGTCAAAGTTGATGACCACATTCACTGCCTGGATGTCAATTCCCCGAGTGAACAGGTCTACAAGAGAACAGGTATATTAGTCAACCTGTTGGCCACTAATAACTTTAAAATGCAGAACTCCCTTTACCTACCTGTGCAGACCAGGTTTCTGCACAATCCATTCCTGAAATCATGGAACACACGGTTCCTGTATTCCTGCATCATCTTTGCATGAATGTAGAAGCATGAATAGCCCAGCTGAGTGATTTTCTTGGCCAGAAGCTCAACCCTCTGAGTGGAGTTACAGAAGATGATTGACTGATTGATCTGAAGCTGTAACAGAAACAAAGAAGTAGGATTATAAATGATTTATTTCTTAAATTTTATCCTATGGGACTACTGAAGCTACAGTTAGTTAGTTACTATAGCAACATAGATACAGTCACCATATACATGTACTTGTGTACAGAGTCACCAACATACATATCAGTCAATTTTGTGTAAAATGAATTTAAAAAATGGTTTAAGAGTAAAACAATCAGGCTTGAAACTTTTAACCAGAGATGGCAGAGCAGCACTGCTTTTTTAGCCTGGTATCCAGTTACTCTTCAGGATGGTACAGTTCTTTAGACCGTTTAGAACTGGTAGGTGCTAAACACTCACCCTAGAAAAGAGAGTGTTGAGGCAGTGGACCTTCTGTCTTTCAGTCACATAGGCATAGTACTGAGTGATGCCCTTCAATGTCAGTTCCTCCATCAGGTTGATCTCGTACGGCTTCTTCAGGTGCTTGCTCTGGACAGCAAATTCAGTGTATTATGAAGTCTAAACAAGATTTTAGATTTTTTACGTCTACAGAGCCTCGAATTGCTGTATGAGTTCTTACCATGAATTTTTGCACACTGACAGGGAAGGTGGCGGAATAAAGCAGGATCTGACGATCCCTTGGCATGAAGGAGATAATATCTTCAATCAGGACCACAAAATCCTGGGATAGCAGCTTATCTGCCTGAATAAAACAATATTTTAAAAAAGCCCATTTATAAACAGTCAACGATACTGAAAAGTGAATTGAGACATTTTGAGCCAAACCCACCTCATCCATCACCATTACTTGGGCCTTATCTACTTTTGCCACACCCTTCTTGATCAGGTCTAGTATCCTGCCTGGTGTAGCAATCACTACATGCACTATAAGGAGAGGAGGAAAGAAAGTCTTTGAAAAACTAGCAAAACTTAAATATCAATAAAAAATACATATGAGTCATGACTTGAGAGCCACAAGATAAAAACATTCAATGTAACACAGTGCAGTAGCTTTCAGGAAAGAACTGCGTATCTACAGTCATCTTTGTGGGAACACCCCCTTTCATTATCTTGAATATTTACGGCATGAGGAGTACCTGTCTCATCAAGACGCATGATGTCATCCCTCAAGTTGGTGCCACCCGTGGTAGCCATGACTTTCACACCGCCTAGGTGTTTGCTGAGCTGAATGCTGATCTGGCTCATCTGTAGGGCCAACTCTCTAGTTGGTACCATCACTATGGCTGGATTGAGACAGAAATGGGAAGGGCTGATGAAATGCAAGGGTTGATGGGATGCATGGAGAAAATTAAATGAAGTGATGCTCTCAGAAAAATTAAACCTTCTATAGTCGCACCAAAAACCCTGTTCACCAGCAGTAAAAAGAAACACACTGGGTAGAACAACGCAGTGATCATGGACCAAAGAATCTGTCAAATGTGCTGAAGCCTTATTAAATCAGGTGTGACTGTTACTTTACACGCCAGGAGAACAATATTTGAATTGATTGTTAAAAGTAGCAAAATCTGCCGACGGACACCAAGATATTCCTTCCAATTCTGCTTCTGTTTGAAACGAGATCCCTCTCTCAATTTCATTGTCTTGAACAAGGACCCTCTCATCCTCTGAGCAGAAACTCACCCTGGATGTGATCCTTCTTCAGGTCTATCCTCTCCAGAAGTGGGATGAGGTAAGCTCCACTTTTTCCTGTGCCATTCTTGGCCCGAGCCAAAATATCTCTGCCTGACAGAGCAATGGGGATGCTTTCCTCCTTTTGGCAGACAGACAAGTCCAATCAGTACAGCAGGCAAGGTTTGCTGGACATACATTTGACTTGAGGCAAGCAATAACGAAGAAGAGATACAAATGACTATCCTATTTCTTCCTGAATAAGACTGCAGTGTCACATCACAATGTGACAGTACCTACTACAGAGAAGAGCTTCTATAACTGCAATTACACCATTCATATTTCATTGGTATGCACATGCAAGAATACGAGTTTATGGGGTAGTATGATCAAATGTCTTCAGAGAGGAGGAGGATGTATAATGACTGAACAAGTAATTTTGTGAGTGAAATCTAGACCTTCTCGAATTTGAAACTGAAGTAACATTCATTTTTGTTTAAATTTTGGCCTGCATGAAAAGCCGTTAGTAAATTTTCAGGCAGCCTCAAAGTTTACTAAGAAAACTCCAAATCATGAGCAAGTGGGCAAGTTCAAGTATCTTTACATACCTGGATAGGGGAGGGTTTCTCCCATCCCATTTCAAAGATGCCCATTAGAAGTTCCCGCTTTAGGCAGTAGTCTTCAAATTCATTTCCCTTAGTTGATGTCACATCCTGGGACCAGAGCAGAAGCGTGACATTTTGGTTTAACAGGACCTAGAGGTGGATGTGAATGTTGCCTGCTATATCAAATAAAAGTTACCGTACCGAAGTTTTAACCCTGTTGTCTTTCTCAGGAAGATCCAGGCATTTCTTCCAGTCATCACCAAACCTATTAAATTGTAAGAATCGGCATTGTTAAGTTTAACTAACGGTTACACTGACAAAAGCAAGGCTCTGAAATATAGTGAGCCCCAAAATAAAGCTTTTTTTGGCAACCCACTGGGTTACTGGTCAGGAAATTAACTGTTTTCCTTCACAAGTAATGGGATTTCTAAAAGTACTGAAATCAGATATTCTCATCTTGGTTTAATGTTGTTTACACAGGTTTGAAGTCAACTTTATCGTGTTAAGAAAAGCATATTAGAAGCTTTGTCCTCTGGGAGGGAATCTAATTCATATTTAACTTGTTTTTCAGATTTTTGCAACAAGTGTAAGTAATGAAGCTAAAGAACCTATACAAAAACATTTCTTTCAGTTCAGAAGTTAAGTATGTGGAAAGTATCTTACTTGATGCCTGCGCTGCTCTGAGGAATGCTGGTCATTTTCATGGGGGCACTGGGCTGTTGGGCAGTTGCAAGGAGTCCTGACTGTTGTCCAGCTGGCTTAGTCTGTCCTCGGAGCTGCCCATTTGCTGGTTTGTTCATTCCAATCATTGGTGCTGGGTTTGCTGTTCTTGCTGTAGCCATGGGTTTACACCTTAGCGGGCAATTTTCCTAAGTGTATGTCGAATTTATATTTGTGTGTTTTTCCGCTGATCCGTTTCTCTTTAAGCACCTGTGTACAAAAACCTAAAAGCTGGAAAAATAGCTTTATTGTATCCTTCCTTTTTAAAGAATGTATTGCGTACACAAGCGGACGTTCAGACCTCTTGAAAAGAAGAAGTCTGAGTGTGAATTCTGTCTATTTACAAGACAACTCTCCAAAAAAGGGAGAAATTAACATTCATATGAATAAATAAATCAAATATGTGACCAAAACAAAATCTTACTTTTCTCTCACAAGTACCCTCATCCTGGCTGTATAATGATCTTAAATTTTCTTTGTGTTCTTCCAGTATCTTGGCTTTTTTAAGTCAGAGTTCTGCGTTTATACATTCAAAATGGCAAGTAACAAAATATGATCTGCTTGGTCACGTCTCAGACTATTCATGTGATTTGTCCCTGTGACATCAAGTCTTCAAACGTCTTTCCTGGTGCTCAACAATGGCTCAAAAGAAGTCAGTCAAGCAATATTTTCACACAGTCCACCACTCTGTGGTTCTCTTGTTCCCGACTGCTTTTTTTGCAGCTGCAAAAGTTGAGATGGCAGTCTGCAAAGCGCTTTGGGAATTGCTGATCAACAAAAAAATCCAGAGTACCTGCCAGGCAATAAAAAAAAAATGGTGAGTGGTTATTTCAGAGTATTGACAAGAGAGCGAGAAAATAACAGTACACTCCACAGTGAGCAACCCAAACTAACTAGACTTAAGATCACTGGAGATCAATAACGTCATTTTAGCTGTATGCAATGGCAATGGCCATCTCTAACAAGCTGGAACACAAACAATGCCACGTTTAGCAATCCCATAAATACTCACCGACAACAGCTAACGTAGACTGCAAGAAGTTAACCACAGCTAGGTAAGAAATCAAGAACTTCGACTCAGCTGTTTAACGTTAGCTGAATTAACAAGAAGAAAGTCGTGGAGTTAACAGCTCAGTTGTAGCACTGAATGGGAATAATCAACTTTGTCACTGCGACTTTGTTGTGATACCTTGGGTACGAAGCTAATCTTATGCTAACCTAATAACAGTAGCGAGCGAAGTCGACTGGCAGACCAAGTTATGTTCACAGCTTGCTAATTAGCCATTTTTAACAGTTGCACAGAACACAAAGTTAAGCCACCCCACCGAGGATTGTCCAGTGGGTCTCTGCTTTCATGCACACTTTGTGTTCACTAATCGATAGCACAGTTAGCTTGAAGGAAGTTAATTAGCACGTCTATAAGCAGCGTTAAAACTTTTTGTTTAGCAACGTGGCTTTAACCATCAAGCTAGCAAGCTAATGTTAGCGTTGTGCTACGCATTGTGACTGTTTGTGAGAGGGATCTTATTTCAAACTGTTCATCGAGAGACGGTGCACAATCCTGCCTGGACTCTGTCGGTTCGCACCTGTCGCTTCGACACTTTTATTCAACCTGAGCTAACGGCTAAGCTAGCATGCTAATGTTAGCTTAGCTAGTACGCGTTACCGATAACGCTAACTTAGTTATATGCTTGAGAAATGACTCGTTACCCAGTCGGAGACAGATGGTACTTCAGCTTTGATACATCCACCCAAAGTCTTCCCCGTTGTGCCGTTGCTGAACGTTATACCGACCGTTTAATAAAGTTTGGTAAACACTCGCTATTTCGAGAAACCAACGAGTTCACACTCTTTTGTCTCTTCTTTCACAATCTTGGCATTTCAACATGGCCGCGCACTCGTTTTTGGGCTGGTTGTTTGCGCCTAAGGCCCTCCCACTGACCAATCACAGCGCTGCTTTCAAATCTGCACGGACTACCGGAAACATCGTCCATGAGGACGAACTGACAAAACAAGACAAAGGTGAATCTGTTGGACAGTTTTTATATAAAAATATCTACAACTTTTGGCAACAATAAAACAACACGCAAAGCCACATGTACATACAGACAGACCTGAAAGGTACTGTGGATGATATTATGTCATATGATTATAAAATGGCAGAAATGTTACTGTGCAATATTAAGCAGCTCAAGTTAAATTGTCAAGCTTTACAGTAAGCAGACTGGATGCAACTCTCTACTGTCCTCAAAAAATACACTTTCTCACTGAACTTAGGCCCATGTCCATCATTTACTGACACGTTCAGGCTGTCTCAAAACAGTTCTTCATGTTCAGCTTTGAGTGCATGCAGTGGCAAATGTCTGTTCTGTAGAGAAATCCAGCTGATCTGCAGCAGCTTGTAGCGCCCAAGCATTAGGGGAGTGCACATGGCAGCAGCTGGATGAGTGGAGACGTTGCAGGCACTCGTGTCCATGCAAAAAAAAACAAACTCCAAGGAGGGACTCTAACTATGACTATATTTTGTCATGGAGACCAGGAAAAGAAGGCCAGCTTATTGGGAAGTCTAATATCAGGTGCAGTCTTTTGCTGGTCTCTCATCCCATTGGCAGAACCTTCTCCTGGATGTCCTTTTGGACTATGAAGTCTCTTTGTTGGTTGGCTGTGTGGAGGTAGTTTCAAGTTGCTCTGACAAATAATTTTGAGCTATTTAAATTGAAATAGAAGCGCAGATTGAGTCTTTGAAGAGTGGGAGGCGCTATGATGAGGGGTGTATGGTGTAGTTGAAGGCGAATATCCATGACTGTGGATGGGAGATGGGGACCCTAAAGGAGAAGAAAATAGATGAACAAATGAAATACTGTGATTTTAGTGACGA
This sequence comes from Pempheris klunzingeri, assembly GCF_042242105.1. Taxonomy (NCBI): domain Eukaryota; kingdom Metazoa; phylum Chordata; class Actinopteri; order Acropomatiformes; family Pempheridae; genus Pempheris; species Pempheris klunzingeri. The sequence goes on along the minus strand of NC_092019.1, from coordinate 19,271,629 downwards.
TGTGTACTTGTATGTGAACTTGCCTGCACGTTCTTACCATTTTCCGTTAAGTTGCTCCCATGTGGTGAGACAGACACACAGCGTTGGTCTTGAACTCTTATCTGATTGGAGCCTCTTCCTCGTAACACATCTGCTATCTGCAAGAAGGAATTACAGACTGTTACAACCTTGTCTGCATGACTTCAAATGAGCATCACAATGAGCTATAAAAAAAAACAACTCGAGTCAAACTGAAGTATGGGAGGGGAAAACACTGCACCATTCAAGTCTGTCCTCTAGAGGGGAGGATACACACATAGCTTACTTTCCATCTCTGGCTCCAGCGATTTCTTCCTTCTATCCTGACCACAGCTGAGTCAAGAGTCTAGATTTTGCAATTGTTTGCATTTCTTCTGACGTAACTTGAGTAGCAAATGGTTGGGATTTTCCATCATAAAATTACAGTGAATGAAAGTTTCCACAATCACAAGAAAGGCATTTATAAGTCAATTTGGTAACCTTTTTTGGGGATGAGCTGAAATGTCTAACAGTAGCAACTCATGACTATAAAAAAAAGAGGCTTAAACAAAAAATACAATAAGAAAGCATGTATTCTTTTCTTGTCACCTCCTCACTCACTTTCTTGTTCTTGGCCACCATCACAGGGGTGTCGTTATGGTAGTTCTTGAGACTGCTGTCGGCTCCACTCTTCAGCAGCAGCCGCACCGTGTCCACCTGACCTCGGCCACAGGCGCTGTGCAGTGCTGTGTTCCCACTGTATGACTGGCTGTTGACATCGCAGCCACTCTGCAACAGACAAATAGAAGAAGTTGACACAGACGTGATTCATAAAGGAGGCCAGAGTTGATGAACTTCAGCATGGAAACTGAAACAAAAGGGTGCGGGTGAGTTAGATCAGATAGGTGAAGATGAAGAAGAGAAAATGCTTTTAAAAGAACAGATAAAGGCAGGAGAAAAGATAATTTTGCCCATGTACAACACATCTGCTTAAAGCTATACTATGAATATGTTGCTGCAGTTCTTTGAAGGCCTTATCTATAAGCTAGAAACAAACTCAGTATGAAGCTTATAAGCTGGAAAGAGACAAACAGACTTATCAAATAGAGCTGAGTCACAACCCTTCCCTCCCCTCTTTCCTCCCTGCCCACACAACCTCATTACCTCAATGAGGAAGTGGACCATGTCTGCGTTATTGCTCTCCACCGCATGCATGAGAGGACTCTGACCGCTTTTGATGTCCTGATAAAAAATTTTAAAAAGCACCATGGGAAAAATCAGAGGATAAAGAGACAGTAAATTCAAAAATTGTGATGTTGTGAAACTTAATCAGCGCTGAGTCAGTAAAGCACAGGGACTGACCATTGCATTGATGTCAGCTCCGGCATCCAGCAGCATTCTGGCCAAATCCCTGTGACCACGCAGCACAGCCAGATGGAGAGGGCTCAAACCTGAGGACAGGGACAAAGCAGAACATCAGTTTTACAGCAAGTAAATGCAGACATACACATAGACATACAAATGGAGGTGAATGCATGTACACACTCCTGCATGAGCTACTGTGCACATACCTCCACTACCTCCACACACAGTATAAACTCTCAGAGACACAAGCAAGGCAGCATAGAGCACATTTTCTACACAAAGGTAATTTAGTATAGTGTATTATGAATCTTATAGTGTATAACAGTAGACTGCAAAGAAACAAGAAGCTGAGAATTGCCGAGCTACAATGGCCGTAATGTAAGTCCTTAGGGCAATAGCACTTTTAGTGCTTTTAGTGGCTGTTTTTGCGAGTGACAGTCTCAGATGTTACATTACAGAAAAGATCTCTACAGAGATAGACCTGTAAGATCCTTTTGTTTAACAGGAAATAGCCATTGAATCCCTTGGTCCAATGCCATTAAACTCTATTGACAAAGACAATTATTTTACATGGGAGTTGACCTAATGCAAGCAAAATAACTGATAAAGGCAGCAGTAGACCAGCCACTCCAATGTTCTGTGAGGTAAAATTACTGTTTTTGTCAATGGAGGTTTTAATAGTGCAAAGGATCTTACTTGCCTGACACTCGCAATTTCCCCAAAGGTTTACGTTGCAACTATTAAAGTGGCGGGGAGCAGGGAAAGAAGCCTGTGTGTATTTTGGGGGGTTTCTCTTGTACTCAGTCTTGTTACTTTAACGCTAAAGATGTCTCTTGTGTTGTGATATGATACCCCAAACCAAAGAGGAAGGATGTGCTCTTCTCTTCCCACCCACACACCCAAAACAACCGACCTGACCCCTCCCCAAACAAGCTTTCACATTTCTGCTTAGGAAGGTAGCCCATGTGGTTGTTGTTCTGTTACCAAATAGATCTGTGTACGTCGTCAATGCTGTGACAAAATCCATTTATGATATCCAGTTTTATCTAATACTCTTAACTTGATAGACTGTTCGTGTAATCGTTTAATAAATCATAGGGAATTCACTGAGGAGGAGGTGGTTACAAAAATTACAAGGCTTTATCAGATTAAATCATTTAATGAGAAGAGCTAGTAAGTCATCCTAGACCTTTCTTTGGCAAAGATATCTTCAGAGCTATAAAACTTCTTCTGGAGGCCACAACTTACCCTGATAGTTTCTGATCTCCAGGCATGTGGAGGACGAGGAGGGAGACAGCACAACAGAGAGACAGTCACGCTGGTCGTATTCACAGCAGAGGTGGAGCGCCGTCTGGCCATTACGGTCCAGGGCAGCAGGGTCGGCCCCCGCTTCCAACAAGACCTCCACCATGTTTGCCTGCTGGGTTATGACTGCCAGATGAAGGGGAGTCTGAGGGGGAGGATGAGAGCAAAATGACAGTTCAGACAAACCAGTGTATTCAGTTCCATAACCACAGAAAGCAGCACACGGTCTCTCAAAATAGTTTGTACTATTCACACTGCAACACACACTAGATGGCATTCAGACAATGTGAACCCCCCACTAATGCTGAACAATACTCCCACTCTCTACATCATTCCTATCGCTTACAATTTGAGATAAATAGACTTCTTACCCTGCATAGATGCCATTATTTCAAATCTATCTATTTTGATACGTCTTCTGATATGAAATCCCAGCAATCCAATAATTTGGTCCCTCCCCCAAGTTTTTTTTTTTTCCAAATTGCAAATCCATCAAAGAAATAGTTCGACATTTTGGGAAATAAATGTATTTGTGTTTGGATGGAGAGTTACATGAGAGGATTAATGCCACTAATGTCTGTATGGTGATTATGAGGCAACAGGTAGCTTAGCTTTGTACCAGGACTGAGAACAGGGAAACAGTTAGCCTCTCTTTGACTGAAGACCAGCACCTCTAAAGCTCCTTTATTGACATGTTATATCTTGTTCAATCCATACAAAAGCCAGAGTGTAAAAACTCACCTCAAATCATCATTTCTTGTTATAATATAGAGCATTTGTTGGCTCAGTGCTGGCAGGTGGATTTTCTAACATCTGGAGAGAGTCACGCTAGCAGTTTCCAATCCATATGCTAAGTTAAACTAATCAGCTTCTGGCTGTAGCTCCATATTTACCATACAGACAGTAGTATGATCTCCTATAACTCTCAGCAAGAGAGGCAATAAGCATATTTTCCAAAATGTTGAGCTATTCCTTTGAGTTTTTAGATATTCTGCTGTTAGACAGGCAGACCAACAAATCAAGACTTACGAAACCATGAGCTCTATGGTGTAAGTAATGATTAATAGATATGAAATGTGCAGGGTATAAATTTACAAAATCAGCACATTATTGTAAGTGAGGTTGGAAGAGTGGAATTATTTCTAGTAAATGCCACCTTTAATCTCTAACCGGTTCTACAGGTTAAAGGTCAGTGGCACAATAAAACAATGCCTGCAAAGACAGGCCAGTGCCTACAATGGGTAAACAAGGAACTATGTGAAGTTATTCCTTGTACACATCAGGAGATCATTAGAGGAAGACACAAATATTACGTGCATTTTCGCCCAAATACACAAGCACACACACAGTGCCAAGATTTATAGCTGTGACCAGCCAAATCAAAGTGGCCGAGTGACAAAGATGAGACCTTTGCACCAAATATCACAGTGCAAACACGAACAACAGCGACAACCCGAGCATGAGACTGTGTGATTAATCCAAAATGAGGAGGAACCTGTTCTGAGAGACAAACAGACTGCAAGGACGGGGGAAAAAAAACATTACACACAGTTCACCAGGTGTTTGCCTGGATGAATCTACCAAGTGCTGAATGAAATCACTTGAGCAATCTAGGATGTTCCTTTGGATGAGGTCAGCATGTATCATCCTGGTGATACTTATGTCAACCCTGGCCAGGGAGTGCACTGACAATCTGCTGTTTGAATTAAGCAATAGTTCAGTCATAAGGGGAAGTCTTTAACCTGGACTTTTTAGCTTCTATTCAAGTTACACAATAAAAGCAGCAATCAGGAACAGATAGTTTCTCCAAGTTTCACTTTTGCTGTATTACTACAGTAAGTGTGTGTGTGTGTGTGCTGGGGGTTTGTTCCAGTAAAGACTATTAAAAAAAAGGTAGTCGTGGGACAGCATCTTTGTGGAATTCCTCTAGTGTGTCAATGCCAGTGTTCCTCCCTTCATCTCCTGTTTCCGTGAATCCTATGACTCACCCACACACACTTACGGACAAAAAAAGACAAATGTGCGCACACACTTTCACACACATGCAATAATATCCCTCTGTAAAATGTACATTCTTTGAACTTCCTGTAATCAGCATATACTGTTGAACAAAGAGCTTGAAAAGCAGCCACTATTTTGATGTCACACAGCGCTAATGAAACTGGTGCGAGAGTATCCTCTTCAATCATTTCCAGAACATAAGTCATTACCTTTCACACTAAGGCCTTTTAAAGCCTTCAAAATAGGGCTATTGGAGTTGGCAGAGTCTAGCTGTGGCTTCCTGTAAAGGATTTCAGAGTGACTAAAACAAAAATCCAGCAAAGATAAGAGGGAGGGTGGGAAGGGAGGCGGGGGGGTGCGGTGGGGGTGGGGGGTTGGAGAGACGAGGAATGAGGAAGAAACGGAAGCGGCAGAGGGGAGTCCAGGGGAAAGACAGGATAACAAGGGAAAATCCCTTCTCTTTCCCCTGGGTCTGTCCTCGCACACTTGCATTCCAGCAAAATGAGTGGATCAACATGAAGGAGGTGAAAAGACGACAGGAGCTTTCTGGGCATGAAGAACAGCCCCGGGCTGTAGGCAGTGCCAAACACAAAGAAAGGTGGAAGGCAACACTAAGAGAAAGAGACTGTTCTTCTGTGGTGAACACTGGAGGGTGAAGCCAGTCCTGTTGCACAAATAAACATCACACGCTCTTATGTCAGTGTTGCTGTCAGTTATACTGATAGCATCAGTCAGTGCATCAGTTATGGCTAGGAACTCTAAATCATCTTAAATTGTATGCAGCGAGAGCTTTGAAAAAAGTAGTGAGAGAGCTAGACAGATAGAGAGACAGAGACAACGAGAGAGAGAGAGAGACACGCGCAGGAAGGGAAAGTCCCTGCAAACTACCCTCTGAACCTGAACTGAGAAACAGCCCAAAGCAGGGGGGGAGTCATGTGACTTCTCGGAAGGATACTAAAGCACGCACAAACACACACACATGTCTCACTCATGCACACACACTCACACTAGAAAAATAAATTGACATGCCACTAGTGTGCACATGAACAAACTGGAAAAAGTCATGTGAATTCACATGAATCTGAATGAAAAGATATCAACAGTAAAGATGTGTCTTTAAAGAGGAAGTGCTACAAATAATCATTGCAGCTGTAAAACATGCATTATAGAGGATGTCTTTAACTAATGTGACCATTAGTGCATGTTTCAGTGTGGGTGGCTCTTGGGGATTCAGTCCCCAAAACCCACTGGTGTCAGCTGTGGCGTGTGTGCTAGTGTAGCACCACTGATAGCATGACCAGTGTGGGAGTATCAAACAGCTGTCTCTACCATCATAGTAGCTCACAGAGTGGAAGGCAAATCAAGCACTGACACTTGCACTATTGTTCAGTTACGGTACTGATAGTAACACTCTGTCAAAAAGTTCTATATGCAAAACCACAGAAACCCGGGATTTGTCATCAATATTGGAAAAACTGTAATTTATTTTTTTCTTTGTCTTTGGGAAGTTGGCCAGTGCCAGAAAGTGTGTCCAGGTCTGCCTGGTAAACTTTATGTTTTGAAAAATAAAAAATTCCCTTGTGTAATTTTGCCTGTTCTTAATGCCTGGTATTCAGCTAAAACCACACAATCTGGTAGGCAAATGACTGTAACAGGACCTGCGCCTGAAAATCTCCCTTTTTGATTACAATTGCATATGGCATAACAAATGTAACCGTGTGAAAAGATAGTGTGTGCATGTGTGCCTCGTGCATGCATTTTCATACATAGGGCAGACACAGGATATCATGAAACCTATGCTGCTTCAGCCTCAGTGAGGAGAAAAGACAACAACCAATGATAGCACCAGCATTATTTCTGGTAAGTGAGCCTGTGCTGTCCTGTGTGGTGTGAGAACTAAAGCTCTGCACTGGCTCAGGTGGTTTCTCTGTTGAAGGATGAAAGAGAGAAAGCAGGCAGAATGCAGAGGTAGAGAATGTGAAGGGGTTGACTGTAAGGCCATTCATTGGCTGGGACAGCCCTGGATTGGGAAACACTCTTAGTACACATTCCAGTAAATACACCGTAGCTTATCCCTTATAATGTAGTGAGTTCAGGGGCGCAGCCACTTTTTCAAAAGAAATAAGAAAGAAATACTCATTGTGTCTATTTAATATCACTGTAAATAGCCAAAATTTCCCAGTCAGTCAGATTCTTTATATGCATGAAAAAAGCTAAATATATGCTGGAATAAGAGTTGAATGTGAGCAATTTGAGCCATGTAATTTTCCAGCCTGTTTGTGTGTTTTTAGTTAAAGCTAAGAGGTGAGTTCATGACAGTTCGTGGGAGGCACACTTTGCTTTGCTTAATCGTCTTGGCTCTCTCCTCTGAATTTCACAACATGGCAAATCCAACATGCTAACAATGAAAATTCTAAGTAAAACTGAGCTCTAGAAAACTATGTACAAAATAAAACAGCGTGCTGGAAAAGACACTAGTCCTTCCCAGCATGAGCATGGCTTTGGCTTGTGGCAAGAACAGGTGGAGAAACCAGGAAGGGTGAATTCCACTGCATAACCATCAGCGGCCATGACTGTAAGAGTATGTAATAACACAGTGCAAGGCAAGGAGGAAACCAAGGCACTTCCTCTTTCATTCTTTTCCATGTTACTGTTATCAGAAGGGTGAGGCAGGGGAATGTGTTTTACATGCGGTGGTTGTTGGGGCAGAAGTGTCAAATCGCACTTGAATTCCACGTCTGGCACACTTTAAAAAAACACTGCCACATTTGAAAGGAAAACAAAATGAACTGTTAATTCGAAGTCTGATTTCGTAAACATGATGATAGCGGCTGTGGGTGCATGCACCTATGCTTTAATAGACAGAAATGTGGCGTGTGTATTAAAGTGTATTTGTTTTACCTGGCGGAGATTGTTGTAGATATCGAGGCTTCTGCGAGCCCACATCAGCAGTTGGATCAGTTGGTAGACGATAGCAAACTCCCCCTGCACCACAGCTATATGGAGAGCTCTGTAATGAATACAAGAAAAAAAAACAGATGCATAAAGAATTTTCTGATGGTATGCACCTGGGTCTTGTCACTATTTAGTTGTTTTCTTACTTTCATGGTTTTTGTATGGATTAAACCAATAAGATATAATATGTTCATTAGTGAGTTTTTAATGTGCTGGTATAGGTGGATTCTGAAAAAACATACAGAAGAATGAAAATCACTCATTCTCCTCAGGGGCTCTAAACTTATCCTGTGAAGGACGTCTGGAGAAGAAGTGAAGAAGTTTTTTTTTGTGATCAGCGGCAGCAAAATCTACTTGATCACTTGATCTAAATGATCCCACTGACGGTTGTACCAAGGAGCTCCACAGATGTACATGACTCACACAACCCTTATCACACCCTTATCAAATGTAAAGGGGAAACAACTATCTGTGGTCGCTATGTGAAGCAAAAGAACAAGCGCAGGCCAAAGTTTAGGACTGGGAACGGCAGAAAACAGCATAGCAGTTTTCACATTTTTCTTTTTCATTCTGTCAGAAGAGGCAGCTTCCAGTAAGAGCTGGTTTTTTGTCACTTCCTGTTGTCAGTAACAATGGCAGCATTCTTTATCTCTGTGTGCTGTGAAATCCAACCATTAAGCTTATGGTTTCAGACAGGGGCTTTCTGTAGGTTCATTCAGTCAACTCCACCAAATGGATAAGTCATAATCAGACATGCAGTACGATCGTAAACCAGGAAACAAGGACGCTTCTTGTGAAGTTAAATGTACTCTTGCACAGAATTTGAGGTCAGAAAATACATTTTACAGTGACAAAAGCACTTGCAACACTTCCTCTCAACTATGTGTCCCACTGACATGAAGTCATTAACAACATTTCCTGTCTGAGAAAATATATATTACAGACATATCTGAGCAAACAGAAAACGCTCCGATGTATACTGCTAAGCCCCACTTTTGGACACAACATTTTCCTGCACATTTTATCGAAACTGGTGTATGATTCAAGCAAAGGTCATTCACATGCTTGCATGTATGCATGCATGCATGCATGCATGCATCTATCTATCTATCTATCTATCTATCTATCTATCTATCTTGTGTAACTTTTTGGACTGATGTGTAAAAGTCAGCATAATGTATCTATCACATTATGTCACATGTAACACAGTATCATGTTACTCTAATTATCTCTTTCGGCCACATGAAAACCAAACAGTTAACATAATCTCTATATTCACAATGGAGACATTCAAATTCTTTGACAGCTTGATGAAGGCAAGTATGAACAGAATAACGTGTGTGGTCTTTAACCGAAGGATAAGGATGTGCCAACCCTCACTTGGTGGTTGCAGGGGGAAAAAGCCATGCTCTACTGTCTCTACTGAATGCCTGTGTATATGATTAAACAATCTAAAAAGAAACTGCCAAAAGACAAATGCAAATTGCGGATACGCCGTATGTGCATGTGTAGTTATGTGTAGTTATGTGTAACACACGCATGAGCAAGCATGGACAACTTGACAGTGTGAGTAAAAAACAAAACACTGGTGTGAGAGAAGGTGGATCCGCAACCGAAATAAACAATCAGATGATTTGCTCCTGACATCAGAGCAAACAGCACAAAAAGCAGAACTGCATGTTGGAACGGGAGTGAGCGCTGTGGTTCTTTCCTCAGCTGGTCCCTGTTCCTGTAACTGAGCTCAACACAGTGAACAAATCTCATCTATCATATAACATATTTACTGTACATGCTATCAGCTACCCATCATTTGCCTTAAAAAGCCCCATACAGTGCCTCACCCATAAATCTTGCTGCAGTGTATCCACAGTCAAATATACAGTAGTTTCATGCTGTTCCAGTATGAGTTGTCAAGAATTTGTCATTCTGATGAAAGTGTTTGATGCTTATATGCTCTGTTAAACAGAGAGCCATCTGTTTATCAGAGCATCTTTCCAAGTATTAAGCTAAGCTATTGTATCAATAGCTGCCTTCATTTAGGCCTGAAGTAAGCCTATCTCTTTTGACATACTCTTTACTAGCTGCACCCATCTCTCTCTTTTTCTCTTAAGATGAAACTGTACTGTTGCTAGTTCCTGGAAGTGGGGCATACCACAGCCCCAGATAACCCCAAACACAGCGGCACTGACGCAGACAGGAGACCCAAGCTTGCAAGGGAGGAGACTGTGAGAAAAAAGACAAGGCAGTACCCATTTTGGTATGGAGGGTGAGGACACAGCCAAACTGAATGATCACATTGCAGCCGAACACATCCTGTGGTCTGTGGACCAGCTGAGCTATGAGGTTATGTGTCAGTGTGTGTGAATAGTAAACAAAAGAGAAGCAGAGACGCACCACAGTCCGGCTGACGAGAAATGACAGCTTTACGTCCCATTGTATCAACTGCATTGATCGTCATAAAGAATGATGTGCTGAAAGTATTCATGGGGGAAATCTAGGATGATCAAGCAGTTAATTGTTTCGTGGGATGTTTTTTTTTCTGAGAGCAATGCTGAATTCATCATAAAGGGAACATCTACAATTGTCAAAAGCCATCACAGCACAGAGTTTACAGTAATGCACTCAGTTTTAGCCTTGAGTCAGTCAGAGAGTTTTTGAGTATGTCATGCTCCTTTGAAAGTGTTGTTTGAAAGCAAATCTTTGTACAGTGGTTGAGCTCAGTCCTTGGATGATGCAAGATAATGAGCATTAATCGGTATAAATATCAGTTGAAAACTTGGGTTAATATAGTTCAAAACACAGGACACAATCTCATAGTAAGTACTAACTCATGTTCACTCTCTCAGTGACGTTAGACGATAGTAAAACAGGTAAGAGGAGGGCTGTGGACTCTTTTACAAAACCTTAATGAACACAAATACAGTATCTCAGTTACTGTCAATTCTAAGATTACATCTAATGATTAGTTTAATGAGGTGGTGGAGGTGGTACCTTGTTTGGCACTGTGGGCTCACACTTTGAACCAGTGTTTGCATGGGTTCTCTCTAGGCACTCCCTCCCTCTCAAAGACATGCTGGTTAACAGTGGAGTCTAAATTGTCAGTAGGTGTGAATATGAGTGTGAATGGTCATCTGTCTGTCTATGTGACTGACTGGCAGCCTGTCCAGGGTATGCTCTATCTCTCGCTTAATGGGCTGAGATTGGATGGATGGATGGATTAATGATGTGTGGCAGCCTGCATAGTACATGATACAAAATAAGCACTCCACTCCAAAATAAGTGAATGAAAATTGAGGTACATCAGGTGATTAGCTGCTATGTTGGTGAAATTACAGTACATCTTAGCAAAGCTCAGTTATTCGCCATTATTGTTGTCGTGTTGTTCAAGTGGCGTGGTTCTATGGATTGAAATGTTGCTCAGTTGGTCCACTACTTTGGTCCAGACTGGCATATCTATTAGATGGATTCCTATGAACTTTGGCACAAATATCCATGGTCCGCAGAAGATGAATCCTAATGACTTTGGTGATCCCCTGATGTTTCCTGTAGTGCTACTATGAGGTTAATATCATTTGCAATTTTGAGTGAAATTTCTCCACAACTATTGAATGGATTGCCATGAAATTTGGTACTCACATTCAAGATGGATTTTAATAACTTCTGTAGTCCCCTGGCTTTTCATCACACTCATATGTTACTTTGAGACCAAATACCTAAAAACTAACTGCATTTCCATCAACCTCAACTGCTCTATATGTTTATTTCCAATTAGCAAATGTTGCATGTGAACACACTAAACAAAGATGATGAACACAGTAAACACTATCTGCTAAACATTTGCATGTTAGCACTACGTAGATCACAGTAGCATTTAGTTCAGAGCACCATGGTGCCTATGTGTAGCCTCAAAGAACCGCTAGTGTGACTGTAGCATTTTAGCCTTGTTTATGAATTTGTGTGTGTCTTTTCATAAACAAAAACTTGAATGTTTTATCCAGTTCAGTGCATGTACAGAATCAAAATAATATGTGTTGTGCTGACATGCCAAAGCAATGTGAAATTATCTAAGTCTGCATGACAGGTAATGATCCAATAAAGGTGTTGACAGTTTCAGTAATCAGAGAACGGCCAAACTCTGCATAATAGTAGTGTTGGTGTGCAGGTAAATGCACTGACTGACTGGAAGCACGCAGGAATTCAGCTGTAAGAAAATGAAGACATCTGCACATCACACTCACAACACGACAGTGAGGATAAGCATATGACACATAACACAGAAATGGAGAGAGAGAGGGAGATGATGCTGATAGAAAGAGAGCGGTAAATGAGGAAGTGAAGAGCGGATGTTTGGGTTTTTTGAGCCCATTCATTTAAAAACACAGAGAAAAAAGAGAAAGACAGAGACACCTGAGAAAAACCGCAATCGTGTTTAACAACTGAGCAGCCACTGGTTTTCCCGAAACTAAGGGGCTCAGAGGCGCTGAGAACAGAGGATGAAGAGCCAATTGACGTAAGAACCTTCACGCACATTATGCATGCGTTCACGCACTCATGCACACAAACACACACACACACGTACATACAGACAGTGTGAAAAGGACAGGGGGCTGCGAACGCTTCCTTCTGCAGAATTCACACAAAGTTTCAACAACCACAAAGCAATAAGTAGGCAAAGGTCTCGACTTCAACACAAGGGGACTACATTTTGTGAGAAGTCTCTGCACTGCAGCTTTTTTTTTTGCATGAAATCACCAGTAATAAGATAGTAGTCATATTAGTTTTCAATTTTTTTTGTAAGATGCTCTGTGTCAATGATTTATTGGAACGACACAGCAAGACAAAAATCTAAATCAGGTGATAGGGCACTAGTTCTAAAGAGCCATAAAAGTATAAAGATAAAAAAGTATTTTTCATCATGGCTTTTTTCTAAGACTCAACATACACCGTAATCTTCTCACTCCCTTGCCACTATCTGTTATGGCAGACACGTGATTATGAGCCTCTGAGGATGATATGGGACAGTGAGCAGCTGTGACATGTCACGGGACTTATGAGTCCCCTAAATGTTGGTCATCACAAGTTTGTTTCGAATGGATGCAAATGATGCTGATACTTTTTGAAACCACAACATCAAAGTGCCACTTAATTCTTGGACATGCTAGTTTTTTCAGTCACATGACTCTGGGTGTGTGTGTGTCTGTGTGTGTGTGTGTGTGTGTGTGTGTACGTGTACATGTGTTCTCATATCAGCTTGACATTTCAGTTAGTGTGTGGGTGGGCATCAAACCCTCAAACAAAGTCAAGTAACCATGCGTTAAAGTTTAATATTTGCATTCATGTGGTCTCCCAAATTGTCTTGTGTACAGTATTTCTCATTCTCAACCGCCTCCATTCTATGCCCTGAGAGACTTGTTAACATAAAATTATAAGTTGTTCAGCGCACACATGGACAAATGTTAGACATGCCTAATTAATCAACGGGCTCAGACTCAAGTGCTATAGCCTTCAGATTAGCGTGTTAGATCAAAGCACCCATTGCCACTTAATGAGTTATTCCTGATCTACACTAAACCAGTTCTCCTTCTAGAAAGTGAAACAGCAGCACAGAATTTGGTTGGATAGGAGGGGGCACTGACTGTACGTGTTCAGTATACAGAAACAGGTGAGTCACAGAGATTATAACAAATAAACTGAGATGATACAGACGTCTCACAAAACCACATCAACAGCTTGTGCAACGCCAAGGATTTTGTTTATGAGGTCAGATCGTCACTTGTTGAGACTAGCGTTGTTTGTGTGGGTCTAGCCCAGTGAATCCCTTCTATTGACATGCTAGATATGTGACCGTTCCAGTTTCACTTTTTATGTTGATGATATAAAAGTTTTGGCTGAGAAAATAGTACTTTATGTGTCAAGCCTGCAGAGAGGCAATATGCAGGTTGCAGTCCGTCATTGGCTGGTAAGAGGCTATGATGCAGACTGAACATGTCACTCTGCATCATAGCCTGACTGTGGCTATAATGCAGACTGTGACTAACATGTCACCATAGGAAAAACTAAGGTGTAAAAAATAAAATGAATGCTAGCTGACCTCCATTTGACTGCTTCGGTTTCAGGGTTCTGTGAATGCTGGCTCACATGTCATGGCTTACTGGGACGTTTGAATTCCTACTCCCACAAATCAAAATGTCTGCTGTGGGGGTTCAGGTAAGGCAAATTTGAGAATGCAGACATACCAGATTCATGAATCAGCAAGCACACACAGAGATTATGTGTAAAACCTTAAAGGATAGTTCTTAAACCTGTTACTTTTTTTTTTTTTTTTTACATGTTTTAGGTTCGAAAGGACTGGTAGGTACATAAAGTTGGGGAATTGATCTAGCAGATCACCTCTGCCGGCAGTCAAGAATGGGTGGCGAAACAACCTACAGTGGCTGAAATGTAATCCTTCGGGGTAATTGTACGTCCACTAAAAGTGCTTGTTTTTACTAGGCTGAGATTCTTTGGGCCCAAGTTTATCAGTAAAAAATTAAAGCTGAAATACTATAAAGAACATTTTAGGCTGAAATATTTCTATTTTTATCATCTGCATGTTTAGATGTAGCTACGTATGTCCTGCAATCCACTCCTAGGTGCCATTTTTATTATTGACGTGCAGAAAGTTATGTGGGCCTATTGTAGTTTGAATTAAAAGTGACCTTTTAGAAAAAACAATTCAATGCAAAGAAAACAATGTGCATCCATTTTAAGCCTTGAAATGAATCTGTGAAGCATTTAACTTACAGTTTCAACTGAGTCTAACTTTCATATTTGACAAGCTTGCAAGTCTCGAGTCATCACTTCCAAGAAGTTAGGACTATTTTTGCATATCAAATTAAAATAGTACTCATTAAGTAGGGTGGCACAATAGTTCAAACTCTTAGTCTCTGCAGGTGAAGATGTGAGCTGGGTCTGCTCAGTCTAAACAAAACGACAATGAATCTTTCCAGTCTGCTGGAAACCTCATGAATACATATGACTGTGGAAGATTTCAGGTCTGTGATGTTTCGACTGCTAACACATCCGTCAGACTGAAATTTGATGATTATGAAAATGCATGAGGAAGATGAATCATGATCCTCTAAGTTTACTACATGCATCATTGACTTGTTTTTTTGTTTTTTTTGATAGGTGGATGGATGGATCTGCTGTGTATATGACACCAAGAAAGTGACCTCCTAAATACCGACATAAGGTATTCGAAAACATTAACATACGTGTCTCCATCTTCATCTTGACGTGTAGCCAGAGTCATGCCAGCCAGCGGGTATCCAGTTTGGTGGGCTAGGGGGTAGTTGAGCTCTGGGGTGGGGGGCAGACAGTTCACTGGGTAGGGACCTAAGTAGGAATGACAAAGAGAGTGAGGCAGAGACAGTGAGAGGAAGAAAGGCATAGAAGGTGGGAGGCAGAGAGAAAGGGATGGAGGTAAATGGAGAATGAAATGGCTGGGATGGCAAACAACTCATTTTTTTGTAATGAGGAAGTGTGCAACTGTGCATGTATCTGTGTGTGTGTGTGTGTGTGTGTGTGTGTGTGTGTGTGTGTGTGTGTGTGTGTGTGTGTGTGTGTGTGTGTGCGCGAGCTCAGCAATCAGTCATGAGTTGACCCAGTACTCTACTTTGTCAGTGAAGACTGAAGAATAGCTGCAGAATTGCTGACTGGACATTTTCTCATTGATTCAGCTGTAGCTGCCACATCAACTGTGACTCTGTACACTTTCACACTACTGACTAAAAATATCAACGAAGAGGGGAGGGTGTGCTCTGCTGTTACTGTTTTAAAAGTGCCTGACACTGCAGGTTGTGCCATGCTGTGCCTTTGAACCCTAAATTGTGTCTCTAAGTCATCCTTACCATTCATCAGAGGGCGCAGAGATCCTATGTGCATATGTGTCACAACCAGCCTAATCATTTTGGCCACTGAAAATAATAGTGTCTTTAGAAAACAGGAGGACCCTTGAGGAAAATGTGTGCCACTGGCCATAAATAACGCTGAGTTGACGAGAACTTTATAGAAACAGCAAAACTGTTACGCATAACAAAATTCAGAAACTATGCTTGTTACACATGAGAGTTAAATAACTCAAAATCGTTCACGCTTACCGTAACCAAGCGGCTGCAAAATGGGTATGGGACATAGATCTGCCTCTTCAACCCGCCTGCCGCTCACTGCCGCTGCGGCGAGCCTGCTTTCAGCCACGGCTCGTTCCAAACCACCGGGGAACCTTTCCCGAAATTTCAAGTTCGTATCCTCAGCAGGGGAACGGCGGTCTGCACTCTGTGGTGGATCCGGTGACTGCCTCCGGGTCTCCGGCTCGACGGGAATCGGCCGTTTCCTAAAAGGAAGACTGAGGGTCGATTTGTCCGCTGGACGTTTGCGAGTCGCGCTGGTTTCTGACCCCGGTGCGCCTCTGACCGCGGGGCTGCGTATTTCCAAACTGTCCGTTCCTGTGCACGCCGGGGGTGCAGGTGAGCCGCCTGTCACCCGACTGTCCCTGACGCGTCCTTTGCAGTCCGGAGTCCTCGACCCGGTGCTCCCACGCTCTCGGTTAGTGGTGCGCAGATCCAGCGGCGCGGTGGCAACCGACTGGTGGTCACCGTTCATGGTCATGATCCTCGGCATCAACTGGGGGCGAAGGCGCTCGGGATGTGAAGAAGTCTCAGGTGTGAAAAGTGAGTTAGTGAAAAGTCAGTTCATCCAAAGTGTCCAATAGTGCGCAATTCCCATCCCCATGAAATCAAATGGGCAGCGATCAAATCATCACTTTGTTTCCTTTTTTCACTGGAGTGCTTTAGAGTTCAAAATCATTGAGTCACAATGCAGATTTATTTTCGAGGAAGAGCCAAAAGAGGTTTGGTGTAGATAATGTGTATCCCTGCGCACCTATGGCAACGACTGCAGGTACACTGCAGTGCTCATCTGCTTTAATGAACGTAGTCAGTGGCACTTGGCGGTGCTTTCCCCTTTTAAACCGAAACAAACCGTATAGTGGTCCTACATCAAGGGAGGGAGAGAGACAACAGTGCGTTAAATTCACAATAATTTCTGCATTTCCGACCTCTCAGACATCTGTCTGTTTTGCATGCAAGTTCAAAACATCTAAGTTCTCAAGAAGTTCAATGAGAGGAAAGACGGATCGATGCTTTTGCCGGTGCTCTGAGCACGTCGCTGTGCAAAATGTGACAAATCTGACTAAATCTGAGGACTGTTGCGCTGAATTTTATTGTCATTGCAGTTTTCTTTTTTGCTTTAAATGGCACTCTCGTGTTGATTAAAAAAAAAGTATTTAGGCTGTTTTCAAACGCGTGGAGCAGCTAACACAGTTTCATACAGAGAATGGCTAAAAGTTCAGACTAAGTTGAATGTAAGAATATGCCAGTTACGTCTTTTGCAGGTAAAATGTAGTTTGCAAAAAAGTGTAAAAATGTATTTGTTTTTGTTCTGAAAGCCCCTAACAGACTGGCTCGAGGAAAACATTGACTTTAACAACATGCAATGTGCACAATTCCACACTTGAAGCATGAAACTGGGCACATTACCGTGGTCATGACCGTTTTGAGGTGACTTCCTTTTTGAACTTTTCTATGCCCTCTTAAGGATGTCATGGAGGGGATTTTTTAAATGTCATTTTGATCACATGTTTCAGCCAGCAGACATTATGTTGATTTTTACACCTCAGTCCAAAAAGTTACACAATGTCTAGATAGATAGATAGATAGATAGATAGATGTACTTTATTGACTCCAGACTGGGAAAATGTGTCGTTACAGCAGCACAAATAAAATAGATACACAATAAGGAAAAAGCAACTAGAAAAAACACTAGAAGGAATATATACATCAAAAGTCACAAATGTCAATTTTATTTTATTTCTGCAAATATGTGAACTCCCAACACTATAAACTATATATTGAAAGCTCAAGTCAGCCTAATGCTTAATTCTCAATAGTTTAGTGCTCTGGTGCCGTCTGAAGGATGCAGATTTTGCGAGGTGCAGTCCGTTGGATGCACAGTGTAAGTTGGATCATTGATGTATCAGTCAATCTGTTGCCTCAGGTTGGTGACATGTACACCATACGTCAGACTCAGAGCTGAACTTTTACTTCCTAAAGGAGCAATAAGGAGAATAAAGAGGAGGCACTCCATCCAAACCGATTGACTGATCAGGTGATGCCATGTCACAGCTGCCCTGCATGTGGCCGTGTGAGCTGACCACAGACACTCACACAAACCATACATGTGCATACACAAGCACACAAATCACACCTCTTTGTCTCTAATTGTATCCTACTCCACCCTCAGACCAGGCTGTCATCACCGGGGTCAATTTGGGACTTTCCTCTTTCCACTGATGTGTGGAGCTGCCAACAGACCGTCAAGCTTGGTGTCTAAAGTCCCTAAAAGACCATAGCACTACACAAACATGCTCTGCAGCTGTCAAGGCACTCAACCATGATGTCCTCCTCAGGTATTAGGTATCATCATTAGCGAAAAGCACGGGTCTACCTCCTTCACAGCCCGGCTCATCCTGGACACACACTTCATTGTTTATTGAATGAGACACTGACTGGGGTTTAATGGTCCTTAAAAGCATATACATGTATTTAAATAGAACAATCACATACTCTTTGATATCTAAGGGCCCAGGAGAAATAGTCCTCAGTGGTAATCATGAAATAACATATCCAGATACAAACAAATGAAATAAGGCCCCCTTGTGTCAAGAGGACAAAGGTGCAACTAAACTTTTAGTGGTGAATGATCAAGGTGAACAATGTGCATTTATCACACTGAAAGACATCTCCAAAAAGAGACATCTGTTTGGACGATGTGGTATAACCAGTGCTCTCTTTGGCTGCTGAGTAAGTGGCTTTGACATTTGCTGCAAGTGGTGGCACAACTGGAAAAAAATCTGTGCTCTCTCAATTACGGTAAATTCAATTGGAAACTGGCATTTGAATAGGCAAAAAAATTCGGTGACAGCACTTGGTGAGCGGTGTGTGAGTCGGTGCCTCCCTCTTGTGGATGTTGAAGCAGAGGTTTTCTCTTTCAGATGGCGTAAACTGAGGGCCATAACGCCCCTGAACGCCATAAAAGACACAAACAATGTTCAAAAGTATTGTAAAGTATTTTTAAAGAGTGGTATCTGTTGCAATGTTAAAACCCCTACTGCATAAATAATACATGCTCTGTACACAAAATATGTAATATCATTATATTCTCTTATACACCACTTATTTTCAATGTGTAGTATTCCTACTAAATCAAGTTTTAGTGTTCTAAAAGTGTTCTCCTGAGTTTCTGTATGTAAAGTGTGAGCTGCTCCTAATAGAACTGACAGCTGATGCTCCTCAGCCTGCTTCTCACATAGGTAAATATTTAGAATAGACAGCAGAGCAGCAACGTTTTAAGCCACAAAGACATGAATAGCCACCTTTGTTTAGTGGCAAGAAGGTTTGTTTAGTGAGGTGAGGTAGCATGCTAACTGGCTAGTTAACATAAACATCCAAGTACAGCTGAGGCTGATGGAAATATCATTAGTTTAGTCAGTTACTTGGACATTAAACCAAAATATTGGACGAGTAAACGCTTTGACCTGATGATGGCGCTAAAGGAAAAGTTGAGGTCCATGTGAGTAACCTACTGCACAAGAGGACAGGGCCCTGCTGAGGGGGGGTTAGAGGTCAAGTGAGAGGGCAGCACCAATTCTGCTGGTTTCACTTGTTTGTTTTACCAAAACACGTCAAAATTAGCTGGACCCAGCTTCTTGAATGTGAGATTCGGTTGCTTTTCAGTGTTTTGTGCCATTGTTAATTGAATTGTTTAGTTATTTCTGTTAGCATGCTAACGTTTGCTAATTATCACTAAACACAAAGTACAACTGAAGCTGGTGAAAAAGTCATACTTGAACATAAAACAAATACACCAATTCATCCTGACGGGACATGAATGTCTGTCGATGGCAATCCATCCAGCAGTCTCAGTGTGGACCAAAGTGGTGGACCTACTGGCAGACCAGCTGAGGTGAAAGTGCCTTTTTGTGAAATGAACGCCTTACTTTTACCAGCACATGCTGCCATGTCAGTGTTTACCTGTCTGAAGAGAGGTGTCAGGAGTACCTGAGCATTAGAGAAGCTGTGGGAAGCTCATTTCTAAACATCGCCACAAACGATAAATTCAAATTAAGTGATAAAAATCAATTTATCGGACACCTTTAAGTGGAATATAGTTTGTTTTTTTGAATATATTTTTAAGTTCTTAAATTCTTAAAGTCTGTTTTTCGAGGCAAATAATTCTGGCTCCGCTCCAACAACTGTTGGTGTACTTAAATAAAGACTGACAGTTAAGTTTTTGTTGTTATTTGATTAATTAGATAAAGCAGTTTTTACATGGGGACTAAAACATTTAGTTCAGGCAAGCAGACCTGCGACCCACTTGCCTGACTGGGCAACTGAAGAAGAGAAAAAACCACGAGCTTGAAAAGTATGTATTACTCTGGTCTTTTCATTCTTAATAAATGTGTGGTTTTGATTCCACACGTTTCTGTCTTCCACCCTCCCATCTCTCCCTCTCTCTCTTTCTGTGTGTCTCTTTGCTTGACTGGCTGAGCAATAGAGCAAAGAAAACAAACCTGTTTGGCTGGCTGCAACCAGGAAACAAATCAAAGGGTGCACCAAGAAGAGAGAGACAGAGCAAGGGTGACATCAAGAAAGGGAGACGAAGAGGCAGCAGCGTTTCAGCCAGTAACGGAACACATGTTTCCGCTGTGCTGTGAGTAGACCTCTCAGCTCTGAGAATGTTGGACTGCTGGGCTGCTGAGATGTTCGCATGAATTTTGGTAAGCAGAGTACTGTGCTAAAAAGAGGGCAAGAGGGGCTAAAGACTGTCAGCCTCAAACCCTCTTTCCTTTCCTTTTTAGTTCACTCTCTCTCGTTGGGCCTCTTGTGTGGTATTGTTGCTGTCGTGGACAAAAAAACAGCCTTTGTTTAACAGACCTTGTATTTTTGCATTTTTCTGAAAATCGGGCAGATGAGTGTGAAGCTACAAACAGACATGTGTGGAAATGCTTAGCTTTGGAGATGCTGCAATAGAACGTGCTATCTATTGTTGGATAATATACTGCGTTTGGACTGTTATTACACAGACTGAGGGAGGATGCTTTTTGATGAGGATAAAGATATGTGCTTTTCAGACAAAGCTGGAAACATTGTCATTGTGAGGACAACAAAGGTCAGCCTAAACATTCAAAAACTTGAGCCAGTTTGAATACCTCCTCCCATTTCTACTCAGAAGCATTTGCGCATTGAAATCAAGCTTTGATATCTCTTAAAAACAGTAGGACTATTATTATCTATTGTCACGCCCCAACACATATAGGACAGACTCACATCACTTTCAAACGCCCCACAGTGCAAATCATGGCAGCAGCAGAATCAGGTGCCTCCACGAATACAAGATCAAGCTGCCAGCCCCCTACCAGTGGAGACTGGCGGCTTGTGGACAAGGCCGTCAGAAGACTGAATAAGCTCCACGAGTTGTGCACTAACCCCCGGCTGGGCCTGAGGAACAGTCCGCCATACCTGCCAGAGCTGGTATCTGAGACGGCAGCACTGCTCACGCAGGTTTGGGAACCCTACAGAAGCTCCAGGGCGGCAGACGGCCAAGTGCCCCGGGGAGACGAGGCCAAGTACCTGAGGGTCCATGTCAGAAACCTGCTGGATAAGACGGACAGGGCCGTGCTGCTGTTTAAAGAGGGACGGGAGAAGATATTTGAGGAGTCATCCAGCTACAGGTAAGAGGCACCCTGGCCTGCACCTACACCCATACACAAGAACAGCACGTGTTAGTAGGATAGTTTGGTTTTAAAGATATTCTCTTAAAAAACTTGAATGTAAATCCTTCATTAAACGCTTCTTGCTTTCATTCATGATTATATCCTTCATACATCATTCGTTGTTTTTAAAATAACTCAAATAACTAAACTAAAGTAACTAAAATAACTCAAATAAAAAG
Organism: Pempheris klunzingeri; assembly: GCF_042242105.1. NCBI lineage: Eukaryota > Metazoa > Chordata > Actinopteri > Acropomatiformes > Pempheridae > Pempheris > Pempheris klunzingeri. Next base: position 19,249,954 of record NC_092019.1, on the reverse strand, counting down.
TAATCAGTCATTTCATAATCATGTACATATAAGTGATTCTCATTGTGGAGTACAAAAAATCTATTAGTTGCTTGAGAGCAAATGTGTCAGCAACAATTTTCATAATAAATGATTCAGTTCATTTTTTCTGAAATGCCTGTATGTGCTGGTTACAGCTTCTTAAATGGGAGAATTTGTTGCTGTTCTTTGTTTTGTGTTATTATAAATTAAAACTAGGGTTTGGACTGTTAGTCAGACAAAAGGCATCATCGCAGGCTCTCCAAACTTCCAGTGGGCATTTTTCATGATTTTCATTTTTATCTTTTATTTGTCACATCATTAATAGTCTGTATACCCCACAAATTAAATTCTATTCCAAATAATTCGAACAAACAAAATGTCGGAGACCTCACGGCCTCAATAAATAAAACCATAATGTACATATTAGTACACATTTATGGACGGGCTTATATTTTAGTAGCGATTTTTTTTCCAGTTCAACCAAATCATGTCCTTAAACCTAAAATATGATCCCTGTCCACACAAATTTCTTTTAGTGGCCGTTCTGTAAGACATATAAAGTGACTTCAGAGCCAGAAAGAGGTCTCTCATCCCTTTAATCTTTATCATTTACCATGGGACCAGGGCTTGGGCCCTTAAGAAAATCCCAAAATAGTCTTCTTTACTTGCATGACCAAAAGAGTCATAACGTAAAGATCCAAGTTATGACAGGTCTTTATCCTTCCTTGAACAACTAAAATTAAACACTTTAAAAACGCTTCAGCTGTCCCCACAAGTTCAATATAGACTTCATCATGTACCAGAGGAGAAAAACACCACGTTCAGCAAGTGTACTGTTTGGCTAAAGTGGATATTTTGGAACAGCTAAGAAGGGGTGACTTTTTTATTTCGAGTTTTGGCTGTGTCCCCTGCTCCTGTTAGGACTACTAATGATGAAGGTGGAAAAAGGGCCAAACCTGCATCTTTGTGATGCTAATGTGGTGAAACTAGGCAAAAGCAATTACAACCTCAGTATGTGAGCAGCTTAGGAGAGACGCTGTCTGGCCTTGAACAGACAATTTTTTCTCACTGTATGTTTATACAATATCCACAGTGTATAGACAGATATCCTCTGCTTATATTTAACTGTATCCTCTGACTTGCATGTGGCCTAAATTCAGGACTGGATGAGCACTCAACCATGTTGCTGTTGTATTTATTGGGGATTGGGGCCATATGGGGTTATCTATCTATCTATCTATCTATCTATCTATCTATCTATCTATAGATACAATACACTGCATCGAAACATTATACGTGTATGAGAAAGAATATTCTTACTCCTAATATTGTGCTGTTGTCATTTCAACCGTATCTCTCAGCCCCACTCAGTCAGTCGAAGCACCGCTGAGCTCCGGTCCATCTGGTACAAATACATTCCTCTCTTCCTCTTTTCTGTAAAACATACTCTCATTGAATGATGATTTTTATTGCAATTGTTGTCAAAGATTTTCTGTTAGCAGAATCTGAAAATTGTATAAGGTATACTTGAAGATTTATTGCATCATCTTCAAAAATCTTCTGTACACACAAGATAACAGATGGCCTTCTCACCGCAGCGAGATCTGCATGGTCAGTCATGTGAAAAATTCACTTAAGTGTTATATGTAATGTGGCTTCGATGTTGACTCAAATTGTGTAAATTCTGTGTCTATAGGGTGTCCTGCTACAATGTCAATGTCAGCTTGTTACCTCACAGACTCAGACCAGTAAGCAGCAGGTACTCAGTCCACTTCTACTTACATCAACAGTCGGATGGTTAAAATAACAATCTACTCTTAGTTAGTAAATTAAATTTTGGGCTGGCTATAATGTGAAGGTGAAAAGAGAACTGAGATCTGACTCAGGGACAGAAACAGACAGTGGAAGGTTAGACGGCTGGAAAATCATTGTCTGTGACACACCGATGGCTTTGACCGTCTCTGACTGGAATTTAAGAAGCACATGCAAATGTGCACATATATATATACTGTATATATATTATATATTTGTAAACTCTGTTAAACTAATAAACTTATTAGAACTGTGAATAGAAAGAACATAAGCATCAAGCACGCATTTATTAATCAATATGCAGTTATGTTATAAATCAGCGAATGTAACTATTAAAGACGAAAATACAACTTATTTTTACTAAGTTATACATTTCACATTATAAAACGTTGACAGTAAGAAATACGTGATCAGATAGTGTCCTCTTTGTGTTCAAGGTGTGACTAGAGGGGTTTCGCGTGGTCATTTCAATTACACAAGTTGTTGTTTTACACAAGAAAATCACTGGTAACATATTTGAATGTTTAATGTAAGGAACGCCCAGATAGTTTTGGGATATGGGAAAATATTGAAATTTCAAAGTAAAAATTAAACAGTGTGTTAATCAGTGAAATTGGCGTATGACACTGGCGTATGACACTGTCTCATAGCCATCTGATTTCTTCTATTGTAGACTCCACGAGTTCAAACATGGCTGCCCTCAAGATCTATACAAGTTATCCTCCAATTCTGCATGAGATAGAAGTAATCAAAGCATTTCACATCAAGCCTGCTGAGGTTCACAGATCAAGCAATGAGCAATGTGCAATGGCTAATAATGACACAATTACAGCAAATGACCAACTAAATCAAAGGTTTCCATAACGCAGTGCGTAGTCCAGCCTCACTGCTCCGTACAATATCTCTGCCCATTTGTCCAAAAGAGAGGTTGGCATGGTTGCGTTCACTATAAATTTTACCACCACTTCTCTATCTTTATCATTATGTTTTTATACACGCGGGTCGAGCCAGAGTGAGAGATGTGGCTTACATTTCCTGCCACCTTACTCTCCCCTCCTTAACACCATAGAGGTTTCCTTTTCCTCATTGAGGTGGAAAATCTATAATCCCCACCCACACAAATGTTTGATACCTGGACAGTTCTGCAGAGGGTTTCCAGAGATGCATCTTAACATGTCTTGCAAAAGAGCAAATTGGTTTCATGAAGATGAGAACTTGTTGCCAACTTGTTGCAGTATTGTTTTATGTATGCTTCATTAATTAATAACATATAGTTTAACATGCAGTGGAGTACATTTGATGCAGTCAAGTTTAAAAAATATTAAAGTGCATTTCCACTCAAACACATATTTTGTTTATTGTTACTTCACTTGAATGTTTGACCTTCACAGAGCAGAGTGGACTTTGTGTCCAGTGGTTAAATTATATGTATATATTCTGGATTTTTCAATGACGTAACGGAGTAGTTATTCTGAAAAAAGTAGGTAACAGATTTGAAAATCGATAACAGAATGTTTTACACGTATTATGTAAATACATGTCAGGAAGCGATCTTTAAAGATAAAAATATAAAAATATAAATTTTTACTTATTCATGTTTTAGACCTGCATCATTTTTTGTCAAAGAATGGTATTATAGTAGATTAAATTGATTTTGAATTTCTGCAAGGTTACCTGCAAGGTTGGCTGCAGGTTGGCAGGGAGACACATGCAAGGAGTATTTTAAAAAGTAAACTCAAAAAATGTTCATGTATGCAAAGACAGTTGTCAAAAAAATTAAAAGATAATTTATAAATGACCTCAGAAGAGCCTAGAAAGAGAGTAAATACTTGTAAAGATTGACCAGAAGTGACACACTGGCCACTGGAACATTTTGTGGTATTTACAGACAAGCAAGTAGCAGAGAGCATCCTGTTTGAGCTGGACTACCTGTGTGTGTGTGTGTGTGTGTGTGTGTGTGTGGTGTGTGTGTGTGTGCGTGTGTGTGTGTGTGTGTGCGCGCGTGCGTGTGTGTGCGTTTGTGTGTGTGTGTGTGTGTCTATGGAAAGTATCACCAATGCTTGTTTCAACTGAAGCAAAGCAGTAGAGTGTCAAGAGCATATGTACAACACATAAAGCTATGTTTCCACAATAAAGTGGCTGATTTCTACACAATCAGTTTGAGGCGGACTCCCAGTGTTTAGCACAGCTGTTGCTGAACATGCTTGCAATGCAAGTCTTAACTCTTAGCCAACGTAATTAGGTAAAACCTCAGGGAAACAAATGTTAATGTCACACAAGTAGAATGCAGGAGAATAGACATGATATAAGGTAATAAGATCTTTCTGTACCTACAGCTTGAGTGTGAGATAAGAGCTATCAGCTTATGGCAAATGACCTATTGCTGCACAAGATGGTTTTATATATTTGTATGTGAGCACAAACCGTTATCACAAGCCAAATTTCACACCTCCCCCTTTTAACTCTACAGGACCAGAAAACATGACTGAGCAAAGTTTTTTCTATTTCTGCACCTGCAACTGAAAGTCTGCTGTGTCTTTTATTCTCAGGAGGAACTTGACCAAACTCTCCTTGCTGTTCAGTCACCTTCTCTGGGAGCTGAAGGCCGTGTTTCCAGAGGGATGTTTTCAGGGTGACACCTACAGAGTGACTAAGACAGAGGCTGATGAGTTTTGGAGGCATTCATTTGGCAACAAGTGAGTGACTTTTTTTTTCTTCATTTTTTTTAAGTTGTATGTGTGCCCACATTTGCCACATGTTATGATAATGTAATAAAATGTGTTCTGACAGGTGTATAGTGCCATGGAATAGTTTTAAAGAACGACTGCAGAGTGCACACGCATTTGAAGAAGGGATGGAGTCCATGGCTCTGAAGTCAACTATAGATCTCACTTGTAATGACCACATTTCTGTGTTTGAGTTTGACATCTTCACTAGACTGTTTCAGGTAAGGTGATCACTTAAGGGAATACTTTGACAATTCATTGAACACGCTTAGTTGCCGTTTTGCCAAGAGTTAGGGAAGATGAATAGCACTCTCTTATTTGTACAATAGATTTAAAGCTACATGCAACAGCAAATTAGCTTAGCTTAGCATAAAGACTGGAAATAGGAGGAAAAAGCTGGCATGGCTCTGTCCAAAGGGAGTTCAAAAATTTTGTTTAATCAGGATACTAACCTAAGGCGATAAGTTGCTTAGTGAAGAAATAGTCTGGCACATATTCCACCTTTAAAACTACAACATGCCATTTTCACACTTACACCAATAGGATTTTGTATTGATTGATTTTAAACAAACAAGATATACTGTGGTAATAAGTGAGTTTGAGAGATCCTGGCAGTAAGATTTTGTTAACTTCAGTCAGCCTAACTGTTTCCTGTCTTTACTGTAAGCTAAGCTGCAGGCAGTAGCTTCGTGGCATACAGACATGAGAGAGATATATTCTCATCCACAATAGTTCCTAGCAAGACAGCAAACAAGTGTAGTTGCAGAAACGTTGAACCTCTTCCTTTAATAATAAAGCGTGATGGCCAAGAACTCAGGCCCTGAGAATCCTCACCTCTCCTGTCCTTTTGTAGCCATGGAGGTCACTCATAAGGAACTGGAACCAGCTGGCAGTGACTCATCCAGGCTACATGGCCTTCCTCACCTACGACCAGGTTGTTGTTCGTCTGGAACACTACCTGCACAGACCTGGGAGGTGAGGACGAGCACAGCAACAATCTCTTCCTGATGCACATCTTAGAAAAGCAAAGCTCATTTATATCACACACTCTCAAACTAGCATACTTGAAGAGGTTGTTAAATTCTTAAGTTGCATCAGGTCAATTGGCCATTGAAGCAGCATAGAACCACAGCACTCCAATTCATGACTTTTTAATATAGTTTGAAGTACCTTGTGTTTCTTTTCCTCTTGAGTTTTTGCCATATTTTTCATAGCGCATCAAACTTTTTGTTCTTGTTATGTTGAGGATATTTAGAATCCTGAACAGCTTTATTCGACAAGTGCGTGAACACATACAAGGAATTTGACTCCGGTTATGAAATTAATCAAAAAGTTTAGTGAAATTATGTAGAGGAACAATATGCATGACCCAAAAGATCATTCTTTTTTTAGAAAGAGAAGAACTTTATTGGAACTGCACAAGTACATACAGTCCAAAGCATTTTCAAGGGACTCATTAACACTCAAAAACAAAATAATGTGTTCAAGTGACCTATCTTTGAACTTTAATGTCTGAATTTCTCTGAATTTATTTCATGTGTGATTTTCTGTCTTGTAAACAAGTGTGCTTTACCGGCATGTCTGTCCCTCCCAGCTATATCTTTCGTCTGAGCTGCACGAGAATGGGCCAGTGGGCTATTGGCCACGTGACCACTGAAGGTAGCATCGTCCAGACCATCCCCCAGAACACACCTCTCTACCAGGCACTCATGCAGGGCTTCAAGGAAGGCTGGTTAGGTCAAACACACACACAGGTCTCTAGTTTATTTTTTCCCTGTGTGTCTTTTCTCAAAGTGCTATGTGTTTATGTGCCTGCAGCTACATGTACCCAGACGGCCGTGATGTGAACCCCGACCTGACGAGCTTGTTTGAACCGGCCCAGAGGGGCAAAGTCAAAGTTTCAGAAGTAAACGGATGCACTTTATACCTCTTTTTCAATTCATCAAACTGCCAACAGCATCGTGAAGCTTTACCAAGACAAAGCATAAATCATAACCTGAGATGTTCTCTTATTGTTTTCTGTCTTGTCTCTCTGTCTGCCCACCAACTCCAACATCGCCACCGTAACACCCAACAGGAGCAGTATGAGCTTTACTGTGAGATCGGCAGCACCTTCCAGCTGTGTAAGATCTGTGCAGAGAGGGATAAGGACACTCGTATCCAGCCCTGTGGGCATCTCCTGTGCCAACGCTGCCTCACAGGCTGGCAGGTATGAACGCCTATCCACTTACTCATTGTAGCCTGCTGGACAGTGCATCCCCCTTTATCTCAAAACACCTTCTAATCACCAGCCATCCCATGCTCAACACTGACAGATTGTTACTGTAACAATCGTCATGTGTTCAGTGGAGCGAAACAGTCAGGGTTGACCAGCCTGTGTGTGAAGGCCTGCCGGGAAATCACTGCTTGCATGGTTTGGTTGTTTCTTGTTGTCCCATCATACTATAACGGTTCCGGTTATTTGAATATGGTTTGGGGTTAATCCCAGAAATATGCTCCATTTTGCATGTGACCTATATTCATTTGCTGTGTTATGTAAAATAACCCACATGAATCAGTACCATAGCTGATTTATTCATTTTAAACCAAAAAACTCTGCTCGATTAAAAAAAAAACTTGCTAAAAGAACCGGTCTTTAAAAAGTAACTTAACTAACTTACATGCTACTGTACCTAGATATTCCCTTCAGAATTTACAGGGAACTATCACACAGCCTTCCCAAGGGCATCAGAGCAGTTTTATGGCACACTTCAGTGTTCACTGACAAGTCATCAGTCAGCCATGTTGAAACAAGACATGTTAAGAAATATTTATTACACCTGTGCTTGTGAATTAGATCACATTGCATCCACAAGACCGTCAACTCTCTGGCTCTCTCCACAATTAGAGCTGTGGACTCCACACTTAAACCCTCTTCAACTAGTTCTTTGCATGAGGAAACATTTGGATAAGTAACTATAGACAAAAGCTTGATTCAGGGGTTCAAAAAGAAAAGGGCAGTGAAATTAACCATTAATATCAGTGACAGATGCCATCAGCATAGAAAATTACACTTGTAAAATTGTAGACGGGGAATACAATGAGACTGTATGAATGCCAGAGAAAGATTCTTAAAAAACATTTGTTCACTCAGGCCTTTGGCAACTGTTGTCTTGTTGTTTGCTTTGTTTGTCTGTAAAGCGTCCTTGGGTTTTTTGAAAGGTGCGATATAAATGCAAGCTATTATTGTTATTATTATCATTATTATTATTATTATTATCATACACTGGTCTGGCAATGAACAGTGTGGACAGCATGATGTGCGCCGTGCGCACATTTTTGCTCCTGCAATGGGGTTTTCCCAACTTCCTAGTTCCTCTTTTAATCAGAGAGTGGCATTGAACATACCCAATCAGAATTAAAGTTGCTGCTGGAACATCACTGCTTTATGCTCTGCTACTGTTTCTTTCAGTCAGCCAGCCGGCATCCTCTCATCTGTTCAGGAGGTGTTAAAGTCTTTGCTATGGTGCTGAGTAGCAAGTCCTGACATTTGGCCGAGGGCTTCCTGTGTGTGCTCAGGCTCACATCCTCCTGTGTATCAGTCACATCCACTTTGAAAAATGGTGTGAGAAGGAGAAAGAAACAGACATAAACAGACAGACAGAAAATTAGATATGCTTCGTGGACGTCAAACCACAATGGAAAAGTTGTAAGTTTGTCGAGCTTGTGGTCAAGCAAACTTCCTCATCAACAGTAAGTTTACAGTAGAGCACAATGACTTGATGAGTGCACGGAGAGCAAGAGGCAGTTGAAAGGCATCTGCACACATATGCAGCTAAATATGAAATAGCAGGATCCATCAGTTGTATTATATGATTTTACAAGCAGCTCGGACAAGTAAAAGAGTTTGAAAAAGGTTAAATAATAGTTGTCCAAACTGCAGATATGTGAGTCAGACAAAGTGAAGAAAAGCCATGTCAACAACAAGGAGATACTGCATGATATGGGCATCATAAAACCTGGAGAATCACAAAGCCTGTATGCTAGTGCAATCAAAGAAATTGTGAAATCTTATGATTCACCTCCATCCTGTTTACATTTGTGAAAAACCACTATCTACGTTTGTCTGTTGAACGTAGTATTTTCCACCTCCTTCATCTTTCGAAAGAAACTGGTGGCTTTTTTCTTTGAAGACAAGTCCAACATATTCTACAACATACAGTTCAAAGGACATGAAGCGGCTGTTCAATGAATGAATGACAATGGCTCTTCACATTCATATCGTGTGTCTCCATTACTCTGCCTATGACCTATCATCAATAATTATCCAGCAGAAGTCAGCTGGCTACACTTGCCCATACTGTCGCTGCGAAATCAGAGGAACAGAGACCATCCTCATCGAGCCCTTCCTGCCAGGCAGTGATCAGTGGGAGGACGAGTGTGAGGATGACACAGAGGAAGACGACCATGAGGACATTGAACTGATAGTAAAGGAAATGGCTGCCCTGAGGAAGGTGTGTGAATCTATGCCTTTTTATTTTGTATAATTTTAGCCATGATAGCAATGAGTGTTTGCTTGCCCTGTGAAATATCTCAACATCTACTGGATGGATTGGCAATAAACTTGTATAAATATTCATGGTTCCCATTGCAATAACTTTGGTGATACCTCAAACCTTTGACAAATTACTTGAACATTTTTTATCATACTGGAGTATGTTTAAGTGTTCATTTTGAATTCAGTTTGGTTTTAATTAGTTCATTTATGCTATAAAACTTAATCCCAACCTGCAAAAAGTTGGGCAGATGTATGGTGGGATCTGAATACCGTGACTCCAGCCCCAATCGCTACCACGCAACCCGTGGCTTCAAATGCCAGGGATATACTGTATGTTGGCCTCATTTTTGTACATAGAGGCATGTCACTCATCTGTATACACAGCTTGTCTGTCAGCAGCTTATTAAGTCTATAAATGTATGCTTGTAGTTCAGTGATATAGCAGGAATTGCTTCTTAAAATCAGCCCACCTTGTTTGTAACATGCATCCTCTTCCTCATAGTCTCCTCCTGTCCCTTTAAAGCAATGTCTGCCAAATGAAAAAATCAACACTGACTGCTTATGTTTTTTTTCTCAACAGTTCTCAAGTTTGGATTACCAGGTTCCCAACTCCCACCACAGCGTTCCACCTCTGCCCCCCAAAAGCAGCACTGCCTCACACTGTCCGTCTCTCTCCAGCCACTCCCAGACATCAGAACCCAAGAAGCACTCGGCAAGTTCCCACTGATGCTCAAACCATTTGCATATTGTTGTTTGCGATGTGTTTGTTTTCTCCATCCTCAGAGAAACTGAACTCTGAGAAGGGTTAATTGATGCACAGCACTGCAGACGCTCACCAGCTGCAATATGTGAATATGTGTAGTAGCTGACGTCTGCACAATCTTTGTGCCATGTTTCCTCTCTTCAGCAGGCTCACGGTGGTAATGAAGCACGCAGAAGACACAAACAGCAATCAAACATGAACAGGTTGGACATTTTAAAACAGAGCAGTCAAGGGGAAAAATGCTGTTGTCTACATGTACACAACCAACATACAACAGGAGTCTAAATTTGAGCATGTTATTAACGCTCTACTGAGTGTATTCATTCTACTTAGATAATTGTAGCATTGTAGCTTTATTTAGATGTGTGTGTTTATATATTTATATATGTATATATATATATACACACACATATATGAGCATTTACTGATGTTTTACATCATGTAATGTCATTTTTTCAAAAGCATAACATGGGAAATATAAAGTATGCTGTGTACTTTCTATTTAGGCGTCAGGGGGAGGACTCTCACAGCAGTGAGGAGGAGAGCTCTGATAGGTTGAGACTGCTTCAGCCATACCCACACTCCCACAGGTGACTGACGGCTGTCTCCATAGCGAGTCACTGCAATAAACGAGTGCTTGACCTTTTTATACATTTACTTATATTCCCCTTTTATGTTCTGTTTTAAACAGTGCTGAATTCCTCACAGAGACAAAGCTATCTTCGTCCTCCCAGAGGGGTGTTGACTGTAAGTTAAGGCATCATGTTATAAGCTTGTATCCAGAACAGTGCACCAACAGGACTGAAACCTAATAGAAGTTGTTAGAAGTAGAAGTGAAAAATACGAGTTTAAGTATGAGTTTTTATTCATAAAAGACACTAGGCACAAGGCTATACTGGCAATTAACTCCAGGAAAACAACAGGCTTCATCATTTCTTGACTGATGTGATAGCTTAATGAGCACTAGTTGAGAAGCTGTTTTTCTTCCCTCTCAAAAGCCTACACCGACTGCCTTGTACTTTACATGTTGTTAGGCTTTCTCTGTGAATTTTGCCAACCTGAATCGTGGTAACCTTGCTAGCATCTTGTTATTTCATTGTTCCCAAATGGATCGTATTCCTACAACAATTTCCTTTTCGCAGCAATGCAACACAGCAGTTGTTGTTAGTGACACTTTTGTTTGACAGATCAAAATGTTTGCTGTGGAAAAACTCTATTCAGGTTCACTTTCACCCCAATTATTTCCTCCTTGGTCATGCCCACCCTGAAATGGTTCACTCTCCAGTTTGAGAACCACTTATTTGAGGATTTGAGCCTCAAATCTTAAATCTGCTGCAGTAAAGTTAGGACTCAAAGCTTTCTTGGTGACCTATAACCGAATAATAGTCTCATGCTAGAATTCAGTCATTCATCTAAAAAGTTAATAATCTCGTTTTTAAAATCCCATGCGAGTGTTTTACAGCAGAGACGTAGGTTGTGGAACACGATTACTTGTGTCTCCTTTGCTTCTCATGTGACTCATTTTAGCATGTCCTCTTGTGTTTGTGTGTGTAGGTGGAGCAGCATGGCTCGGACCTTCCAGCCCTGTCAAACAGAGACGAAGAAAGAAAGAGAGGGAGGAAAGGAGGGCAAGGCTCAGACAAGACAAATGTGGCCAGGGAGACATTACAAGAACAATGTCGTCCTGACAGAAAAGCAACAATTGCAATCTAAAGACTCTGTAAATAACGTGAGAAATGCCCGCTGACTAAGATATTTTAAATCCACAAAATGAACTCCTTATTGAAGGTAAAAATAGCTCTCATGTTTAACTGTAAACGGCTGTGTGTCTGCTGCATTGTTGTAGTTGAAATAAGTGAGTGGGACTGACAGGAAATTTGCTCTGTGAGGCCTCCTACTGTTCGATAATTGCACTGCCATTATCTCTACAGTAGGTTCAGTACTGATTCCTTAATACAGTCTTGCACACTACCTTCTTTGCAACTAAAGGGTTTTCTTAGCCTCCATGAAGTAATAAAAGTATAATGATGGATTGATATTTGACAATGAAATGAGATGAAAAGGGTCAGTGACATACAAATAGAAATAAGCTACCTCATCATTTAACCCATTCTATAAGTAATATATTACTAATATATTATCTGAGTAAATAAAGGCCTCTATATAACTCATGTAACAGTCTTATATGGTACTAAAGTCAAACAAATAAACCTGTAACTGACACAGACTTGGGCATCTAAGTAGTTTCATTTGGTGTTTTTTCTCCTCTAATTGACATGAAAATATGAGAAGACAAATGAAAAGTGAATATATACCATGTGGTTTTATTTCATTTTCTACATTCTGGCACGTGTTGATTCTGGATATATGACAGGGAAAGCTTCAAAGGAGACAAGACCCCAGAGAAAGACGGGAAAAAAGTAAAGCTAGGGCTTTGAAAGAAAATAGGAATGAGTGGTAATGTAGGGCACCGAACAGGGGAAAACAAGTGGGAGAAGTGGAGAAAAATAAAGTGAAAAATTGATCATGTCTTCAGGGGTTGGCTGCGATGGTTTCCTGAATCCAGTACATGAACTCGCACACTTTGACATAGACTCCGGGGTAGTTAGGCAGGGCACATCCCTGACCCCATGACACCAGGCCTTGGACCTCTCCATCACACACCAGAGGGCTGCCAGAGTCACCCTGACGAACAGAGGGAGTGAGTGTGAGCATGTACACAGTGTTTAATTCTTCCACACAGAAAAAGCTGTCAGTCCGGTTAGTCTTTGGAAGCATTTACTCGACAACTCACATTGCACGCGTCTTTGCCTCCCTCAATGTATCCAGCACACACCATCCTGGGTGAGATCATGTCAGGATAGGCGTTCTTACAGTCCCGGTCGTCCAATATGGGCACGTCCAAACAGTGCAGAAGAGTGGGCATGTGCACTGTAAAAGTCAGAGCAGAGACACTCAGAGAAACCCAGACAAAATTATGAATTATTTCCAGCTGCATAGTGTTTTTTTGTAAAAGTTACTCAAACAGGAGAAAACAGTGTATTAGTGGGGGGTTCAGCCACAGATTAATACACATTTGGTGCCTTTGTGAGTATTTATGGCAGAAGGACGGTGTACGTGGGGTCAGCTGCAGTACCCATATTTATCGTAGTGAAGGAAGATGTCATCCAGTGCAACAGTAGCTCAGAGATTTCTCAATGACAACGATGGAGGTAGGAAAGGCTTTATCAGACTTTGGCTACACAAGCAATACTTGTTTGTAGGATCACTTGACTGGTTTTGAGCTTTTCACAGCAGGTATTGACAAAACGAAGAATGTAGACTCTCTCCAGACTTATCCTGCTATGTGTAGGATGTGAAAATTGTCAACTTTGATGGACTCAGTGGAAATTAACAGACGTAGCCCCCTGGCCATCTTGGATCTGGTTTGAAACCAGCATATTGGCTACACCAGTCTCACCATGACCCAATTTTCCAAAAACAAAATGAGAAAATCTGAGTGATTTAAAAGGAGCTAAAATCACATTCTGCTCTGCAAACTCTACATATAATGGCACTAAGCGTTTTGCTCTTTGCAAACTTTAGCATTGCAATTTCGAATCACAGTTATCAACCCACCCTCGCCACCCAAGGCGGTGTTGCCCCAACCAGACACAGAGCAGCGGAGCCCAGCCATTGGGCACCCTGTGGGCAATGGGATTGGTGCGACTGCCTCTGTCACCTCCACTGGGTGGAAGAGCTTGATCAGCATCATGTCAAAATCCAGAGTCTGGTAGTCATAACTGCACACAGAGAAATATAAAGTAAGTTTTAGGCTTCAGCTGTTCCTCTGCACTGAATGAATGACACAGACGATCATAAAATTGTGCAAAGGGAAGAAGATTCTCAGAAGGGATGATTAGTTTTTTTCACTCACCTAGGGTGCCAGATGATGTTTTCGGTCTTCATGAGCTGCTCCGTACCCTCAAACACTCGCAAATCGTGTTCTCCCAGCATGATCTGCATGGCATAGGGACTGAGAAAGGAGATGAAATATACTAGAAAAAAAGTGGAAGCAGAAAAACCTTTTGGCATTTTATTTCTTAGAACTGAATAAACCTTCATCTGCCCATTTTCCCCAATTTGGAAAGCATGTTTTTTGTTTATTTTTAAATCAAGAGGGGAAAAAGCAAAAGTTAATACACAAGGTTAAAAAAAGTGGAATTTAGCAGCAACAGAGGATGATGTTCATTTACTCAACCAGTGCATACTTACTTGTACCAACAGTGGGCAACAGAGAGCACCCACTGTGAGTTGATGAGCACCCCACCACAGAAGTGGTAGCCATAGTTGAGGGAGGCCATGTATGGACGAGAGTGCGGATAACACTCGTAACCGCCAATGATCTTGCCATCTTCACGGGGAACTGCCACTGTTACACACACAAACACACACACAGAGAGGTACAGGGCGACAGAAAGAATAAGATTGTATTTCAATGTTATCTTTTACCACAACTTTCCATCATATTTTTGAAATTGCTGATATTACAGAACCCATATACTTGCTCTCATATGTCTTAAGTATGTATGTATGTATGTATGTATCGCTGTGCATGTGTGCGTTTCTTCGTCTTTACCAGCAGCTCCCACCATCAGCAGCAGAGCCAGCAGTCTCATGGTGTCAAGAGAATCAGAACAGAAGACACCTGGACACACCCCGGATCATATTTATATCCTACCAGGCCCCCTGTGCACGGCCCATTCCCCCCTCCTTTCTTCCCTCTTCCTGTTGACCCCATCTGTGTCCTCACACTCTGTTGCTTTGCTCTACGTGTCAACCTAAATCTAATCTCTTATCATGCTCCTATTTTCATACTTGCCAACTTTTGCCCCATCGTAGCGCACCCCCTGTGGTTATGTCATCTGTGCACCTCATTTGCAAATGTGGACCAAGGTCTCCACACATTTAACACCTGTTTATGGTTCTCTCATGGGTCACTCATTGTTGGCAAGCTACAATATACAAACAATGGAAACAGTTACAAAACCTTTTTTTAAGATTTAGACCAATATGACCAATGACAGCAATAAATGTTGTTTGGCATATTGGCAGATATTTTATATTATACACTGTCACCCATAAAGTTGGAATAATTTGCAATGGTTAATTGTGGTTTAAGTTTCACTGTGATATGTTTGGAAGAATTTGATCAATAAAGTTGAGAAGATATACACTTTATTTATCAAGAATAAATCACATTGCCTCAATCATTTCATGAGAAGAGGTAAAAAACATTTAATTCCAACTTTATGGGCAACAGTGTATATTATGTTTTATTAATAGTTTTGTTTAAGAGGGAAAAAAAAAGTGTAGCTTTACAGCTCTTTTGGTTGAATAAATGCCAAGAGAGGTGAGAAAGAAATCACCTGTGGCTTCAGGAGCAGAAAACTAAAACGTTGTGCTGTGTGGTGTTTTTCATGTCAGACAGCCTGTGAGCTCAAACGAGTGCAGATGAAAACCTTCTATTCCCTCTATTCTTTTCTATTATATTCATTCTATTATAAACCAATATGTAATAACACAATGTGGCTGGTTGCAATAATTCACTGTGGTGTCTCCTAGAAAGCAAACCATGATGTGTCACACTTAAAAACCATTGGCACATTCATTTAGGTGATAGGTACAGAAAATCTATTAAGTAATCCATCATAAACAGAGTGCACAAAACACTGTCCGAGGCCAACAATGTGTGAGATGTGGCTCACTTATTAACTGAAAGGCTGAACGTGGCACATGGGGAGATAAGGTTATTTTTCAGGGCAGGGATTGGGGAGGGAGAAATGGGCAGAGAATTTAGGGTGGGTGGGTAGAACTGGCTGGGGGTATGGAAGTGTGGAGGGGGCGCGTGGAAACACACTGGGGAGTTTAGGTATAAATGCAGTGAGTGACAGATCATTCACGTCCAGCCTGGTCGTAGGAAGGCTTGAGTCAGCCACAAGATGATTGGCCTAATTGTTCTCACACTCCTGGGCGCTGCAGGTAAAGCACATTTGCAGAACAGTTCTAGGGGATAAGAATTGTGATGAATGATTTGATAAATATGAAGAAGTTTGTATTTCCTTTAAATCATAGCCGCAGCCCCCACGGATGACAGGATTGTGGGTGGCTATGAGTGTTCACCCCACTCTCAACCCTGGCAGGTGTCTATCAACATCGGCTACCACTACTGTGGCGGCTCCCTCATCAACGATCGGTGGATCATCTCTGCTTCCCACTGCTGGCAAAAGTGTGTACCACAGCACCGCATACAAGGATTCCCGTACGAACTGTATGTTTACGAGAATTGCGATCATTTTGTTCTTCGTCTCTGTTTCAGCCCCTATTCACAGATTGCCGTCTTGGGTGACCACCACATCTGGGAGAACGAGGGCACCGAGCAGTTCATGTCAGTGGATGCCATCTACTGGCATGAGAGTTACGACTACCAGACCCTGGATTATGACATCATGCTGATGAAGCTGGCCCACCCTGTCACCGTGAACCAGTACGTCAAGCCTATCGCCCTGCCCAAAGCCTGCCCCACACCAGGGGACATGTGCACCGTGTCCGGATGGGGGAACATCTACACTGATCAAGGTGAGGGGCCCCTGATCTAAACATTAAAAGTCGTGAAAACATTTTGCCTCATGTTAACAGGATGTTGTGACCTTTCTTCATGCTTTTGCTGAGATCACCTGAAGAAGCAAAACATTGCAAATTATCAAACCCTCGGCCTTCCATAGCTTTGACCATATTCAATAAACCATTGAGCACCGATACTGTACCACCAAAATGGTAGTGGCCAACTTTAAATATTCAAACTATCACTATATATGCTTTGGCTTTGGAATTGTTCTGTCATATTATTTAATAATGTAAATCTAAATATTATGATATTACCCACTTTAGACAAAACATTTTGCGATTATCCCCCCTTTGTCTCTCTTTTCTGCAGTGTTCAACCCATTTCACCTTCAGTGTGTGCAAGTCCCCATTCTGTCTTACAAGGAATGTGACGCCTCCTACCCCGGCTTGATCACTGACCGCATGGTGTGCGCCGGATACCTGGAGGGCGGCAAGGATGCCTGTCAGGTATGTCCACACATTTACACAGCACACAAAATAAGGCTTGTTGGTGTGTGTACATTTTTTTAACAAGCATTAAATGTGGTGAGATGGAGGCAGGAATAAACGTCTCATCTCTTCTTTGTCCTCTTCCCTGCACAGGGTGACTCTGGTGGTCCTCTGGTGTGTAACGGGGAACTGCAGGGTATCGTCTCTTGGGGTCAGGGCTGTGCTCAACCCAACTACCCTGGCGTTTACACCAAAGTCTGCTCTCTGATGCCCTGGATCAACGAGATTCTCTCCATCTACAGCTAGGCTGTGATCTCCTGTCACAGAACTACATGAGAGAGGGGAAACCAGACAGAGATTGAAATTGAAGGAGACAGATACAGGAGGTGGTGGTGGGTAGTGTCATGGAGACGAGCAGCAGGAGAGTGGCTCAGACAGAGAGACATCCACGTGGAGAAACAGAGGGAAAGAGAGAGAAAAAGGGATGTGTTCAATCATAGTAAAATCAATAAAATCTACCATGTTGTGATGCATCAGTGTGTTTATTATTGACAATATTGTCGTCCTGCGTCTGCTCTCAGTGCAGATACTCTAGAGCAACTACATGTATGTTGCTCTAAGACTTTTTCTTTTACTAATTCTTTATTCCCCAATTACAGCTAACGTCAGTGTGTGAATTAGCTTTTTCTCTGACCCATATCACCAAGCAATCACTCCACAAGATTTCCATCAAAATAAGACACACACACTCACACACTCACGCAGGCTGTTGTTTGATCTTTTAATGAAAGTTGCTTTGAAAAACTGCACAAATTCCCCAGTCTTTTTTTAGTGTTCTTGGAGCACATGAACGCAGGCCTCATTTTGAGTTTCTGTCTCCTGAGAGCAGTGTGTTTTATGCACCTAGAAAGGAAGGACACAGATGTTGGAACAGCCCATTTGTCAATGTCAGTATACTTTGAGAATCTAAAAAGGAGTTGCACTGCCATTTAAATTTGTCCAATGAGCTCCATTCAGAACTGAGGACTTAGTCATGAGTCCTTTCTCTGACAAAAATCTGCCTGCAGAAAAACTCAGAAAATGATAAAAGAAGTCTTTTCTTCAGCAGGGGGTCTTCTTTGAGTGCTCTGTCATACGTTTTGTGGTCATGTGACTGACGACAAGTCAATTCATCATTTTCCTTCAATTTCCTTCAAGTCTAAAATGATGAACATATTTTAAAGGCGAAAGGCAGTATTACTAAAAAAAATGTTTTTAATTATCTGAATATATGAATAAAAGTGGGATGTTGCCTTGAAGCTCTCCTAAAATGTGAATAATGGATCGTTGGTATAGCTTTGGGTTGACTTCACCTGAAAATGCTCTGTCATCATGGTTCAATCCAAGCCGAACCAAAGACCTCACAATTCCTCACTCTTTTTCGAGCTACAATCAGCATGAGAGGAACTGAATATGAAATGTTTTGACAGTTGCTAAAATTCTGTTTCTAAAAATTGGGCGCTCTACTGCACTGCATGAGAATGAAGGTCGTAATAAGAAAAACAACAGCTTTTTGAGTAAATAAGCTCTTGTGGTTACTAAAGGCTTGGCAACAAAAAACAAGCTTGGAGTCACACATTTCTGATTGATCATCTGACATTATTCAGTGGGGAAAAAAAGAAAGTCAATCTTAGCCATCTTAAACTATTGCCACCATTCAGGTAAGCATTTAGATGCTCAAAAGCACTCTTCAACAAGAAAAGAATTGTCATTCTTGCCATAATTGCCTTGTTTTCTAGTCCATGAAAGGTTGTTTGAAGCTGGTTGAAAAGCAGCCATCAGCAGTCAGTTACGCCGAAGTGACAGCACATGTCTTGTTTGTCACTCATTTGACCATCAATCGATGGACAGTGGCACAGACATATCTCCCATCTGTTCTCCACAGAGAGAGAAGATTTCAGTGCACAGGCTGCTCAGTCCAGAAGTGTGGATCATCCCTCTTCATCATCATCAACGTGGCACAACATACCAAGAGAGATGAAGAGAAGAAATTAAATACGACAGGATGACAGATAAGTAAATGAATGACTGGATGTAAAATTTAAAGTCCCTTTTAAAAATCATTTTGCATATCCATTTCTAATTAATTTATTCATACATTCAAATGCTGGGAAATGAATTTGAATTATTAATTGGCAGCAACCACAGACATGCCTCCTGTAATGAGACATGGGACTTCTAGTGCCGTCTAATGCAGAAGTACCTGCAGTCCTTCCACAGGTGAGCTGCATCATAAATCTATTCAAATACTGTCAAAGACGGTTAAAAATCAAGCTTCAAAGTTAATGACCAAATCCTAAGGTGGTGGGCTTGTCAACAATATTTTGCTTTACACAAAAAAACCCCAGCAAAGTATTAGACAAGTATTACATTATTATTAGACAAGTCATACATAAATGTCATTTTTAGGATGAGTGGTTGCTTTTGAACAAGTTGAAGCAACACGAGTAGCATTTGCCACAAACATGCAGGAAAGAATCCAACTATAATTTTGATTCAAATATCATCAGTGTAATCCAAATAAAATGTCAATACCTTAAAATCTATCAGATTCATTGCAACATTTTAGAGTTAGGGTTAGGGCACGGTCTGAGGCAACAGCAACCACAGCTACATCATAGAAATAAATAATGCATTGACATTTATATAGTGGATCAGCGATGCTACTTTTTATTTCACCTGATATTTTGACTTTTATCAAGGTCTTATAATCAAAGTAGTTTTCTACTTGGCTGATTTACTTGAAAGCCATTGTTGAGTAAAACTGACAATTATCAATAATGCACAACACATGAAATGAAAACTTCAATCAAGTTAAGGAAATTCCATGCACACTTTTAACTTAAGGCAGCCAATATCAGGAAGCATTATTTATCACATTTCAAACCAGATGAAACACTAGGGCAGACCTGGGAAGTCACAGTAAAGATTAAATAAGATCAGAAAAAGGAGACACCTTCTCTGAACTGTACTCTGAAATCTGTTCTTTGAAATTATTTTACATAACATAGAACCAAGCGATGTATTTGAGTCCGGAACAAAATATTTAACTGCAAATGGTGTAAACAGCAGTCGACGGTGTTGAACTGCTCGACTGAACTGGTTTTGATCACTTAATGGGCCGTTGTGCACTCTTACAAGATGCAGACCTAAAATTGAAGAAGACCAGAGGTGACTCAGCATAGTATCGCAGTTCAGGCTGACAGAATGAAGCGGACACAGTGCGTTGGCCGAATATCTTTTTTTGAAAGTTGTGTAAAAACCATAATGGTCCATGATGGCCCCATCCGTAGCCTCAGGACACAACACCCTGCAGCTCACCATTGCACATGGCCGGGCAACCAGTCACCCTCCGAGTATAAAACTCAACAAGCCATACCAGGGATGTCATGCAGTTATTGCTGTATTCCTGTCTGAACTCTGGCAAGAATCCTCGCCTCCCTCCAGGTATCCAGCATAGAACATGGCATCAGTGATCACGCTGCGGAAGGAGTTGTCACAATCCCCGAAATGGGGACATTCAGCCACTGCAGCTTGTTTCTGTCAGCAGCTGGAGATCAAGAAAGAAACAGCAAGATTCAACTGGAGCTACACTGAAGTTCAAACAGTCATGTTGAGAGCGCAAAGCAGGAGTTATTACTCACTGGAGCTCAAGGGTTGCCTCATCTAGAGACTGTGCACATGGTGCCAGCGGGGGCACAGCTGGTGGACAGAGCCAAAGGCGGCACATACTGGGTGAGGGTGGCAGGCTCGCACACCTTGATCAGCATGATGTTATGAGAGCTGTAGTTAAGGTGGCACGTGACACAGGAGGAGCTCATGAACTACTCTTGCTCACCTTCTTGGTGATCTTGATGCTGTGCTCTGCGAGAAATGCCTCAACGTGGATAGAAACAATCGAAGAACAGGGAATCAATGGAAAAAAACCACACAAAAATGACCATCAAATATTTATTTACATACACCGCAGGTCAATGAATCCTGGAAAGCATATGGAATGTGTTTACAACTTGTAGCAATAGACCACAGAAGTGGTAGCCAGAGTTCAGAGAAACCTCATGGGGCTGGGAGTAGGGCGTGCTCTCATACCCATTACCTGTCATACCCGACAATCTTGTCGTCCTGTCATTTGTCATTTCACTAGTTTGGATGTCAGGTTAAAGTAGGGACAGCAGATCAGCAGATACATAATAACCAGTAGTTTCCCTTGTTTCTGCTCTATTTTTCTGCTCTATAACTCGTGAAATTTAATTTCAGTGAAATAGGAAGACACAGGCAAAAAAATGAGAGGGAAATCATGTGGAAGTCAAGGTGTAAGACTTTATTGAGTCAGATGGAAATTGCTGCACATTGTTTGAATCTCAACAACAACGCTGTTGTTAGAGTGATGGCAGAAAGGCAGCGGAGAAGGATGGTGGTCGCAGGATCAGACTTAATAGCTGGCCATGGTGGACTCCAGCCACTCGTTGAAGAGGCAGACCTGTGAAAGGAGAGAGAATGAGGTTTGTTAGCACAGCCATTAACAAATATGATTCATTTTAAATAGGCAGGCACAATGTGAAATTTCAATCTCACACAGCTATGTTATTCATCAAAATTAGATCATTTAAGTTTACCTTGGCGTAGACACCGGGGTGGTTCTTCTCAGCACACCCGTAGCCCCAGGACACAACACCCTGCAGCTCACCGTTGCACACGACGGGGCCACCAGAGTCACCCTGAGAGAGAGAGAGAGAGAGAGAGAGAGAGAGAGAGAATAAGAACAATAAAAAGTTAAATAAAGATGAATGATTTCACTGGATTTCAGCACTGAAAGGAAAAATATGTTCAAGTAAATTCCCAGTATTCTGACTTGTGAGAAGTGCTGATCTTGGACAAGGACCTCTGCAGTCTCCTCTTGTTACATACCTGGCAGGAGTCCTTGCCGCCCTCCAGGTATCCAGCGCAGAACATGGCGTCAGTGATCATGCCGGGGTAGGAGTTCTCACAGTCTCTGTCAGACAGGATGGGGATCTCCAGGCACTGCAGCTTGTTGCCGTCAGCAGCTACGACGTGTAAAACAAAGCAAAAAGTTAAGGGAAAAAGGTTTAAAAGAACACAAATAGAAACACTGAAACATTCTGTAACTCCCAGCTTTTAAGATGCAGATGTTACTCACTGGAGCTCATGGTGTTGCCCCAGCCAGAGACTCTACACATGGTGCCAGCGGGGGCACAGCTGGTGGGCAGAGCCACAGGCTGCACGTACTGGTTGAGGATGGCGGGCTTGCTCAGCTTGATCAGCATGATGTCATTGTTGATATTGTAGGAGCTGTACCTGGGATGGCGGATGACGCGGGAGGAGCTGATGAACTGCTCAGTTCCCTCAGAGACCCTGATGTTGTGCTCTCCGAGACGCACCTCAACACGGCTGGAGAATAAAGAGAAGATCAGCCTGTTAAAAGCAGAGTCATTCCAGCAAGCAAAACTTTGTAATCTTTGTAATATGAAGAAGTGACGTACGACTTGTAGCAGTGAGCAGCAGACACAACCCAGTTCTCGTTGACCAGGGAGCCGCCACAGAAGTGGTAGCCAGAGTTCAGAGACACCTGATGGGGCTGGGAGTAGGCTTTGCACTCATACCCACCGACGATCTTGTCGTCCTCCGTGGCAACTACGACACACAGCAGACCAACCAAGTCAGCAACCAAGTAGACATTTTAAAATTGAGTGATCAGAACTAATGAATACAAACAGAGAGACGCTTACAAGCAGCTCCGATGAGCAGAACGAAGACCAGAGACCTCATGGTTGCTGTGTGATCTTGTGGATGAAAGACTTCTCTTGGAGTTCTGGTTTATATGGAAATGCTCTTCCCTACTTTCACTGCTGAACACACCCCCAAGGTTATTTTCAACCAATCACAGTCCTGGAAAAAATGTTCTCGGTATCGGAAAAGTAAATATCTTGTTGGCTGTGGGGTGGTCCGTACTGACATACTGCATGGGTGAAATTGTATTTGTAAAGGAGGGGCAATGGGGCATCCAGCCCCAATGCACTTTAAGATTAAACTAAGCAAATGTGAGCATTTATTTGAAAAATAGTTCATATGGCATGGAGTGATTGATCTCTGCATTATGCCTGTATGTGCTTTGAATTAGTTCACTCATCTAAGGAACAAAAACTAGTGTCTCTTGGTATCCCTGCATCAGCTAGTTTACATGATGCTGTGACTGTTTCGAAATCAAACATTACTTTACTATATACTGTATGGAATTTTAAATGTATTTTGCACTGGATGTATTTTGTAATCGTTAACCTTGACCTGGATGGATCTGTGCTGTGAAGCCGTGTTTGCAGCTCTGCAGATGGCCTGGTTCACAACCACAGTTGGTGAATGTGGCTTTCACAGGAAATCCATCCCATGTGTCTTAGATAGAACACCACAAAAAATGTTGATACAGTGAAGTGACAAGAGACAAACAAGAAGACGACGCAAAATCATTGCATGAGATCCCTGGTAAAGACGTACATTATAGTTGTCAAGCAACTATAGCGGCTTTTTTTGTCTTAAAAGTGATCTGATGATATTTTTATAACATTGTTACTGTATTGAAAAATCAATATTAATGCAAAGAATTATAACTAACCAATGATTAAAAAATAACTAAGCACAATCACACAATCAGTTACCATGATTTGGGATTAAAATGCAGTACAGATCTGCTGTTGGTGAAGTGTGAGTCAACCTGAGGTACATTTGACTTTTTACATGTTACAGTTGAGCTGCTGCAATTCCACATGACTAATATTCATGAATCACATGGATATGTATGAGGAGAAGATTAAAAGGTGCATGATTTGTCAAATATCACAGTTTGAAGATTAGAAATCCACACAGTCTAGATTATTCCACTCATGAGAAATTTAATAGCATTTTTTCTCACTTTTATAGATGTGTCTAAATGACACTGTTTCAGTAGTCGTTAACTGACAAATAGCACTCAAATATGCCGTCAAACAGTGATTAGAAAAATGCGAATGGACTGCAGTATTATTTGCCAGTACAGTAATTATACTGAGCTGAACATAAAAATTAACGTCTCTGAGGGGATTAATGTCACTCAAAGATAGACGCCTATTATGTTCCAGTCATTATGTTGTGTATTAGGCTTGCTGTAAGTACAGTTTCACGTACTCCGACTCCTCTAATACTGATCTGTGACTCAGCCTTGAGTAAAGCATTATGTGAATAATCCAGCTGCTTCAGCCATACTGGGCTGAATATTGTTGGATCACAGGCAGTCACTTCAAATGAACCATCTGGTGGACAAAAATTCACCATCAGGATTAACATTTTTATTATTATATTTTGACAGTTATTGGACCAATCAGGCAGCTTGAAGTAGATATGAAACAGGGATTCAGGTGATTGGACAGAACCACACACTGCAGCTATGAGGTCTCTGGTCTTTGTTCTGCTCATTGGAGCTGCTTGTGAGTGTGATATAGTACTTGAAGAGCAGGACTCCTTTCATGCAATGTGTGCTTTTGTATATTTACTATACTGAAGCAAACTCCTACTATAACTATGTCTGGCTGTCTGTCTTACATCTGTTTTTAGTTGCCACGGAGAAAGACAAGATCGTCGGTGGGTATGAGTGCACGCCTCATTCTTGGCCCCATCAGGTGTCTCTGAACTCTGGCTACCACTTCTGTGGCGGCTCCCTGGTCAACGACCACTGGGTTGTGTCTGCTGCACTCTAGATATGTTCAGACCTCACTTATCCATCTGATGAGGGAAAAAACATCAAGACATAAAAAAAAAAAAAGCATCCACCTTTTGGCATCTTCCACCACCTGTTATCTCTTTCAGTCACAATGAGGTGCGAATGAGAGAGCACCATTTCGGAATCACTGAGGGTAGCGAGCAGTTCATTAGTGCTACCCGTGTCATCCAACACCCCCTACTTCAACAGCTATACCCTTGAGAATGACATCATGTTGCTGCCACCCTCACCCAGTATGTGCAGCCTGTGGCTCTACCCACCAGCTGTGCCCCCCGCTGGCACCATGTGCACAGTCTCTGGCTGGGTCAACACCATGAGCTCCAGTAAGCAGAGAACAGTTATTTGACACAAACTAAGATTTCCGAAACTCTGTCCAAATTCACATATAAAAAGAATTTGCCCACAATCCCTAACAACCCATTCCTACTGCATACTTCCCATTTGTTTTCTGCTGCTGACAGGAACAGGCTGCAGTGTCTGGAGATCCCCATCCTGTCTGATTGTGACTGTGACAGTTCCTACCCTGGCATGATCGACAACTGGATACCTGGAGGGAGGCAAGGACTCCTGCCAGGTGTGTGTCTCTGATTTTATATTCAAATTCTACTACATTACTTTCACTCCTCTCTTATTCAAACTCTTTATCACCATGACATGCCATACTTATGTACAATGCTGCAAAGGTTTACAATACATGAAGAATAATTCTGTCTCTCGCTCAGGGTGACTCTGGTGGCCCCATTGTGTGCATCAGTGAGCTGCAGGGTGGGGGTGTTGTGTCCTGGGGCTACGGGTGTGCTGAGAGCAGCCCGGCGTCTACGCCAAGGTAATATTTCATTACATAAACTAAACCTCGAACTATCACCCCCTTTGATGTAGTTAAATTGCAACAAACTGACTAATGCCTTTCCATTTTCAGGTCTGTGTGCAGAGTGAGCGGCTGCACAGCTTGATGGCCACCAATTAACTCCAACATTGAACCTCCACACAGACAACCTAACATTAGTGCTGGAAATGAATCATGGGCTCTTCTGTGCAATTATTGTTCCATTTCTATTAAAAATATCCATCAATGCAAATCTAACAAAAATGACTAATTTAGACAATGAATAGATGTTATCTGCAGGCCGTTATTGTTAATACAAATTTGAACAAAAAATACAAATAGAATGAATGAAATAAAACATTTTTTTCTGTTTTATTCATTAGTTAGGACACAGACATCCAACAAGTTTTTTTATAAAGACCATTATTATTTCTAAACCACTTCACCATCTCTTGTATCAGTATAGATAAATCAGCCTGACACCAGCAGAACAGGGGTGCAGTATAACTTATAAATGTGAGACTATCAAAATTGATTAAGTAGATTTTCTTTTTCTATTTGGGTAAGTATTGTAGGTCCAGTGTGGAGTGAGAGAGAGAAAAAAAATCATTATTTTAAATGATATCTGTTCCATTAAACAACTTGCCTGAGGGTCTCAGAGTCCAGATTGTCTTTTAAGTCACTTTTTGTGTCTATACTCATTTTTATTTATATACTTATTTTGCTTTTGTTGCTGTGCCACTCATATGCATTATTTGTTCATGTTATTCTGCACTGATGGCACAAATCTAACTCTTAACTTTCCTCTGCTTTTTTAATTATATACATGAGTATATTTCAGATACAAAATTGATTTATAAATGATGGTTCACTTTTATTGATTAAAGGCCATACATATCCACACAGGTGTATGGCTGATGCGACCTTCTCAGGTTGGAGTTGTGCAAAGGGTCTACTGGATCTAGATGAGGTCACCATGTACTAATAAGAAGGATAAAAGTGTGACTTGTCCTACAATAAAACTGACTTTTGCTCTAAAGATTTCTGGATCCAGGGCGCTCTGTAATCTAACATTTATTCTGCAAAATGAGTACATTTGATTTTGGTGCTTAAAGTACATTTTCCACGTAATACTTTAGTACTGTTACTCAAGTAGAATTTTAATTACAGCACTGTTATTTGTAATATAATATATATTATAAATTGTGGTATCACTACTTTTACTTAAGCAGAGGACTTGTTCCTGTTTTCACCCTATTTGTTGAAAACTGCCGTGTAAAAGATTTTTTGACCTGAGGTAACAGGTGCTGAGAAACACACTGCTGTGAGATACCGTGTTCACGCACATCTAAATATAGAGGTGACTTGTGTACCTGTGTAATCTGACCAGCAACTTTGAGCACATAGACAGTGGATTCAAACCTTAACCAAAATAAAATATCCTCCTGAAAAACATTCAAATCTCTAAATAAGAATAAAGTTGTGAACAAACTAAGTACTCATTGTGAAAAATGCTGGACAAAGTGGTGCTAAGTCAAACTCCATATGCTGCTTAATAGCAATAAAACATATATTAGAGATTATCATTTATTAAAAAAAAAAAACAGACTGTCTATAGTATATTAATGTTAATTCTAGTTGTTGTATTGAATACAGTCATTAATAAATGAATGAATACATAAAAAATAAGGACAAATGATCCATATTCAAACTTTCCCTCATGATTTCCCATCTTTGCTGACAAGAGTCATCCTTACTTCCATAACGAAAAGTGTTTTTTTCAATCGTAATTCTGGAAATGAATCACCTGACTTCAACATCGTGCCACAGAGATTGGCTCCTCGCTGACCAATGAGGACAGCCCGAGAGCAGGGCAGCTCTCCTGACCGCGGATAAAAAGCAGAGCTGCAGGTCCTCTCATCCACAGGATCACACAGCAATCATGAGGTCTCTGGTCTTCGTTCTGCTCATCGGAGTTGCTTGTGAGTGTGAAGCTGTTTACAAGCAGATTGGCTTCCCCTCTGCTTCCAGCCTTAATCCCTGAACTTTGCTCAGAATAACCATTAGTTAAACATGGGTTTGACATTTGAGAGTGGCTGATTGATCTCTGGGGCAGCACGGTGGTGCTGTGGTTTGCACTGTTGCCTCAGAGCAGGTTCCAGGTTCGAATCCAGGTTTGAACTTGGGGTCCTTCTGTGTGGACTTTAAATTGACTGTAGATGTGAGTGAGTGTGAATGGTTGTCTGTCTGTATGTGTTGGCCCTGTGATTCAGTCCAGGGTGAATCCCGCCTCTCGCCCACTGTCATCTGGGATTAGCTGCCAAAACAGCTAACTTGTTGTTGACATGTGTGTGTCGTAGTTGCCACGGAGGACGACAAGATCGTCGGTGGGTATGAGTGCAAAGCCTACTCCCAGCCCCATCAGGTGTCTCTGAACTCTGGCTACCACTTCTGTGGTGGCTCCCTGGTCAACGAGAACTGGGTTGTGTCTGCTGCTCACTGCTACAAGTCGTACGTCACTTCTTCATATTACAAAGACAAAGTTTTGCTTGCTGGAATGACTGTGCTTTTAACAGGCTGATCTTCTCTTTATTCTCCAGCCGTGTTCAGGTGCGTCTCGGAGAGCACAACATCAGGGTCTCTGAGGGATCTGAGCAGTTCATCAGCTCCTCCCGCGTCATCCGCCATCCCAGGTACAGCTCCTACAATATCAACAATGACATCATGCTGATCAAGCTGAGCAAGCCCGCCACCCTCAACCAGTACGTGCAGCCTGTGGCTCTGCCCACCAGCTGTGCCCCCGCTGGCACCATGTGTAGAGTCTCTGGCTGGGGCAACACCATGAGCTCCAGTGAGTAACATCTGCATCTTAAAAGCTGGGAGTTACAGAATGTTTCAGTGTTTTTATTTGTGTTCTTTTAAACCTTTTTCCCTTAACTTTTTGCTTTGTTTTACACGTCGTAGCTGCTGACGGCAACAAGCTGCAGTGCCTGGAGATCCCCATCCTGTCTGACAGAGACTGTGAGAACTCCTACCCCGGCATGATCACTGACGCCATGTTCTGCGCTGGATACCTGGAGGGCGGCAAGGACTCCTGCCAGGTATGTAACAAGAGGAGACTGCAGAGGTCCTTGTCCAAGATCAGCACTTCTCACAAGTCAGAATACTGGGAATTTACTTGAACATATTTTTCCTTTCAGTGCTGAAATCCAGTGAAATCATTCATCTTTATTTAACTTTTTATTGTTCTTATTCTCTCTCTCTCTCTCTCTCTCTCTCTCTCTCTCTCTCTCTCAGGGTGACTCTGGTGGCCCCGTCGTGTGCAACGGTGAGCTGCAGGGTGTTGTGTCCTGGGGCTACGGGTGTGCTGAGAAGAACCACCCCGGTGTCTACGCCAAGGTAAACTTAAATGATCTAATTTTGATGAATAACATAGCTGTGTGAGATTGAAATTTCACATTGTGCCTGCCTATTTAAAATGAATCATATTTGTTAATGGCTGTGCTAACAAACCTCATTCTCTCTCCTTTCACAGGTCTGCCTCTTCAACGAGTGGCTGGAGTCCACCATGGCCAGCTATTAAGTCTGATCCTGCGACCACCATCCTTCTCCGCTGCCTTTCTGCCATCACTCTAACAACAGCGTTGTTGTTGAGATTCAAACAATGTGCAGCAATTTCCATCTGACTCAATAAAGTCTTACACCTTGACTTCCACATGATTTCACTCTCATTTTTTGCCTGTGTCTTCCTACATTATGGTATTGTCATCACAATACTTATAACCATGCTGTGATATTTCACAGAAATGTTGAAGAGTTTATCGCTGTTTGAGGGCAGAAATAAGGGAAATACTGGGTATCCCTTATCTGCTGTAGACAATTTAAATAAAAAGTTAAAAGTTTTTACAGTAGAAATAAGCCATAATATCATGCAATGTGCTGATTCCACATTTACCACACCAAGAATAATTTGTTCAGAGGCACAGTTTAATCCTGCACAAAAAAACTATGACTATAACTATAAAGTTAATCCTTTCAGTGATACATTGTGTGTCTTTAATGCTTAAAATGCTTCAGGTAGTGTTAAAGATGGTTTAAAAATTCTCATGTGTATAGAACTCTGAATGGAAAATCACCTGAAGTACCAGGATCTAAATGTCAACATCCTTTATGTTATTATGATATCATTATGGTATAATATATATAATATAATATGGGTTGAGGGGGAGAAGTGGGGCTAAATGTTTGCACTGCTTTTGAGTATTGTTTATGTTTTCTTTTATGATGCATCCTAATTTTAAAAGCATAATAATTTATGACTTGGTTTTTAATTAACTTCGACCAGACTGACCAAATATAATCATGTCTGCAAACAGCCCAATACCTCGAGAGTGTTATCAAGAGAGCACACAACAACACCTGCAGAGACACGAAAGAGCTCTTGTGAGAGACTATTAAGTAGCGGAAAACCCATAAAGCTTCTAAACCTTTAAAATAAGTAGTGTGGAAATTGAATTTGGATGCATGGCATCATCGTCATCATCAATGGCACAAAATGTGATTGAGCCCAAATCAGTGAGAACAATCCAATGAATGTGACAAATAATGCTGCATCAGTGTGTTGTGTTCACTGACTATTACTGTGGCTTGTTACCTGATGTATCACATGAATCTGATGCCATTTTTGATTTAACAGTATTTTACTTTTTATTATTTCCAGTAGTAACATCCATTTGTTTGTTGTACTTGAATGCATTTGCTTGAATTATTTTATTAGTTAATGTATTTAGCATCTTTGCTTCTGTGAAGATTCTCAGTCATCCAGGTCATAGTTATTCACTGGACTTGTTGAAGGTACCTTCCTAAGAAGTCCTAAGAAATCTTCTTTACTCCTTACCTCACATCAAACTTTGGCAATATTGTTCCCATGACTTGACACATTAAAATAACTGAAGAGAATTGCGCTGAATTAAACAAAGATAAAGTAGTTGCTCTGTATAAAAGAGCTTTCCCTGCAGTTTTCATTTGCAAAGGCCAGAGCCAGTCAGTGAGTGAGTCTGTGAGAGCGGCTCCACCTGCCACTACGTCTGGGGAGTGAAGGTCAGGATGTTGATTACAGCCTGATCAATACACACTGGTCTGTACTCACACCAGGCCAATGCAAAAACAGATCAAACAAAAGGAACATTATTTTTGTGACAGAACTGAACAAAATCCTTAAACCAGAGTTCCATTAAGACTATGGAGTCCCTTTCTGGCAAAATAATATTATGTAAAGTAAAGTTTATCCACTGGCACACTTTGAGGGTTTTAATTGGTTAGCAGCACCAGGGGTGTGTCTGGGCAGCTGGCATAAATTAATGCAATGAATAAAAGGCCGGAATGGACACAGGAACATTTCTACATCAACCAGTCATGAGGTCTCTGGTCTTTGCTCTGCTCCTAGGAGCTGTGTGTAAGTATTTAGGAAGCATCAACGATCTCAGAATATATTTAGTATGGGAAATACAATACCTGTGGTGTGGATCAGTTATGTGCCAAAGAAAATCTATGACCCAGAACATCACCAAAGAGGCAAAGGAGATGCAAAAATGTTGGACATCTGCAGAGGGACTTTTTCAACATACTACATACAGCTATATAATGACAGATTTTCTTTTCAGTTGCCACAGAGGATGACAAAATTGTTGGAGGGCGTGAGTGCACCCCTCATTCACAGCCCCATCAGGTGTCTCTGAACTCTGGCTACCACTTCTGTGGCGGCTCCCTGGTCAACGAGTTCTGGGTGGTGTCTGCTGCTCACTGCTACAAATCGTGGGTGCTCCTTAAACATCAAACACAAAAAAAAAAAACTAGACTGGTCTCTCTCAAGCCATCCCTCCTGTTCTCCATTCTCTCTGTCTCACTCACAACCTCTGCCTCTCTTTCAGCAAAATGGACATCGTCCTTGGTGATCACAACCGCTGGTTCATGGATGGCAATGAACAGATCATTCCTGCTGCCAGCGTCATCCCTCACCCCAACTATGAGTCCTGGCTGGTTAACAATGACATCATGCTGATCAAGCTGAGCAAGCCCGCCACCCTCAACCAGTACGTGCAGCCTGTGGCTCTGCCCACCAGCTGTGCCCCCGCTGGCACCATGTGTAGAGTCTCTGGCTGGGGTGTGACCATGAGCTCCTGTGAGTATCAAACACTGTCAGCATAAAGGACTTAATCGCGTTACATTTGTCCTCATGTCTCTGGCTATGCATCTCCACAGCTGCTGATAGTAACAAGCTGCAGTGCCTGGAGATCCCCATCCTGTCTGATGAGGACTGTGATAACTCCTACCCCGGCATGATCACTGAGGCCATGTTCTGTGCTGGATACTTGGAGGGAGGCAAGGACTCCTGCCAGGTGAGTATTGCAGTCGTACACAAAGTATTTCTTACTTGTTTAGTATCGTCCGTACTTAGTTGAGACTGAAAACTTTTATATATGTCCAAACTGCTTTGCTCCCCCACTCTCAGGGTGACTCTGGTGGTCCTGTTGTGTGTGATGGTGAACTGCAGGGTGTTGTGTCCTGGGGCTTTGGGTGTGCAGAGAAGAACCACCCTGGTGTCTATGCCAAGGTAAAAAAAAAAAAAGCGGAAAAAAGTTTCTCACAGTAATCATTTATTTCTCTTTTATGACACAGAAATGTTCTGAAAGTGTGATGTGACATGAAGTTTTCAATATGCCTTTTTCATTTATGTTTCCCCCTGTCTGGCATCAGACCTGCATTTTCACAGATTGGCTGCAGAGCACCATGTCAACTTACTGAGTTCAGTCCGATTCTACCTCTGCAGCAGCTGTTTCTATACTGCAAAATGAAACTCTGGCCTGCTGTAATGGCGACTGAAATAAAATAAAAGTGTAACACCTCTGTTTTTCTCTTTCTTTCTGGTCTACCTGGCCAATCTACACAGCACATGCAACGAGGGAATAAGAACGTACATGTTAGTTAATATTACTTATTTTTTACTTGTCATATATGTTTATATATATATATATATAAATTATATTACATGCGTTTTAAGTATTATAATTGAAAAGCATGTTATATAGTATTGAAATGGTCCAGAAAGATGTAGATCTGCAGAAATTGGGAAACACTAGTTGCAGTGAGTTTGGGCGGAACTGTCGCTCGGCAGTACGATGACCAAGTCGGACTAATTTGACGACGCACCACCAATGTCAAACCCAGCAGGTTCAGCATTAACTGAACTGACCTCAGGATCTGTCCTCACACCGAGTTAACTTCTCTAACATCCAGTCAGCGGGCGGCTTGAGGAGCTCACCCGCTTCACTTTGTCCGTGAACGTGCTCTGCTTTCCCGTTTGTTTGTCGCGGCGAATCTAACCGGACAAGATGCGCCTCACGTTGCAAATGTTGATCTCCCACGGCCGGGTGGCCCGGAAGTTGGGTCTGGGTCCAGAGTCCCGAATCGACATGCTGCGGAACATTTTGACAGGACTGGTCCGGCACGAGAGGATAGAAACCACGAGGGCCCGCGCGGATGAAGTCCGTTTCTACGCCGAAAAGGTACCGAGGAGCCGGAGATGCTGCTAGCTAACATTAGCTAACAAGGCTGGTACAGTGTTTGACCAGCTCTAATTAGCCAAATAAACACAGTACAAAAGTTACACTAACTACGTCTTTCATCCGGAAATGTTGTTGCTTTAATGGTAAAAACACAGTTCAGTCTGGACAGTATCTCACCATCATCACTCCAACAAAACTCTGGTATGATTTAATGTTAAAAAACTGCCATATTTTGATGTGAACTCTGTAATTACATACACACACATTAGCATTTTATATCTACAACACATTTACTCCAGTATCAAAGTACTGCTGCTACAGTCTAGTGATTAAAACATATACTAATTACAACATGCAACACAGCCCGTCACATACTTTGTCAGCAGTCAAAATAGTTGCAAATAATTTGTAGAAATCTCAAAATTATACATTGATACATGAATCCGTATAATACCACAATGATTTAAAAGAGTAGAATGAAATCTGTTTTTTGCATACATATATGCATATACACTACTCACAAAAGTTAGGGATATTCGGCTTTCAGGTGAAATTTCAGGATGAACCTAAAATGCATTCTAACCTTTCCAGGTGAACTTAATGTGACCTCTAAACCTTTGAATGCACATGTCCAACTGTTCAGTGTTTCAGTACTTTTTGCACCAGTTGCTGTTCTCTAACAAGAAGCTTAACAGCAACATTCACAACAGGTTTGATCCTTGAATCGACCAATACATTTCCTGCTTCAGTTAGAATTGGTATTTAAACAGTCCTCCTCATCATGCTGTTCACATTCTGACATCATGAGACCAAGACGACACCTAACAATTGATCAGCAGCACCTCAACACTGGAGGCTTCAAACAGGAAGTCCTCAGATGGAAGTTTTTTACTGAGCTTAGAGGGTCACAGAGTGTCATCAGGAGGTTGTAACAGTGATACAGAGAGACTGGAAGAGTCACAGAAAGGAGAGGAGTGGACGTCCTTTGGCCACATCCCAATTTATTGAGACACTGAACATTTTTTGTTGTGGTATACCCACCACTGTTGTTAGCTTTTCTTTCAATAAATTGTTTAAGATGAATAAAATTACCATTGCATGCTTCTACTTAAATGCCCTACTTTCATTATATAATATCACTGTAGCATTCACTTTTTCCATATATTTCACCTGAAAGTCGAATATCCCTAACTTTTTGTGAGTAGTGTATATGTGTGTGTGTCAAAAGTCTTATTGTGAGTCAGTTAAATTATAGTACTTTATGTAGTGCGGCTCAATATTAATTTAATCATGTGATCCACCATTGCTTTGTAGACAGACTTTGTCCTGTAGTCCAATCAGAATACTTCATATGGGGAAATTTAGGTGGACACTCAAGCATCTTATCTCATTAAACAACCGTGGACATCAATATGCAGCTGTAACAGCCTCCATGCTTGTGATCGCTTTAGTTACTGTTATAAATGTTTGCACTGTGCAAACTGCTAATGGGAGGGAAGCGGAAGTATTGCTGC
This sequence comes from Pempheris klunzingeri, assembly GCF_042242105.1. NCBI lineage: Eukaryota > Metazoa > Chordata > Actinopteri > Acropomatiformes > Pempheridae > Pempheris > Pempheris klunzingeri. Next base: position 19,215,309 of record NC_092019.1, on the reverse strand, counting down.
AGAACCCCTGAGTCCTCCTGTAGGACGCTGTCGGGTCCCTGAACCTAATGAGACGATCACTGCACCCGAGGCAGCCCGGTGTTTTTTCTCTGTCCAAATACAGTCCCACAGTTTCACACTTTACATGGGTGCACTGGTCTACTATGCAAAACACTCAGATTTTAATTTGCCGTTCTTCCACACTCAGTGGCTCTGACTTAATGTGCTTTCATGTTTTGTTTTTCACCAGCTGATTGACTTTGCCAAAAAGGGAGACACCGATGAGAAGGCAATGAAAATGGCTAGTTTTTGGCTGACGGTACGTGTCTGCAGCTCGTCACAACTGCGTCAAGTTACAACATGTGTCTCTCTGAACATAAACAAAAGAAACAGTTACTGTGAAGTCATTGTTTAGTTCAAGTGTGCTTCCTCTCTGCAGGAAAAGGATCTGGTCCCAAAGCTCTTCAAGGTCCTGGCTCCACGGTTTGAGACCCAGCCAAAAGGCTACACACGGATGGCCCACATCCCCAACAGACAGAACCTGGACCGAGCTAAGATGGCCGTCCTGGAGTACAAAGGCAACCCCTTCCCTCCTCTCTATCCTGTGAAAAAGGAGAATGAACTGACTCTCATCAACCAGCTGCTCAAAGGCTACAGAGAGGAGCGGGCACAACAGTTACCGGCAAAAGCTTGATTAAAACCACCCTGCTGTTGGATCAGTGATGGCGGGCGCTGAGGCTTGATGCTTGGGTGCTGAAATGCTTCTGAAGAGTCGCTTGCAGATGATGCAGATCGCGGCTTATAGGGACTAACGCATGTCTTCATGTTCCTGCTCCAGAGTCACCTGAAGTGAAGAGCATTTCTGTAAAAGGACAATTATGATTGATTATCTAATAATAAATATTGTTTATAACAGTAACAGATTTTCACTTTTATTTCTTTGAGCAGCAGGTGTTCACCAAGGGAGGTTTGGCTAATACAACAGCAGCACACAAAAGGGGGGGGAAAGGCTCCAGCAATGAATATCCTAAGGAAAAATGTTTTCATTGAACAACTCAAACAAGCACAATTGAAGAACAAAGAACAAGTAGCTCAACACAACTAATATTACAGGTGGTTTCTCCAAATTCAACACAAAATGGCACTTTTAATGACGACTGCAGTCCTAAATAATTCAACCCCCTGAACAGACTCATAAATCAAGGTGTCGTCTCAAACACACCTGATACAACTAAGCAAGGGCCTCATTAGTGGCATCAGGTGTGTTTGAGATAGAACACATGAAAGACACAGACTGGCTAAAGGTTTGTTCACAGTGATGTTTGGTTGCATGTTAGAAATATGGGTGAGCCAAAAGAAATGTTCATAAAGTTAAGAGAGGAGATCATTGCCGTGCACAAACAAGGAAAATGATGCAAAAAGATGGCAAAGGCACTTAATGTTCCCGGAGATACTGTTGGAAGCATAGTTTGCCAGTTCAGAGCTAAATGAACACTGACTACATTACCTGGATGTGGCAGAAAGGGGAAGATATCAACAGCTGCCACCAGATTTCTGAGGAGGCAGGTGGCCAAAAACCTGCAGCAAGACTTGGAGGCTGCAGGCACTGAGGTTTCAATTTCTACAGTAAGGAGCAAACTAAACGCTGAAGGCCTCCGTGACTGAACTCCAAGACGTTCACCACTACTGACCCAAAAGCACAAGACAATATGTTCTAAACCAGCCACAGAGGTTCTTGGATTCTGTCCTGTGGAGCTTTGAAACAAAACCGGAACTTTTCAGGTCTGTGGATCAGCGGTATGTCTGGAGGAGGAGGAGGAGGAGGAATGAGGCATATGTGAAGAGAACGCTCTGCCTACAGTGAAGCATGGTGGTGGCTCTGTGATGCTCTGCTGTGCTTCTTCTGGCACTGGAGACCTGCAGCGTTTGGAGGGAAAGATGGATTCAATCATGTATGAGGAAATCAGTCTGTGAGGAGGCTGAAGCTTGGACGCCATTGGACCTTCCAACAGGACGATGAACATACCTCAAAGTCCACCATGGCTTGGCTTCAGAAAAAGTCCAGGAAGATACTAGAGTGGCCGTCACAGTCACCTGACTTGAATCCCATAGAAAATCTCAAATCAAAAATTTGAAGAAGGCGGTTGCAGCACAGAAACCCCAGAATATTGGAGGATATTGCTAATGAGTAATGGGTTAAGATTCCTCAGGAACGCTGTCAGAACCTGGTGTCTGGTTGTGCATCAGGTCTTAACAGCAAAAGGGTGCTCTACTAAGTACTGAAGAGGCTTTTCAAGAGGGGGCAGAATAATTTTGAGACTGCAGTAGTCATTAAAAGTGGCATTTTGTGTTGACTTTGGAGATTAGGATTAGTTGTGCTGAGCTATTTCATTTGTTCTTCTTTGAATTGTTGAACACAGCTGAAAGTTCTTTAGTGCAACTGCACATGAATTAGCCGGTGGTATGGTGATTAACCCCCCTCAAGTTCTACATACCATTTCTAACAATGAAAACAGGTGAAATGGTAACAAAAGGCTCTATTGTGTGCGGCTGCAGGCTGTCTTGAGCACGTATAAACTTACAAGTGAGACCGTACCGGCAGGGGGCTGTTAAATCCTTCTGTGGAGTGTCTGTCAGCATCATTAGCAAAGATTTAAATTAACCATTTTTAATTGGTTAATCCATCCATCAATATCTGCTACTTATTTAAGCCCATGCCATGTTAATTGATTACTTAAATTACTAGGAATTATTGTTATATACAGCTGGGATGTGCTAACAATTGTGATATAAGTCAATGAATTCCTGTAATTAATACATTATTGCAGCACTTATCATCCCCACTGGTTTTCTTTCACTGTTATGACAGTGACAAAGTGACAAAATGGTATAAGATTGCACTCTGTGTGGTACTGAAAAAGTCTTTAATGTGCTCAACACTTCAGAAACACTCTGACGAGTCGATGCCTGCGATGATTAAGGTCTATTATGCTGTATGCAGATGTAGACAGATCAAAAGGTGTTAGTGCATAAAATACCTTATCACTTCATCATTACCTGAACCGAAGTGCAGAAATTGTTCGAGTAATGGAAGTGAAGTGAATTGAATTTTTTCCTTTGAAATACTGGCAGCGATTAGGCTGAAAGCCATTTTACAAATTTAGACCCTAAGTGGAGAGCGAGCACAGGCAGGCACAGTTTGTTGTGACTCAGCAGTCACAGAGCACGTTACTGGCAGCAAGACTGTGAAATGTAATAATAATTAGGCTCGCCTACATCAGACTGTGACAAGCCTGGAGTCTGCCCCTGTGGTGTTTTACTTTACTCTTCTAAGGAGAACAGATTCTTAAAATAATTTGCAGATATTAGATTTGACACATTTGAATACATATCCTACGTGGAACACAAACATTGTAGACAAAAAAAAAAAAGCATTCCCAGACAAGGCCTCTAATAAAACCATACTTTTTTTTATTATTTTGGCAAAAAGTGTATATGTACAGCGTATTCAGAATTGTCATTTGACACCATTAAAATGCATTTGAACAGTGCTTCAGTGATGTGCTCTTAACCAGATCGCTCTGAGTAGCCTAAAAGCTGTGCTGTTGTCTGTCATGCATACATAATCTCTTTTCCTCAAGTCCTCTCACGTGCGTGTCTCAGTCCTGTAATTGTATGTCAATATACACAAGGTTGAAGCAGCGATACGGTATCAGCGGCCCTGTCCGTTAGCCGAGTCACCCTCCGTCTATTCAGTCAAGTCATGGCAACCATAACAAGAGGCAACAGCAGACAAAATGGCAGACATGCCTAATATAAACCAGACACATAATCAGAAATAACGGCTAGTACTCTAGTTCAAGTATCATTCTGTTTCACAGACTAAGTTACACCTCTGACTACACTCTCACAAGTTACACACCACAGTCCTAACACCTTTAAATACTCAATTACAGCGAGATTGCCATTGATAAATCTGTGGACTATTATTCGAGGACCACCGTTTTTATGAATCAGAAATCAATGAGTGGTCAAGATAAAAGTGGTGTGCGCTCTCTCAGGTTTGTTTTTTTTTTCACTTTCTGAGTTACAGGAAGCTGGTGGTAAACTCAGTTTCAATGACACTCTTACATGACTTAGCGACTTCAGTGATTCAATGTTAAATCACGTTGACCGAGCACGACACCCTCCCTAAAAATGTCCGCACAGTCGATGACGTTTTCAGACTGTATTTACAGGTGTATGCATCTGGAATACTACTCGATGTGGTGTGAATACAGGTTTCAAAGCAGTCCTATAAGGTGACATCATCACGAATAAACAGACTAAGACCAGGAACATTAAAGTGCTCCATGCAGGACAGACAAAATGTACAGTCTGTGTTGCTGTTTTCACAGTTCACCTACAAGGCGTTTTTTTTTTTTTTTTTTTTTTCTTTTCTCTTCGTCGTAGCTCAATGTTGGGGGATGTGAAACTAGTAATATTTGTTCAGCTTTTCGCACGGTTTAAACATTAAGAGTGAGATAAAGCTAACAACTATTCATGTTTCAGGTACTGGACAGAGGTGAGGATGAAGTTACTTGCGTTTTAAAAAAAAGGCAGCCTTCTAGTCTTAAACTACGGATTTGTATTAGTTGAAAGCCACAGAGAGAGAAGAGAGAACTCGACAAAAGGCGTACTGTAGTATTCCAGTAACTTCAAAATCACCCCTGTCCTTGTGCTGTATTGCATCAATACATTCACCAACGTCTACATACACAGAAATGACATTTTTGAGCAGGCATATTCTGCACTCCAGTGAAAATTCAACTAAAACTGGTTTTATATTGGTATTGAATTTATCCAGTCAAATGTATACTAAAGCCTATTGTATGTATTTACAAAAGTATACGTTTCAATACACACAATAAGCCTATATTGTATGGTCACGTGGAGTACATATATCAGCTTTTTGGACGGGAAATACAATACAAACATGCGTGTTTTACGAGTACCTAGAAGTGCCCACAGTAAACGTGACATTTTACATTGACACATCAGCATATCAATCCAGAATAACCAACTGCAATGAAGGCATATAAGAATATAAATTAACCCAACAAACTCCATATAGAGTAAATATCTATGCTTTATCAAAATGTGCCAAACATTAAAAAAAAAAAAAAAGTCTTATTTTTTTTACATGAATCCAATGAATGTAATGGCATGAACTTCTTCTGATGGTCACAGCACCGACTGGAATTTAATGATGTGGAAAAAACCCCATGAAAACAGATTTCCTTTTTTGAAATAAAACTATATAGAGTGGTAGCTTTCTCCTGTTTTAGCTATTTACAAACTCGTCCAGGCACACCATCAATGCCTCATGAATTTTTGAGAAAAAGTATTTCAAGAATTTTGTTCATTTCCGCATCGTGCACAGCTATCATTCTATTGCTCTGGCTACATCCACTTTGTCATCCTCCTCCCCGTGTGCCTTTTACTGGTCAACATCAAATATTTATTGCTTCTTTATTCTTTAACAAGCTCAGCACTCCTATCTAACAGCCATTTCCCCCTGACTCCTCCATTCGGGTTATTTCCATTCACAGGTGAAAAAGGACCGCTTAAGGATTCACTTTTCTGATGATTTCTCCTCTTCGGCCATCCAATCTTTTTTGGCTGTCCCTCCCGTCATTAAACAGTAACACCTTGATTTCCACTCTGACCCATTCTTTACTTTGTATTGTCAGTCTGTCCTTTCCCCCCATGCCTTCCCCTCTCTCCCTCTGTCCCGCCCTTGTCACGTCTTTCTCTCCGTCTCACGCCTTCGTTCCAAACCCTCCTCCACCTCCGCCCTGCATGCTGAAATACTCGGTGAAGGAAGGGAGCCGGGGGGGCAGCGGGGGCGAGCGTGCGGCCGGGCGCGGGGGTATCGGAGGTGGAGGTGGGGGCAATATTGACGTCAAGTCAGCAGCTGTGGTGATGATCTTCTGCTCGCTGTTCCTCGGGACCTCCGGTCCTTTACGGGCCACCGTCTCCTCCACCGTCTTCACTGGGTCCTGGGGGGAGGGAGATGATGGGTTTACACTTTTGACCTGGTCTGATCCTCTGGGTGTAGGTTACAGAAATGGGTTGCCCTGGCAAGAGAGTGAGACCTTGCAGACACCGTGTCACTAACACCATCCTATACATCACATTTTGACAGCTTCCTCTGCAGCTCACCGATGCTGTGGTGGTTACATAGGTTGGGCTACATTACACATGTACTGGGTTTCCTCACCTCCAGCTCACTTACTTAACTATCCACAAACCACAGTTTACCCTACTTCGCTTAGTTACGTAGTTTAGTTAGTTAATTAGTGTTTACTGTGTAGCACAACCTTTACGTAGGCCTTAAGTCATCATCAAGATATAATGAAGGACTTCTGTTATACATTTAACAATATGGCACATTTATGCTAAACCTAGGGATGACCTCAGAAAGAAGTGAAAAATGTCCATTAAAATTTCAAGGTCATCATCAAATATCTTGTTTGGTCTGACGAAAAGTCTGAAACCCAAAAATATTGAATGAACAGGTTCTCACACTGTGAAGCTAGAGCCACAGAGGATTTGGTATTTTGTCATGAAAATGACTTTCATTATTAACCAGTGATCAAAACACTAGAACATTTATTTTCTGTTGATCACTATAAGAATCAGCAGTGTACTGTCGTCAGTCTTCCACTGTTAAACATTACAGTGTATAAGAGCAAACTTTTCATGTGTTAAACCAGCATTTTAGCAACTAGTTTAGTTTTAATGATAGCGTGTTCAGAAATTGTGAGACATATAACATGATAAGTTCACTTAACTGTGATATGATCATCATATGTTATCATCATCATGTTAACTTATGGGGCAACACCATCCTTCATGCTGTCTATGGAAACAGTAACAGAACCAAGTCCCTCCAGTGTGGATGTTTTTATACTAAATACAGTATTTCATACATTTAAGTCTTGCCCTCCTTGGGAAGAGTAATAGCAAATTTGTTTTATCTGTAAATGGTTTTCTAAACAATTTTCAAGCTGCCTTCTGACCACATTACAGCACAGAGACTGCTTCTGATAACCTCAGTTTTCACCCTTCAGGCCAAATACTGCAAAACAATAAGACTGCGTGTCATACTGCATATAGCTACAGACAACACTCAGATTTACTTTGCTCTTTCACCAAACGACCCTCATCCAATGGACTCGCTTTATCGACGCAAGCAATCACCTGTAATGATATTTTCTTCACTTAAATAATGCATTTCATTTGACGACTAAGAGATGACACTTTTATTTCCCACCTTAATACAATATTCGATTATTAAGACTAAAGGCCAAGGTGGAAATTGTGGTGTTTTATATTACTTAATCCACACTGTTACATGGTCTTCTCAGTGTTTTCCAATTAAATGTCTGCAGCAAACGCAGCAATTCTGGTGCTAGATTTGTAACAACATCTAGGGGAAATGAGCACATTACTCCTTGTAGCACCACCACTATCTGGGTGGCGGCGCTACAAGGCAGATAGTGTTGCTAGGCACCAGTAATTTAGAGGGATGTTCAGGAGGCAGGAGTAAATGCAAAAAAAAAAAACAACTAACTTTTATCAATAAAATGTTTCCCGAAACACCAGCAAAATGAAACTTAATTTACTAAAATTAAAAAACTAAATTAAGATGGAGCAAAAAGAACAAAGGCACTAACCAAACCTGCAGCCTCACAGCGAGCTGCAAACTCCTTACTAATGTCAACAGCACCCAGCCCCTCCCCACTAAAAGGACCAAACATGTTTTATCTCTGCCTGATTGAGCAGCTATTTTGGGCTATTTATTACTGCCATGTCGTTCTATTCATCTTCATTGTCAAGTTTTGATGCCTTTTTATACATTAAACATTGTTAGTTGTATTTGTATCTGTGTTTGAAAGGTTCTGCGCTTGTAAACTTGCCTTTCCTTGTCAGGACTTGGTGTCAGTTGTCATGCATTTTGTCAACTTTGTACCAAGAATCTGGGTTGCTCCTTCATGCTGTATTATTCCTGCTGGTGTCTGCACATTCTATCAGTGTAGCTGAAGATTTGGAGCTCATCTTGTGTCACTCATTTCTGTGCGCTGTGAAAACGCAAAAAGTTCCCCAAGCCAGACAATTCATCACGGCGAACACGACACCTTCATTTGGGCTTGTCAAACTTTCTATTTACTCATTATTTCCTCATGCCCAAGTGTTTTCACGTCTGTGCGTGTGCTGCGTTACGCTGTGCTTACTGTCATTCACCTGAAGCCCACAGGAAGAGATGACAGTTTCCACAAGAAATAAACCTTAAAAACATGTCTCTTTACAAACTGCATTGTTACACTGATGCCTTGTAATTTGAGGCATCTTTGTTAGATGAGACAGCAGTTAATTTCAAGGTAGGTTTGACACAGTGAGGTCTGCATTTTAAAAGCATCAAAACATGACTACAACTTAGATGTATCTGGTTACATATAGCAGGCACTGCAGAATGGTTGGGAGGCGTTTAAACTGACATACAGTACACGGGCTAAAGTACTCACCGTGGTGCTTGTATTTACAGTAAACCTGTCTGCACCTTAATTTATTTCTCTTGTTCACGAATGGGGCAGATTTAATGCAAAATAAAACAATGATAATAATTAGCATTTGATCTTCTGTGTATTTAATCCAGGACATTCAGCATGCATCCAAAAACATGTGAAGTTAGACTCACTGATTGGATGGAGAAGAGCTCAGTAAAGTTGGGTTGTGAGTCTCCCAGGAAGGAGCTATTTCCATAGGCATGATGGGGGAAGCTCTCCGCCCCCTCGCCACCTTTCGGACTAGACAGCAGGATCCCGATCTGGGACGTCCGAACATGATACGGGAAGTTCTTATTGGCTGCTGAAGGTCGTGTGATAACCTGAGGGACACAAGCATGAAAAGACATGAAAGATCATTTTGGCTGATTCTTACATATGTAACGTATGTATAATCAGTATATATAGTAGAAAACATACAGCCACAGGATATAAGGTCCAAGTGAGAAATGTCAATTGCAATGCAGGCAGTGCCCAGGAATATGAAAGGAAATTTTGTGAGAGCAGTACGGCCCATTAGTAAAGAACAGTGTGTCGAAGGTGAGGAAGAGGTAGATAATGATGTGTGGAGAAGACAATCAGCATGAGGCATTTATGAGTCAAGGAGAGTGAATAATGTATGACTGACAGTGGAAATAATGACTCTTGAATAACATGAACTATGTAGAAGTGCTCTGCATAAGCGTCTGTGCCTGTGCGTGTGTGTGTGGTACGCACGAGAAAGACGATGTGAGCGTAGAGGTGGATGCCGAGCTGAATGCCGTTGACGATCTTCTCCCGGGCCCAACGAGGAATCCCAAAGTTGGCGATCAGAGCCATAACTGGCACTGCGAAAAACCTGCGGAAGACAAGTGGGTTGATTTAGGATAATGGTGTGGAGAAAGCACATTAAAAGAACAGATGAGAGCAGAGTTTGGTGGTGAGAGAAAGAGAGGCAGGGAGGAAATATATTAAAGCACAAGGAAAGATAAAGATGGGAGGAGAGGAGCGGCGTAGATAATGAGACGGGAGATAGTGGCGGCAATGAGAGAGAAATGCAGAGATAATATTAGTCTTTGTAATCTACCCTTTATTTCAAGCTCATGCTATTATGCACAGTGAGTGAAGGGCAGAGAAGCTGAGCAGTGTATGTAGAAGGGTTTTTCTCAGGGTTGTGTAAATGAAAAAATGCTACTTTCCAGTACAAAGCTTTAAACTGCCACACACATATGGGAGCATAAATTATTCTAATAGAAGAGACTTCATCAGCTGAGTAAAAATAGATATATTCCTCTAGCAATCATTCGTTCAAGTACAATTATCTACAGTGTTAGTAGAGCATGGAGGTTGGGCACACACTGTTGTAGAAGGGTGGCATAAAATAAACAACTTTTCATTCCCGGGCCGCTAAAGCATCAGCTATCTTGTGCACATTTTTACAGAGCGGCATAAATTATTCAAATTGAAGAGACCTCAAACAGAGAAATGTGTATTTCCCTACTCTGGCAATCCCTCGCTCAGGTGCTATTATCTGCAGCAAGGCCAGAGTGGAGGAAGCTGCGCAGGTCTCACCATAGTGTGTACGTGGTGAAAAAAGGGATGTAGAAGGGTTGTTTCTCAGGGTAGTGTTTCAGGGAGACCAGCACGGCGTAGCAGAACCACACGTAGGCCAGAAGCTGCAGTCCCATCAGTCCGTAGCCTGCAGGGCTGTCGTAGGCGTACAGCACTTCACCTGGGTCAAAGAACTGGATGAAGCAGGATGAAGATACACACGTTAAACTAGCTTAACTTTCACACAAAGTAGAAAAGGAGCATATAATGGTTTGACTACACATTGCGGTCTGTGTCCTAATTAATAAGATGAATAGCTCGTGGTTCAGCTGGTGCACTGCGATGCCAAAGCTCAGCTTGTAGGATTCTGTGTCCGTCTTTGACATTGACACTTTTTCTCCACAACTAGGTCATCGGCATGTGCGCCCAAAAGTGTTGTGTGTGCGTGTATGTGGTGTGTGTCCTTGCATCTGCACACACAAGAAGATTGTATTTCACAGTCCAGTGACTGGATAGCGTTGGCCATACAGGGTTACCCTTGCTACATAATGCATAGGTGTGACGGCTCGCTGTGGAGCTTCTTGGGATCCAACCAGAGACTTGTCAGATTCCCAACTGCAGGCCCAGTGCCAGGAACACTCTTCAAGTCTTCATTTCAGTTCCAATTGTAACCTAGTTTGGCGTATTTTTAGCAGGAGCTCCCCTGAGTTTTGAGCTCTTTAATAGCAGGGACCATGTAGGAGGGCAGGCGGCACATAAATTACACTGCTTCAGATCCACATACTGCAGTGTGACAGATGGCTATAGGCTCCAGCGTTAAATATAGCACGGATACTTCCACTGCATGATTCCCACTGGGTCATTACCACGCTGGATTCAAAGACTGTAATCCACTGTCCTTAAATGTACCATCATTAGATCTGACTGTGTGCTGGAGCCTCTGTAGTATGCAGAGATGTATGCACACACTCCTGAGTGTGTTATTAATTCATAAACCCGTATGCTGAACATCATATCTGGTGAAATCTGTTTCCGTCTTCATACACAGAGACACAGTAAAATTAATGAGAGCGGAGATCTTACAGTATGCTGATTAGTAATGTAAGTCCGACTTTCCAGTCCCAGGAAACCTTAAAGAAAGAGTCAATGATCTGAAGATTTATATCTCAGGTACAGTAGTAAGTACTGCAAACCTCTCAAATCAACTTGATGTGTATTCATAATTACCAATGTATCAGTGTAATGAGTGAGTTGACAGAAAAGGCCATTACAGCCCACGTTGATCTGTGGGCCCAACTCTTCCATGAATCTTTATGAGATTATTAAAAAAGCCAAAGAGAGCAATAATACGAGTGCAGCACTGTGTCAAACGCTGCCAAGTCAGAAATCTTGCTCCCAGTCAGCATAATTTAGACGCTGCTTTAAGTCACATCTGAAGAGGCAGAGCTTGGAAGCGTTCACACGCTTTACAAGTTGGAATCTAAATGTAAAATGTAAATAATCAAACTGCTGTACACTTTGCTTTTATTTACTACTGTACAGAGTAGTTAGTGTGAAATCGGGGGCTGTCACTAAAGATTACTGTCACTGCTGAACATTCTGTCAATTATTTCCCCAACTGATCAGTTAATCTTTGTCTATGAAGGGTGAGAAAATAAACAAAACATGCTCATTGTGTTTTCCCAGAGCCTAAGATGAAGCCTTTATGTTGTTTGTTCTGTCAACTCATGAGTCCAAATTTACATAAGAGACAGCTTTGATATAATATAATAGAAAAGCAACAAACTTAAGAAGCTGAAACCAGTGAATGATTCTTTTTCTTTTATTTTTAAAACTGTAATATCAATTTTCAGCTCTAGTTAAAATAACCCAATTGTGTCTTCCTACTTAAATGTATTACTGACAGGAATTTTTCCCAGCTTGCAGCTCATATTTACAGAAAACCTGACTAAACACCAGCGTGGCACACAATCGCTGCTGGTGAGGAAAGCAGGGGATGGAGTTGAGTGTTGACTAGTGATGAAACAGTTGGCAGCTCAGGTTCTGGGAATTATGGGGATTTACAATTGTTTGACATACAGCTGAAATGATAATTGATTTAAATACCTAAAAAAAAATCCATAAATTAATCAGTAATTGAAACAATCATTGACTACGGTGCAATGTGGGTAATGTATGGTGTGTGTGTGTGTGTGTGTGTGTGTGTGTGTGTGTAGCACTGTACCTCTGCTTCATAGATGAAGAGAATGACGTAGGTGATTGTGTAGACTGTCATGTAGATGCTCAACTTAACCGACCCACTGTGACTGATCCTCGCCCTGACACACACACACACAAACACACACAAAGAGGGTCAAAGGTCACACAGAAGTTAGCGGAAGATAAAAAACAAATACACACACACACACACAATCATGCATTTGCTGCTTCACACTCAAAGCAAAATCAGCTTAATCTAAAAGCAGCTATTAAACACCACATGGCACAAAAGACTGGTGGCTCAGCTCTGAACTATGAATATAAAATGGCTGCAGACTCATGGCCACTGTGAGGCAGGCTGTGAAAAAGGCTGTCCACACTCACAAAAGCAGAAACGACTGCTTCTTTATTTGCACAGCAGATATAGAAGCATTTCAGCGTTAAGCCTTCATCAGCATTTCAAAAACGTCCTTTGCTCGGACTAATTTAACAGCACACACCAGAGAAAACATATCAAAGTCATCGGGTAGTTATCTCCAAACTGTCGACTTATCAGTCACTGCAGATAAACAGACGTGCCTCTAGCTTGATGGTGATGCAGTTTTCCGTTTATTCACTGGGGTTTTAAGAGGGTCTAATAAGTCCAAGAGATCACAGAATCTCCCGAACCCAGAGGAGGATGTAATCCTGGAGTCTAAAAAGACAGCTTAAATCTTTGAGTTCAGTCTAGAAAACACCCACAGAGATTCAATTGCGCCCCAAGCAGGACCAGTCTTCAAACTACGAGTGGTGGTTTAGATGTTGACTCACCACGAATCAAAACTCCAGACATTAGGAGCAGCCTTTGTACTGAGCCCTTTAGATTTAGAAAAAAAACATCATTGTGACCTTTTCTCACATTTAACGGACTCAGATAGCCACTTCTGGGGATAGCTTGGCAACAATTTAAAAGCAGTGTAAGAACTGCTGGCATGTTTGATAACTGGACTGACCACTGAGAGTGGAATAGGGCATTTCTCTAGTCAGGTGTGAGATGGATACATGCTGATGTGCCAGAAAAGGATAGAACTCATAAATCATCTATTGTGCAGGTTATCTGAAATGATGCCTGTCGCAAGCAAAAGTCCACTAAGCCTTGCCAGACAACACTGAGCAAACCAAAAGTTTTTAGACCTTCAGCTGACATGGAAACACATAAAACATCAGATTCCCCAGACGTATCAAGTGTTCATCCAGACCCTGTGTGCTAACTGACTTTCTGACTGACACCTAGCATTGTCACGCCATGAGATACAGCGTAATGACCGTGACAGAGAGAGACAGCAGCAGCACAAACACACCCCCACAAGGTGACAGGTTTGCTTGAACAGAGACACACACGAGCATGGAAAAATACAGACATAAGCTGCAAAAACAGCGCAAACCCCCACCTGGTGACAGTGAACCCTTTGCCCAACAATATGAGCATCAGAAGGAACACCAAGAAACTGACGGAGAACAGTAATTTCCCTGGAGACAGACAGAGAGGAGGAGAGACACAGAAAGTGAGAAAGAGGAGACAGAGGGGGTAATTAGGTTGTGGTTTCCGAATCTGTAATTTCAGAGGGGAAAGATAAAATCAGGTTGCCACACACATATGCGTGCATACACATACACACACAAAATCATGCCTATGCCCATCAAACCAGCTATTACACTTCTTCACCCGCGCACACATCCATCATCGTCCACTCATTCATTCTGCTCGAGCGGCAAGTGATTTTCCAGTGCAGAGGCAGAGTCTGTCAGTCAGTCGGTGGCCGATGCAGGAGAAGAACTCACCAAGTATTTTCAGGCTGCCGTTGCCAACTCCATCTCTAGCATACAGGCCCCAGTAGACACAATGGAACAACAGGCTGAGCACTGCCAAGTGGAAAAGATGCAGCGAGGAGACAAATGAGAAAATAAGAGAGCGGCAAAATGGGGGAGGGAGGGGAGGAGAGAGAGGGGAGAGAAGCAGGGGGAGGGGGGGGTGTTGGGGAAGAAGGAGAGAGAAGGTAGATGTCAGAGAGGAGAAGTAAAGAAAAGATACAGAGCAGCGGAGATGGGGAGATGATAATGAGGATAGAGGTAGAATGGGAAGGTAGAGTGGGAAGAAGAGAAGCGAGACAGAAAGGAATTGATAAAAGGAGATGAGAAAGGAGCAGAAGGCTTGAGAGAAGTGGGAGGAGAGGGAGGGAGAGCATTTAGAGGTGGCAGGAGAATCGAGAAAGGGATTAGGAGAGGGGACAGGCAAGCGGGAAGGAAGACGGCGAGATAAGGGGGGAGAGGGGTGAGGGGAGGATAGGGTGAGAGGAGTGGGGGGGTGTTCGTCAGTAACAGCATGCTCCACTGAACACAGCATGGCTGTTTGCAAAAGTTCCTATTCAGAGGCTAATAAGGGCGATAATATCTCGGCTCTTTTAGTTGGGATTAAGGTATGAGATGCTGCAGCCATGTGTGAAGCTCATTGTCATCTTGAGTGTGTTACGGCGTTGTGTGTGTGTGTGTGTGTGTGTGTGTGTGTCTGTTCGGGACAGAAGCGCTCACCCTCCACACCTGCCGCCGTCATAAACATTTTGTAGGTTGTGTGAAGAAGCTGTCTTCCCTTCAGATTGTCTGCAGGGGAAAAAAAAACAAGAATAAGATGGAGGTGATTGAGGTGTGTGTGTGTGTTGGTGGGGAGAGAGATAAAAAGGATGGAGATATGCTAACAGATGGCGAAGTGGAGCGAGAGAGGTACAGAGAGAGAGAGAGTGAGAGAGAGAAGAGGAAAAATAAAGAACAAGGGAACGGAGGGGAGCGACCATTAGTATGCATCCATCTTGTGATGCACACGTCTGGATGAGGCCTTATACGTCTTCTCTGCTCTCTCCCCCTAATCTGAGAGGAAATATTTTTAATGCGTATTTAAGCAGGCAATTTGACTACCGAAACACTCCTACAAACAGCAGTGGCCCGGAGGGAAGAATTTACAGGGGGAGGAAGGACCATAAACCTTCACACACACACACACACACACACACGCACACACACATACATACACACTCACAGCTACCCGTATAACAACAGCCTTAGCCAGCCAAATGCTGCTGGATCATCCCATGACTTTTCTAAAAAAAAAAAAAAAAAGGTCCCCTGATGACTAAAAGGAACATTTCTGCCAAAAATTTAAATTCTGTGTCTTGAACTTAATGTCTTATGACCTTTAAAACTTTTTCCCATTCTTTAAAAAGCTGCATGCATCCCTGACATTAGTGAATACTGTTTTCATTTAGGGCCCTTTAGGCCTTTTTCCACAATTTGTTCAACACTCTACACAGTTATTTTCATGACATTTGTTTGATTCTAACTTGTGCAAATAAATAAAACTCAAACTCAATAAAACTTAAGCCTCCATGTGTGTGAATATTCCAGTGAAGCCAGCAGAGGCAGCATACACATGGTGGATAAGATACAGCAGTGCACTCAAAGCTGTTTCCCAATTTGCATAAAATCACAATAAGATTTCAGCAGAATCCACCAGTCAAAAGATGTATTTGCACCTCATTACGCTGCCTGATTCCCCTGCACTATGGCAAGCAAAGCCAGAAATAAACTTCCCCCTACAGTTATGACAGGTCCACTTCCATTTCCAATCAATATACTAACTTTCAGATACATTTGACGACAAAACACTTGAACAAAGGATCAGTTTTGTATCCAGCCATGAAGATAGTTTTGGTTCTCCTAGCCCAGATTTTGAGCCATTCATGTTGCAGATTTCTGCCTTCACATTCACACCAATAAAATGGAGCTGTGTGTAATTTAGAAATGGTTTCTGCCAAAGACAAAGTCCCACTAAAAAACTACTGACAGGGAGTTCTGTTGATTATCCTGAGAAAAAGTTGCTGCTGAGTGTTTCAAATTATATTTTTATTAAGCTGTGAGCGCAAAAACAAATTCCATTTTCCTCCATTGTATTGGGGTGGCTGCAGAAATCTTAGACATGGATACTTCAAAGTCCTGGCTAATAAAACCAACACTTTGATGATAATAATGAATGAGACATTAAAAAAGAAATCTGTTACACTCATCTTTTTCTCTAATTCCTGCCATTTCTCTTTGGGAAACACTTCTTCCCCTGCTGTATTGGTTCATTGGTTCATTTAAATGGGTTACAAGTCACAAGTGGTAGGAAAATAGAGTTAAGTATGAAGATGTGTTTTTTTTTTTGTCATTTAAGCAAATCAGTTCTTTAAGAGTGTGGAAGAAGGGAAGTATGTGGCTGCACAGGAAGAACCTCACATGAAGAAAGAGGAGAATGACAGAGAGCAATCATTTGTTCTAAGCTGCTTGGGGTTATTTGAGCTGTGACCTTCGTATGACAAACTCGCTTCACTAACCTTCAGGCTACCACTACCATCTCCATTCAACCATTCGCCTTAACACGAAAACCAAAACCCGCTCTCACCGTCCTCTCACTCCTGCTTTTTATGTTGCTCATGCTCTGTTCCGACAAACCCAGAGAAAGAGAAAAAATAGGTACATGCTCCACCTTTACTTATCAGAGGAAACATGAAGACTTACTCCTATCCCATCAAGAAAACATGTAGATTTTATAATAGATCTGAAGAAAGGGGCACTTTGTGACTGCTGTGGGCTTTGAAAGTCAGAATAAATTGTCTTGTTCATAGAAGGAGAGAGAGAGGGAGAGATAAAGTAAGTGGAAAGGACAGTACTTACAGGCAAAGTAGCAGGAGAGGAGGAACACCATGGAGAAGATGACCAAGAACGTGATGTCCGTCTCCAAGATTCCTGGGGAGAAGGGGGGTGGGGGACATGGAGGGAGGAAACAGAATAATTGATGAGAAAGAAAGATGGGGAAAAAAACCCAGAAGAGAAGCAGTGGGAAAAGGAAAAACGAAGATGTAAGAGAGAAGGTGGATTCAAAACCAGGAAGCAAAAGGGGTAAGTGAGGTTTTCAGAGAACATCAAGGTGAAGAAGTGGGGGGATAAAAGAGGAAGAAAAAGGGAGGGATGAAAAATCCAGAGAGGCAGGTACGTGATAAGGGTATGGGATTAGTAAGAAACAGAGAGAGAGGGAGTTACAGTAGGAGAGCGGGAAAGAGAGAGAACATTGGAGATGTAGGAATAATTCATTTAGAAGCTACCCGGGCCTCTTCTTCTTTTCATCCCGTCCTCTCAGCTCATCTATCATCATTAATTCATTCAGCCGTCTCTTCATTATTGTAATTTGTTCAGTTCAGTGTGCTTTATTGGCCGTGCTAAGTGGTGTTGGCTTGTGCCATCAGCGATTCGTTCCATAATCTCTCTCTTTCCATCTAATCACTCTTACCAAACTCATCTGCAGAGAAATGCTGCGTCCAGAAAGACTGGCCATTGGTCAGTTTCATCTCGTACTCCAGCTGCAAGCCTTCGCCCTGGAGAGAGGAGAGGGGCAGAAAAAGACGGAGAGAGAAAGACAGAGAGGAGGCAGCGGAGATTAAAAATACATTCTCTTACACTGTTACAGCCTTTGCGATCCGTACAAAATATACATTAATGCTTGAAGCTGTACTAGACAGTTCTGCAGGTTGAAATGTTAGCAAGAAGTAACTCTTCAGATATATTCCAACACATTATTCCTCTGACTTTTTGCTATTTTCTTTTAAATAAATCTGACAATAGAGGCCTGCAGGGCCTTTGTGTGAGATAAAAGGCATGCTAGCTGGACTTACAAGCTACATCTTACAGTTAACCTGTTTGAACCTCAGAGTGCTGGATCACCCAGACAGCATGAGTGAGAAAGAATTAAACTAAAACAGCAACATCACAACATCTTGGTATCTATACATAAAAATCAATATAAGATAACAATATTTTGAGGATGGACACAGAATATTTACTTTCACAGAATATTTACAACTCTAAGAGGGATTGAAGTCCATCTGAAATTAAATTGCATATTTATTTTCTGCTACAGCACACATATCTGCTCTGAGCACCTCATGTGCTATGTTCTGCTTTGAAACACAGAAAATCATAAAGCAAAAAGGAGAAACTTTTGATTTTCGGATTTCATGATGGTGCCCTCTAACTTCACATTGATCTGTCAGAATACTGCGAGTTGCATCGATGGCGGAACGTCTGGGTTTTGTTTGATTTTTGCTTTTCGTTTTTTGGCACAAGCGCGAGTGCAGTGGCTGAGTGTGGAGCCGATACCAAAACGAAACGTTTTTTTTCTTTCCTTTAGGGGCTCAGAGGTAGAGTGGGTCGTCCAACAATCCGAGAGTCGGTGGTTCGATCTCTGGCTCCTTTGAGTCAGCATGTCGAAGTGTTCTGGGACAAGACGCTGAACCCCAACTTGCTCCTGAAGCTTCATGAAGCTTCAGTGTGAGTGTTAAATTCCACCTGAATGAATGGTGTGTGAATGGGTGAATGAGTGGTCGAAATGACTGGAAAGGTGCTATACAAATACAGACCATTTACCATTTTACCATTTCCCGGACCTAATCTGTTCAACATGTAAAACAAGATAATGGACATGTTTCCACTAAACACTTTTTTGTGGTTTAACAGAAGAATCAAAAGTTCTCAAAAGTTAAATGCTGCCATATGAGAAACAAAAATGCTTGATGCTTTTAGTACTCGACAGCCTCTGATACTCACTGCTTCTCACCACCAAAAAAGTATTGAAATTTGTCGGTGAGCTCCATCGATAAAGAAGCCTTTATTGCTCTGCACTCAGACAGATCACAATGATCAGTGAGCGATTAATAATGCAGCCTTTCAGCCTGGGAAAAGAAAAATCAAAAAACTATACCACCTAATGATGAACATTTAAATACATGAAGATGTTTAGTCTCCTAACACATCAACCTGCTTTAAAAAAACAAACAAAAAAAAAACATGCAACATATCCAAAAAAAAACGCACAACCAAGATGCAAAATGTTTTCTCAGAGCCGCAGACATTTTCCCGCTGATGTTATATTCTTGTTGTATTCTACGTGACTGAACAGTGTGCCACGCGCAACTTCAGTGGACTTACTTTCGGATTTTGTTTGATGAGTTTTGACATAAAATTCCTCCCTAACACAGCTGTAATTTCAAATAACACAGCTCAGATTGCTTCCGCCTTTTGCACCCAAACAGGAAGGAAACGGGCAAATCCTCCTTGGGGAAGAACACAGTGTTGGTTTCGCTGCTCGGTGTAATTGTGCCATATTGTCAGTCAGCCCCCCAGCTGGCCTCAAAGGGCCCTGGGATCCCCCAGGTGTGTGGAGGAAGTTAGTGGAGAAATAAAAAGGAATCTAGGCTGCTCTACCGACTGTGCTGCCAATGAGAAGATGACCCAGATTAACAGGAAGGAAGGATGGATGGATCATATCCATAGCAACAGTTTTCTTTGATTTAATGCAGAGTATTCCTGTTTTTTATTATTAATAGTTAGTGTGGCACACTTCTAAATTATTTGTTAAGCTCATTATAACTGTGTGTCATTCAGATATGATATGTTCTACATAGCGGCTTTATGAATGAGAGCTCAGAAAGAGAATATTTGGATGAGTAAACAGGCAGGAAAGGAGAAATACCGTGGAGAAAACGAACATTACCTGTGTGGTAAACCACTGTTGGAAAGATGTTAAGTCGCACTTGTCACACAAGTAAAAAGTGTCAAACTCAAGTGAATTTGGAGGGTGACAGAAAATGAGGAATGGGGAGCAGAGAACAAGAGTTGGGGGACAGAGATGGGTTGACAATCAGAGCACAGAGAGCTCATTTCACACACACAAGTTCAAAGCCGATGGAGTTCGCGCTTGTTGCGGTGGAGCGAGGGAAAAGAGGGGGGGAGGAAAAAAAGACTTTGATTTCATTTGGCAGCCTGAGACTCCATCTCACTCCCTCCATCAAAAAGGGCGAGAAGCATGGAGCGTGCACTGCCACAAAATCAATACAGACACAAAGAGCAGGGAGACAGAGATAAAGAGAGTGATACATGTAGAGAGGGAGAGTTAAAAAAAAAAGCAGGTACAGAAAAAAGCCAGAATGAAGAAAAAGGAGCAAATGCAAAGACGGAAAGAGAGATGGCTGCAGGAGAGAATGGACAGATGAGCGGAGGAGTAGCACTTCGCACAGCAGGGAATCTCTCTCTGTGGAGTCGACAGCGAGTCACAAGACGATTTTGGGGGGTTGCTTATTGGTTTCAGGTGTAAAAAGGCGTCCGCCTCTGAGATACTGGACTGATATATCACACACTGAAGGTGCTCTCACCCAAACACCTGTGCAGTCTTGTACATCTTCCAGCTCCCCTGGGCTGCTGATAACTGCATTTAAAAAGAGTCTTTTGGGAGTGTTGATCTTGTCTCTGGGAGTGTTTAGATATCGCTTGCAGTTTAGGGACCTGGGGAGTGTTTCTCAGTAATGTGAGTGTACACAGACAGTAATGCTGGACATCTAAGCAAAATATGTGGAGACCCAAACATAATACTAATACAAATAATACTAATAATAATTTACTAAATAATGGTCAAAACTGAAGAAGCAGAGGCCCTGATATCCTGACACTAATATGAGTCAAGCTCTAGAAACACTGGAGCCTACATTTCCCAGAATGCCCATCAAACTCCACACCTCCAGTTTCTAATATAGGTTTTTTATAGGACATGACATGTTTTCACAGGCCATGTACCACTAACCATAATGAGTAAATTGACTTTGACGTGGAAATTAAATAAATAAAGTGTCCTATTAAAATGCTGTCATAACAACCTTCACTGTTTGAGGACGACTTTCCAGAACATTTTGGAACCTGGCTGCAAGGATTCAGCCACAAAGGCATCAGCGCTGATGTTGTGCTTACACAACCTGGCTCAGGGCTGAGGTCAGGGCTCTGTGAAGGCCAGTCGAAGTCAGAGATTTCTTCATTTCTGCTCTGTCATGTTAAAACAGGAAAGGACCTTCTCCAAACTATTGTAACAAATCAGTAGTCAGTTGTCTAAAGTACCATTGTAGGCTGTAGCACCAAGATTTCCCTTAATTTGATCGAAAAACAGCCCTAGACTAGAGGCACCTCACTGTCCAAAGGCTATAATCTGACATTCAGACAAAACAAATAATCAATTAATCAAGAAAATGAGCACCAGATTAATAATAACTGTAGCCAGTAATGAAAATAATTGTTAGGATAAAGCAGATTTTGACATACAAATATTCTAGCAGAGTCACAGTAAACTATATAAGTGCTGCACTTGTGTTCAAATAGCCACACATATTCAGGCCTGTTCATTTCCAAAAAGATGAGCATCTCTCCCAGAAGACTTGCAACACTTTCAAATACTCCTCTTATTATTTCTTATTTTTTACATGAAAGAAAAGCGGTGTTTCAAGTCCAAACTGGCTCCCCATCTGGCACAAAAGGATACGATAAGGATCCCTCTTCTGTATGTGACTAGTGTCTTTATGAGAGATGTAGTTTCCAGTATTTTTGACTGAAACCTGGACAACACACAGCAGATGTGGGCGTGCTTGTTCCATAAAGATGAGTCGTGAGTTGACAGCTGAGAGATTTCGGCCATTGTGGAGGTCTGCGCCCGTTAACAGCCAGACTAATTTTAGTGCTTCCTTGGCTCCCTGCTGGGGTCATTTTGTTTCATTACCAGCAGTTGTGCTCGGCATAATTAAGCAGAGGTTGATTAGAGCCATTCAAAGCTCTCCAATTCTCTTCTTCTGTTTCAAAGACCACAAGGATAAACGCCTCATAAACTAATACTCAGACAACAGTGGCTGGGGTGCGAGGCAAGCAATGGAGCCATGCTATTGAACTGTTCTGTTTTTTCTATTTTCGGTATAATTAGCTCTACCTAAGGAGTTCTACTCCTGTAACTCCTCCAAAATAATAACATCATAGTGACTCATCAAAAATAAAAATACCAGGCAATGTGTTCTTTGCCTTCACCGCTACATGGATGCAATTAGAGCCACGTTGTGCAGTATGATGTATTATGACAAGTAAAGCTTTTTCAAGGAAGTTTTTGAGACTATATTCCACATTCAAGCCGGCTAATTTCAGTGAACTTTGATTATTCTGGCAATTTACTTGTCTGAAAAACCTTCATCCTGACTGCCAGAGGTCCTCTGCTCTGCAAGTTGTGATGACCTGAATTTTATTTATAATGACTGTCTTTCTTTCCACCTGATGAAATAATGATTATTTGCAGCCTCAAGGTTTCCTGCTATAATTAATCAAGAGAAATTGCCTGGAAATGTTAAATAACGATCAGCCTTTTATTTTAGGCGAGTGCAGGCGAGTCTACATCTGTGAATTGAGAGTAGACATCCTCTGTTTATAAGGGCTTATGACCTGATATAGATCTAGACCCACTTCAGCACGGGTGCAGACTGAGATGGAAAGTGCATGAAAGGAGGAGGATAAGAGAGAAACAGGGACAAAGTGAGGTAAATAAGTAGCAGCACATAAAAGTGAGGGTGCACGGACAAATGCATGGAATGAGCGAGAAGCAAAGAAAAAAGGAGACCAGCGAGATGGCAAGATAGAGAGGAAAAACACAATTAGAGACAGAGAGCAGCAGGAGGCGGCGAGGTAAATAGAGATGAAATGGCGTGGAGCGCGTCACAGCCTGGTGACAGAGGGCTGAAAGAGAGCGGGACGTAGCCAAAGATTGTGAGCGACAGAGGTAGGAAAGACAGAGAGGTGTGAAAGCGAAAGGGGGGCGGGAGGGGGCGGGAGTGGAAATTGGCCGCAGGGCGCAGCGTGCATACGTCCCCAGGAATGGAGACGGAGCTTTTATACTTTAGTCCAACAGCATTAGGCAGCATGTCTATCAGCGGACGCTGGCGTAACACTAAACCACACTCCGTGGGAAGGATCCATTCTAATCATATTCCTCTTCAGCCAGCACTCTCAACAGACAGCACAAAAACAAACCCACAAAAAAAAAAAAAAAACACTCACACACAAATACACAGTCATGACCAGGAGCGTGATGCTGATGTAACCCAGAGTGTGACACTGATAGGCAGGCAGACGTACAGTGATACACATCCAGCAGAAGTATAAACGTATTCACGCTTTCCCTCACCCACTTTCACAAATGTGAAAACAGTGTACACATAAAAATTTAGCAACAACAGTGCACACACACACACACACACACACACACACACACACACACACACACACACACACACACACACACACACACACACACACACACACACACACACACACACACACACACACACACACACACACACACCTATTCCTGGGATCCGTCTTTGACTGAAGCACTCGGTGTGGGAGGATGCATCATCTCCGTGCAGAGCTATCATTGTACAAGCTCATGATTTCTTCACCAAGTGCCCCAGTCCAGACTCACATCAGCAAACAACACAACACATCTTTTGCTCCTGGCACACCATTAGCGCAGCACTGAGTCCCATTATAAAACAACACAATGCTTAAAAGTCCCTGAAGCTAGCTAATCAATAGACTACAGTGGAGCCCTGCTAAGGCATGTTTAGCACGGTTTAAGCAGGGGGTCGCACGCTATGAGTCTCTGTGCTTTGTTGTACAAAGCATGGGTGGCAGATAAAGCGCCTCACACTGTCCATATGCAATTCAGAGAGAGATGCACAGATTCAGGATCAGCTGAAGCATATCATTACTATGAGCTGTATTACCGTTGGGATCAGGTCTGCAAAACATAATAGCATTTCTAATCGTTGGCATTGTATCATTTTTTTTAAATTGCATCCTGTATATCTATCTCTGTAAATCAAAGGGGTTTAATTTCCATGCACTTTGCCAATTGAGATGACTTTACTTCTAGAAATTAAAATGTAGCCTGGTGGGAGATGCTCAAATGGGGACGCACTGGGACAACAATTATTCTCAATTTGATTAAAAATTTAAAAAAAATGAAGCCAGCATAAAAAGTAGCCTTAAAGCATCCAGGTCCTTCACAGAGCCCTCCTCAGGGTGTAACGGGTATATTTTTGCCTGTGCGTTCCCATTTTAATATCTGGTGCTGCTGCTCGCACCTGAAATCTGTTGGAGTCCTTTTTTGTTTTTTGCTTGATTGCAAGAACTTAAAACTATGATCTAAAATGTTAGAATAGCTATTCCTTGTGAAAGAAACAAAAAACATTTCAATCAGTTTATAGATACTTAAGACAAGTACGTGAAATTTTGTCTTATAAAGAATCTCCCTCATCAGTTTTGATGGCTTGACGCTGATGATGAAGTTTTTTCATTTGAACAGCAGCAGAAAACAAACAATGACGGCGGAGTGATGCCGTGGCAGCCGCCTGGTAGCACGCCCTGCCATCGCATAGAGAAAGAGCCAGCGGGGTCACGGGGGGGCGTCAGAGGTCAGTGCTTACCCCACACTTGCTGAGAGCGATGTACCACCATCTCTCCCTCACTGAGCGGAAACTACGGCCACCCACACAGCTCAGAACCTCCTCGTCGCCGTCTCCCTCCACCTGAGAGAGAAGAGAGGAAGAGAGACAGAAGAAATGCATGGGGGTGGGGTGTGCACAGAATACGTAGTTATCCGAAAAAGCCGGCGTGTTTTACCTTAGAGACACAGTAAATTATCACAGTGGAGTCTGCGCCTGATATATCAAGATACAAACATATTTCACACCCAGATATAGCCTGAAATGTGGCAACGAGATCCACTAACCGCCACAACAACAGAGTCTCGCTGGAGATCACACTTCCTAATGTGATAAACAAACACGGTGTGTTGCTTATTGAAAAAGACACAAAAGAAATATAAAAAAAAGGTGCTACAGGAGAATAAAAAACTTTTGGACCTATTCTAGTTGACCGGTATGAATCATCAACAGTGGAAATGTGTGAACCAGTAAAACACTTTATATGCCATTAGCTCTCACTGCTTCTCTCTCTGTGTATTTGTTTACCTCTTTTACATGTTTCTGTTCCTTTTTTGCATTACAAAAGAATAAGTAATAGGAAAGATTCAATAAATGCAGCTGTCTGGTGATGAAAGGGAATAATGCGATACTCTGTAACACACAATATATCACACACAGTATTACACAGAGAGGTCAGAGAGACGCAGTACGGCATCCCAGCATTAGATTCTGTGGGATTCTCAGTGGCAGGATGCCATTTAGTGCAAGTATGTGTGTTTGTGGATATTTGCAGGTGTGTGTGTGTGTGTGTGTGTGTGCTCTTACCACACAGCCTGACCAGGTGTAGCGCGTTGTGAGGTTGATGACCTGGTTGTTCTCAGGCCTCAGCACCGCTTCCTTCTGGTAGCAGTTCTGACGGGAGGAGACACAGTAAAATCAAAAGGGGGGACGATGTTTAAAACATCTTAAAAAGATTTACATTTCTGTTGTAGCTACTTACCCTCAGCCTTTCGCAAAAAAACCCTTTTCAATAAAGCTCAGAAGAGGTGCCCAAACTTGGTGCACGTAGCTGCGGGTTACACACCTACATTCAGCTCTGTGCGTATTAAGTAATAAGAAAACTAGCAGCGAAAGCTTATGAGAAACTGTTTTTGTGTGTTTAATCAAACTGTAATTAAAATTATGGCTGCACTGCCTTCTGGTCTATTGAAGCCGCTGTAAGTGGAATTAAAATTGATATTTTTTTTTGTCTCCTCTGTGATGGATTTCTCCCCGTGTGACTGCTGCCTGGAATGAAGGCCACGCTATTTGAGTCTGGGAAACAGACACCGAAATCGTCCTGAGAGCTGAAAAACGGCGAGCTGTTTGTCGCTGTGCTGGAAATATCTGTAAGTCACATTAATGTCACATCTGTGTGTCTAAAGATGTCTGGAAGAAGAAGAATTCACCACCAAATGACTACATGTGCCAAGAAATGTGAAGTACCAGGTCAATGTTATCGTTTTTTTCTTACAGTGCTCGACTGTTTTAGCATGGATTTTACACAGAGCACAAAACACTTGATAGCCCTAATAACTGTTTGAAACAGTTTTACTCTACACTGCTTTAATAACACAAGAAACAGTTCTGTCAGATGGTGGTTAAGCAGAGCTTTAAAAGGGGTGAGCGGATGGTACTGGCATATGTCTACAGTAAATGGTTGCATGATACATTATTCATTGGTTGTGAAAGCAATTTAATGTTGATTTTATAGACTGTATCGTGTTATATCCCATAGTACCAAGCTGACTGTGGCAGATACAGGCCAATACAATAAAGATGAAGGACTTACGTGCGCTACTCTGAGGCCAATATTACATGACTCCACTCTATCAGCTCAGAAAGTCAAAGATCTCAGACCTAAGACTCTAATTATAGAATCGACCAGATATTAAAACTACAAATTTCACAGACCGTGGAAAGGAGAGTACGTTTGTAAACCCGCTACAATGTGGGAACTCTCCAAATGCATACAGTGAAATCTGTTAAGTGCGTGGAAAGATATGCATTTTTTGTTGCTTTGGCTCTGCACTCGAAAAGATTGCATTTGAAATAAAACCCCGGCTATGAGGCTGAAGTGCTGACTTTCACTTTTAAGGGCGTTCAAGTATTGTTCACCCAGTGATATTGTTGGGCGAACAATATCAATATCAATCATAACCTAATTTTGAACAGTGCAGCGGCACAAAGACAGGGTTGTATCGCCCAATATGGATGTAAATATCCTCAAATCAAGGCTGATGGCCAAAACTTTACCCTTTTAATCACCGTTTTATCTAGGTTCTAAGCAATGGGCCAAAAACAACAAATATATGTCAGTGTCCAAATATTTGTGAACTTTACTAAAATGGTTGCACTGCTGCTTTCCAAATCAGAAAATAGACGTCCATCTGCAGAAAATCTTCCTCCTGTCATTTACTGTGGAGCAGCTCCAGTTCAGACAGAACTCTCTGTTCACCAACATGAATTGTACCCTCCATGATCACTGCATGTATCATCAATAATACATCATTGCCTGTGAGTGAAAAGCCTTTCAGGAACTGGGAAAGACAGCTTTGTTTTATTCCGAGCAGCGTGAGCAGTGTGAGATCTTTTAGTTCAAGTCAAAATTGGAAAATTACCTAAATTGGAGTCACAGGGCTTCTTCATTACAACAGTGGCATGAGAATTAGTGAATGGAGGTGCATTTCTTTTACATAACTGTCTAAAGACATAATGCAAAGGGTGTCAGTATCTCACCTTTTCAGGCCGCTTGTACACAGCAGGCCACTGAGAACTGTCATCAAAGTAGAGCAATATGTTCTGACAGCAGCGAGACTGCACAGAGGAGAGACAGATAGAGAGAGAGAGAGAGAGCTTAGAGAGTGCACAGATCAGAGAGGAGGCAGTGAGACGGTTTGAGATTTATACGACAAAAACTGTTTCCAAAGTCTGCAGGCTACAACAGCAGAGCAAAGCATGGGTAAAAGAAGACAGAGCGGAAGAGCAAAACAGACGCATAGAAAGACAGAGCGGGGGAGAGGAAAAAGGAGAAGGAGGGGATATAAAAAGAGGACGAGGCGGGTAAAGCAGGAACAGCCGGAGGAAGAAGAGGGGAGAGAAAGAGCGATGGCATCAGTTTAGAGAGAGAGAACTAGTTGAGAGGAAGGTACTGAAGTAGGGAAAAGAAAGGACGAAGGCAGAAGAAACGACACTTGTGTTGCCAGAGAGGAAAGCGAGGCCAAGCTGAGGCAATGTGGAAAAACGGACTGAAAAGAAAAGATTTAAAACAAATCGATGATGCAGACACACACACACACACACAGCTGCAGTGAGCCATCCTACCTTTGGATAGCGGAACCGGAAGTCCAGACGTCCAAAGTCGGTGAGAAAGCAGAAGCGAGTGAGGAAAACCCAGTCCTGGAGAGAGAAGGAGAAGAAAATGAATGAAAGTCTATTTTACACGAGCCCTCCTACATTAAGAAGCATCTCAGCTCTCTGTGATGAGACGCTGGAAGTTTTTGGTACAGTTGCACTCTGAAATGTCCCAGTTAAATGTCCTCGTAAGTGCTCCTCCAAAAGGCAAACACTTTCAAAAGGAGTGAAGGGAAGTGAGCAGGTTGACGTAATTGCCCCATCAGCCATGTTTTTTTTAGCTTGATAAAAGTGTTAATTTACGCAGAATTCATGGCATGTTAGTCTCACTTGAGGTATTAAAGTACTGAACGGCTTTGTGCAACGGATGAATTCACACGTCGGCCACTGATGAAGTCAAGGGATGACGAGAGAAATACGTCACAGCCTAGATTCATTCAAGTTGAGACATTTCACTCAAAACCACAAATGTCAGCCGGCAGTAGAGGAAGACTCAGGGGTCAGTAGCATTTATTGTCTGAAAGCATGAATGTCTGTGCTTATGTTTGTGCCATCTATTAGGATGTGAGGTACAGTGTTGCACAGGATGAGTGAAAACAGTGACCTGCTGGTGACGCACATCAATCCATCCAATGGATGCTGAGATATTTCAGTCGACAATAGTGAAGTGAATGACCGACACAACAACAGACCGACAGACTGACATTGGCATTCAGTGCGCTTATAGAGGAGGGAAAAGAAACCGTTAAAAAGAGAAAAAGAGAAGAAAGAAAACAAAAAGTCATAAAAGCGCTAATAAGGAAGAGAAAGAGAAGGAGAGGGGAGGGGGGGAGGGGAGGGGACACAGAGGGACAGAGTTTCACTGAAGTTTAAGAGGAGGTAGGAGAGAAGCAATAAAAAAAAAAAGGTTAGGGTAGAAGAGAAAGCAGCAGAAGTGGCGAGGAGGGAGGCAGTGCCGAGAGGGTAAACTTTTAGAGAGGGTAAACAGAGAGGGCATTAAGGGGCTGCTGAGCACATTAACACAGGAGAGAGGAAACCCATTCGTTGTTAATATTATTCAGCCATAAGCTTGGCAGCATGAGACCAGATAATAGTGCTGATAGTGTGCTTCGCTGAGCTTACATAAGGCACTGCAGCAGCATCGGCATGGCAGATCAGTCAGTGGTGGTCTATATATACACTCACATACATACATATATCTTATTTATTTATTTATCTGTAGAAGGCATTTATACATTCTGTAGATATGGATCACAGTGCTGAACGCAGCACATCACTTATATGCTGTTTACACACACGCCTGTTTTATCTGGAGGACTGTCCGGTGTGAGTAAGATGAAGAGTTTTGAAGCAGAATGAGACATCAAGTGTTTCACAAAAATTAATTACTAGTCTTCTAAAATTAGTAGAAAAAAATGAATTTAGACTAGTGGCGCTAGAGAGAGGCTGGATTCAAACCTAAAATACAACAGATTTATGGTGAACGCCTTTTAGTCCATAGAAGTCGACCCTTTTTTCTTCTGTTGGTCAACAGAAGATTAATCAGCAACAATTTGCTAATTGTTCAATTGTTTAGGTCATTTTGAGTCATTTTAGTAAACTGAACACATTTTTAACTGTAATATGAACATTTCAACATGGGCTTTATTAATCCAAACATCTAAGAGACCAAATGATTAATCAATTAATCCAGTAGGAAACATCACTTGTCGCAGCCTTGATTATACAAAACGTCCCAAACATGTTCAATAAATGCACCAGAGTTTAATATTAACAACACAAACAGCCACACAAGAAGTTAGTTAGAAAATATCACAGGAGGGGCTGACAAGGTGCCGCCAATGTAAGTTTGTCAGTACTTAAAATTATTGAGGTAAGTTTTCTTTCTAAATAGGTACCAATGAAACGCCTGAGCTTTGGTACCATCGTCAAGGCAGTATTATTTTTAGTATCTGAAATTAGTTAAATCCAAGTTGTGTGACCAAGTTGCCTATTAAATGCCAATTTGACACTAGAGCTAGAGATATTGGACATTAGAGAACCAATTACAATTACTTTGATAAATGCTTAGTTATTGCCAAGCATTTTCTGGCTCTCAAATGTGATAATTTGCTGCTTTTTCTTCTCTTAAATACAAGTAAACTGAATACTTTGTGGTTTCAGACTGTGATTTTTAAAAATTATTTTCTTACATTTTATGGACCAAACAATTATTCAAGGAAATTACAGCAGATTAATATATAATGAAAATAATCGATAGTTGCAGGCCTTTCCTGATTTACTGCAGAACAGGAACCAACTTTCAAAACTTGACTATGTAGACACTCAAAGCTGCAGACAAAGTACTGACTGCTGTTTAAAGTACTGAGCCTCAGCACTCAGATACTGATTTGGTGTGTGACGGCTCGTGCTTTCCTGCAATACCCAATCCTAACAGGAGTACGATCATTTATCTGGATATGAGGACAAAACTGATATTCATTTATCATGAAACACAAACGTCAGTTGAACAGTTCAATTATTCCACTGCAATGTAAATTTCAAGAGTAGGAAATCACAATTGCACAGTATATAAATAACATAGTCCCTGGTGATGAGAGACTCTCTCATATCAGGTTATTATATAATATTGATGCATCTCCAAGTTTTACCTCAGGTGATGTTTCTTTTCCCTTAAATCAATTGTACTCTTCAAATGTTAACACAAGCAGATCCAAAACATGACCACAACCGTGTTCGCATTCTGTTTCCATTCATCCAACCACACACAGAGGAGTCTGTTGCACATTTCAGCCTCTTCAAGGACTCCAGTTCTCCTCTTCCATATTAAAACAGGCCTTCAGGTTGGATGTTATGAACTCTTGATATCCACCCAACCAGCAAAACTCCCCGTGCACCATTATACTGTAATTACCTCTGCCCTGCGTTCTTCCTACATAAACAAGCACAGTAATTTCTGTGCTGAGAAATAAAGTGCAACCAGAGCAGTGTAGCGTGGCTAGCACCGCTGCCTCCATATATCACAGCAAACAAAACCGCAGCCATATTTCAGCTGCTGCCAGCCTCCTTCATCCCCCTGAGCCTCTGGGTTATAATTCATGGCAAACTCCTAAAGTCACTGAAGCCCGAGACTCACTCCCACCTCTGTGCGTTGTCCCCGGTGACGCGTACCACTGTAACCATGACAACCGGGGCAGCAGAGGGAAGCATTGACCAACAGATGAATCCCTGGAGAGAGGAGAGAAGGGTGGTCTGGTTGGGATAGTGGGGGGTATCATTTAACTCACCCCCACAGGCTGGGACTGTGAGAGACCCCCTGTCGGACACAAACACAAACACACACACAGAATTACCCACGAGCATCTGTCACACATGCATACACTCATCCATGCACACCTTCTCACACGCATCGTAACAAACGTCAGACTTCACCCCCCCCCCACCCCCCCTTTATTGTCATAGCAACCACAGCATGTTTGCAGCTGCCATAGAAACATTAAAAGGCCAAACCCTTCATTAACAGGCAAACTCTTTTATTTTGTCCCGCTCTAACACGCTTGTCCTTCAAATTCAAAAACCCAGTAAGCAGTAGTATACAGCTCCGACTAAACACTGCTGTTCAAAGAAGATAATTAGTTAGACTTTCTACTTGATACATGAGCCAATTCATGGAGCACACACACACACGCAAACATACAGACACACACATACCCACACACCGAAGGACACGTGGCCATTGATTGTGAATCTCAAGCATCCACCCCAGTAGTTTCTAAACCACAATAGGAAATTGATCAGTGGGGCTGCACATTAAACCGAATGTGATGAATTATCAGAATCATAATTTTTGAGTTTAATCAAGTCACTACTTTCAGTGAATGTCCACAACCAATGACATCTAAACAGTACATGAACCAACAGCCCACTATCTTTAACTGGTCATACAACACTGTGATTAAACTGGACTATATCAGACGTGAGCAAACATGAGAAAGGAAATACAATACATGGCCAAAAGTATGTGGACAGCCAAACATTGCACCCATTTGACATTGTGGAAAAATTTCATTTCTAAGCCATGGACACTAAAAAGCTGCAATAACAGCCTCTGCTCTGTGAGGAATGCTTTCCATAGAATTTCACAGCCAGGCTGCAGGGATTTTCTACCTCTCAGCCACAGGAGCATTAGTGAGGTCAGGCGCTGATGTTGGGTGATAAGTCCTGGCTCGCAGTCGGCGTTCCACTTCATCCCAAAGGTGTTTGGTGGGGGTCGAGGTCAAAGCTCTTTGCAGGCCAGTCAAGTATTTCCTTAACAAACTCAGAAAACCATTTCTTTAGAGATCTGGCTCTGTGCAGGCGTATGGGGGCATTGTCATGTTGAAACAGGAGAGTCTCTTCTCCAAACTGCCACATCCATTCGTTCCAGCTTCTCGAATGTGAGGATTTAAGATTAAACTGAATATTTCTAGGTTTTGAACGTTTGGTCATGGGAATATGGAAGAATGGGCTGTACGTTGGGCTTTAGATAGAATTTTAACACACATTTTCACTATTTTCTGACATTTTATGTCAGTGTAAGTTCAATGATTAATTGAGAAAATATAATGCTTAGGAAAATAATTGTTATTTGCAACCCTAAACCATGAAATACTGTCTTGGTGCACAAATACTTATGACATACATTTGGCTGCATAGTGCCCTGACGCACAACATAAAAATATTTCCATATCACCCAGCTCTATACAGTTTTCATTATCAATTAATCATTTAAATAATTTTGCGAAATGGCAAATATTTAGTGATTGTAAAGTAAATAGTTTTGGAGGGTTTGGACTGTTGGTCAGACAACACAAGTAATCTGAAGACGTCACCAAGTGTTCTGGGATATTGTGACATTTTCTAGACAAAATGATATTTGCAGATTATTTAAAAAAAAATCACCAGTTGCAGCCCTGAAACGTTAGTGAGAGGAGAAGCAATAACGAATAAACAATTAGTAGACAATCACCAGTTAATTGTTTGAGCTATTTTTCGACATTCTTTTGAAGATTTGTTGCCTTCCTTTTCCAGTCATGTCTTTAGGTTTTAGAGTGTTGGTTGGACAAAACAAGCAATTTGGTCAAAATCCCTTTAATGACACAGGGACCTTGTGATGAGCATTTTCTACCGTTTCTGACATTGTAGACCAAGCGATCAGATGAGAAAATAATCAGCAGATTAATCGATGACGTTTCTGCACAATGGAGTCAGGATATGTTTAGCTTAAAGAGTAATCCAGTGATGAACCACTGCACTCCTTTAACAGTGTCAGACTCATGACGCACAGATTTTTAAAAAATTGAGGCAGCAGAGCCAGAGATATCCTTCCTTGGCAAAACATGGTAGTGGCCACAGAGGTCTTGTAAAACTCACAACCCACAACCTCAGATTTGACACTCTAGAGCCTCAGAAGGTTTTACATAACCTTGTTCACATATGTGGTAGCAGTAGCAGTAATAGTAGTAGTAGTACTCCCTGAGACCTGTGAGCAGACTTTGATGTGTAAAATCGGTGGAGTTCCCCTTTAAAGGCAGATCACTGTGTCTAACAAAGCAGAGACAGCCTCAACAAGCCAGCACAGCTCACATAGCTGTTAGATATCCCACCGATGTCAACAAGTAAACCAAGCGGACACTAGTTAGCCCTGCGTAGCTTGTGTGTGTGTGAGTGTGTGTGCGGAGAGTAGAAGAGAAACTAAGCCCTGGAGAACAGGAGCAGTGGATGAGGTGTCTACCTTAATCCCCTTTTAGTCTTCTTATTTCTCCATGGCCACTGCATTGTGATGCAGAATCACTCAGCCACCTCCCCAAGTGTGTGTGCGTGCTTGCACATGTATGTGTGTGTGTGTGTGTGTGTGTGTGTGTGTGTGTGTGCGTGCTTGCACATGTGGGTGTGTGTGTGTGTGTATACGTACACCTCATTAATCAAACCCCATGCCTTGATGCAGTATCCGGTCAATTCAGCATCTCTCCGTCTCATTCCCACTGTCTTTCTCTTTCTTTCTTTCTACTTCCCTCGCATTTTCTGGCCTTTTATCTCAGTAGCTTTTCTGTCTTTTTCCCTCTTTCTCTCCAGATCCCTGTTTGCTTGCTAAGCCTCATTAACAATTAATTACCAATCAGCTAGTCAAGTCACCCCTGGACCGCTGGGCTTCTCAATGATTCATTAGTCAGGGTTACACAACGCTGCGACACATAAACACACTCACGCAGCGACACACACACACACACACACCACAAACACATGCAAGCTCTGTCCCTCTCTGCCTCTCGGGGTGTTTCACAGGGGCACACATGGACTTTGTAGACATGCAAACGCACAAATGCACGCACCCACACATACACACACACACACACACACTACAGCAAGCATATGGACACATGAAAACACTCCCTCACATGCACATACCTGTATCTAATCACAATGTGCTCATTAAAAAGAGATGCAGGAAAACTGATTGAGTTGGAAACACTATGCATACAGGGTTCCCTAAACATACTTCAATGTAACTTGAAGGATTTTTAGTGACTTTGAAAGTCTAGTTTGCTGAAATTGAAGAATTTAGAACGGGTATATTTAAAGATAAGACATGACATTAATTACAATAAGACATCACATACCAGGCCTCTTTACTTTATTATCCTATTAACTCCAGAAATCCTGCATCTCAAAAACGGCTGCCATGCCAACCCCGACGTCCATCACAGTGTTTTTTTTTCTTTTTTTCCTCAGGATGTTGATTTTAGGATGGAGAGAGTCCCAGTGACCCGAGGCACGCTGATGAATATGGGCGCTAGATTTTTTTTTTTTTTTTTTAAATTGGAAGAGGAACTTTCAAGGGCATCTGTTCATTTTCATTAATTTTCAAAAGGAAAGAAGTTTAAAGACCTTTCTGGTCTAATCCACCCTTTTCCATTACCGGTGGAAACAGTTCTAACCTGTCTGTCGACAGCCACATTTTTAACAGCATTTCAGTCCTGATTCTCTAAACCCACACAATCTATTCCCCAAAGGAATGCAGAAAACTGAGTGATTGATTTTGAATTCAAAAGCGCAATTTCAAAGAGTGTAAGGGGTTCCATTTTCCATTGAAGTTATACTTCTACTTATTTTACTGAGCTGTGGTCAATCAATTTTAATTCGTGATTTGGCCAAACAACAAAAAAGAAGCTTGTCTGTTGTCTGGTTAATGAATTCTCTGGACTAACTGTACTTGTGTTCTACTTTCTAAACCACGAGTACGTGCTTGAAGCTTCATTTCTAGAAAATACTTACAATTTAAATTACCATTACAACATTGGTCAGAAAAATCGCAATTACATATTTTCACAAAATCAATCAGTCTTTTGGAAACTGAGGTTTGCCACCTGCAACTGCAAGTGTGAGCCGTCAAAATGTAACAGAGCAACACCTCAGCCCAGCCAAAGGTCAGACGAGGACTTTGCCTTTGTAGAAAGTTACAAATCAGCATGCTGCAGACTCGTTCAGCTCAATGGATCCTGACACAAGGGGAAACAGGATGAAGCTCGGTGTGGATTTACTGCCTTGCTCATGGGTCCTGGCACTGTCGGCTGCTGAAGGAGTGTGAGTGTTTTTAAATTGTTTCCCAGCTAGGGTGACCTTCCTCTGACCTTAAAGACACCATAGCCCCTCAAAGGGATGTTTTATCAGTGCCTCCACACGCCATGAGCCTCCGAAGCTAATTGTGGACATCGACCAGTCCAAATAGAGCCAGCGACCAGTCTGAAGCACAGATGCCTTTGGATAACTTTGCCTGTCTTTCTCTATATTCCTCCACTCCAAAGTTTAACAGTTCACCCGTCCCAGTGAGGTGAATTACATTTGTCAATTTACAGCTCTGCACAAACTCTGCCTTCACCTCTGCAGACACCGATACAGCTACAGCATCGAGGGATTGAAGCGGAGTGTTTTTGTGTGCGAGTGCTGTCTGTGTGTGTGTGTGTGTGTGTGTAAATCTGAGCGAGAGAGAGAGAGAGAGAGAGAGAGGATGTGGAGTGGAGTTAGTGGGTGACCTTGGGGCAGGAATGAATGAGCAAGACTGATGATGTGTTAAACTATACACACACACAAACACACACAAAATATCAATATGTCAAGTCTGGTGTTGCCTGATGTCATTCACAGCGCTGTGCTGTTTCGCTTAGGTTGTCAAAGGATCCCAGAACGGTTCAAAAGATCAAGAATAAGGCGACAAAACAGACCAAAAGGTTGAAGAAACATTTTGAATAGAAAGAACTCAGAACATCTCCACTTTTTATTAAATTGTTTACTCCAGATAATTAATTTCTTCATTCTAATTTGTCTGACTTCACAGTAAAGCTAAAGCAATCGCTCAATTAATCAATTAATTCATCAACAGAAAATTCATCAGAAACTATTTTGATAATCGTTCAAGTCATTTTCACGCAAAAAAAGCCAAAAATCCATTGGCACCAGCCTCTCAGATGTAAATATTTGCTGCTTTTTGCCTTTTATGACAGTAATCTGAATATCTTTGGCTTTTTGGGTGTTGACTGGACAAAACAAGCTGTAGGATGACATCACTTCTGGAAGTTGCAATGGACATTTTTCACTATTCGCTTAACATTTCATAAACAAAACAATTTATAGAATAACTGAATTAACCTAATGATGAAAATAATTGTTTGTTGCAGTCTTCAATGTAGTTTAACTACTGAATTTACTTATTTAGGTAAAACCTCTTTTAATTGGGGCCTTGCATAACAAGACAGGTTGGTTAAAACTGTATTTTTATTTACTGCAGAGGACTAGAATGAGCAGATGTCCTCCTAGTCATGAGCTGGAGAGTCACACACACACACACATACACACACACACACACTTGGAAGTTGCCCAATTCAACCTATTGCCGGCCACTGAGCAGCTCCACTGGAGCAGGTGCAGATTCAGCGCTGCGTTCAAGGGCATCTCAACAGCGGTGATGGATGGATGAGAGCCTCTGCTTCAATTTATCCATTCAGATTCCTGTCGACATCCTGGGGATCCAAACTGGTGCCTTCAATCTCTCACTTCATGGCACATTTTTATTAAAATTGTGAACACAACAAGTCCGCGAGCTTGAGTGACAATTAAAGCTTGTTCCTTAAAACTACCTGGCGTCTGATTCGGAGTCTGTTCTTTGTGCTTTTTTAGAGGGAGCCAAGTAAGGTGATATACAAGTAAGGCGATATACTGGTGCTCAATAGCAAAGTATTTCAAGGTTGGGTCTTTTTGCTGCCAAGTCACATTTTGGCAACACATGAAAATCTGTAGTACATGGAGCACCTGAGCACATGTGATTATATGATTGCTTTTTTTTTTTTCTCTTTTACAACCGTACCTTCCATGATATGATGACCTGAGCCGAACAGTGCAACATCACAGTCCCCTCTCCTGCTGTAGGTCACCCAGCAGCCCCACTGTGGCAGCCACAGATCACAGCTGGCCGCGGTGCCTCATGACAGAGATGATCAATTCAACCAATGAAGGCAATTTTAAGCAAAAACACCAAACATCTAGAGCTTCCCAAGTGTGAACATCTGCTGCTTTTTCATGGTTTACATCACCGTCAGATGCATTTGCACATGTTGCCTTGGGCTCTGGGGAACTGCTGCTATCATATCCATTCTGTGTTATGTTTGTGCGATCTATGTGGCATGTTTGTTAAACATTCATTTTCTCCCCCCCCCCCCCCCCCCCCCCCCCCCACTCTGGTTCTCACTGACTGAAAGGTCAAACGTGTCCCCTGCTGCTCCAGAGAGGTAAATACTCCGACTCCCCCTGCACAGTCTCGGCAGCAATTCCAGCAGAATAACCAGGATGGTTTGAACCATGAAGAAGGATCTGAATTAAGGCTCACTCGCCGGTGTTGTTTGTTACAGAGGCTGCTTTGTCTGCAGAGTGGCCTGCCTTGTTGAACTCGCAACAAAATGGTAGACAGCCCTATTGCACTACTCATCAATGTCAAACTTGATCCACAAACTCGTGAGAATGCGAACCGGAGATGTGGAACAGCAGGTGGTAGCCTCCTGCGTTACAAACGGCCCGGGGGCTCACAGCGTCTGCACACTTAACATCTCAACTCGTCAGGGCAGCGATGGTGCTGATCCGTCTGAAAACAGCACAGAAACCCCCCCGAGCAGGTTGGACCGACGGATCAGCCAAATGACGCACACCTGTAACGGCTCCTCTGATCATAAACACAAACACCGCCGAGCATCTACACCAGCACCGTGCACGTAAGGCTGGATTCGGGTTGAGGATGAGGAGTCGCTGCCGGGGAGGCTCGGTGGGCAGCGGCGGGCTGGTGGGATGCCGCTGAATGGGGCTACAATGATGCCAAAGACCATCACAATGAGGGGGAAATATACGCCACAGATGACACGCACGCAGATGGCGCGCAACATCAAGGCAGAGCAGAGGTGAGGGTGCCTCATATGGCGGCTGGAAACAGACATGACAATATCCGAGGCAACTTAACGGGGGATCGGCGGCAGCCCCTCCGTCCACCCGCGGTCCGGTCCTCCACAGAGACACCTGCGTGCGGATACGCAGTCCAGTCCCCCCCTTCCCACTCCTGTCAGTCCGCGGCGGTGTCATTGTCGCAAGTAGCAACTAATTAAAGAGGTAAAGAGGGAAAAACAACTCACGTCTTTGGTGTTGACGATGCCTTTCACGTATTTCCCGACAACCGAGTCCACGCAGAAGACGCTGGACAGCACGGCCAGGCACAGGAGTCTCTCCCCGACCCTCACCTCCATCTTTCTCTCTCCCCCGCTGTCGCTCATCTGCTCCTCGGCTCTCTGAAGCCTGGCTCTGAGCGGGAGCGCGCACGGAGGCAGGGCGCGAGCACGGAGAGAGAGAGAGAGAGAGGGGAGCCAGGCGCGTTCACGCTGGTCCCCTCCATGCATGTGGCTCCTCTCCAGCAGCTGTGTGTGTGTGTGTGTGTGTGTGTGTGTGTGTGTGTGTGTGTGTGTGTGTAGAAAGAGTGCGCGCTCCCGCCTGGCCTGCGCTCGTGCTTTGAGAATGCGACACGCTCACACACATTAAAAATGCCATCGCTGATTGCAATCATGTTTTCATTGGAGGTCACACACTTCTAATGAAGTGGCGCTGAGACGGGTGACGCCTGGCCTCCTGGCTCACATTATTATTTCACTAATCAGCAGGACATATATCAACAGGAACGGAACCTAATTGGCTCTTAATGCTCCTGGATTTCTTTGACAGGAGGTGACTGTTTTCACAGAGTCCGCCGCTAAAACAGCAGAGGAGGAAATAGCAGGCTGTCAGCACCATGTGAAATACTCTGTCACAAGTATAATCCCTGTATTCCAAATGTGCATAAGTACGGGTACAAGAATATCAGATAAAAATGTACTTAAAGTAGCTAAAGTTGTGCAGAATGTCCACAACTGTGTTATTATTGATATGTATATTACTGGATTTTAGTTACCTTATGTTGCAGCTGGACAGAGTAGAGATACAGTTCTACTAAAGTTTTACACTGTTTGGTAGATTATTCTGTACAAAAGCAACAGGATCATCATACTTTTCATGTGTTGCAAAGTAAATCCAGCTGTCATATAAATAAAGTGAAAACTGAAGATTTGACAAAGAAATGTGGTGAGTAGAAGCATCAAATGGAAATAGCTTCAAATAGCCTCAAACCCGTAGCGACAGCACTTGGTTACTTTGCACCTGTGTGCAAAGAAATTATGATGAATGAATAATAGCACAGAGAGCTCTCTGCAAATGTGTTTTTACATTTCAATCGGAGACTTTTGATGTTTAACGCTGTAACTGACCTTTCACAGAGTCCTGCCTGAATCAAGATTTTGATAAAATTCAATTAGGAGTTTTTGGTCTTCATATGCAATCATAATCAGACAAAATAAATCCAAAGCCATCCAATATACCAAGAATATCTGGGCAGCTGGATTGAATCATACTCTGCATTTCTTAATCTCAGTGCTTTTCTGTTAACCTTTAGTTTGATCAGTACTAAGAGAAGGTTAATTCATGAGCTTGAACACAACAGCAGCTTCATGGGAGAATATATTTATTTAGATAAAAATCAACAAAAGGAAGAAATGAGCCTACTCATGGCGTATCGGACACAAACGTTCTAGTATGAAACCTGCAAAGAAAATGCAGTCATATCAGTCAACCAGCAATCAATCCGATCAACAAATCTGAAGGTAAAAATATCTACATGAATCATATAATGTTTATCATACATTCGTTTTCATTCACAGGTTTGCACTTGTGGTGTTTTGAAGAAAAGAAAAATTAAAAAAGTAAAAAAAAAAAAACCAAGTAAACTCAAAACAGCTTTGTTTCCAAATCTATGGCTTGTTTCTTTTAAAAGGCTGATCTTATTCTATGCCAGAACTGCATTTCACAGTGCGAAGCAATTTGCATACGGAGTGCAGACAGGCTATGACACTGCCTGGCACCTGCATTTTCAAATATACCACTTAAAAAACACTAAACAGCAAGGACAGCACATCTGTTCCAAGACTCTGGCGGCAGTCTTTGGTTCTGCTTGAAAATGTAACCACATATGTAGAATATCTATATGATCAAATGAGTATTTCTCATTTGGAAAAGTGTCTGAGAAATGGTTGAGGTCAGTCTGATGCACTACTGCATTTGTGAAAGAATTAGGTTTCCAGCAATCTTGTTCAATCTACTTTAAAACAGGTGTTGTGATACATGGATCGATGTGGTAACTAATAAGTCCAACCTTGAGGTGATTTAAACATGAAACGATACAGCAATAAAACAGCATCATCACATTTCTGACTGAGGAAACACAAATTGTGAAAAGAAAAATGATGTGATGCTGGTACGTAACTGCACAGCTTTATGAAGCAGCTAGCCCGCGCTCGTAGCAGCATTGCACGTCACTGAAATCAGCCTAGGGCGAAGAAAACCTCAAAGTGAGGGGAGCTTTCCGAGAAGTGGAACTGAAGACGTGTGCTGTGCAAACCGATAATTGCATCAAACGACCGACGGAAAAGCAGCATTCCACTGAACTACTACTAACGTACTAAGTACTTAGTACGCACGAGGGCAATTTATCTTTACAAAGTTGTGGATCGTCAACAATTAGACACTATGAAACATAAATTTAAACAATGCTGAATCAAACGTTTTAGCTCTAATTTGCAGGCAGCACATACAGTAAGAGCAGCAGCGGAAACACAAAAATGCAAAGGATGGGGAAAACTAAAAGGTAACACTGATTATCTCTGCAAACTATGCAAAGCACCAGATGGGCTCTGTGATCCATCACCTGCAATCAGGTTAGCCTGATGCATGAGTGGTCATCAGGGGTAAGAGGCATACGGAGGTCAATAAACAGCAAGTGGGTGAATTTGACACATTTAAAAAACAAAAAAGAAAGTTTCCTAGTAGCTCACATATTTTATACAACAAAGTGCTAAATGACCAATCAACCCTGTTGGGCTTCATAGGCGGTGTGTTTTCAGTACTGATGAGGAAGTCAAGTCGATGTATACCACAGAGTAAAGCTGCTGTCCTGAAGCGGCTTGACTGCACCAAAGAGGTTGTTCTCAACGACACACGATTAAAACCACGGCCGTCGACTGTAAAGTGCTGTTCCACACGACACAAACAAAGAGGGCGAGCCCTTGTGTGAGCTCATGTTTCCCGCACACCACTAGCGTGAGCACGTGGATGAGCACATGCAGACTCCACCTGACACACACACACACACACACAAAGTAAAGAAAAGGGGAAAACGTATACAAGCTCAAGCTTAAAATACACTTGCATGGATCGACAAATCAACTACTGCAAAAGTGCAGAGTGGGCATAAACAGCGGCTAGTAAAGCAAGTACAAACTTGAGTCCAGCATCTCAGAGCGGATGAGTGTATTACTTTCTTCCTCTTCACGGCCCTGGTTCTCTCCATCAATCTGACTAAAAATATTGCAGTAAGTACTCCGAGCTGACAGAACTGAGCATGGTCTAATCCTGTAGCATGACTTTGCTGCTCAAAATCCTGCTCTTCTACGGAGGGAGGATTTTGCACTCGGAGCTTCGGCTAAATCCTATTCACCACACAGCATCCCTTCTCCACAGACCTGGCAACCCTAGCCC
Source organism: Pempheris klunzingeri (assembly GCF_042242105.1). Classification (NCBI taxonomy): domain Eukaryota; kingdom Metazoa; phylum Chordata; class Actinopteri; order Acropomatiformes; family Pempheridae; genus Pempheris; species Pempheris klunzingeri. Next base: position 19,173,005 of record NC_092019.1, on the reverse strand, counting down.
CGTTACCGGGCGAGGGCAGGACAGCGCCAGCATTGTTGGCATCTATATTTAGTTGGACCTGATAGAGGCATCGACCCTCCAAAGGACATTTCTGTGTATTTCAAAGTGCTTCGGTGGCAACGTGCTCAGGAGTGTCCTCAAGTTATCAAAAACAAAGTCGACCCCAAATGTGATGGTGGGTAGCAAAAAAGAAAAAAAGGAAAAACTGGACCACCAGCCAATTTTAGCTGGCCAAATACAAGTTCAGTGGCTTTTACACAGCACTCATACGATCTCTTTTCTTGGTCAGGGTCCTGGAGCTTTGCCTAAAAGCCTCTGATTTGTAGAAACAGATTGTCAGGCAGGACATACCCTGGCGCAAGAGAAGTGGTACTTTAACACACTGCATACTGTGCAGTGGAGACAACCTGAGAGGAAATCAGTGCAGCTGACGGCTGGACTTAATGGTGCCTCTCTCCCGCTCTCTTATTCCAGTTCTGCTGAAAGAGAATCTTGATTGGCTGTTCCCAGTATCAAAATAATGAAAACAAAAAAAAAAACATTTTGCACGACATCTGAGAGCTACGATTGTTGTTCAAAAGACTTACAAAGATGGAACTCAAGTTCCAAGTTCAAGTGAGCACTGTACTTCTGCATCTCAATGCATCCATCCACATATTTCACTGTAGCAATCAATAAAATGCAATCTTTGCATTAGTAATACCAGCGTTACAAAGAGCCAGCATCTAGATGGGGTGTAGTGTCCCTGTGTGATATTCTACATTTACTTTAACCTATCAGTATGCATTACTGAGAGTAGGATGTGAGTTTAATCGAAAAGGCCAAGGATGTCGGAGCAGCTGTGCCAAAGAAGCAGAGGTAAATATTGAGCACATTCACAAATGTGGTATAAACAGCACAAGATTACATTAAACATGAAAAATATAGTATACAGACCTGTAATGATTCAGGGATTGAAATACAACGATAGAAAAGAAAAAAAACAAAAGATATAAATAGCACGAGTAATACTACTGCATAGGGTTAATAAGATGATTTAAAACTGCAACAGAATCTCAAGAAACAAGTAAATCAATTCATCCAGTTTAGAGCCTTTCAGTCTGTTGTGTTTTAGCTCTGTAATTCTATTCTGGAGAGAGTCAACAGAGTTACTATCCACAAAGTGAGCTGTATTGACTGCCAAACTGGCGTAGTGGAGAACACAATGTGGAGTTATTAAGTGTGATTTAGAGTAGCTCCCTAAAGGACAAATGGCCATTTTGATGGGGATGACTCTATACAGACGCGTATAGTGTGCCCACCGCTATCTGATTAGGGCCTCAAATGACTGCCTTGGCCTAGATGAATCACCCATTCAGGCCCCGTCTCAAGAATCTTCTGTGCTGCTTTATGTCCGAGCCTCCGCTGCCTAACGGCAACTCTGTTAAGTATGTGTGCCGCATGTGTGGGTGAGTGCTGGTCTTTGATCCAAGTAGCTACTTAAATTACCATTTTATTCTTTTGTAGGTGTGTTCATTTTGTCTGCCAGATTTGCGTCACTGCATGATGTCTGTAGACAAGTGGCAAGAACTGTAAAGCAGAAGAAGTTGCATTTCAATGCTGCTCTATTTTTCTCTTAAGAACTGGGTAATCTCCGAGACTGCCCCCCACCCCCCCCACTCTTTTTTTTCCCTCTCTCCCTTTTAGGCATTACACTGCCTAAATTTGTCTGACTTTCATTTACTCTCTCCCCTCACTCCTTGGGTGATCTGTTGTCCTTCTTTTTTCATTTGACCTTATTTAAGACCCAATACCACCAGCGTCAGTGTTATTCTGAGCTGCCACAGCAACTAAGCCTTCCCCATCAGCAATTTTAGCTCCTCTCCCAACAGTCAGATCCATTCCCTCAATGGGGCCGACGAAGAGCGAACAGGCTTCCCCTGAAGAGGCAGACACGCCCCTATCGGTCCGTTCCAGCTTGCGGTGCTTGCGTGGCTCCGGGGGTGTGTCCTTCTCGCTGAAGACTGTGCGAATTCTCTCCACACAGACGTTGGCGGCCTCCCTCGTCTCCCTGGAGAGCTGTGATAGGCTGAGGAAGCCATGGGGGAGGTCGTCCACCACGCAAAGAGTGACAGGCTGGTCTATGTTCCTCAGACGCTTGGCAAACATCACAGAGTCATCCAGCATGGGGTCCAGTGCGCACGCCTGATGGGGTGGGGGTGGAGGGGACAGGGGTGGGAATGGTGAAAAGCAAATTAGGATTCCGTTCAGACATGTCAAGAATCTTAATTAAGGGATGAAGAAAGGGAAGCCAAGCGTCCCAGTCTCTTTTGTCCCTGCTTTCTTTACATTCTTGCTGACTCACGCTAGCCACTTTAAAATCAGCACCAATTTCATAATTTTCATATTAACAGCATTCTCACAAGAGAGAGCAGGCTTCATCCTCCCCAGTCTCTCCCACCACACTCTGATACAACAATGTAAACAGCGTACAGTGCTTAGTACTCAAGTTATCTTGTTTTAACTCCTTCCTTCTCCTCCCTTCTTTTCATCACCATAAAGAAACAATATCCTATCGGCTAAGCTTAAAACCTTTTGAAGAAACACAATAATAATCAGTTTTCACATAGAGGATGATAATTTGTGCAACTAAATGTAATCAGGACTCAAAGGCTGTTTAATGTGCTGATTAACAGCTTGGCCAACACTTGAGCTGAGTGAGCAGCCTTTGACCATGTGTATTTAACTATGTAAATGCCTTCCCCATTGCATTCCAGCTGCTGCTGCTGCTGCTTCTTCTTCTTACCACTATGTGTACAGGTGGCAGGCCTTTCAGCATGCTATCAGGAGCCAGCAGAGGAGAGCAAAAGGGATCCTTAACCACCGGAGAGCTCTCCACCCTCATCTCTGCCAGCATCTCCGAGCGCAGTGGCTCAAACCCCAGAGGAAACTCCCTACACTCTGATCCCTCCTCTCCAGCAGGGGGTGGTATGGCCATTGAAGACAGGTCGCTGGACATGGACGGATGCGCATCTTTGGAGAGGAAGAAATTCACATCTTCTGGCTACATAAAAAAAGAAGAAATAATTCACGTGAGGTTAGACAGCACTGAGTGGCCAACTCATAAGAAGAAGTATGTGACAGGCAAACTTGATTAGAAATACACACTTTGTCCTTGTGTAAATCTTCAAAAAAAAAAAAAAAACATGGCTCAGTGCCTGAGAGTCTTGGCTGAATGATCTCCATTTCAAGAAGGAAAGCATATTTAAATTCTTACGTCACCTATGGTTGCTATTTTTTCCCCAAAGCCAGCAACTAATCCAATCTGCCTGTGTGAAAATACATGCGAGGATAATCTGCAATACCTTGCCAGTACCCGCACGACCAAAAAGTTTTGATATTCTGTCAGCATTTTAAAGCCAAATCTGTGAGGCATGGGTGACAAAACCTCGGCTGAGTTCATCGAGACGAAACATGCACGTCACTGCAGGATATACAGATTTGCATGACAGAGGGCCAAAATACCTCCATGCTTGATTAATTGCTCAACCTCCTAAAATGGCTACAACTGTATGCAAAATGATTATAATGCCAGCTGTATGAAAGCGGAAATAACCTGATCATAGATAGGGGGCTGATGTGACTTCTGTTCACTGCAAAGGTGCAATAATCATCAAATAACAGACCTTTCCATAATCACAGGATTAAATTCCCACAACAATTCTCACTAACAGCCCAGTGTTCTTTTGAACAACAGCCCTTAGCTGTTTAATACCGCTAGTACTTCTTCCGGATAAGAGCATCAACTGGGAGCATCCTAATCTCAATGTAAACATGTTCAAGCGTGACATACCGTGCAATCAGAGAGCAGCGGCGCACTGTGAGAAGTGGAATTCTTGTGGGAGCCCAAGTCCTGGCAAGTCTGACTCTTTACAGATAATTTCTTGACGGGGAACTCGGAGGTCTTTGAGGGTACAGGGGGGTCGGCGTGAGGAGAAGAGATGGACGCCTCTGAAATGCTCTTTCTCACTGTGTCTAAGAAACAAGATGGAGAGAGGGGGAAGTAGATTCAGACATTTTGTAAACAAAAATCAAAATACAAAATAAGTCATTAAAAATAGCCATTAGTCACAAAAAGTACATGTTGTATGTAAGGATAAAGAGGGCACACAAATTTACTTGGGGTGAATGGCAACTGGGGGACACAGAAAAAAAAAAAAAAAAAAAACCCATAATAGTGCACAACCACTTTCACTTATTCTACTGTTTCCACTTATCATATGTCCCCTGGTTGACAGCCAACAGTTAAAAGCCTAGAAATGCAAATTGGTATATATCAGGAAGAAGAGTTGAGAAGTGGGTGGAGGAAATTCAAATAGTGCTGTCATGGTGATATCATCTGCTCGCCCTGAGCCGTCAAAACACAGCTGTAAGAGTCGTCATGGCTGGTCTCTTCACAAAGCCCTACTCTTTAATAATGAACCATCTCTGCTCCATGATGGCCTTTTAATAATCTACACCCACCAATGACATTCTCATTAGTTTGGGCATGCAGCTGTGGGGGTGTCACCTAGCTAAGGGGACACCAGGGAAATTACGATTTGCCACCAGATTTACGGTGGCTACAATTAACAATTACTGTCAAAGCCATGCTGCTCTAAAGAGGCGAATTGATATGAATGGCGCTTAGAAGTGTTAGGCAACATGGTGGGATGAAGCGATAATTGGTTAGTTTTATGCTGAATAAAGGTGATCCATGTCAAAACCCTCCTCCATATGGGTTGTAAATGAACTTTGGGGCAGTTGATGTTGTTACAGTCATAACAATTAAAGAAAGTGGCTTAATGAACACACTGAAAACGTGGGCGGTACACACATACACACCAATCCACGCTGAGACCTGGAGTGTACTTTCAGCAGGTAGATGGGATCAAAGACACAAACAGATTGCATCTGCAGAAAACTTTGAACACAATAGCTGCCAAGCAGAACACATCTATTCCCACCCACATCTCGCCCAGCATTACCACCAGATTGCACACACACGCACAAACACACCCATACACACAGTCACAGTCAGTGGGTATACCAGTGGCTGCTGGTGGCATCTCTGCAGCTGTGCTGGGGGAGGATGAGGCTCTGCTGGGATCCAGCAGTGAGTGGATCCAGTTGGAGGCTCCCTGTCGAAAATCTCTGAGCAGCAGCGCTGTGTCTCTCCTTACCAGGCTCAGTGTGCTCACTTTCTCTACCTGCGTCTCTGTCAGTGGCTCATTGCCTGGAAGAGACAAGGAGGAAAGAAAGACAGAGGCACGACAGAGATTTAAGTGTTTTTGTTATTCTTGAATAAGCATTAATGAGTAACAACAGAGAAGATGCACGCGCAAAAATATGAAGGGTATAATAGTAAAGAAACACATAGTGATCGCAGTACGAATGAATAGAGGTTGATCTGTGTTTTATTTGACAATAATTGATCAAAAGACTTATCACTGTTTCTCCTGTTTTTTTACATGCATTAAAAACAACATATCCAAAGGTTGAGTCATTCGTGAAGGCTCATCAGATATGATATAACACAGCTATGCTTTAGACTGGAGCAACCGTTTTAGAAAATGAGGAATTTCAGTGCGTGTGTTTCATTCTTCATGTGCTGAATATACCACTGAAGTCTTGTCTGTAATTTATAAAACTTTATGATTACATTACTTTTTATTATACACACTGTGTCCTACATAACAAATTTAGGTAATAGAAAGATCCAAGGCCAAAGTAAAACAGTTTCTTGATAACTGATTGATGATTGATTGGTCTACACTAAATCTATTTCAATTTTGCTAATCAGTCAATTACTTATTTGGAGACAAAGCTGCTTTTAATGCCATAAACTTTTTTTATGGCTAAAACTTTATGTTTAAGTAGCTTCATTCAAGTAATTGTTTTCACTTTTTTATCGAGTAAATGGCTACATTTGTTCATCAACTGGAACAGAATAGAGTTAGAGAGAAGAGAGTTGACTGTTCCAGCCCAGCAACAGACACCCTATCTTAATAACCTAAGCATTTATGCAATACAAGTAGTGGTCTGCATTATTACTGTCAACTACAGTTCTGGCCATTATGTAAAGAATATGACTGATGTGGTGCATCAGAGACATGCAGAAATGCTTGAAAGCAAGAAAATGGCTCTAAATGCAACTCTCAACTTCAGATAAAAAAAAGGAATCCTGGCTTGATTATGTTAAAAACACACACGCACTCCTACCTGCGTAGGCACTGAGACACCTGGAGAGCACACTGAGCGGCAGCAGGGGATCCATAAGTGTTAGTAGACGGGAGGGAGATGCGTAGGCAGTCAGCAGGGTAGCCGGGTAGGCTGCCACGATGCCATCTGGCATTCGCACACCAAAGGCAGCAGCACGCATCGACGTCGTCACACACAAGTTACCTCCTGCACTGTCACCCGCCAGACACACTTTCTCTCCGGTCCAACCTGGAGAGGTACAAATGGGGTAGTGATGACAGAGGTGAAAGAAAAAAAGGGAAAGAAACATAGATTAAAGGAGACAAGAAAAAAAGTATTTTTCTGTAACCAGAAGTCCGCTGAGGTGCAAAAAGAGAAGAAAAACAGCACTGACACACATCAATTAAGAGTATCTCTCTTTTCTCCACAGTATCACTGCCGAGTATGTGGCTGCTGTCTCACTGTCTGCCTCATGGCCGTGATTTTGTCTTCTTGTACTAACACACACGCATTGCGATCATTGTTAATTTGACACAGCGTGCTTCAGTGGTCGGTTGTACCCCAAACAGACCAGATGTCTTTTGTTTTCGGCCTGAATATTGAGCATCACAATTTGTGTGATATTGCAGAACAAGGAGTACAGTGCAAGACATTGTGTTGCGGCATGATTACTTTCAAAGTGATGAATTAATCCTCATGAGAGGTACAGGGAATATGGGTGAAGATTTACAGAGGCACTTCAGAGGACACCTTCGCTCTGAAAAGGGCGAGTTTTATCCCTTTTGTTGTGCCTGCTCATTAATTCGAATAAACAACTATATTTTACCTGCCTAATGTTCACATCATTTCAACTGTGTACACTTTTCCATGACATTAAAAAGGTAAAAAGAAAATGTATAGGAGATGAAAAGCCAGCACTGCGGTATAAACAACGCCGTGTGGTGTGTGTGTACCTAATAGGTGGTGATTTCTCAGAGCCCAACAGTAGGCGTAGAAACACTCCTCCAGGGCCCTTGGGAAGGGGGCCTCAGGGGCCAGAGAGTAGTCCACTGATAGGATGGGAACACCGAGGTCCTGGGACCAGCTCTTCAGATAGGGCTGCACAAGTCAAAAGACAAGAGTATGGATGGGTGAATTTATGAACGGAAAAACACTTCACAGTGAATACATTCTACATTGTTAAATTTATGAGAAACAACAGCAGTCACAATAAAACAGAGGCAGGGAGACACGGAGAAGAAGAAATGTGATGGGTGAGAGACACGGGGGGGGTGAACTTTAAGGAGCAAGGATAAAAAGTTATGAAAATTACATATCCCTCTGATGTCATCCGTCTGCTTTCTGGCTTACTGTCTAGACAAAGGGAGAATGCGCACTGCCCTCACAGTCACCTCTATTTCCTTTCTTCTCAAACAGTAATAACAAAGCTGCCCACTTGTCCGAGTTTGCTGGGTATGATGGAAAAAGACGAAGACAAGGGGACCATGTGGGGATTTACTGGGATAGTCTACAAAAACATAACTCACTGTTAGAATACTGAGTGTTTCTCTATTTCTTGTTGCTACAGTCAGGTTGCTGTTTTCTATTCTTATGCCAACCTAAGGCAAGAACTTTACTTCAGAACTGCAATGCAGTGACCTTGAAATGCAAGAAAGGCATCAAAACTTCGTACAACAAAAATATTCCTTCCACAAAGCATTCGTCCTTTCCTCCGGTGTCTTGATCTTCTCCCCAAAACCTTTTTGACTAGCTATGACAGGGCTGGTGGTAAAAGTGACAGCTCTCCAATGCCAGGAAAAGCACAATGTGTGTATGTTTCTATGTCACCTCACCAGCCAGTGACTCAGTATCAAAAAAAAAAAACACAAAGTAGCAGCTCCAGCTGCCAGCTGTGCTGTCTTAAAGCCCTACCTGTCACATTAACTTTCAGAGTAAGACCACTGACAAGTGAGTGTGCATGCAGTTCAAGCACTGTTCAGTTCAGGGTGGGATTAACACCCTCTGTGTGTGTGTTTTGGGGTATGTGAGCAACAGCCATTGTTTCTAGGCTACAGTGAGTGTCAATTATGCCAGAGCACATGGGCAGGTCTGTCAGTCACACAGGTCATAATCTGTCTTCATGACAGGAGGACTCACAAAAAAAATGGGCCAGCAGGCAGAGAAGAGGTAAATGTTGGGGACCAAGGCTGGTTCATTTTAGATGCCTCAGGAAACTCTTCTCGTACACACAAACATCCTATTCACAAAAAAAGCGCACACACCAATTTCAGATCTATTCTCAAAGGAGGAATTAATGGGAGCTGCAGTCCCACTCATTCTCAGGCAGGCAGAGCAGTTAATCTGCAAGCTTATACCTCTACTGGCCAAACAGTGTGTGCGTGTGTGTGTGGTCTGTTCCCAAGTTGCTAAATGCACAAATGCCAGCACATTCATTCCTGTGATCTCAGCATCACTGGACACTGAGAGCACCAGAAGCTCCTGCCACTAAAGGACACTAAGTGAACAAAAAGGATTGTGTGAGATATTAGAAAGATTGAGGGGGAAAATGCAATAAAAAAAAAAAAAAAAGAGCACAGAAGAGGAAGAGATAGTCTGACAAGTCTTCCATTAGTGCCCGGGGTAATCTTTCTCTGTGGGGTTGTACAGTTCTCAGTTAATTCAACATGACAGCCCTGTTCACCCCTTCTCTGATTGCTCCCTCTCATCCTTTGGTTGCTACGCAGCTGCAGATCAAGGATGCCCATGTCCTTGGCAATTTCACAGAGCTCTGTCATGTGGTAACTATAAGTAGCCCGATGCCACATAAAGACTACAAATAGCCATAGATTACCAGATCAACAAAGGACAGACAGAGAGAGGCAGGGGCACATTCCATGTTAAACTGAACTTAATAAGCATCAAGATGAACTAAACAAGTTAAATCTTTCCTCCTATTATTTCATATATTGTCACTCATGTAAACTAAACCCTCTGACAAAACAAAATCTTCTTTAAGTGCTTTCCAGAGCAATGATAAGAAAGATCAGACAAAATTTTCAAAACACAAGGCCAAAGCTTATGTGTGTGTGTGAGGGGTGAAGATGAAGTGTATGACAGGAAGCAATGATTTATATGAAAGTGAAGTAACCAGTAAGGAAGGCATGTGGCAAATTGGCTCCACTAAGTTTTCGGGGACTAATTACAAAATAATTAGCTCAACAGCTCATTACTTGCCACACTATTGACAGAGGCAGAGATTCAAACTGGTAACCCCTCTGCTCCTCCACTGTCAACTAGTGTCTCCTCAACACTTTAATTAGCTGGGGTTCAATTACAATTAGTTTGAGAAAACACAGGCAGGAGTTGAAGCATTGAATGATGAGAAGGTGAACTTGGTGGATGACCACTGCGGCTGTACTGGCTCAAATCCTGGAAAAACAACATCTGAGCCAGGTGTCCAATGGTGGTGGTGTAGTGTTGTCAGTATTCGGATATGTAGGTGCCACAAGATACATTATACCACAGTTTCTGACCAATTGTTCCATTACAAATATCACAAATAGGTCAAATACTGTCACATGCAGACGTATGTGTGACGTCAAAGTGCTACGTGTTATAAATATGGAAATAGTCTTTGAAATTCTTTAGTCTTTCTTCCAAAATAACACGAATTGCATTGCTTTTCTAGCCAGAGTAAGGATCTCACCTCATGGGACTTGGAGGTCTGTGCCACAAAACCTCCCCCATGGAAGTGGATCAGGAGGCAGGGAGAGGAGGGGAGGCGCTTGGTCTTCAGCCCCAGCGACAGAGAGATGGCGCCCCCCTCAGAGCGGGAGAGAGATAGCAGAGTCTCGCTGTCCTGTAAACAGCGAGACAAAGAGGTGGAAAAAGATGAATGAAAAATTCACACGCATATAATGAAGATCAGCTGATATGGTGTAACAGAAAAAACATCACATGATGGCAGATTATGATTCTTGTCGTCACTCTGATAACTGTCGACAGACTGTACATTGCAAACAAAGCCTTGTTTTCATTGTTAACATTTTATTGCTAGTGGTAGCAACAGGGCTCCTTTGAGAGTGGGATTAACTAGCAGTTCTGCAGCAGCTTGCTGCCAGCCTTTCCTGCGCCTGCATGAACGCACACTAATTCCCATTCATTAACAGAAACAAGGAGGGAGGGGAGCTGTGCCTGAGAGGGAGGGTTTCCGCTGATGCAGGCTTGTATTTTGCGACATTAAAAAGGACACTGTTTTTTTGTTGGAGCGTGATCAATAGCTGAAAGTGTTTGTTGATAGCATGTCTGGTTAAGTGCCAAGCTACAAAGAAAGGAGGAGAACAAGCCTGGATGGGGAGAGGTAGTCTCCCGGGAGAATTAGGCAGGGAGGAGGAGCAGGAAAAGTGAGAGTGATACCTATGACAGAGAAATGGGGGGGGGGGAAGAGAGATAATGAAGGGTATTAAGTCCATGAGGATGAGTCGAAGCTGTTGTTTACACTAGCAGCTTGGAGAAATACCACATATACTATTAAATATTGTAATATTTCAGGAATTTATATGACTGGTATATGCAAGGTGGTTTAAAAAGAGACAGCTGTGGAAAATGGTTAAAAACTGGGTCACATAACAAATACTTAAACACGCTACAAGAAAGCAGTGTGAGACAAGTACACAGCAAATACAAGCACTCGACTAGTTTTGCATAAAGTTTGAGATTATGAAACTTTATAATGCACTTTCCACTGTGCCTCTATGAACAAAGCAATGATTTAAGTACCTGTCCTTCGCGCAAGTCATAAGAGATGAGCCTCATCTGAACGGGAGCAGTGCCAATGTGTGCTGCCGGTGGAGCTATGGTTACAGATGCTCTGTGGTTGGCCGCCAGGGGAAGGTCAAAGGGCACGGGAGGCACAGAAAGAGCCCGGTTCACCTTAACTTGAGTGGATGTCATACTGGCAAGACTCTGCAGGAAGGATGATGGAGAAAAAGAGAGAAAGAGATGGGCATGTAGGGAGAAAGAATTGAGACAGAAAAGCAGGAGGAGAAAGAAGAGTGCAAGTTACAGAGCAAGTCAGGTCACTGGAGAGAAAGAGAAACAGGATGAATAAAACATGAGCCCCATTGAATAAATTGAATTCAACTCTATTATTACTAACGGCCCGTAGGCCAAAATGCATAATGATACAGAGGTACTTTCACCAGAGGAAAGTAAAATATCCCCGATACAGTTTTAAAATTAAAAACTTGGCCGTGCACGTATCTGTGGGCATGGGTTAGCGGTGACAAACATGGGTAGATCACAGATCTCTAGGGAGCGTGTCTGTCTGTCTGTGTAAAAAGGAGAATTAACTGGCTACTCACAGACAGGACTTCGGTCTCAGTGATGTTCCAGAAGGTCTTCCAGAAATGGACATCCAGGTTCTGGGTGATGCGTTCAAATTCTGCCCCTCTCAACTCTGGGTCGATGGCGTACTTCCCTGAGGTAAAGAAAGAGCTGGCTGCTACACCTGTGGAAAAGAGGAAGGACGATACGGCAAGTATAATGTTATAATAATGGACAGGACACACCAGAGATGGTGTCATGTAAGAAATGAAATGGGTTTGGAGTTACAAGGAAAGGGAGGGAAAAGAAGAATATGTGTGGATGAAGGGAGGGGGGGGGGGGGGGGGGGGGGGGGAGTAAAAATTGAATTGAAAAATGACTGACAGAACAGAAGACAAATGCTCAGGATAAGGGAATGAAATCAGTGATTTCACAAAGATAGAAGCAACTGGAAGGAGGACAGGAAAAAGGGAGCATTAAAATTGCAGTAAGAGACTGAATCCTAACAATTAAAAACAATAACATTAGAAAACTAACTCACTGAGAATGCAAAATAAGGAAGGTGAAAGGATGGAGGGAAAGAAAGAAAAATGGTCAAGATGGAAATAAGAGTGCTAAAACACAGCAAACCTCAGAGATATGGCCACAAATGAGAACAGCTGTCAAACTCAGGGTGAATTAGCTTTTACATACTCAGGGCATTGCAATCTTATATCCACACAGATGTTTCAGGTCTACTGTGCTATTGTTATGTTGAAACAGAAGCATTTCATGGTATTGCAGTCAAATTCTACTCTGCTTTACGTGCTCAGCAAAAAGTCATGGATGAGCAGTAAAGAACAGATACCATGACTGTGCCTCAGTTTCAATCTGTAAACTAAAAGACAGACAAAGGACAGCTAATGCAGCTTACAGTGCTGTGTGCAGAGCCATCTAAGGTGATAGGAGCTGTCAGACAGAAGCAAGGTCTTCATATAGTCATATAGCTGACGTTCACTACAGAGGACTATGATGAAGGAGTGAGGGGGTTCCAGTACACTCACCATACGGTGCAATACCTCCTGCCTCCACTGTGGTGCAGCACAGAGCACAAGAAACCATGAGAGTCGAATGATTCCTTTTTGAATGTTAAATATTTAGGTGCGTTTGTGCACAGTCAAAACGTGTATACGAGTGCATGTTCTTCTATCTCTGCCTCTGTACATAACAGTGTGCATGTTCAAAACATTCTGAAATATAGAAGAAGCACACCAGCTAGCCCCCGAGATTCCAAAGGATGAAAGAGCATCTACAATCCAAACACACAACATCAAAAGGTACACAGTCAGGGGCCAAGGAGCAATGTAGAAGAGGTGCGTGGATGAGGACGATCTATGAATGAGAATCAAGTGGCTGGATGATGAGAGGGTACAGCTGCAGACAAGATGATGCTGACCTATTCCTGACTGATGGCGTCTGTAGTTTTCTCCAAAGGCCACGAGGCCGATAGCGATGGTCTGGAGACAGGGTCGAATGGCTGGAGTGAACTGGAGAGAGGAACAGAGTAAAAACAGAGAAACCCTTATTGCATTCATGGTCCATTTAGAAACAAGAAATGGACTACAATTAAAACTGCAATCACTCGACTAGAGAGAGTGAAATATAAATGATGGGATATCAGAATATCAGATGAGACATTATAAATTGATGAAGACAATACTAGGGAGGTTTCATCATTTTTTCCCTTTGGTTTGATTTCAACCTCTGTCTGCTGAAGGTTCGGCCTCTCTCATTAAGCTCAACTAAGAACAGAGAATGTGGCTGTAAAAGAGGAGCGTTCCCCCCGTCCATCCAAATCCTCAACTCGCTTACCTGCAGGTTTGAGCAGTAGGGGTCATCTGTAGCCCTGCATTTCTTTCCCGGCTTTTATATATTACACTTTTCACCACTCTTGCTCTCTTTTCAGGGCCAATGCCTCTAGTTTAAGATGTCAGTAGGGCACCTGGTGGCACATTGTCCTCTGACGTCAAGAGCCTTTTCAAAAGTGGTGAATACTGACCTGAAACTAATGATGATGGACAGGCTATGGGAGCTTTATTCTGTACGTGACAAGTCCTAATGTAGTGGCCGAAATGTTTAGGAGCTGCAGGCTGTATCATGAACAGTAACATGCAAGACTACCTTTGCCAGGACTGTACATATGGGTACATTCACTTGCTGGTTTGTAAGTGTCAAGTGAGAATTGGTGAGTTTGAGGTTGCTTTTCATGACATCTTCTCTGTATTGTTGTGAAATGTTTTAATATAGGACAATATCCTCCTAATCCCGGATTACCTACAACAGGTTGCTTTGTGAGGTCGTTACTTTCAAAACCCACCTCCTCAGATCTGCTTTTAATGAGTAATTAATGTTGTGTGTTCTATGTGCTTTAACCTTTTGTAAAGTATCTTTGAGTTTTATGAAAATCATTCGATAAATAAGTGCACATGTATGCATTTGCCGCCTTTCTGTCTTCCCAACCATTGCTTCACCATCAAGCATGAGGTACTGCTAATTCTAACCCTCCCCTATTTCTCTCATCTGTCCCACTGTCTAACCCTGTACCACTCAGCTCATCTCACCTGAAAGCCAAGGCAACGGCCATAAAAGCACCCCTTGTGCATGGAAGCGTACTCGCGGACAAAGCTCTCACTGAGGCCACTTTCATCCTGGAAGAAAAGGTTGCCATGGCTGTTGTCATGTAGCATGCGCTGAGCCAGGTAGAGCAGGGCGCGCAGCTGGCACAGAGCGTTGCAGTACGCCTCCATTTCCCCGGCGTTGTGTGCTACTCGAAAGAAGATGCTGCGGCGGTTGGCGGTGATGTAGCGGCCTTTTTGGATTATGTGGAGAAGGCAGCAGCGGACCACCTACAAAAGGTATGTAGAATGAGTTTAATTGTGAGGACGACTGATGAGTCTTGAGTTAAAAATTTAGTATCTACCAACCTATCCCCCATTCTCAAAACGGAAAATTAAAATCAGTGTACATACCTAAAAACCCAAAGGCCAGTCAAATTAAATTACAATCAAATTAGTTAAATGTTGTGATTAGGTAATAAATGGACAGGAGTTTTACAAAAGGATATATGTAATGATATGTATTCATGTGATAATGAATTAACTTATTATCCCTTTTCTAAAAAAATGGATCCATAGCATTTTGCCAAAGCAAATCTTATTTCTTAAATTGTGCAGTCATCAAAAGGCCACGTCTTCTGGGTCTGCTTAAGCTGTAATTACGATCAGAATGCTTTAAGGGAAAAAGCCATGTATGATAGCATGCCTGAATGCAAGCACGTGGAAAACTTGCTGCTTCACCAGGGTGTTACAGATTAGTCAAAGTAACACTGCGGGATGAGAAGGATTATAAATGTGGAAATCGAGAGGCTATAAAACAGAACAGCATTCATTTGCTGCTAGACTACAAGACTCATTCAGTTGTGGTGGGCTGCAGCCGCTGAAGGTCGTGATGTTTCATCAATAACTGCAGAAGATAAAGTACACTGGGCACAGTAGGGGTAGATAGTCTACAGCTCGAGGAATTTATCTAACTTGATTTGCAACATAAAATCAATCTGTAATACAAATGGGCTGACCTTGAAACAAAGCAATATCAAGGCAAAGAGGGGCTGGTGAGCAGTTTCTCACAGGGTGGAGGAAATATTGATAGGAATGTATTGCAATAGGGGGGCAAAGCTGCACTGGGTTGAAACGAACACAGACCCACATCCAAGACTTCACTCGTACATGCAAAAAGACTTCCAAACATCCCACAGCCTACCTTGACAAGTGAGCGATAGCCATTCGCAGGTATGTGTGGGTCAAAGTCAAAATGATGGTAAACTGCAGCGAAACCGGAGATAACGGGCTCCAGACTGCGAGCGTGCTCCTGGATCAGCTTCATAACATCCACCAGACGCCGTGCCGCATCACCCTGCGCCCCCTTGGCTCCTCCTGAGAAGAACGTGGCATTCTCTTCGCACACGCTGTACAGGGCCGCAAACACTGCCTTGGTGTCCATCACTAGGTGTAGGACACAGAGAAGCAAGGCAAAGGTTGAAACCAAAATAGAAATCAGTTGTATGTAGGCAAGAGTGCGTGTGCATAATATCTTTATTAATACTTACTACTGTAATTTTTTGATAGTGGGGGAATTCTCTTTTCATTAGGCTGAACATTACTGATATAGAGGCTTGTATCCCATTAACACCCTCTAATCTTGCTATTTATTATGTCACCTTGCTGACCCCACTGCATATTTTATTTGTAAGATTAAATATATTGTATCATTACTTCCGTAGTTGTTAAACATCTCAGCTGGTACCTGGTCCTGCAAGCATAAAAGGGTGCACCCTGATCCCTATTCTGCACCACATCCACACTTGTTATCAGCATGTAGACACTGCACCAGGTGGGATATCATTGGATATATCCTACATAATGTTCTCTTACTTCCATTAACTAATCCCCATTAGCCTGGCGTATAGGAGCTCATTGATTGAAACGTGTTTAGCAAGCCTTGAAATTAAATGATGTAAATCCCGGCTAAGCAGCCAAAATCCACCGAGATCTAGGCAGACATGCATGGAACAGGAGGAGAAGGCAGAGGCCCCTTGCTAATGTCATGCTGGTGGGAACAAATACAGATTAGTCATTCACTGACAAGAAACATAAAAACAATCGTCTGAGAGTCCCAAAGGGAGATATAAGGCTGACAACACGCAGCTGAGTGTGTTTATCTAGTGTGCCCGTCCCCCCAGCCTAATGCAGCATAACAAAGATCCAGCGCTACGTCCCTGTCGGATTTCCATTGTTGGACTGAGCTCTTCTGCTCGTTCTGAGTCACCTGAGACCTCTGTTTCCATAACACCCAAGTCAAGGGACTAGCCGATACTTACTGTATCGGGTGACTGGCATGCTGAGAGACAGTGGACACAGGAGAAGGGATAGTGGATACTCAGAGAATAAAACAAAAAGGAACTGAGACAGTAGTGCCTCCTATTAGATAAAAAAGTGAGAGTTTCAGAGGCGAAGCAGACAGAGGGAAGGAAAATCATTTCTTTGTTATGGATGTGTGTTAACAAATTGCCTTGTAGGGCTGAAGCACATTATCTGTTATGGGGAGATTACAGATAATGACCAGATAAAAATCATTCTTAAAGAAAGACTCTATGTGCTGTGTATTGGGCTATATAAAATTGAATTGAATTAAATCATCTTTAGTGAAATCATGTATAGCTAATGAACATCCCAAATGACATCAGCCTGAGAATCAGCACACACCCATCCTCAAACTTTTACTTTTTACTATTCAATCTTCAGCTAAGATAGTTACATAAAGCAAAGCAACAAGAAGAAAAAGACAGTGAAAACAGCACTGATCTCTAAAGCAACATCTTGGGATGTGGGGTGGAGGTTATCTATGCATGCTAAAATGTGAACAGATTCTACTAAAGTGAAGTATTGTTTCAAGGGTCAAAGAAATAATGAAGCCCTTATCATACAATTATTCTGCTGTTCCCTGCCATTCAGGAAGAGTAATGGGAGAGGAAATTTCAGTTTTTTGGGAGGAATCACAACCCCTTGGCACCTGAGAACAGACATTTATCAGCCAGACGACTTCTAGCACACGCACACCTTGCATTAAAAAAAAAAATCTCTTCAGGCATTGCCTGTCTTCTCATTTTCCTTTCTTGTCTTTGCCTCTCACTTCACTTCTTTTAAAGGGGAGCTTTTTTTTTCCTTTTCTTTTAAACTAAACCCTAAAAAGCAAAATCCCTCTGTGGGCATATTTTTCCATATTGGTTGCCACTTTCTCAGTTAGAAATTTAGCAGGGGAGAAGTGAATCCTGTCACAGAGATTTCCTCCAAAATGTTTTGAAGATGACAAAGTTGAACAGTGAGCATTTGTCACTGGAAAACATGCCCCATCTGAACACATACAACTTCAAATGTTGGCCTTTGTTTTAAACAATGACCACTCAGAGATACTTCATTATTCACTTTTGCCAGTTAAACAGGTGCGTTCTGGGCGTCACGTGAGTGTCGTCTCCCAGTCCCTTTGAAAGCATTGCTATTTAAATAGTGGATAGCTGGACAGGTATTTGGTGCTTCTGTCCCCACCTTTCTTATCAACAGCACATGGGCTGCATGTGAGCGAAATACATGAAGAGATCCCATCACTGCAGAAACAATAAGTGCGCCTCCCCATTAAGGGAGACACTGTACGCATTTATGAACGAGGCAAAGCAGCGTAACATCAAAGATAATTTAAATCTGCAGACATACCAACAGATCGGTCAGGATCCAGTGTTGATTAATGTTCTGTGTTCACACCCAAAGGGTCAAACACACACAGTCCAGGTTCATAAAATGAAACTGTGGTGTCAAGCAGCCATCCTCCTGATAAATGATGAGCTCCACCACAGCTCTGTATATAGTGTGGTTAACAAGCAGAATATGAGTGTAAACCAGCTGTAGGGGCATCTTACTATCTGAATAACGCACCCTTTAAATAACAAAGCTCTTTGTGTACATCTGCAAATCTGCTGAGCTAAATGAGTGGACTAAACAGAGAAGCACTTCATTGGGAATACGTTTTTCATTGCAATATTATGTTCCTGCTAAGCTTAATAAAGCAGCTTGGGGCCTAATTTCACATCAATTCAGCTGTGTGAAAGGAGCACTGTCTCTCGCACTCAGTAAACTCGTCCCATGACTTCAGACGCTCCACACTATAGTGTGTGCTTAAGTATTATGCAATTGCCATTTCGATGGACTGTTCTTATTGAGTACAGTGACTGAGCCCTAACCCTTACGTTGCTTATGTTAGGTTATGTTAGCTCTAGAGGCTTCATGCGTAATTCTTCGTAACTCATTAAGTTAACTTGCAGTCTCATTTTGTAGAGAGAGAGAGAGAGAGAGAGAGAGAGCTGCAAATTGTTCCCACCTCCCTTGCTGAGTGAGTGATTGTAAATGCTCTGATTAATGAATGATGCTTTGTTTAGCGTGTTGTCCACTGTCCTGTCTGTCTGTTACAAACAGATTTTTGATGCGCTCCTTTATTTTATTTTCCTTTCACTGGCCACCTCAACAGCACCCTGTGTTCTGGGACCTCCTGATTTGTAAATCAAACTCTGTCAAACTCAATTTCCACAGTTTCAAACAAAAGTGAGCATTTGGCAGAGTTAGGTTCTCCTCCTGAAGTAGTCCACACTGTTCAGGGTGGAGAGCTCCATCTACTACAGCCTCCGACATAGAGAGAGATGGTCCGCTGTTCAGAGCTGCTGTGAGGAGAGGAGCACAGAGCCACATCCAGCCCTCAGTCTCATGTGTTAATTTAACTGGACTTTCCCAATAATTATGCACACACTGGAAAACAGAATTTGAATGGTAATATTCAAATGATATACAGTACAATTATAGACAACTGACATAATGTAAATATTTATGTATATTTTGGGTGGATGTTATCTTTACTCAAGTCTCAGAGACTGCAGAGGTACAGCAGGAGAGAAAAATCAGAGGGGCACAGTTTTGTTTTCCATCCACTCATGCAGATGTGTGTACTGTAAATGCAAACATTGATCATATAAACTCCTCATAAAGACCAATGACAGAAGTCTACAGCATCTGCACACACGTAAAACATTTATATAACTCTGGGATTCAGGATATGGCAATCAGATTTGGTCAATCAAATCAGTGGGTTACACAATGTGACTCTATGAATCTATGAACCAGTTACCTAATGTGCAACAACTCAACTCCCTACGTCAGCATAAAACTGGAAACACTAAGAGACACCCAGAAAAAGAAAATCTATAAATGCACATTCATCTGTCTGCATAAACACAATTAGTAGCATAGCCTTAGGGGACACAATGGCTGCTTTGGTCAAGCAGTCACCCAAACGGCAGGCTGCAGGACCAGCTATAACCATCAAACCAGTTTGGGCAGGCGGCCAAAATTAAAATTACATTGCTTAATTAGAGCGGGGGGGTACATCTCTCTCAGCTGGGCAAGCCAATCGGCCTTATGTTGACAGAGTAAGCTGGGCGTGAACTTTATGAACCCCTGGATCAGCATAAGCTGCTCTAAAACTTGCTTAATGATAATGAAGCCAGCACACACTGCACCCCTATCAGACTGCAGGGAGTATATCACATGCAAATATAATGCAAATGAGTACAGTTACATGAACCAGTACAATCTTATTGAGAGCTCACACAGTCTTCAAACATGCCATGGCCCAGTGAGGACTTAACCTTTGTCTGGTAAAATACCTCAAGAAGAAAAACAGTAAAGCTGCCACTACGCTCACACCAAGAGGGCAGTGAATATACACTCTATGGGATAGAGGAAAAACATAACTCACTTACTTGCCTTATCACCTCTGTCTTTTATGCATCAGCAAATGTTCCACATACCTATGATGGCTCACCTCTAGCTATGTCCATACCAGAAACATGTCTGACTATCCTTCCCTCCTGTGTTACAGACACAAGTTGTCACGATAAGCCCACTGCAACCATTAAGTTGCACCTGGCCTGTCCACATTAAAGATGGATGAGAGTTGGCATTAATAAGTCATGTCCAACAAGCAACACCAGCGACAAGTACACACATATAATGACTCCTGTGGGGCCAACATACAGTAAATTTAGTGTTTGTATAAAACTACCTGCGGGTTGCTTCTAGTATAGTATATAATTGATGGTATGAACTAGGCTAACTATTCACATGGTAGAAGAGGAAAAAAAAGCAAATATGTTTACCAGCGTCTGAGTTCAAGACTTTGTCCTTGTCAGTCTCCTCTCTTCCATGAAAGCAACGAGAGCATGAGAAAAAAAGAATGAGAGAAAGAGAGGGGAGGGAGGGGTGGCAGAGAGCAAAGTGATTTTCCTGTTGGCTTTGTTCTGCTTCTCGCTGTCTGTCACTGTCTCGTCTTTATGATGCAGCCCTTTTCCTGTCAGCCTCTGTATGTTAGCCTGTCATAACCAATTCGACTGAGAGGCAGTGTGTTGTCCTTTTCCTTTCTCTCTCCCATACCTCTTTTAAAAGAGGTAGGGAAGCTGCAGAGAACCCCAGCCCAGTTAACTTTCTCCCTGAGACAGTGGGCTACTTTGCTATTGGCTGTTCAGATTGCAACTCCCTGTGACCTTCAACCTAATTGGCAGACATGGTACAGACATTGCCAGCAAAACAACCATGACATTATGACATGAAAACAATATTTCCATTGTGGCCTTTTCCTTCTATTGCGTCTTGAACACTTCATTCCCTACTTAATAAAAAGGTTGCACAAATAGCAAAAGCAGTGATCAGTAATTTATCTATTGATTAAATGTTGATAATGTTCCTTTTGGCTTTGAATATGCTAGCGCTAGCTAGAGCCCACGATGACTTTAAATGTATTATTTTGCCAGACCAATTGTCAAAAACTATGACTAACTAGGTGGACAAAGTGTTTTTAAAATTCACTCGCCAATTATAGAATGATCAAACTTGTCACAATCAACTGTTTGATCAATCAACTTAGAATTTAATCGCTAATCACCATGTTTACATTATTCCATCAAACCTGCTTAAGGACAAGTTTTTGTGGCGACAGAAATTTACTGTATGTGCCAACAGTTGAGAAATACTAATGTTTGGCAATGAATTCAGAACATGGACAATATGTGCACACCCAAAATAAAGGGTGAAAATCTATTCTAGGGAAAATATGACCATAGTTTAGACTCCTTGGTTGATCTCACAGATGACAGTCCCATAACTCAAGGAGCTGAAATATGACCCCTCACCCACAGCGCAGGGACACGCAAACATACCCAGGAACGCTGAGACAGTGTCTGTTGTTTCTGTTCTTCTTATTAGAGGGTTATGTTTTCAGTCAATCTTATTCATGTCAGCTGCGCTTGTTGCTTATTTATCTAAAAGTTTAAATCATGAAGAACATTTTGACATGTCACAATAGGAAATGCAAAAGTGTAAATAATAAAATGAATTTTGCATACTGGCTTACTAGCACGCACTCATGGCTTACTGGGGCACTTTATGGAACTGCGTCATTGTCCTTGTTATCAGTAACACTTGTGCTTTTTGTACTGTGACATGTGAAAATGTCTGCTGGTAAAATCAGCGGAAAGATAAAAACTGCTATTAAAGCTAGCAGAGGTTTAGTGGAAATTTAGGCCATGACCCAAGGAACAACATATTTTCAGAAACTAATTTGCAGTTATCAGTACATGTCACCTCTATCCAATTACAGGATGTCAGCGTGTACGTTATGATGCAGATTATCGTCCAGTCTTACCTGTTGTAACCTCAGACTGGGTAAAAATATTCATAACATTTTTCGTAATTGAAATTTATACTTGATAGCCCTGCTGAGCTTTTGAAATGTTAACACCGCTTTGGATCATATTTGTGGATGCGTCCTTGAACAGTATTGTGGGGCTGAGAGAAAATAACTTATCTGACACTGATGCACTTCTACACCATATTTCTGTCGTCCCTACAACTGCATAATTTATTATATAAAGACATGTAACGTGCAACTTCTGTACAAACAGACACAAACAAATAGCTGTTCATTTGTTTGGAAAAACCTGTCTGTTTACATTGACACAAACACTTTCGTCCACACAGAAAACTTACTGGAGCTGCTCTAATGATCTAGTGTAATGTTGAGAGGCGCTACTTCTTAATTCTAATGTCAGTATGATTAAGTGTGCTGATCTTGTCTAGGCCATTTCTAACTCTCTCTGGCTCTCTTGTGTTTCTCTCTATCAAGACCCATTTTGTGGGATAATGTGAAGTCTGGGTAAATGTAGGTCCAACGTAATGAGCACACGGTAGCTGTTGCTCCAAGTGGAGTTCACGTCACAGAACAATGTGCTCATTTATATATGAACTAGACTAGAAGCAACTAGAAAGTCTCACAATTCATCATGTGTTGAGACCAGTAAAAATCTTTGGTTTTTCCCTCAAAAACATATAGTATGTGGTCTGTCTTTTTGAACTTTGCCTGATATCTGATACTCTACGAAATACCACATCTATAGGAGGCAGGCTTTAAAAATAGAAAACTCTGAGCAGTGCGGAGGCGAGAGGAAGCGCCAACAGCAGGGGGTCTGTGCTGTTGTGTTTAGGAGGGTTTGACCCTTCTCCCAGATTGAGCACCTTCACACACGCAGGGCCAAACTGAACAACAGGAAACTAGCAACAATGAGCCTCCACGCCCCCTCCGAATGGGACACATTCAACTTCCCTTCAGTTGCATGATACACCACCTTAAATGAAACGAAAAGGATTAATCTGTTCTTAAGGTGTGATGAAAACTGTGTGTCATCAACCTCATGCAACAAATTAGATTAGGTTGAACCCCTTTTAATCTCATTATGCACCCTTAAGTGTTTAATGAACACACCATTCATAAATAAAAATATTAAAGGATTGTAGCAAAGACACACACAGTGTCCTGACAGAGCTAGTGAAGCCTTTTCAAGTGGTGGCTTGGGACTGGTTGGATTGTTCCAGTCACAGTGAGTTAACAGGAGAACAGAGCAACAGAGCGAGTTTGTTTGGCCATAGCAGAAATATGTTGTCCCAGTGCCTGCAGGCAGCATCATGTTGGGTCTACTAATTTCTGTCCTCGCCATGTGTGCTGCTCTAATGTCACACGAACAGCACAGCGTCACCTATGACCCTGATCAATTCGCCTGATCGATGTATGCACCACACTGCCATGTAGCTACCACGTTGACCTGGTATGTGTTTGGAGTACCTGTTCAGGTGGGTCCTGTCAGTGTCAGCAGCTGAGACGAGGGGCACAGAACGTGAACAGGTGAATATAAAAGCAGCGTGGAGACATTATGTTTGTAGTTAAAGTCTACTACAGGGATGACATCAACACTAATGCTACACCTAAACTAACAGTACACACAAACGTTACAGTAGCTGTTACCAGGGGACGCTCGTGGCTACGGACATGCTAGCAAAGGAGGTCGACCGGACACTTAATTCAAAGAGTCTACCCATAAATTTCCTCCCCGTTTTGATGTCATACAACAGCCACAATATCCTAAGCAGCTGAGACAAACCCAGCGGCTTAAATCCCAGTTTGGGCTATCCGAGGCCAGCTAACGTAGCTGCTAACGGAAGCTAGCGGGAGGTGGGACGGTGAAAAGGAGGACGTTATTTCAGGGGAAAGCCACGGGGGGCCGTGACGACGTCGGCACGACACAGAAAAACTCACCCACAGGACCGTCTTTGTGTTTCGACGAGCGTCTTCCATTCACACCTTTCTCAAATCGGCTATTCCCACCACTCTTCTTGCTCGACGCCATCTTCGCCCACTCTGTTTACGCACCGCCTCTCACGTCTCTCCTACATACCTGCCTGCGAGCGCCGAGGCCCCGCCCACGCCAAAAATGTAAGCCAATGAACGGCTGCGTCGCGGTCCAGTAGCCAATGACGACACGGGAAAATCAATAAGTGTCCGCCCCGTTGTCTTGGTCCAAGTGAGCCTTAGTCCATTCAGTACAGATTAGAGAGGCATTATACTTTGGTTTTGTTGGATTTCTTTTTTTTTACACAACTTTATTCTTTGAGCACTCCCAGAAATTGCAGAA